>NW_026526655.1:83581300-84253800 GCF_024362965.1 Panthera pardus | reverse complement strand
TTTACATTACACGCTTTTATAACTTAAGAAATTAATACACATGGAAATCTTTTTTACCATGGTGACTAATGAATTAAGATATCTGATACATATTTTGAACTGCACAAAAAAAGATTCTACGTTCCCTGATGGTAATTATCACTCATGTTCTTTCCAATACCGATTAAAAGTAAAGGTGTATATATTTTAATTTATATGAACTACTTATGTGAATAAAAGTTAAATTTGGAAAGACTCCTTCACGTTATTCTATAGAGTCTCCTTCAGGTCGATCCCAGGTTTGATAATGTTGTAGTGCAAGGACTGTGTATGGTACTGTTATATATCAGAGGCTTTATTAAATGGATAGAGCAATTCATGCTGATTTTACCTCCCATAACATCCAGAATATAGAAAAAGTTCTCTGCATCTTGTTTCAATAAGAATATTCTTTCACATGTATTCATCACTTTGAATTGCAGGAAATATTTGGTGTAGGATACCTGGGATTCTGATGACCTAGGAAATATTGCAGATTTAGTTATAAAATATAAACACTCCAGACATTCTAGTTTATCCAGGCTGTATCTTTTCCTTCTGTTCTTTAACTGTGTTTTTAGTCAAGTTTTGTCTTAATGAAGATTGTATTCACGAGAAAGTAAATTTTGGTAGGAAAAAATATCTGCTATTTATATGTTTTAATGATATAAGGAATAGCTTGCATAATTTGGTAATGGGTTTCCAGAGTTTTCTTTCCGGGAAGAAGAAAAATTGATTTGAAACAAATGGTAAACGAAACAACACATCTCAATTCAGTATTTGGGATTTTTATTTATCGTTACACAACCCTTGGCAATGGAAGAGAAATTGCCCAAATCACTGAGATTTTAGTATTTCCGTACTTCATTTGGTAGGGGGAGAAAGCTGATCCCAAATTGAAAAATTGCTATTATTTAAAACAGCTAGATGCTTGTGACCAAAATGTAGCAGTTTCACATATGACTAGAAGCTGGAGAGGGAGTTAGAATGTGCCAGCTACTTCCATGTGTGTGCATCAGTGTCATTTCAAGCCAGAATTAGAAAACTAGGAGCCATATAGTTAAAGGAATAGCAGTGGAATTTATAGCCACTAACATCTAAATTGTGATCTTCTTTTATTAATTTACTTCATTGTTTATCTCTGATGCATATGCAAGAGTTCCTGAAATCTTTCAGACCCCCGTGGTTTAATATAAATCTCAAAATATTAAAAGCATCTTGTAGAAAATTAGAAAGCAGATGAGACACTTCAGGACTCGAGATAATTTTAGATGTGCACATTTTCTAAAGCAACTTCAACACAATTACCCTCTGCTTGCTCTTAAAAAAAAACTTACCTCTTTAATTTGTTTTGCTCTATGACAATTCCCTTTATCACTGGTTTGTAAAATAATCACTGGCTTGAAAAAAATTTGGTCAGCAGAAAGACTTGAGACTTAAAAGACTGTTGGAAATATCAAAGGTCATGTTCATCAGGTATACTATCATGCCAAATTATAAATTGCAATAAATGTTATTGATATAATGGATATAAAGCAGTATGTAGAGAGTTATCAGGTCGTATTTCACTGCACCTCTTCCCATCCCCATGTCACAAGTTTCTTTTGCATTTATAAATTCACGGCTTTCAAGTTAATGACTGCAGGTGGCATAATTGTTCCAAAGGTATTCTAAGAAACAGCTTTATTTGAATCTCTGACACATCAGATATTTTATGCAAACAGCAAAAAGAGAATCACCTGTTTTATTTTCATTGGGCTTGTATCCCTTAAAATCTACAGGAAAGGATCTTGCTGAGCTGTTCCAAATTACCAGTAACATCACTGAAAAGATGTTCACATGCAATTGAAACGTCAGAGAATTTAGAGTTGGGGAACTGGCCTCATACCGTGCTTCGGCCACTTACCTGTCTGAGTCTTGGCCATCTGAAAACTTTGACCTTCTCAAAAATGAGGCTGATAACATGTGTCTTTGAGAGTTGTAAAGATTAGAGAAGTTGTTATTTTCAGTGCCTGGCAGAAACTGTATTTGCAGATGATGCTATAGTTGTCATTACTATAAACACCATCCAAACATTAAAATAAAAAGCTCAGTACTGTAAGCTCTTTAGGAAGGATAACATAGAAATCAAATGATTTTTATTAAATAAGGGGCAATTTTGCAAAGAAAGTGTGAGTTTTAGACATCAAAATTTAGCACAAAAGTGTCCAATAAAATACATGTAGTATTTTTTTATTTGGATATAGTTAACATATTTCTAGTTTAAAAATAAAAAATAACACAATTGTCTCTAACCATATATGATATTTATTCAACGTTATTAATTACATGTTAAGTCAGTTGATTAGAACTTTGTTGGATGGCTTAGCCTTTAACAGTCTTTGAATTTTTCATTCTATCAAACTTTGGTTTTTATTTGGATGCATACTTTAAAATTCAGGTAGATGGTATTTTCAATTATTTTAACTTTAATAGGAATGATTCTCAGTTACTTATACGTTCTCTGTTTTGTATTTTGCAATTGACAAAGGGAAAATCAATATTTTTTAATGCATTAAACCATCTTGTTCAAAAATATAATTGTCTTTTCTTGAAAATCACTTAGCTCTGTTTTTAAGTAACATAAAGCTCTGGATCTTGATGGAGTTTTAATGGAAGTAAGAGATCTTATTTAAAGAGATAGCTGGTTTATTGCACTCAGAAAAGAAGAATATAGTGAATGATATTTGAAATATGACAATAAATTAGTGATAACAGTTTTATAGTTTGATGCAGACTAGTCTGATTAAAACAAAGATTGTATTGCAAAGAAAGTATTATAGCAAGTTCATTTTGCAACAGCAAAATGGTCCAGTGTTAGTAAGAATGCTTTACTTTATGGTAGTATAAAATAAGGGAAAATAAAATATAGAGCAAATAATGTATATAAATTACTGTAGAAGATTAAAAAAATGAAAATCTTCATGTGTGAAAAGGTTTGGGGACAAAACTAAGAAAGTTTATTTTTTAAAATTTCAACTAAGCAAGTAGGGATTTTTATGATAATGGTGTGAAGCAGAAATACAATAATTCATGAAAAAAGTTGAACTTCTTTCCGCATTGATATGAGTACATTATCTACTATGTTTTATCTCAAAACATTTTCCAATTCCAAGGTGGCTTGGGACTCAGCATAAGCAGAAAGCAAGATATCAGGGAGTCTTAAGGAATTCACAGATCTAGGAAGAAAAAAATCTCCAAGAAAAGAAAGTCAATTGGCAAATTATTTTCTAGTTTGTTTCTTAACATTTTGCCTTCTCTACCAGCAAAACATGGGGTGTTCCAGTTCCTCCACATCCTCACTATAACTTCATCTTATTTTTTAATGTTAGCTATTCTAAGAGGAATATAATAATATTTCATCATGGTTTTAATTGCATTTCCTTATTTCCTAATAATATGGAATATTTTATGTGTTCTTATCTGCTAGCAGTGTAGCCTCTTTATTAAAATGTTCATGCTTCTTCACAGTTTTTTTAATTTGAGTTGTTGTGTTTTTTTAATGTTATGTTTTGAGAGCTATTTATATATTCTTAATACATGACATTTGTTGGATACTTAATCCATCAGTCTGTAGCTGTCTTTTCATTACCTCAGTGTCTTTTACAGAGCAAAGTTTTCAATTTTTATCAAGTCCGATTTACCTGCTTTTTGAAGGAACATGACTTTGATGTCACATCAGAAAATTATTTACCTGGAAATGAAGATTTTCTCCAATGTTTTCTTCTAAAAGTTTTATAGATTTTTATTGTACATTTATATATATGGTCTATAATAAACTAATTTTTATAGAAGATAACAAATTTCATTTCTGGTTCATAGTTTTTGCATGTGGCTGTCCATTATCCCAACATTATTTGTTAAAAGGGTGATGGGGAGATATGCCAGTGACATTAACTTATTGCTGTCTATTTTAATCACATCTTTTTCCAGCCTTCTGGTTATCAGTTATCAATCTCTCTCTCTCTCCCTTGTACTCTCTCTCTCTCTCACGCACACACACATACACACACACACACACACACACATACACACGCACACACACAATATGTGAGGAAGAGTTTAGATAGACATAGATGTTGAACTTTGGAGAAGAAAGATGGTTGGTGAGAATTGTGGCTGGCATTTACTTATGAACTGGACAAACTGAAAAGTAAGTTTCAAGGGCATAAATGACCTCAGAATTTGAATTCTGTAACAGGAACTCATGAGACATTTAAACATGTAAGCTTTGCTTATTTTTGTTCAGGTAATAATGCATGCGATGTCCATTAAGTTTCTACACATAAATAAGTATTCTTTTATCTGTACACAACTGGTAAAATGAAAATGCATGCTATACACACACACACACACACACACACACACACACACACTATGATCTTGTTTGAGGTTTATTAGAACACACACACACACACACACACACACAAATGTACATACATACCCTGGAAGTTATTTTTTAAAGTCATCTGTAAATTGATAGAGTATACTTCCATTGGCATATGGAACAATTCCTATTAAAATGGGATTTCTTTAAGGAGATGCATGTGCAAAATCTGAGAGTTCTATTGAAGGAGCATTACAAAACAAACATGAGGATAATGTGGCATGAGCTGTTCTTTAAGACTATGATGATTCCATGCTATTGAAAATCAGGAAGGTCATTATGCACATTTAAGCAAAGACATGGACATTGCTTGTGAACGAACAAGGGAAACCTATTGTCTGAAAGTAGTCCAAGGAGACAAAGAATGTAGACACAATCCTCTCTTTTCCCATGACCGCAATACAAATTTGATTACAGTGTATTATTGGCAGCCTGAATTCAAGAGAAAGTTTTGTTCTCGCTGTGCCTGGCATAACTATTTCCGGCCTGGCCTCTTCCATTAATTTGTTTAGTTTGGTTTGCTATCATGAATTCAAGCTTTTGCAAAAGATTTCATATCTGTGAAGTAAAGAGGATCAGGACATACATAGCATTTTGTACTATTCTTAACACATTAGAGCAGTCTGAGTTTAACATGGGCCTTTTAAATAAATCCTGAGAATATTGAATGCCTTTGATATAAGCCTGATGAGTAAAGATACAGAGATAACTTTTCTTAATTTTTAAAAAATTTGTTTATTTTTGAGAGACAGAGTGAGACAGAGCATGAGCAGGGGAGGGGTAGAGTGAGGGGGAAGGGGACACAGAATCTGAAGCAGGCTCGAGGCTCTGAGCTGTCAGCACAGAGCCGCACAGGAGGATCAAACTCACTGACCCTCAGATCATGACCTGAACCAAAGTCCGATGCTTAACCAACTGAGCCACCCAGGCTCCCCATGAAATAACTTTTATTTCATCTTTTTAAAATTATTTTTTAGGGGCGCCTGGGTGGCTCAGTTGGTTAAGCGGCCGACTTCGGCTCAGGTCATGATCTCTCGGTCCGTGAGTTCGAGCCCCGCATCGGGCTCTGTGCTGACAGCTCAGAGCCTGGAGCCTGTTTCAGATTCTGTGTCTCCCTCTCTCTGACCCTCCCCCATTCATGCTTTGTCTCTCTCTGTCTCAAAAATAAATAAACGTTAAAAAAATTTAAAATTATTTTTTAAATATAATTTATTGTCAAGTTAGCTAACATACAGTGTATACAATGTGCTCTTAGCTTCAGGAGTAGATTCCCATGATCCATCGCTTAAATACAACACCCAGTGCCTGTCCCAACAAATGCCCTCCTCAATGCCCATCACCCATTTCCCCTCCCCCAACCCCACCTATCAACTCTCAGTTTGTTCTCTGTATTTAAGAGTCTCTTATGGTTTACCTCCCTCTCTGTTTGAAACTATTTTTCCCCTTCCCATCCCCCATGGTCTTCAGTTAAGTTTCTCAAATTCCACATATAAGGAAAAATATACGGTATCTGTCTTTCTCTGACTGACTTATTCCACTTAGCATAATACCCTCCAGTTCCATCCATGTTGTTACAAATGGCAAGATTTCATTCTTTCTCATTGCCAAGTAGTATTCCATTGTATATATAAACCACATCTTTATCCATACATCAGTTGATGGACATTTAGGCTCTTTCCATAATTTGGCTCTTGTTAAAAGTGCTGCTATAAACATTGTGGTGCATGTGCCCCTATTCATCAGTACTCCTTTGGATAAATTCCTTTGTACTAGGATAAATTCCTAGTAGTACTATTCTGGGTTATAGGGTGGTTCTATTTTTAATTGTTTGAGGAATCTCCACACTGTCTTCCAGAGCAGCTGCACCAGTTTGCCTTCCCACCAACAGTTCCCATTTCTCCATATCCTCACCAATATCTGTTGTTTCCTGAGTTGTTGATTATAGCCAGTCTGGTGTGAGGTGGTATCTCAGTGTGGTTTTCATTTGTATTTCCCTGATGTTGAGCATCCTTTCATGTGTCTGTTGCCCATCTGGATGTCTTCTTTGGAAAAGTATCTATTCATGTCTTTTGCCCATTTCTTCACTGGATTATTTGTTTTTCGGGTGTTGAGTTTGGCAAGTTCTTTATAGATTTTTGATACAAACCATGTATCTGATATGTAATTTGAAAATATCTTCTCCTATTCTGTCAGTTGCCTTTTAGTTTTGTTGATTTTTTTCTTTGCGTGCAGAAGCTTTTAATCTTGATGAACCAATAGTTCACTTTTATTTTTATTTCCCTTGCCCTCAGAGATGTGTTGAGTGAGAAGTTGCTGCGGCTGAGGTCAAAGAGGTTGTTGCCTGCTTTCTCCTTTAGGGTTTTGATGGTTTCCTGTCTCACAATTAGGTCTTTCATCCATTTTGAGTTTATTTTTTGTGTATGGTGCAAGAGAGTGGTTCAGTTTCATTCTTCTGCATGTTGCTGTTCAGCTCTCCTGGCACCATTTGCTGAAGAGACTGTCTTTTTTTTTTTTTCCCATTGGATATTCTTTCCTGCTTTGTCAAAGGTTAGTTGGCCATACATTTGTATTTCATCTTCACATTATTAACATTAGAAGCTAAAATACCATAGTAAGAGAGTGGCTACTACTTATAACACTGTTGTTTAATAATGATCTAAAGTACACATATAAATGGTTATAAATCTAGACTCTGGAGGCAGGCTTAGCAGACATATTTCTTTTTTCCAAGAATTCATTTCTGGAAGCCTTTGTCCCAGGGGATCCTGAATCTCCCACAACACTTTGAACCTTGTAGTATGAGTGCATGTCTACCTGTCTGCATTTATTCCTTGAAGGAAGGAAAGACCTGAGGACAGAGATTCTGTCTTACCTACCATTGCTTACAAAGCAACTAGTACCGTATCTGACTTGTAGTGGCCATTCAATAAATATTGTTAAGTTACTGAAGGGAAGGCTAAGTGGATGAAGAAATAAATGGTGTGACAATATATTTATAAAAACTTCATGAATTTTATCCTATAGCAAAAAACAGAGATTTAATTAGTGGTACACAAGGTAACGTGAACATTTTCTCCATTTTGTAAGAGATCTTGTGAATCCATAAACACTTGTATTATGAAAAATGAGTTATTTGATTTCTCCAAATATTTTTGTGAATATCATCAGTTATTTGCTTCTCTGTAACCAATCATGCCAGGACACAGTGGCCTAAAACAACTGCCTCTTCACAATCATGTAGGTCAGCATCTTGTGCTGGACTCTGTTGGCCTGTGATGCTGCTGTCTTCTGAGTCCTTCAAGAAGCCCAGTTACTTAGCAAGCTCAAATGAGGCTGCATGTTCTAAGATGGTTTCTTCATATATGTGTGTGTGGCAGTTGGGTATGGCTATTGGTGGGACTACATGTTTATAGTAGTTCATTGCAGGCTTATTTACCTGACACAAGAATTTCCAGCAGCAAGTAAGGACATGTCCCACAGCATGGATGCCTGACAAATCTCTACTTGTGTCTGGTTTGCTAATGTTCTTTTGGCCAAAGTAAGTTCTAGGGCTAAGCCCAGAGTCAGGGTCAGAGGGTCATGAACACCATAATTGTGATTTGCTGTGGGGGCATTGCTGTACAATCTAATACATGAAATACACCATATTGGCAAATTGATCATCATAGAAACAACAGAGTGCACAGCCTGAACCGTATCTGGCAGTGAAATCATGGCTCATTCACACTAGGTTCTATTCAGGAATAAAAGAACAAGGAAACAAGGTGAAAAATCTTCCAATTATTTCCATGTATTGGACCAGGACTTTTAGCAAACCATTATAAACCACATTTTTTACTGGAAATATAATTGGATGCCTAATTGGAATACTTTTCAATTCAGCTAGATTTTTTAAAGTACTTATGCAACATAACCTAATTATCAGGCAATCCCTGACTTATGTATATTTCATCAATTTGTTCATTACTTATGTGTAGTCAACCCGAGATGCATAACTGCTGGAACCCCTCTAAATGTATTATCTCCCCTAAGGACTTCTATTCATGCCAGGAAATCCTTCTCCTCCCACTCTTTCCACAGATTGGTTTAGGTAAACCCCAATAATTCTTTATGTCAGCTTTCCTCTGAGAAACCATCCACCAAACAAGAGCAGTGTCCTCTCTTATTATCATACACACCATCCAGCCCCTTCCTTATGATATGACTTTAGCCATACATAACTTAGTCAAGTGGGTGTGTGTTCTCCCTCTACTTAAAAGCATGCTCCTTAAAAGAAAACCATATTTTGTTTACATTAACCCCCCGGCACCTAAAGTAGGTGCTCAGTAAGTATTTACATGTTGCAAACATTTATTATTAATTCAGATAGATATTGGATATTTGAATGCAAGGCTGTGAATCTTTGCATCCTCAGAGCCTAACACAAGCAGTCAGTGCCTATCAGAAGCATTCAGTAAACATTTATTAAACTAAATTTAACTATTATGGATTTGATAGGCTTTTTAGTCTTGTGTAATACCCTGACTACCACATCCAACATTGTTCCTAGAGGGAAAATATGTTCTGAGTTCTACACATCTTCTAGCAAATGAACTTTTGGAACTCAATCTGTTTGTAAGTTAGAGGACTGACTGCTATGCAAAAATACATATGATAATTGCTTATCAAGTCAGTTTTTCAGATGTTCCATTTTATGACGGAATAATGTAGACTACTGTGCACTGCTTCCTCTATTATTACTCTTTGTCTTAGAGGGGGTATGAAACATTTTAAAACAACCTGAGAGCTAAAGAGACTATTGAGTATAGGTTGTTCTAAGAAAAATATCTTTATAATAGAATTAGGTTATTTAAGAATATCGTGATTCTACACGTAAAAGGGTCATGATTTACAAACTGCCACACAGATGTGAAAAGGATTGGTTTTTTTGTAGTGTTGAGTTCACCTTTACACTGGAAGCCATCATCTGCCTAGAGAAGGCCATTTGTTTTAGCCTATGTGTTACCATCAGTCTACTCTGTGACTTCTCATCCAAATTCACTTATATACTTAGTTATCATGAAGCAAAGTTTTATTTCTTTCGGAGTATATGCATAGCCTTTCTGAAATTCTTCACCTTCTTTCTTCTCTTGTTTATTCTCAGTAGGAGTTAAACTCCTGAGATGGAAGGTAGGGGATAATACAATGTTCTAGTGTCAGAAAAGCAGCTCTGTTGGAGAAGATCATTGACTCTCAGACCCCATCTCTGCTGAGTGTAGCTTGGCTATGACAGTCATTGGTCCTCCTGCAAGGTGTGACAGGCCTCTTCTGGCCTCAGTGGCTGATGATCTTGAATCTTGCCTTTATTTACTGAGAAAAGTTGCTGTATTCCATGTCTCCCTCAATTCGAACTTGGGTTTTGCTCTGTCCTCTTGTCTTCTCAGGATTGCCACCACCTTATGTAGACCACTAAGCTTGTGACAGATTTTTATTTATCGTGCCAAAGTATGTAAAATCTGTATGCAGACTACCAGCTATTGCCATCCTACAGATAGATCTTGGGCTGAGAGTAGGACACCCTGTTTCAGAGTCTCTCCTGCAGTTCAGAACGGGAAGAGAGATTAAAGCTTCACTGCTAATTTTTCCCTGATCTTCATTCAGAGTTTTCTACTATCTTGTTTATGTCTACTCATGTATGCAAATATTTGGGCTACAGTGTCAGAAAATGTGTTTCTATGCCTGTACTCACCCTACTTTTGTTAATTTCCAGTTTCTCTGCATCTATACTACAAAAATAAACAAAAGTCTAATTAAATCAATATTGAAGATGACACAAAATGCTAAAATATCCTCAATTTATAAAAAAATCTTGATATCAAAACTAGACAAAGATATTACAAGAAAATCTACAGACCAATTACATATCATAAACAAAGATAATAAAAGATAAAAATTGCAGTTTGCTAAAATTCTCTAGATATGCTACTGAAATCCGCTCATATATGATTTCAGTTATCCACAAAATAATTAGCATACCATTGATAAGTATGGTTTATGCAAGAAATGCAAGGATATCACAATATTTGAAAATCAATCATTATAAATGAACAGAATAAAAGGAGAAATAATACAATCACCTTCAATGATGCAGAAAAACACATTTGAACTATTCTATATCCATTACAGAGAAAAACTTTCAGCAACCTAGAAATGCAAGAAAGTCCTTCAACCTAATAAAGCCAATCTATGAAAAAGCAAAAAACAAAACCAAAAACTTGAGTTCGTATCAGTCAATACATTCTTCTTAAGATCTAGAACAAGGCAAGAATACCAACTCTCATCACATCTATTCCATTATGTAGCGGATATCCTGCCGATTTCAAGTTGTCAAGAAAATGAGATAAATGGCATGAAGTTTGGAAAATAAGAAATAAAGCAGTCTTTATTTGCAGACTACATGTGCAGGGAAATAGGAAGTCCTAAGAAATCTACAAAAACCTCCAAAAGAATGGACATAATAGTGACTGGAACAAAAACAAATTTTGTAAAGTAACCTAATAAAAGGTCGAAGAGAGAAATCTATTGCATTTCTATGTACTATCAACTAACAACTGGAAGTTTTATTATTTTTTGGAAATTACATTATTAAAACTATATCAAAATGGCATTAAAATGAAAACACTTAATAATAAATTTGATCTTTGCAATAGACCTATATGCAGTTGGTACTATTTTGATCAAAGAGAAAAAACCTGAGGCATAAATGAAAATTGTCATGTAATGTTTCACCATGTTAGGAGTTTTATTCACTCAGTTTCCCATAGGGGATACATGAAGCAACCAAAAGTGAAATCAAGTTAAAGAAGAATTATCAGTGAAATAGAGTGTTTACATTAAGCTTACCTTTTAAATTCTAGACTCTAGAATTGTATTGGTTGACTCAGAATTGTACCTTGAACAACCTATGGTGTATTTCACCCTGAGTTTTAGCTCAATGTAGGATTTCCTTGACTAAATAAATTGATGGCAGGCTATGAAAGCTAATTTTAAATTTCTGAGGAATTTTCTTGATTTAATTGTTATTAGTATTTCTGGCAATAATGTGTATGTTTGTGTAAATGCTTCAAATATACATGTGTTCAGTTCTACTGTGTGTACTTACTGTGAGTTCACCACTTTAAGTATTTTTTAAATGTTATAGATTCATCTTAACTTAATCTTTGAAATTAGATATATTAACATTTTGTTTTAAATTCTGCCCTACAAAAGGCATATTTTACAAGTATTTTATTCTAAATGTGATTGTTTGTTAAATTTTAGCACCCACATGATATATCAAGAGATTAGCAATATATTTTGCTGAAGCTTTACATATTAAACTGCCCAGAGTTCATATAAGATGGCCAATAATGTAAAACCATGTCTAAGTAATAAAATTAAGTCATTATTAGTAAGTACACTTGACTTGAGATGGAAGATGCATTAATGGCTGTTAAATGAGCTATAATGTATAAAGATTTATATTATGAAAGGTGTTTAAATGATTTCAGGGATAAATATTACAACTAACAGAATCATGAGTCTCAATTATAATGCTGTGATTTTCCAAGATAACTTTACACAGCAGTAGAACTAACTCTTAAAGGAATTTTCCTTTGTGGGTTGAAAAAATGACTTATTAGCAAATAAACAAGAGGATTTTTGGGCCTGTCATTTTCCAAATGAAAACCCACTTTATATTTCAAAATAGCATATAATTATATACTGAGACTATAGTAAATAGTCCCCACGTTGAGTTCATTACACTCTGGATGTTTTAGAAAATGCACTTAAAACCTACTTTCCAATTTAGATAAGTTCTAGTAATGGTAGAGATTTTATTAGATTTATAATTGTACTATAACTACATATTTGTATTTCTAAAATTATTTTAATATTAGAGATTAAAATCACAGAACACTATTACTTCATATGAATTCAGTCAAAACAATTTAAAACTATTTATCAACATCTTCAGGTAGGCATTTCCTACATTACTCCCTTCTTGCACTCTGCCCTTTGCATTGTCATGTTATTGGACGATCAGAGACATATCACCAGGTAGTGCTCTCTTAGGGTTGCATTGTATACCCGAAAACAACATGGCATTCCCATCCCAGTTTGGCCTCATACTAGCTGTGTCTTTCAGTACAATATTCTAATCAAGAAATGTGCATATTAATACCTCTAGGAGGACAATTTTATCCAAATTTCTTCTACCAACATTTCTCGTTCTTGTCAAGCCTTGTGTTTTCTTTGTTCCTTGGGCAACTACATTACATTCTGGCCTTTGAGATTTATCCTTAGTGCAGACCAATGCAAATGCAGTGTTTCCAGTTCCCAGTTTCTCACTTTCCTGAACATATAGGATTTTACTACAATAAATAAATAAATAAATAAACAAACAAACAAATATTTATTTTTTAAAAGGGTGGGGAAGGGAGAGAGATTCTATTGCAGAAAAAGATGATTATAAAAATTGATAAAATACTTTTTGGGAAAAGTACACATAGACATAATGTTACATATAATGTCACAGACCTCCCAGAGTCTTTATCATATTACAAAGTCGTGCAGAGTCCTAGCATTGCCTTGCAAGCATAATCCATGATGTGGTTCCTGTTATATTTTAAAGGAAGAAATGAAAGCCCATTGGTCATCTGCTCTTTGCTTTTAGTACTAAATTTACCATATTTCACCAGTCATTCTGACCCTTTCTCATTCTCTGTGAGAAATGTTGAAAACGAGTCACTTAAATCATTTGCTTTTCTAAACTAGGCATGGTATATGTTGGGAATTTGATCACAATTATTTCATAGATTTCTTACAATGCTTTAATAAAATTATGGAGAAATTGCCTTTTCTACTGCCTGCCAGATAATAGGTCTTAAATCAATGTTAGTCACTACAGCCCTTATTGTGCTGTTTCCTCCTTTATTGCTATTATTATTATTATTATTATGTTCAGTCAAGACTTTTTCTCATTTTATTGCTTACATCTTTATTTGGTAAGTTTACTATCATCTTTTAGTGTGACAGTGAAAATATCCTGGTGTGATATGTACTCTCACTTAAATATTTACGTCTCTAAAGATCCTAGAACACAAACCCATGGAGCTGGGGAAAGAAAAGACAGCTTTTTTAGCTCTTCATCTGCACCATTTCTTCACAAATTTTTACAAATTTCCTTAATTTAAGAACACCCTTTAAGATAAGGGAGAAAATGTTTTATGTTTTTTTCTAACCAAAATAAGCCTCTCTCTTCCTTTACTGTACATGTTCCTCCCTGAGTTAATCGCACAGGCATTTATACTCCTCAAAAAATATATAATGAAACTTCATGTGTATTGAAGCCTATTCTGAACACAAATAAAATCATTTCAATGTACAAAGTTGATAATAAAATGTATCATCCTATCCAAATCATGCTGAATTTTCAATGTTACTTTATTTTTTTAATGTTTATTTATTTTTGAGAGACAAAGAGACAGAACATGAGTGGGGAGGGGCAGAGAGAGAGGGAGACACAGAGACTGAAGCAGGCTCCAGGCTCCGAACTGTCAGCACAGAGCCTGACGAGAGGCTTGAACCCACTAACTGTGAGATCATGACCTGAGCTGAAGTCTGACGCTTAACCGACTGAGCCACCTAGGTGCCCCATGATGCTACTTTCGTTACATTTTGTTCTGGAGAAATCAACACTAAGCTTCTAGGTAAAAAATAGTTCACAGTAAATATGTGTATTTTGCATGGAATGATAAAGTAAATTTTTAGAAATGGGAATTACAAAACTAGTGTAAATGTGTGACACAAGTGAACAATTTCAAATTTGGGGTGTTAAAAACTAAATCTATAAACATAGAAAGTCAGGAAGACATTTTAGACCATGCTCAGAGAAAATGATAGATCCGCCATTTCTGTGTCAAAGTACAAGTGTAAATGAGGGCAACTACTTAGTATAAAAAGACAGGGGAATGTACTAGGGATGCTGTTCTCTCAGCATTGTTGCTGCTAAGCCAGCATACTTTTTCTTTTTTTAGCTTAGAAGACAATTGCTCTGATATAATTTTCTCTAAGCAACAACCTATCATCCTAATCCATCTAGATCGCTTTCTCAGAATATTACAAAATCATTTGAAAATATACATTGGGCCTTATGTTTTTTTACTGTAGCAAAATGCCAAGCACTTTCAAACGAGGAAGAGAAAAACAGTTATTTATTTCTAACTTATTGTTTTAACCATCAGTAACTGCAGCATCAGGGTTCATTAAACAATAGCTGGTTTTCTACAAATTCAGTGAAAATAATTTGAAATTCCTGTAATACTTTGTTTTGTTATACTGCATATTGGTTTCTACGAATAACTAAAAGAGACAAGCTAAAACAAAATCTAGGATAATGGTAAATAAAGCAATTTGTTTCACAGTTCACTTAGATGGTGGAAATTCATACCAGAATGCATTCTAGAAACTCATCAAAAATAAGCATATCCAAGCTTGGTAATTTCAATGTGGCATATTTTCATTTTAATAGATTTTTATTAAATTCATAAAAGTTAATGGACTAGGGATTAAGTCATTATGAACTCTGTCCCAATTGTCTATTATTAATAGCATCACAATAGCGGTGCCATTGTTAAATACTTTCATTCTAAATGCCTTGTTTTAGTCAGTCATGATTTTTCATCTCAGAGTTGCTATTCCAACAATTCTTCCAGATGATTATGTTTCTTGCTTTGAGTCTCCAAGTTTACAGAAATCTCAAAGCTTTGATGTTCATATGATACATTACACACAAAAGTATGTGATGTAATATTGCAAAAAATAAAAACATGTGAAGCTTCATTTTGTCCTTATAGGTTAGAGAAACATTACCAACCACACTACTAATACCCCAGTGTTACACAGAATTAAGGGATGATCTCTTTAAAATGAGAACCTAAACTAACCTTCTTCACAAATATGTTTTGTCTAGACGCTCTTGTTTGCAAATCGATAAAATAAAAATGTCATTTTGGTTTCAGATAAAATTAAAAATTAAGTTTGTATTCAAGATGCCCTCTAGTTTTCAGAACCACACTTTTAATTAGCCACACGTGGTCACCATTACCCCATCTACATCATGTTCTGAGATACACATGGATTGCTGATGGAATCTTTCTTCCAGTGAAGTATATCTATTAGGTAGCTCATCTGTTCAAGTATCACTTGCCAATGATATAATCCAATAAATTAATTTATTTTATGGCTCTCAGATTTTTTTATTTTGAACTGTACCCTTGTGGCGATGATGCTTTTTCTTAGAAAGCTTTAATTGAATTGAGATGGGTCAAGGAGGAAGTTCATTATTTGCAAGTAATTTGTGGTTGGGTTGTGTACACATCCCTGCTCCTTAAATCTAAACTACTACACTTATTTGTTCATAAATGGATTTTTTTTTGCTGAATTTGATAGGAATAGCTGCTTTAATGGCTTAAAGACATCTAACTGTGAATGTATTTTAAAGTAATATTTGACATAAGACATATAACATCAAGAAGGCATGCTTTTGGAAGCCTAATACAGTTGGGAGACCTGATTTGGATGCCCACATAGATTTTCTTCCACTCCAAGAACTCAAAGGACGAGTCCCGAGGCAACTTACTTAACTCTCGAATTTGAGAGTTCGAGTCCTCTCGGCAAGATTAACTTTGTCCTTCTGGGCAGAGGCATTATAATAGCATCTTTTATTATGGAATCGCATAACACTTTTTGACATACCATTCATCAAATAATAAAATAGGAACCACATTTGTACTATAATCTTAACTGTGCATATAGAGCTTTTGTATTAGTCTACAATATGTCCTGAAGCTAAATTTGATTACTGTTCCTCTAGCAAGATGTTTAAACTAAGTTGAATTATGTAGAGTTGTACTTATGGCTTAAATGGCACTCTCCTGTGTAATGTAAATAAAGTAGCCACTGTAGTGTACAACTATATGCATTTAAGAAAGAATAACATCAGATTATTTAATACCCAAAGGTTTAATGTATCTTTTTCTGGGAAATCCCTGATGCATTTAAAATTTTTCATTGTCATATCAATAATAAGTATTATCTAAACCAAGCTTGAAGATTTTAAACTGAAAATAAGGCCATGCATTTTTAGCCCATGTACAGTTCAGATTTCTTCATCCCTTGACCCTTAAAGAAAGCATTGTAGATGGGAGAACAAATTAAAAGTAGTATAAATGTATACTGTAAGATACATAAAGGACTCATTATGCTGAAAAGGTAGTGGATTAAAATATAAATAGGTCTTAAAAGAATTCATACAAATTTATGACTAATAGATACATACATGATGGGTTCTTAATGGAAAGTTTAGGATGGTAAGGGTGAGCAGATAAAATGTAGAGACTGTCCTTCTATGATCTAACCCTAGATTCCTATTCTGGACCAGTTATAACATTCCTGAAACTTTTTTTTTTCCCAAGAATGGTCATTCAAAAATAATTGATCATTGCATATTAACTTATAAAATTTAAATTGAAGTGATGGAAATCAGAAACATAATTCTTTGGCCTTCTGTCCTTTATTACCTCAATTAAGATACCAGAAAAATTCTCAAAATACTTAAGGTTAAAAAAGAACAGATTATGCAGTAACTTTGGAAAACATCAACAAAAACAGTATACATGTACATCAATAGTTTTAGATGAAATTAACAATTTAAGGAAATAGATTTTATAGAGAGAGAACAGAATGCATAATGCAGAGATTCAACTAACGGTTTATCCATAACTAATATGTGTCTGCTACATAATTTCTAAATATTTGATATATACCCTCCCCAGTGTCATAGCATTAAAGGCAGTAAGTCAGACTCCAAATTGTTAAATTTATTTAGAAACTTTAATTTATTGTCAAAATAATTCACAGGTTAAAAAGTGTGGTGGCAACATATGAGAGATTTATGATCTTAATTAAATCTATTTATAAAACAAATTGTGCATACACACATCTTTTCAAGAATCCAGGAAAAAAATTACCAAACCAAGGCAAATGTAGTAGAGTAAAATATATTTTTAATTAATATTAATTTAAAAAAAAGCAATTAATTATATATAACTTTTTTGGAAAAGACAAAATAGAACTGAGAGCATCGGGTGTGTGTGTGTGTATATATATATCTATATATATATCTATATATCTATATATATATCTGTGTGTGCGTGTATTTTTCATTTGAAAGAAAAATATACTTTTAAAATTAATAACTCAGACTGTTATGTTTTAAAATATATTTATAATTAGAGATAGAACATAATTTATTTAAAATAAATATTTGGAGAAAGACAGAATTGTGGGGTGTCGAATAATCACCTTTCATTTTGTATTCTCTATTTACATTTTAGTCCAAGCTGGCATTGTTTCTACTAAAATAATTTAATCAAGAACTTTATATGTCTCACATTTATTTTATTGAAGTCCACTCCGTTAGAGCAAAGTCACACTCACATATCTTTTCCAGATGTGTGGTCCTGCCGAAATACCTGAAAGACAATGTCCTTAGGCTTTGTAGAAGTCCTGTGTCCTCATTTTCATTTACTTAACATTTCCTACCTCAGTTGATCTCTCTCATGTTCCATGTGTCTATATGCAGCAGGAAGAGTGACCATCTCTAATACTTTTCCAGGAAATCTGATTAGGTATATGACCAAGTTTACCACTTACAGGTTCTGCCTTCTGTGTAACTGCAGGAGTCAACTGCACTAAGTATTCTGTCACTTCATCACAAGAATCCCTCTAACTCCAGTTTTTAATAACATGTTCCTTACTTCCTTTGGAGCCCTCACCCACCGTATCTTTATCTGAAGATTTTCCCTAACAATCTGCTCAAGGCACCTTAAGTTTTCTCTATCATGCTCTTGAAAATTCTTCCAGTCTTCACCCACTTACAGTTCTAATACCACTTCTACATTTGTATATACTTTTTACAGAATCACCTATATTGGTTTTCTATTGTTGTGTAACGAGTTACCACAAACTTAGCAACTTAAACCAATACCCGTTTATTTTCCCACAGTTTCTATGGGTCAGGAGTGGATGCACGGATTAATTAGGTTGTTGGCTTCAGGGTTTCGCCAGGCTGTAATAAAAATATCAGCTGGGATGGGTTTTTAGGTGGAGGGTCACTGAAGAGTCAATTTTGAAGCTCACTTAAGCTGTTGGCAGAATTCATTTTCAGGTTACAGGACTGAGAGCTTCAGATTTAGGCTGGCTGTTAACCAAGGGCCACCTAAGCTCTTAGAGGTCGTCATGGTTTTCAACCATGTGGCCCTTTCTTAAACTTGGCAGCTTGCTCTTTCAAGGACAGCAAAAGAGTGAGAGTCTTCCCAAAACAAAATCTTGTATGATGTAACAAAATTATGGGAATGACATGCTATAAGCTTTGCCATATTCTATTGGTTAGAAACAAGTTATAGTTCCCACCTACACGAAAGGGGAGGGTACTAGACCAAGGCATGAACACCGAGAGGAGGTCATGGGTTACCTTAGAGTCTGTCATCCACATTGAACTAATATACATATATATTTTATCAACAGAATAGACAGTATCTTTCATATACATATCCATATATAGGCTCATATATTTTAACTAGGTAGACTTTCAAGGATTTGGACTAATATTTTAAAGTCTTCCAATATATTGAGGTGTGTCATAATTTTACTATATTTTCTCAGGTTCTACTTTACATCTTAATACTACTCTTTTTTCTTAAAATTTTTTGAATGTTTATTTACTTTTGAGAGAGAGAGAGAGACAGAGCTTGAGTAGGGGAGGGGCAAAAAGAGATAGAGGGAGACACAGAATCTGAAGCAGGCTCCAGGCTCTGAGCTGTCAGCACAGAGCCTGATGCAGGGCTCAAACTCTTGAGCTGTGAGATCATGACCTGAGCCGAAGTCGGACTCTTGACCAACTGAGCCACCCAGGCACCCCAATTTTAATATTATTCTATTAGATTCACATGAATTTGGGAAAGCTATATCTTTATTATAGATTATAAATTTGATAAATATTCCCTTTATATCATTTAATGCTTTTGTTGAATTCAAACTTGTCTAATATTAATGACAGAAATATACTTATTTTCTCTCCTTCCTTTTATTTCTTCTCCCTTTCTAAGCATCAATCTGGGATACTCAAACTCATGACATCTTGTATTAGACACAAGAACATGAAACTTTAAAATCTTTTTTAGCTATTTCTGAAGTGTATGTCTGTCTTAGATCTGTTATGATAAAGAATGAACAATGAGAGACATAAATTAAAATTACCAAAGCAGGGATTATTATTTAACCTCTTAGTGTCATATATTACATAAATATATGTTCTCAATATATAACATCCTTTCATTCCTGTATTAAATATTTATAGTTACAGTGAAGTGATATTTAATCTTGAATTACTTGGGATTGTTTGTTGCAAGAAACACAAAGTTTTTTTTTTTTATTTTAGGCAAATAAAATGGGAACATAATAATGATACTGGCTATCTCATGAAGGTCAAGACTAATAATGCAGCTGGATCATGAAGAGAAATGGGAATGGAAACTAGAGAGACATCAGGGAGTCAAAGAAGGTACTTCTTGTTTTACTTTTGATATGTGTTTATTTTGTTCATTAGATTTTAGTTCAATCTATATCCTGCTTCACATGGCAGAATATGAACATTAAAAAATACTAACTTCTTTAGATCAAAGCACATGGGAGGACTACAAACTTTACTCAGATAAACTCCGAATTTCAGAAAAAAAAATCTGATTAGTCTAGCCCACTTGTAGAGACATCAATTCAGGCTAAAATTTTAGTCAATTTTGGTAATTCATTTTCATTAAAATCATACACTTCTTCAACTTCTAGGAATGTGTATATTATTAAACAGTTATTCATAAAATTATTTAATACCTGCATATTGTTTTGTCTCAAATATCACTAAAAACAAACTCCCCCCCTTCCTTTGTGAGGACACTTTTCCAAGGGTTTTTTTGATCTGAGAAAGAGAAAAGCAGCCCCAACATCCATGAGCTAGTCAAGTACAATCAGCCAGGCTTTGGTATTGATGTGAGCTAGCATAGCACTCACTCACCTCTAGTTCTAGGTGCTCTCCTGTTAGGCATAAACAATTTCATGAAACATAAATATCAAAAAAGGCCACTCTGTGACCATGATGGATCAAGACAAAGACAAAGCAGGGGGGCCTGGGTGTCTCAGTCGGCTAAGCATCTGACTTTGGCTCAGGTCATGATCTCGCCATTTGTGAGTTCAAGCCCTTTGTAGGGCTCTGTGCTGACAGCTCAGAGCCTTGAGTCTGCTTCAGAGTCTGTGTCTCCCTCTCTCTCTGCCCCTCCCCCACTTGTGCTCTGTCTCTGTCTATCAAAAATAAATAAAATGTAAATGTATATATATATATATATATATATGACAAAGACAAAGCAACTCGATAATCTTGTCTGAATGTAAAGAAACAAGACTATTGTCGAAAATGCAAAACAATTAAATATACATTTATCCTGATGAATATGAGTAACTACTGGCTCTTTACTAATTATAGCTTTAACCTTGTGCTTCTAATAGATAAAATTTGTTAAAATAAACAGGTACGGAATTACAGGTGTACCTTGGAGAAATTGTGGGTTCAGTTTCAGACCACTGCAATGAAGTATTACAATAAAGTGAGTCAAATGAATTATTTGGTGAATATGAAAGCTAACATTATATTGTAGTTGATCAAGTGTGCAATAGCATTATGTCTAAAAAATGTACATATCTTAATTTAAAAACACTCTATTGCTAAAAATTGCTAACCATCATCTGAGCTCTCAGTGAGTCATAATCGTTTTACTAATGGAAGGTCTTGCCTCAGTGTTGATGGCTGTTGACTGATCAGGGTGAAAGTTGCTGAAGGTTGGGGTGTCTGTGGCAATTTCTTAAAATACGACAATAATGAAGTTTGCTGCATCGATTGGCTCTTCCTTTCACAAATGACTAATTTGTTTTAAGTGATGTTGTTTGAGCATTTTACTCACCTTTTTTTTTTTCTTTCAATATAGGAGTCGGTCCTCTCACAACCTGCCACGGCTTTATCAACTAAGTTAATGTAATATTCTAAATCTTTTGTTGTCACTTCAACAATCTTCACAGCATCTTCACCACGAGTAGACTCCATCTGAAGAAATCACCATCTTTGCTCATCCATAAAAAGAAACCATCATGTGTTAAAATTTTATCACGAGATTGCAGCAAATCAAACCCATCAGAAAAATCACTGTCTGTGGCAGCTATAGTCTTAGGAAATTTATTTCTTAAATAATAAGACTTGAAAGTCAAAATTACTCCTTGATCCATGGGCTGCAGAATGGATGCTGTGTTAGCAGGCATGAGAACATTAATCTTGTATATCTCCATCAGAACTCTTGGGTGACCAGGTACATTGTCAACGAGCAACAGTGTTTTGAAAGGAACCTTTTTTGTTTGTTTGTTTGTTTTCTCCTCAGCAGTAGATCTTAACCTATTTAATAAACCATGTTGTAAACAGATGTGCCCATCTAGGTTTTGTTTTTTTCACTTATAAAGCACAGGCAGAGTAGACACAGTGCAATTCTTAAGGTCCCTAGGATTTTCAGAATGATAAATGAACACTGGCTTCAACTTAAAGTCCCCAGCTGCATTCACCCATAATAAAAGAGTCACCCTGTTCTTTGAAGCTTTGAAGCCAGACATTGACTTCTCCTCTTTAGCTATGGAAGTCTTAGATGGCATCTTCTCCCAATATACAAATGTTTTGTCTACATTGAACAGTCTGTTGCTTATTGTGGCCACCTTTATTATCTTAGGTAGATATTTTGGATAACTTGCTGAAGTTTCTATATCAGCACTTGCTGTTTCTCTGTGCACTTTTATGCCATGACGATAGCTTCTTTCATATACCAACATCTGCTAGCTTCAAACTTTTCTTCTGCAGCTTCGTCACCTCTCTCTCAGCCTCTATAGAACTGAACAGAATTAGGGCCTTTCTCTGGACTAGGCTTTGGCTCAAGGAAATATTGTAGCTGGTTTGATGAGACCACTAAAATTGTCTCCCTGCCAGCAATCTGGCTGTTTTGCCTTCTTATAATTCATGTGTTCATGGGAGTAGCATTTTTAATTTCCTTCAAGAACTTTCCATTGTATTCACAACTTGGCTGTTGGCACAAGAGATCTAACTTTCAGCCTATCTTGGCTTTCAACATGCCTTCCTCACTAAGTTAATCATTTGTAGCTTTTGATGTAGAGTGAGATATGTGTGATTCTTCCTTTTGCTTCAATACATAGAGGCCACTGTAGAGTTCTTAATTCATCTAATTTCAATATTCTTGTGTCTCAGGGAATAGGGAGGCCCAAAGAGAGGGAGAGAGGTGGGGGAATGGCTGGTCAGTAGAGCAGTCAGAACATAAGCAACGTGTATCTATTAAGTTTGCAGTATTATATGGGCAAAATTTGTGGTGTCCTGAAACTATTAAAATAGCAACATCAAATATCACTGATCACCATAACAAATATAATGATAATGATAAAGTTGAAATATTATGTAAATTAACAAGATGTGACACAGAGAAACCAAGTGAGGATATGCTGTTGGAAAGACTTGCTCAGTGCAAGGTTGCTATTTACTTCCAACTTGTAAAAAATTAAGTATCTGCAATGTGCAGCAGATAAAGCACAATAAGACAATATATGCCTGTACTCCAACTTTCTGACAGTCCCACTTCCTTAAATCCCTTCTCCCCTACAAAAATCACCTAAAATGAGTCCAAATCCTTTCATAAGTTTTTTTTTTTTTTTAACCCTCTTACTGAGATATTCTGTGGGTGAGCATTTTCCCTTGACACACAATTAATAAACATAACAATTACGGATATGTTTCTGGTGACATCTGGCTGGAGGGTAATTATAGAACCAATTTTGCAGTTAAATATTTCTTCTAGGGGAACCTGGGTGGCTCAGTTGGTTAACTGTCCGACTTCAGCTCAGGTCCTGATCTCGCAATTTGTGAGTTCAAGCCCCGTGTTGGAATCTGTGCTGACAGCTCAGAGCCTGGAGCCTGCTTCAGATTCTGTGTCTCCCTCTCTCTCTGCCCCTCGTGCACTCACACACTGTCTCTCTCCCTCTCAAAAATAAATAAACAAAAAAAATTAAAAATATTTTTTCTAATAAAAAGCCCATGAGGTGTCAGAGGAGACAGATTGAACATGAGATTAGATTAGAATCAGGTGCGCCTGGGTGGCTCAGTCAGTTAAGTGTTCCACTTCGGCTCAGGTCATGATCTCACAGTTTGTGAGTTCGAGCCCCGCGTCGGGCTCTGTGCTGACAGCTCAGAGCCTGAAGCCTGCTTCACATTCTGTGTCTCCCTCTCTCTCTGCCCCTTCCCTGCTCATGCTGTGTCTCTCTCTGTCTCAAAAATAAATAAACATTAAAAAAAATTAAAAAAAAAAATAGAATCAAATGGCCAGTTTCCATTTCTGAGTTTCTTTGTTTCCTTTTTCATTTATTTTCCCTTTCCTTCCTTCCTTCTTTCTTTTTCTTTTTTCCTTCCTTCTTTCTTGTTTTTCCCTCAATATTTTTGAGGATATCCCACCTGCTTGGGGCAACTATTTTCTTTATTAGTTTATTGAGAGTGAAAATACGCATAAAATAAACTACATCCATTTCAGTTGTACAATTCAATGAGTTTTGATGGCGATATATATCTATATCTATATAGATATAGATATATATAGATATATATAGATATATCTATAGATATATATCTATAGATATATCTATAGATATAGATATAGATATATAGATACACACACACACACACACACACACATCAACAACCACTACTAAGGATATAAGACACTCCCACAATCTCCAAAAGATTCCTTGTGACACTTTACAGTTTGTTATTTACCCACATCTGGTCCCAGGCACAACCAATCTGCTTTTTGTCATATTTGTGCCAAAAATTGGTGTGCATTTTCTAGCATTTAACATGTCTAAAATTTTTGTGCCTTGTTCCCTGCATTTGGTATAGCAATTCAGAGATTCATTCATGCTGATGTGCTTTTTAAAGAGACCACATACTTTTACATTCTCTTAAGCAGATTATTGGAGTATCATTTCCTCCACATCTTCACCAATACTTGCGTTAAAAGATAAACTAGGGCATATTAAAATTTATAAGATTTTATTTGAGCCAATATCTATTCTAAGTGAGCAGTGCCAAACTGGAAGTGATTAGGAGGGCTCCACTGATAGGAGCTGCAAGAAAAACTTACATAGAAATAGTACAGAAGCAGAAAAGAAATTATTTGATGACCTATAGCTTAAAGCCTCATTGGCTGTTTGTGATTGACTGTCCTAAGCATTTTGATTTTGTAGCTTTGAGGCACTTACAGGATTAGATTTTGTTGTGCTTAGATAAGTAGCCACAGCATTAGAACTACCTCAGTCTAACAGCTTCCTTGTGTAATTAATTTAACACTTAACTATTGCCTACTTTGTATTTTTAGCTATTTTAATAAATGTGTATTTCATTGTGGTTTTAAATTACACTTCCCTAATGACCGAATGATTTTCAGCATCTTTTCATGTGTTCACAGCATTACGCTATCACTGTTTTGAAATGCTTTTTCATATCTTTTGCTAACATACTCTCAAGTTTTTGTCCTCCTTATTATGAAGGCATAAGAAGTGACTATATAGTCTGGTTACAAGTCCTATGTCAGTTATATGTATTGCGTCATATAATTATGTGACCCATTATGACACTTGCTTTTTCCTGTATTTCATTTTATATTTTGAAGATCAAATGGTTTTAATTTGGTAGACTCAAATTTATCATTTTTGTTTGTGTGTTAGTGGGTTTTTTTTTGTAACATCTAAAAATTTTTTGTCTAACTCACAATTGCAAAGTTCTTTTAATTTGTTCTAAGTAGCCAAGTTGGCTGGTTAAAAACTGTGCACTTACTTCTTTTCATTCTCTTAATGTCTTTAAGATTTTTTAACCCTTCTTCAATTACTGATAATGACAATTTGTGTTCTTCCTCTTTCTAATACAATTATTCTAGCTAAGTTTTCATTAATTTGTTGATATTTTCAATGAACCATATTCTGGCTTCATTAAAAGTCAAAAATTAGAAATAACCCCAAATTAACAATAACTACCTTCACCAATAGAATAAGATAGATAAACTATTGTATTGTACCCATTCAGCGGAATACTGCTCAGCAATGAGAATAAAGAAACTACCGCCACACACCATGCACAAATCTTATATGTGTCTCTGTAATTAAGTTTCTCTTTTAGACACTAACAACATTCACAAGGTTTGTGTTATAGCGTGATTACATAAAAATACACAATAAGCACAATAAATGAGTAATATAAACTGGAAGGTAGTTAGTGCTAAGGAAAAAAAGAAGTCCACATGTAGTGATTTAAAAGGGATAGGGACTCCTGGGTGGCTCAGTTAAGCGTCCGACTTCTGCTCAGGTCATGATCTCATAGCTGGTGGGTTGAAGCCCTGCGTCGGGCTCTGTGCTGACAGCTCCGAGCCTGGAGCCTGCTTCAGATTCTGTGTCTCCCCCTCTCTCTGCCCCTCCCATGCTCACACTCTGTCCTTCTCTCTCAACAATAAATAAACGTTAAAAAATTAAAAAAAAGTCTTGAAAGAGGTGAAGGACTCAGTCTGTTAAGCATCTGGGAGAAATATAATCCACAATAGAGAAAACAGCCAGTGCAGAGACTATAGGTGGGGAAATTTAATGGACATGTAGGAAACAAACTTGTAAGAGAGAAAATGAGCAAAAGAAGAATGAGAAAAAGCAAAGTTAGTGATAATATGGATTGATGGGTGGAGCGATGGAGACAGAAAGACAAGATATAGACGAATAAACATAATTACTACTTTATAATGGTTTGATTTTTGTTTTTTGTATATCCATGTTTACTTATAAGAAGTTAAAACTTCACACTCACAAATTCATATAATCCCAGGAAAAATATGAAATGTGTACAAAGAGGCAACATAATTTCATAGAAAGCCAGAACATTAGGCTGGGGAAATTGGGTGAGATTTCATAAATAAGGACATCTAAGCATTGCTCTAAAAAGTAGGTAGTTTTTTAAAAGGGGAAACTAGGAGAAGGCAACTTGGGTGGTGGTTGGTGACTCAGCAAAGGTGTAAATGTGGGCAAGTTCAGGACATGGTTTGCCAACGAGCTCATACTTCATCCTGTCTAGACTGGGGAATAAGGGTGAGCTGGAAGGGGGTGTTGGAAGGAAAGCATGAGAAAATCTTTAGGAGTCTTTAGGAGTCTTTAGGAGTTACTGTGGGCTTGGTAAGTGATACATATCATTTTATATGATCATCTCAGCAACCCTAAGATCCAGGTAGCATTGTGATCCCCTGCTACATGAAAAGCAACCCTGTTAACCCTATATAAGATGTGGCAATACAAGCAAGACTTAGCCCCATCTGTCTCTAACTGCTGAGATTGCTATCTTAGCCATTGGGGATGTACTTTCTTAAATAGTGGAACTATAAACTCAAACTGAATTCCCAATTTTGAATAATATTAGTGCCATTGACAGTCCATTTTTATGAAAACAGAAGTGCCAGGTATTAATTTTATGTCTATTTGAATGCCCATCTCAAAGTGAAAAACTAATTTAACATACCCCTTATGTTTACACTTTTTACTAGTACAAATCACCTACATGGGAATCAAGTTGTTTTCAAATTGGCCTATGTTATATGCTAGCAAAAGATAGGTTTCCATGTCACTGTTATCTCAGGGAGTCAATATAATGAGCTAACAATTACGAATTAGGATGACAAGATGCAGAGACATTTTTCTAAGGAAATTCTGAAAACATCAGATTCACTTGTAATGAAGTCATATGAACTTCCTTATAGAAAACAAAATTTCATCTAGTTATTGACGGGAAATGCACATTTTTTAATAGTTAAAAATTACTAGTTAAAATATTCTATCTAGCAGGAAACAATTTTGAAACCTATTGTGAAGCTTGTAAATCAGAATAAAATATTAGCAAACTTTGTTTGCTTTACATTTGGGGCAATAAAAATGTCAAAAATAAAAAGAAGCAACTAGCAAAGACAAAGTTCAACTTTCCAACAAACTCTCCCTAGTTTTCAAAATCACACACAAATCCACATTTCAGGATAAAGTGTTCACAGATAATCAATTTTTATAGTTCATTCAGGTGAGTTTGGTTATATCAGCAAATTTGATGAAGTCCAATAAACTCTGAAGAGGCAACACACTTTACTGTCAGTTTACTCCAAGAGAGCCTAAGCTCTACAGTTTTTGAAGTTGGCACTTCACTAATTGCAATCTTAATTGCTGTTGATTAGCTAATTGATATAAAAATTGAATCCATTTTTCATATCTGCAGAACTCTTAGTATGCCAATTCATCTCTGTTGGGTACTTTTAGACAAGGGACATCGAATCTAGCTGAAAAAGGAGAAAAGGTCTACTGTGGAATTACACAGATGATTTTATTTGTCTAAATCCTAAATATATACGTATACTAATATATATATTAGTCCTCAAATTTATTCATCTTTGTGTTACGCCATTTTTTGTCTTCTTTTATACAATGATTACATCTCATGTCGAGACAATTTCAATTCCAACTTCATCCATTAACTTTTAAATAATTTGTTTGATGTCGGGATATTCAACTCAAATTATTTTGGTGATTATCTGCTTCAGGAATTGTCAGATAATACTAATTTTTGGCTCCTGAATCCCCCTGGACAACGATTTATAGAACAATGTAATCCTACAAAAATCATACTGCTGGGGACTAATGTTGTTTAGAAATATGAATCTGGAGAATTTCCAAAGATTCTGCTGCTTCACCAGTCCATCTTATTCTGTCACTGACAAAAGAAAATAAAGGCACAACACACAGACTTCTAGTACTCTGTCTCCTGTACACGTACAAGACAATGAGAATTTCATACAATTCCTCCTGCTACCTTCCATAGTCATGACATACTAAACACAAATACTCTGTGTTGTTCTTCAATGGCCCATAAACATCTTTTCATTTTTCTTTGCATAATCACATTATTCCCTCAACCCATAAATCTGTGCGTGCTGATTACAATTCTTGCCCATCAATCCAAATTCCGTTTTCCCATATACAGTATTTATTGAATGGATCAAGGGAACGATCCTTCAAATGAAAATGGGATCAGCTAGTCACAATTAGGTCATTAATATATCAGTAAAGTTACTGTTCTTCAAAACAATGAGAAAATAAATCTTTAAAGAGATTTACATTAATGTAGACCTGTTAATGAGCAACTGTGGTGTAATTTCTCAAAACCTGTGTGACTTTGTCACTTAATAAAATTTACATAATATTTTAAGGTCCACATTTTTGTAATTATCATAGAAGTCACTTATGGTAGCAAATGTCTTTCTGACTATTGACAGCTTTGAAGATTTTTCTCTCAATTTTAATAAAAATATTAACAAGTTTTTAAGGGAATTAAAGTAGTTATTGTAATATATTAAGTACGGTATTAATTATAATTAGAATGCCACCAAATTCATTTCTAAAGCATTAATCTGATACAAAATCTGCTTTACAGATTACTTAGGGACATTTATTTATAAAATATCTAAACAAAATGTGATCTGAAAATCGTACATTTCAACAAACGTTGTTTTGGGGAAAACACATTTTTGATAAATTTAATTTTATAGAAAAGTCTCCACAAGCAGAAGTTTTATAAAAAAAAATTAGAGTATTTTTCTCCCTTGGGTTACAAAGAAAAATTGTAGTGATCTTATCTGCCATAGATTTAGATTTGATCCATTTTAGGAGATCAGCAGAATGAAGCTTTACCAAAATAAAAGTTACAGGCACTTACTAATCAGAGCAAATTTTGGATGAGTGTACATGACCAAATAGCAGCGAATACCTATAACAAGCTAGACTACTGTTTTGCACATCTCTGCTCCACTGTGGTTTTCAAAGGGGACACAGTGTCTGAGATAATGTAATACCACACGTGGTGAATATCAAGTTTAATTTGTGGTTCTGTGCATCAACCTGAGGGGGGAAAATATTGGTGCCACTTACATGGCACATAGATTATTAAAAAGGTCAAGAAATATGTAGGTAGAGAGGTTTGATTTACAGAATTATTTAACATAAAAAGTTTACACAGCATTAATCACCAAAATAGTATAAATTGCTAATTAATGAAATTTATGTAAACTACACCTTCTTTGCTTTAAAATGTGTTAACATTTTTAAAAAAATAATTATTATTTATTACTTTTTGTTAATTCTGATTGGCCAACTATTAGTCTCAGTCTAAATTGGTTAGTATATACATATATATGTATACATGTATCCATATATGTACACATACACACACATATTTACTACATAATAAAAATGCATTGAAGTAAATAGGTAATTGGAATGCCAACAACTTATATTACATAATTATAGGTAAGATATTGAACTCCAAAAATTTCAGATATTGAAAGCATTGCCATGTGACTGTTCAGCACATGGTTTGGGGTTTTAGGTATTGTAGACAGTTGATTTTATGTGTCAACTAAAACCATTTCCTGGCTAGGAAATGGTACTCAGTGCTGCTTGGTCAAGTTCTCTCTAGATGATGCTGTGAAGGTATTTTGTAGATACAAGTCACATTTGACCTTAAGTAGGGGAGATCACCTGCAAAAATGTGGGTAGACCTCACTCATCCCATCAGTCCAAAACCTTAAAAGCAAAAACTGAGGTTTTCCAGAGAAGGAATTCTTCCTCAAAACTGTAATGTAGACATCCTTTCCTGAGTTTCCAACCTGATGTCCTGACCTGTAGATTTAGGACTTAAGCTGCAACTTCAAATTTTACCCGAGTTTCCAGCCAGTTGCCTTCCAGTGTGAATTTCGGACTTGCCAGACCCCAAAATCGCACAAGTCAACTCCTTCAAGTCTCTCTCTATATATATATTTTGTATATATAATAATATTATGTATCATATAGCTAATAGATAATATTATAATCTCCATCTGTAGTTTCTGCTCATATTTGTCTTGAGAACCATGAATGATAACAGTGTGTTCTGCTTTACCACTTACCATCTCTATAACCCTGGCACATTTCTTTGACATCTCTGAATCTCTGCTTCTTCATAACTAAAATGAGCATGGAGTCTATTTTTCCTTTTATGTTTCTTTTACTGTGGTAATAACACTTAACATGAGCTCTACCCTCGCACATTTTTAAGTGTTTTCTATAGGCATGATGTTGCATAGTAGCTCATGAGAACTTACTCATCTCCCATAACTGAAATTCTATACATATTGACCACCAAATCTTCATTTCTGCTCTCCCTCAACCCCTAAAAACCACAATTATATTCTTTGCTTCCATGAATTTGATTATTTTAGATACCTCATATACGTGGAATCATGCAGTATTTGTCCTTCTGTATCTGGCTTGTTTCTCTTAGCGTGACGTCCTCCACGTCCATCCATGTTGTCGCATATGGTGGGATTTCCTTCTTTTTTGAGGTTGAATACTATTCAATCATATTTGTACACTAATACTTGTAAGTTTGTAATGAGGAGTAAATCGTGTAAGGAGGAAAATCGCACCTTAAGAGTGGCTGTCACTGTAGAGGTGCTCCTGAAAAGATAGCTACTATATTTATGAACTACTTAAGCAATTAAGTTTGAAGAGAAAAACTAAAAAAGATAAACCTTGGTAGAATTGGAAGCCGTCCCCCTAAAACTATGAACATTATTGGGATGTTAGTCTCCTGATAAAGTGGGCAAAACTTTAAAATGACTAGCTGCCATAATTTAATACATTCAAACATTAAACATGACAGATATGGAGAGAGAGGAGCAGCAGTGTCAGACATGTGGTCGAGGTAGACCAGATCTTGGAAGGCTTTAGTGAGGCAAGGAGACAATGTTTTTTTTCTTTTAATAATTTTAGCTTCTTCCCTCTTTCCATTGTCTTTCTCTGCCTCATTCCTCAGCTTTCGATCGTGTTGCACCAGCCTGAGCTGTGTCACAGATTTATGATACTCGAGTAGAAGGCACAGTCCCTCTTCAGTGTAGTGGAGATGGTAAATGAGGGCAGTGATCATTTGCAGTTCTCTGCAGAGCTCCACACCCTTCACTGGGATTAGTCAAATTGGATTTGTAACGTGCTTTAAACTCCTTAGAGGCTGTTATGTAAACAGCAGGTAATATTTTAGCCCTGTATTGCTCTGATGGCTCTTTTGCCCTATAGGATCTGTCTCCGCCCAATTGCACCTGCTAAAAGAAGTTCATGGCTTCTCTTTATAAATTTTCAGTACTTAAGATTTTACTGCATTAAATTTTACTGCATTAGAAGGCAAAGAGACCTACACACAAAATGTAAGCACAAGTGCTATAAATTGAAAACATTTAAAACAAACAAGCAAACAAACAAAAACCTCTTGGAGTTTTGGTTAGTCATGAGTCCAGGATAATGCGCTTGGAGAAGAGGGTCAGACCAGCACATGTCACTAAAGACAGCACTTTACCTGTGGTAAAGCGGCAACCTGAAATCATCATTGGGACTTTGCCACATGATTTTGTGGAAAATAGAAGCCAGTTGATCTTGGAGATCTTCGTGTTTTCCATTGATTAACAGAAGAAATCAATGGAGTTGCAGATGTTTGTGAGGATCACGTGGTGCAATACATGTGAATCCACTTTGTTTCTAGAATTTGCAATGTATAAAATACTCCCTGAAAAGTACCAAGGTGTGTTTGTTTTCCCATGAAAGCATTGTTTATTTAGAGATCATATCTTCTAAGACACTTAAAATGTCCAGGAAGAAGAGTATATTATTTTTTTAAATCAACATCCGATCTTGTGTACGCATCTTTTGTTATTTGATTTGTCTTTTGCTTCTAATTATCAGATATATTATCATATGCTTACATATCATGACCCCTTTTCAGTAAGTGCCATCACTGTGTCATCAGAACTTTTTCAATATCATTATTGGTGAGTTCTGGTTCAGATTGCATGCTATTGAGTAGAGAAAGTCATTTGCCTCCTAGCTATTTTGCAGGTGTTGTCACTAGAAGTTTTTATCAACAATGTAAATATTTAAATTACCTTTTAAGAATGTTTTCATTCAATAGTATCATATATTACAATAGTGTGCTCATGAAACTTAAATATCTCTCTTTGGAAAAAATCAGGCCCCAAACAAGGGCTTCTGAAACTGTTTCTGAAAACCTGTCAAAATAATAAAAGACATGAGAGCATTAAAAATACATTGGAGTAAAAATATCTCTGAAATGAGGATGTCATTTCTTCTCTAATCATCTATTGCCATTAAATTGGAACATTGGTTGAATTTCAAATAAAATAAAAGGTCTCTTAAATTTAACTGTCATATTATGTTACCCTATGTGATTTTATGAGATGTTGTGTTAGCAAAGAATGGGAAAGCACTGAATATAATTCAGAGAAGTATAAACTAGATAACGTGACTTGACAACTGAAATTTAAAAGGGAAAGTACTTACAGTAGTTTCATATCCGACATCAAGTCATACATTTAACAAAGAAGTTTAGTTTGAAGGTTGGTAAAAATACACTGCCGGGAAATATGTAGATCAAGTTTCAGGAAAGATTCAAATTGTGTTGAGTAGTTTTAAGACACTTCTTTGTTTCTGAAAAACAATTCCTTTGTTTCACTGTTATGCTGTAAAATATGGAAAGAAAAAAAAAGCTAGTTCAATTTCAACAACATTATCACTCAACAATTTGAGACCAAATCCTTACTCTTACACATTTCTTCCTGGTGGAGGGAGATAAGATCTTATTTTTGAATAATATTTTACATGGCAAAAACCATCTCTAAATGAAGACCCTTTTAAGGCTGTGATATTATTTTATTTAAATCATCAATATTCTGGGCATGACCTACTTTATGGAGAAGATTCATTCTTTGCTGAAACATAATTGCATTATCAGATATTAAGAAGAAGCCATGACCCACAAAATGGAAACAGCCCTCCAATGGCCATATCATACTCTGAAGATGATTTTATTTTAACATTTTTGTTGTTAGCCACAGCAGCAGTGTGCTAAGATGGGAAACCCAAACTTCAACATGATTCTAACCTGAATAACATTTAAATATACAAACACTAAATTGAATAATCAATAATAGATTTTTAGTTAGATCACAATTTCTTTGGCAGTAAATGGCATATAGGCAAATCCATCTGAGCCAACTCCATCTTCATTAGTGTCACAGCTTTGCAGGATCTTTTAGAAGCAAGAAGAAATTTCCATGTTTTCCAATGCTCCGTTGTTTTTCATTCTCCATCAAAAATTTGCAATGACACTACCACTTTCTATTCATTGCCTATTCAGATTTGTAAATGGAATTTATTGCAAGCAATGTCATTTTACAGATTAAATTAATATTATTATAAAGAGCTTTAAAACTCAAAGATATTTATGAGTCATGCTGAGAAAGGATCTGTACTCAGTTATAATGATTAATAATAAGTCCCCCAAGTTTTCACAGATGAAATCGCCACCACGTGCATATTTTGAGCACAAAATAGATAACTATAATTCTAAAAGAAGAATGGAAGAAGTGCTGGACCACTAATGCATCAGTTGGATTCTCATGTTATTGGGGGATTGAGTGAAGTTTTGCTTTCAGAATTGGTTCATCTGTGCATAGGCAAATTTGAACATGTAGGCAAACTGAGTGTCTGAGTATTTGAGCATATATATTTGTGGTAAATCATTACAATATTTCCCAACTAATCGTACACCTTGTAACATGACATTGCAGCTTGCTGTTCTCACCATCAAAAGGTGGAGTCTATTTGTCTATTCTCCTGTGCATGGGCTGGACATGTAAACTGTTTTGGTAAATAGAATGTGGCTCTTCTAGTCTTCATCTAAATGGATGAGTGTGCATGAGCGCAAGTGAAAGGAAGTGAAGAACCACCAGGGAAATCTATTTATGAGAAATCAAAATCTTTGTTGTTTAAGCCACTAAATTTTGAAAGCATCTATATCACAGGAATAAATGAACTAAACAATATTGAAATTAAGCTGAAAATTGAAAGATAATTAGGTATTAAATATTAAATCAAACTTCCACAGGTGTTCTGTTTCTGTTATTTATATGGGAAGTATAATACCCATAATTAGGCACTTGTAACTACTTCGAATCTACCTTTTGCTAGTAATGGGCCTGGAGAAACAAACAAAAAGTGTCTAAAATGTAAGCCATTATATTCATTACAATAAAACCTTGATTAGCTGGAAGTTCCAATCAAACTATCAACAGAAAAATGGCAACAAAATAAGCTAACATTAAGGATTTGTTTGATGTTGCAGGTAACTTTGAGTTATGTTTAAGTACAGTGGTTCTCAAATATGAGGAGTCTTAAATTCACTGATGTCTGGTTTCCATTCTAGAGTCTCCAATGCAATTAATCTGCGTAAGGTCTGAGTATCAGGATCTTTACTCAGTAAAGAATATAGTCAGTCTAGGGGCCCCTAGCTGGCTCAGATGGTAGACCATGAGACTCTTGATCTAGGGGTTGTGAGTTCCAGCCCCATTCTGGGTATAGAGATTACTTAAAAATAAAATAAAATAAATGAAAATAAAAGAATATTAGTCTGTTTAAGCTTCTACCCGGTATGTTTTATGCGTTTATAGAAATTATATATATACACACAGAAAGAGAAAGAAGGTTTCTACACACACACACACACACACACACACAGAAAGAATGACAACAATTTACATATATACATATATAGGAAAAGTTTATATAAACAAATTATATGTAAGAAATTACTCACATAAATTGCTTATATATATTATTTATATAACATATAATAATAGTACAAGGTCACCATTATCACCATTAGTTCTAAATCTATTATTTAAAGAACCAGTAATAATGGTGACCCTGTACTATTACTTGATCCTAAAACCTGGAACAATCTTGTTTCTATTATTTTGCAAAAAAGATACACTATTTATTTTTTTTAGAAATATTTTCAACAAAAAAAGCTTGAGAAATTTTGGAAATGCCCCTAGCTAGAGATTGAGTAACAAAGCTGTTACATGTGTTGCTCTATTTAATTAGAATTGTTGTTAATGTTATAGGTTTGCTAAGCTAGTTTCTGAAATGGTTTACGTGATAGGCTTTTAAAAAATTATTATTAAGATGCTTTAAATTTCCATAGTACTATTATTCCAATAATTCAATTATAATCTCTACAACATCTCAGTAAGCAAAATACTTACTTATCAAGTTTAATAAAGATAGCATAAGCAGAAAAATTGCCATCCTATTAATAGATGTCACTGTATTATAAATATTCTATCCTTTGATGTTTTTACACAATTGTGGTTTACTTACAAGCTGTATAAATCCCAGGGTAATTTCCAAGAGAGTGTTCTCTCTCTCTCTCTCTCACAATAATGGGACTTTTCACTAGAGTTTGTTAAAGGTTGCACTAAGTATGTAACACTGATATATATATATACACACACAATATATATATATATACATACATATACATATGTATATATATACATATATATACATACATATATATATTATATGCATGATAATTCAATAGAAAATTATTTTCCTCTTTATTTTTAGATTTAAATTTTTACTTGAACTTTGTACAACATTAATTCAAATGAATGAATATCCTCACCCTATTCTGTAAATGTTCAAAATTAATTTCCACTCTGAAGCTATTACACTTCATTTTTCCCAACCTGAAAATGCTCACTTTTCAAATCACCCCAGAAAGAAGTGGTCAATGCATGCAAATCAATATATTCAAAGTATTCACATATTTACTAATTCTCTTCTCCCTGTTTTGATTTTCACTGTAAAACTTGATAAACATTGCATGTATTTCCTTGTTGTTTGTATATATATTATGATGAAAACATCAATTATTTTTTCTGGTGATACCAGATAGTAATATTAACATGATGATTGACGAAACTCAAAAATTTGTAAGAATTTTTTTCTCAAGAGCTATACATGGCTCTTAGAATTATAGCTTTGTTGCTCAAATACAATTGAATAGAACGGTTTTGATGTACTATTTCCATGGTAATACCTTTTGGAATTCTGATGGTGTTTTCTCCATAGAAAGACTTTGTGGTCACTAAGTAGAAGGGATTGTGACTGGCCAACTGTATTTTATGATAAGACAGAGGGGCCTTTATCCCAATTAACTGAGTGACCTGGGACAACCACTTCCGGCACCCAAATGCAATGTCTTTTGTCAAAAAAGGCAGAGAAGTAAAATACCTGCTACCAAATGCTTGCTACAAATGGATTTTTTGAGAACACACACATTCACATGTGAAGGGACCCTTGGCTGGTGCTCTCCTGGGTCCTCATGAAAGACAATGGCATTCTATTTTGAACAAATGAATGATAAGTGCACTGTACTGTTGCCTAGAGAAGTGATATTCAAGTACTGTTAGGACTCCAAAAAAAAAAAAAAAAAAAATAGAAGAAGAAGAAGAAGAAGAAGAAGAAGGATACATTCTGTACTTTGGCATATAATCATATATGTTATAACATTGTTACTATATATGTATATATAGATGATAGACAGATGTTTATATAAAGCAATAATATTGTTATAATAATAACAAAATTGGCAACAATACATACATGATATTTTATCTTGTGTAATAATAATAGTAAACACATATGGTCCACATGCTTTTACTCATTAAGTCACCTAATCCTCACAATAACCCTTATTTGGCACATTGGACAGAGAAAATCAAAGGAGGTACAAAATAATTAATAACCTTCTAAGATCTGACTGATAATATCTATAGTATGTCTCAGAGCTGTAATTTAAACACATTAAATCTAATTCCCAGACTTTATGCTTTAAAACACTAAATGAATCTGCTTCTTATATAGAGTAGTTATCACAGTACTACTGCAATTCAGCTTCTATTCAGGTAGTGTATCTTGGTACTTGGGAGAGTTTTTTATGCATAGTTATTATTCCATCCCAGAAGAATAAACTGTCAGAATATAGTGCTCTTATACTAAGTCTGCTTGTATTTATCTTATAAAAATATCGCATAAGCTTACCTCTGGGATTTTGTGACAAGTTTAATTTGAAAATGGCAACGTAAGTATTATTTCTTAAACATTCAAAGTGTAGGAAATATTTCTGAATACTTCACGTAAAATAACATTCTTTAATAATGTTCATGGATATACTCTTTCTAATAACACCAGAAGTTTCATAGATGAAAGTAAGTTGTATGTCTGTTGCATTAGTCAATTCTTTCTCACATGTTGACAGCTCATCATTGCCTTAAACATAAACATAAACATGAAATAGCCTTAAACAATAGCAAAAAGCATGTATGTTGGTAAGAAAAAAATAACCAGGTTATTAAATTTCAGGGAAGTGAGCATATATAGAGTGAGCATATATAGAGCATATATATTCTAGTAGTTGAAATAACTGATGACACCATGGCAAAGAAGGTAAGCTGGGACACTGACAGCCTGCTACATGTAAGGTAAGCACAGGGAGAGGGGGGTAGAGTAGTCTAAACCAAGTGATAACAACAGCAAGATAAGCACAGGTGTTTTTAATATTACATTGACCTGAATTTTTCTCACTGACTTCTAACTAAATGTACAGTGTCCTTTGCTCTTATTTGAAAATAAAAGTTGGGGAGGAGCAAACAGGAAGAGAAAAAGTTAATGAAAGAGAAAACCTGACAATCTATGAATCTCATAAGTGGCTAGGAGGGGAGGAGAGGGCATATTAAGAGGAGATTTGCTGCGAGTAGTAATCCAAAAGGATGGTTTGTGGTGACACTGTTTTGTTTCATCTTCCAAATGAACCCCCAAAGAAACCAAGTGGTAAATAACTTTCTTGGGGGTAAGCGGAAGCTTATAGTTAAGATCTAGAGTTAGCTGGTTTTATACCTGGAGACTTAATAGAAAGAAAAATGCTCATTTTGGAAAAGTGAACTTTAGAGGAGTAAAAATTGTATATATTTTTTAAATAGGAATATTTGCCTAAGGAACCATTGCAATCATGTCATCATTTCTAGTACATTTACCATTGCAAGTTTGGAGTTTGGATTGAGAATATACAATTACCTGCCCCAATAATTAATCTTATTATAATAAAGTTTTTGACATAATAAGATCAGAGATAAACTTCCTTTTTCATCCCATATCCAGTTCTCAACCTAGGGAAGCTAGAGTGTTTACCTTCTGTGGAGGGAAATAAAGGGGCAGTTGGAGTGGATGAACAGTGCAAGTGGGTAAACAACAGGCAACCCAGACTTAGGAAGAGATGGGAGACGGAAGTGGGCCCAGGAACTCCAGTGTTCTGTTGAGGTCTCTTCCACTTAGGCTTAGAGATATGGGCAATTAACAGGAAGACTCATGGAATGACTGACACTGTCCTAGAAACTCTAATAACCCCTAGAGCCAAAAATCTATTAATATTTAAACTGAATCTGACAAGTACCACCAGGTGGCACCACACTGTAGTTGAGACTTGAATGGATTTGAATGTCATCCACACTCAAAGGCTCTCTCAACTGTTGCACAGGGTCATCCTAATAATTATATTAAACTCTCTGTAATGTAACACCCATTTTAGATAATTGTATTTTTTAGTGTGGATTCCTTAGTTTGTAGTCTAATTGTATATGCCAAAGAGAACAAAGTCTAGAATTCCACAGTTTTACTACTTGGGTAGTCCATATCCTTGAGAGACAAAGATTTTTTAGCTAATCTAGGAAACCTACATAAAGTACCAACACACTCTGGAAATCACATTAGGACTTACCCATTCAGTGGAAATGTATTATGTTACTTGAGCCAATAACCCTCTCACAGAAGAAAATTTTTTCAAAAATTTCCCCCCACCAATATATTTTTTTAATATCAGAGAGATAAAATAGTCAAAATATAGGAAAAAATGAGAACCTAGAAGACATTTGCTTATTTTTCAGAAAGAGCAAAGAGAATTTCTACTTTCACTGTGGAAAACTTAATTCTTAATAAACCAACGTCTCACAGATAACAACTGTAATATCTAGGCAAAATATGAAGATCTCGAAAGTAAGGAAAAGCAGGCCAGTTTTGAAGAGGACCCAAAATCTAAGAAGGTTACTGGCCTGGGTGAGTTTCCTGTTTTGGGGACTTTACACTGAGGGTGGCTGCGGTGATTCACAAAACTCAAATACAGTGCCTTTCATTGTTCTGGCTAGAAAAATAGGGAATGAGTTGTGTCAGCCTGGATAGAATTTCAGAAAGGCGAGAGAGAGAGAGAGAGAGAGAGAGATCCAAAAATAGAGAAAAGACTCAACGTTTCTGTGTCTAAATTCTGTTCATGTTTCTGGCTCACCTTCAAAACATGCATTCATTAGGTAAACTGAAAACATTCTGGGCTAAGATTGAAATATGGTAAGGAAAATGAAGATTCAATATGCTGTGTACTTAGGCAAGGCTGAGTTTTCAGTTTGAGACTAACCAGGGTATTTTCTTCTAAAGAAAACACATCATCTCTCTTAGAGGACTAGAAGAGTATCCAGAGTCTCCACAACAAACCTTCATGATGTCCAAGATATTATAAACAGCTTTATGCAATTAAACTTGAAAATTCAGACCCTAGGAAAATATTACTTGTCAGATATCAAGGATTACTTTGAATCTACGGTCATTGTGATATTGACACAAGGATAGAAAAAGAGCAATACAGAGAAGAGAAGCTAGAAACACACCTCTTGATTTATCACAAAGGTACAAGTGTAGAGAGGGAGGGCAACTTGTAGGAAAAAATAAAAATGAGCCCCTGCCTTATATAAAAATCATTTGGGATAGGTGTAAGTATAAACCGCAGAACTATTAACTCTTTGAGGATATTATGGAAAAATATCTTCCTATTTTGGATAGGAAAAAGCTCTTTTAATCAAGAAAAGAAAGCACTAAACAGTAAAGAAAAGATTAACAAATTCAAGAATTAAGAATTTTTGTTCTTCAAAGATACCATAAAGTAATAATATAGAAATGCCAAGTAAAACCATAATGAAAGTCTACTCTATACCTACCATATTGGGAAACATTTTAAAATTAACATTACCAAGTGTTTATTGATGATGTGAAACAACTGGGTTTTTTAATGTTGTTTCAAACTAGAAACAACATAATTTTCAATCAATAGTAGGATGGAAAAATAGAATGTGGCATGTTAATCAATAAAATCCTATATAGCAGTTCTAAGTATAATAAAAGCTTGGATTGCAAGTAACATGTTTTGCAAGTGTTCTGCAAGATGAGCAAACATTTCTAATACATTTTAACTTGATAAATGAGTGATGTCTTGCAATACGAGCAGTATTGCTGTAGAATGTCACGTGATCACAACTGAGCCAATGGTTCTTCTCTCTCTCTCTTGCTGTGGGAATTTGGGTGATCTTCTCCCATGCTCAGATGCTCAGTCTCAGGCTGCAGTGTTTGGCATAAATCAGTGATTTTTCAGAACATTGGAAGGTGCCCACGACTGGCACTAGTGTATTTTTTGTCACTTCGAAGCACCTATGGACTGTCCTTTGCTTTTCCATACAGGAGTAAGCTTAGGAATGCTTTGTTTCATTCTAGGTCAGGCTGCCTGCAGATATAGACCCTTTCCTTTGCTGCCTTATATTGCCAGTTACATTAAATACACTACATGAAAAGTTTATTAATACTGTACTGTATGTAGTCAACATCTGCGTGAGTGTATACAATGGCCTCCATGCAGAAAAAGATTCCATTGAGCCAACAGACAGCAGTGATTCTGTTAGTGATAGTGAAAGTCTTCCTACACAATAACTCTCTTCTCCTCCCTCACACCAGCCACAAAACTTTTCAAAAGTAAGTGAAAGTTAATTTTTTGATTTTTCTTTGTATTTTGTATTTTCTTCATTATTTGGTATTATATTACAGTATTAGAATAATTTTTTTAAAAATATTTATTTATTTGGGAGGAGAGCGTAAGTGGGGGAAGGGCAGATAGAGGGGACGGAGGATCTGAAGTGGGATCTGCACTGGCAGGCTGATAGCAGCAAGCCCGATGAGGGGCTTGAACTCAAAAACTGCGAGATCATTACCTGAGCCAGGGTCCGAGGCTCAACCGACTGAGTCACCTACGCGCCCCTAGAATCATTTCTACATGAATGTTTTTGGGGGGGGTTGTGGAATGAATCATCTGAGTTTCCATTATTTCTTATGGGGAAATTTGCTTTGATATACAAGTGCTTTGGATTACAAGCATGTTTCTGGAATGAATTTTGCTTGCACACCAAGATTTTACTATACTTCAAATGTGGTCTGCTAACTGCCAGTGGCAAAAGAAATGCCTGTTGTTGATCTATGAAGAGATAAGGACTTTTTACCAGAATAAAACAATCGATTACTTCACTAATCACACTAGGTTTTGTTTGTTTTAGGAAGATTTTCCCAGTGAAGATGCAGTCCATTGATTTACATTCTTGTGTGTTCATTTACATTCCTTGTGGACTTGTCATTTGAGAATGAACTACTTTGAGTGGAACTGATATACAGAAAGGAAAATGAACAAACTAGATCTACATACCATAATATAATCCTAGAAACACATGTTTAACAAAGAAACAAACACTGAAAATTCACACAATATTTTCTCAGGTACCTAAAGATCTAAACAAGAAAAACTAATCTATATGAATAAGCATATTAAAAGTAGAAAGAAAAAGATGAGGAAATGATGACCACAAAAGTCAGAATATGCTGGTTCTCTGCAAGGAGGTAGTGTGTGTGTGATCACAAAAGAATAAATGGGGACTCTCTGCTGGCAAGTGTTCTGTTGATTGATTTGGTTCATGGTTACATGGTGTATATTTCAGAATTATTTTTAACACTCCAAATGCATGTTTTATGCAACTTCATATGTGTGTGCTAATCTATTAGAAAAAAGGAAGAATACAGAAATTTGCTGTATGTAATGTCTAAATAGGAAAAATTATTTTAGGCAAAAGAAAAAGGTTACAAAAAGGGTACATAAATTAAAAAAAAAGTTTTGTCCCTTGTCTAACAAAAATCACACTTATGTGAATTGAACCTAGCAATGATTACAAAAGAAAAAAATGTGGACTGTCACATTAGGGCCAGGTTGAAGAATCCAGCCCTGGAACTGCTGAAAGTAATGAGGAGGCTATGAGATAAAGGTAAGACAACAGGAGGAAGACACATGAAGGAACAAAACATGGATATGTTAGCCAGTCTTTAGAGTAATGAGAAGAAACATTTTAGCTCGGTTACTACAGTGACATAAGAAAAAGAAAGGAAAGAAGAAGGGTAGAGAGGAAGAAAAGAAGGGAGGGAAGGAGGGAGAAAAAAATGAATAATAATGAAGTTGCCCTGCTTAAAAAAACAAAACAAAACAAAACAAAAACTTCTGGAAAGGGAAGTAAATTGAAAATAGATGGAAGGTCACAGAGTGAAAAATACTAGGGTGGAATAGAATGTAATAAGTTGAATAAGTGAACAGAAATGAATGAATCACTATCTATTAAATCCTAGTGCCTGTTCAAAATATGTCAGTGTCTCAGGACCTGCATCATCTAGGGTTAACACCGGGGCTCCCCAGTAGTGGCAACCAGAGATCCGGAGATTTGTCAGGTTGGAAGAGAAGTGTCTGTCCCCATACTTGCACCATATAACAGTGACATGGGGACTGAATGACTCTGATAGACACACCTGTTCAAAATTGGGGGAGAGGGAATGAGAAGCAAGTAGCAGTGAGTGACCTAGAGTTATTTTGAACCTGACTGAGCATCTGGTGATGGATGTGTGGTGACCCTTGGTCAGCAGAAAGAGAGTGACATGCTGTATGAGAGGCAGGGAGGGCAAGCTGAAACCAGCTGGGACATTCACCTCTGTCTGAAACTCCCTCTAATGATGGCGCCTTTCAGAAAGCAATGGTCCATGAGCGGTGTCAGGCCACATGTTGCTACCAGTCTACAAGAAGACAGATGCAGAAATTAGAATAAACACTTAGAAAATTTTATAGTGCTTTTATCATTCAAGTGAGTGACCGGTGCAGTCCTGTTGTTAAAGAGCATAAAGGACTGTGGTTGCTATCAAAGCTGTGTGACAAATTGCATGTGCTTTCAAGCACAGCTGAAACATGACGCACCATAAGACATTTAAGTTTAGGCTGTTATATAACTATGATAGACCCAATCTATTATAACTTTTAATTTATACAATCGTTTAAAGTTTTCACTGAGCTTTAAAAAATTATAGTTTAATATTATTAGCTACATTAGGGTAGTAAACATTGTATTATTCATTTTAACCCTAATTTGCATTTGATGAAACAAGCTTCAACTCTGTGAATGCAGCAGCAGAAATAAACCAAATGATGACAATAAAAATGATTCTGAAGAAAGGGGATCAAATGAGTTCATACTAGTTTTACTTAAAAGTATGACCTCTCATATATTTACCATAATTGATGGTAAGTTGCTGAAACAACATTGTATTATTTGTGGAAATGTAATAGCTAATGAGGCAATTAAACTTTCAAAACTTACATGGCATTAACATAAAAAGCATAAAGAATTAAGTTCAAAACCAAAGAACTATTTGAAAGACAGATTATTAACTTAAAAAGTCAACAGAAGCAGATGTTCAATATTTAACAAATAAACATGAGTGCATTGCAAGCTTCTTATGAAGTAGAACTTTGGGTTGCTAAGACTGAGAAAAACAAAAAAAATTCAAAAGCATTTAGAACTACTGCAGTATATGTGTTTGCTTGGAAGTGTTTTGTGACTGCTGCAAAGAAGGTAATTCAAGTGCCATTTGTCAATGACACACCATGTTTGAACATATTCAGGTACTGAGGGCCAGTTAGAACAAACAATGTTAGCAAAGTATTTTTCACTGTAACTTGATTGATGCAGAAATATTGTTAAAAGGTGTTCCTTTTAACATATGGACAATTTAAGCTTGATGGTTTTTTTTCTTTTTCTTTTTATTTATTTTTAAAAATTTACATCCAAGTTTGTTAGCATATAGTGCAATAATGATTTCAGGAATAGAATCCAGTGATTCATCTCCTACATATAACACCCAGAGCTCATCCAACAAGCGTCCTCCTTAATGTCCCTTGCCCATTTAGCCCATCCCTCCATCCACAACCCCTCCAGCAACCCTTAGTTTGTTCTCTATATTTAAGAATCTCTTATGTTTTGTTCCCCTCCTTGTTTTTATAGTATTTTTTCCATTCCCTTATGTTCATCTGTTTTGTATCATAAATTCCACATATAAGTGAAGTCATATATTTGTCTTTCTCTGACTGGGTAATTTCACTTAGCATAATACACTCTAGTTCCATCCATGTTGTTGCAAATGGCAAGATTTGAATCTTCTTGATTGCCGAGTAATACTCCATTGTATATATATACACCACATCTTTTTTATCCATTCATCTGTCGATGGACATTTGGGCGCTTTCCATACTTGCACTATTGTCGATAGTGCTGCTATAAACCTTGGGGTGCATGTGCCTCTTCGAAACAGCACACCTGTATCCCTTGGATAAATGCCTAGTAGTGCAATTGCTTGTCATAGGGTAGTTCTGTTTTTAATTTTTTGAGGAACCTCTATACTGTTTTCCAGAGTGGCTGCAACAGTTTGCATTCCCATAAGCAGTGCAAAAACATTCCTCTTTCTCCACATCCTCACCAACATCTTTGTTCCCTGAGTTGTTCATTTTAGTCATTTTGACAGGATTGAGGCTGTATCTCGTTGTGGTTTTGATTTGTATTTCCCTGACAATGAGTGATGTTGAGCATTTTTTCATGTGTCTGGATGTCTTCTTTGGAAATGTGTCTATTCATGTCTTTTGCCCATTTCTTTACTGGACCATTTGTTCTTTGGGTGTTGAGTTTGATAAGCTGTTTACAGGTTTGGATAATAACCCTTTATCTAATATGTCATTGCAAATATCTTCTCCCATTCTGTAGGTTGCCTTTTAGTTTTGCTGATTGTTTCGTTCACTGTGCAGAAGCTTTTTATTTTGATGAGGTCCCAGTAGTTCATTTTTGCTTTTGTTTCCCTTGCCTCTGGAGACTTGTTGAGTAAGAAGTTGCTCCAGCCGAGGTCAAAGAGGTTTTTGCCAGCTTTCTCCTCAAGGATTTTGATGGCTTCTGTCTTGTCTTTAAGTCTTTCATACATTTTGAGTTTATTTTTGTGTATGGTGTAAGAAAGTGGTCCAGATTCATTCTTCTGCATGTCGGTGTCCAGTTTTCCCAACACCATTTGATGAATTCTTTATTCCATTGGATATTCTTTCCTGCTTTGTCAAAGATTAGTTGGCCATATGTTTTGGGTCCATTTCTGGGTTCTCTATTCTGTTCCTTTGATCTGAGTGTCTGTTCTTGTGCCAGTACCATACTGTATTGATGATTACAGCTTTGTAATATATCTTGAAGTCCAGGATTGTGATGCCTCCAGCTTTGTTTTTCTTTTTCAGAATTGCTTTGGCTATTCGGGGTCTTTTCTGGCTCCACACAAATTTTAGGATTGTTAGTTCTAGCCCTGTGAAGAATGCTGGTGTTATTTTGATATGGATTGCATTGAATATGTAGATTTAAACTTGATTATTTCATGATGGAAGATCTCTCTCTTTTTTTTCTTTCACACTTTTGCTTATTTTTTTTCTTTAAACAAACACAACTACCTCTGCACTCCATAAAACTGACTTATTTTATTGCCGACAAATGTAGTTCAAAAGGGAAATGTTGGGTACAAGGGTATTCTAATGGTGAAGCTGCAATGGTAGAGAAACATTTTCAAGTAGTTATTCTAATTAAGGAGCTTGTACCAGAATGTAAAAGAGCGCAATGCTTCCTTCATTTAAAACGTTATGGTAAAAAAAATAGTCACTTTAATTAAACAGCGTGTTTAGTGATGTAATAAAATTATAAATTATGTAAAGGCTAATGGGTTATATTTGATATTTTTCATTTAAGTATCATTAAGTGATAAAACACAAAGTGATTTTAAATAATTATAAGTGCAGGCTGAGCTAATAAGTTTATTGAAGTTAGAGCATCTATCAAGAACATATGCACTAAGAAAAGGTCTTGTGTTTTTGTCAGGTAAGAAACCAGTTTGATTCCAACTGTGAACCAGATGTGAACAAAGCAGGCATATTTGTTTATTTGTCTGGCATATTGGTCATTTTTAATAATCCTATGGCTTATGCAAGAATGAAATGCAACATTTTTCCGGTGGAAGAAAAAGTCAAAGAAAAATTAAAAGTGAGACATTGGAGGCTTCCAACAGATTGTAATGACACATTCCAACATTTAACTTGTTTTCAAGAGGTAGATAATGATTCTGCTATGCATCTGCCAAATTTAGCATGGAGCATCATATAAATTTTGTAGAATATCTTCAATTTTTTCCACCCAAGGAATATTTGCTCATAGGAAATTCATGGATCCAGAAGCCATTTATTTCATTAAACAATAATATAAATGAAACCAGAATTCTACAACATAAATTATTAGAATTGCTACTAATGAAGGATTGATGCACACAACATAACTTGCTTCATTTTTAATAATCATGAAAAATGAATATCCTTAGCTTGCTGAAGTTGTTTTAAAATCTCTTTTACCCATAAAAGAGCTTCCAGGAGGGGAAGCCCAGTAAGACTCATTTCTAAACTCTGAGTGGTATTAAAACAAAACATAGAAACCATTTAGTTATGCATCATCCCCTGTGAGTAGCAGTGCCATCAATCCAACCTATTTTAGAGAAGTTAATAAGTGAAAAGTACACTTATTTGTCACATTAAAACTTTCATTACTGGTGGAACACTGTTCACCCAGTGTTACCTATTAGCATCTAATATGGGGGAATCACTATTTTATTCCTAAGAGGTTCTTTTCATTAGGAAGGGAGACTGGCTGTTGTGGAATTGTAATTCCCAATATCATTACCTATGTGTACATTGAACGAACCACATGCACGGTTTTGTAATTTGTTTTTTCTCCATGCTATCTCTGCTCTGATCATATTCATTAAAATTCATTTTAGTGCCGTTAAGCTAAGAAACTTTTAGAGAAGAATTTTTAAAAGGTGTTTTTAAAAATGCTATTCTCAACAGCTAGTGCAATCAGTAGAATTTGGAAATTTATGAAAGTGAAATATTTGAATCAAAACAAACTAAAAAAGTAAAAGGTATCAGCATAAATGATCAATGTGATGAAATAAAGTTTAGAAAAGAATAAAGACACTGTGTAATGATGACTTCAAGTGCAAGAAAGATGATCAAGGAAGAATGGCCTTGAAGTCAGAGATTAAAAAGATATTCTGAAGGAGAATTTAAGTGATAATTTTCTATCAAGAAACAGTGAGACATCTGTCTGGTACGTCTGAGGTGGAGAACTGGACATATGGAGCTTAAGTTCTCCCGTCCCTTTCTCACTTTGGATCTGAGATGTGTAGCCCTGCTTGCTCCTAGCCATCCCATAAACTGGAGACAAAGCCCCTGTCCTTGTGGAGTGAGGTGTCAGTTTTAGAGTAGAGCCTATGACTGTGTCATTCATAAGGTACATACTTCCATCTCAGAACAAAAGTTGATATTTTGCTGTCGATGTGCTTGGCTTTTTGTAATGTAATTTGAACAGAAATATGGCAAGAAGCATTTGTCATTGTCAAGTCCTAATGCCTACTAAGAGAGATGATTTTGCAAATCATAAGCTGAAAATCTGAGGAGAAATACCTCTTTTGTCAAAATAGTAATTTATTATTTGTCTTGTATGGATATATTATAGTCCTCTCTCTCCCTTTGTCTCTCTATAATCTATCATCCATCCATCCATCCATCCATCTAAAATCCATCCATCTAATATCACGGTCTTTGGACTGATATCCATGCACCAAGAATTATGTCATAAATACTTTGATAACAGCAGCATCCCTATTTTGTTATCAGGAGCATTATCATGTTTTGCAATTTATTCTGTTGTAAAATACATTATGCCTATTACTCTGATATCCAAAATATTTTTGTACCACATGCAAAATTCATCTGTACTTACCAAGTACCACAGGGATGGGCATAAGGGGAGAAAATAATGCCATCTTCTCAGCTACTTCAGCACAGACTTTTAAATTCAGACTTTTCATACTCTGCTCCATTCACAGGAGTTCTTGTCAACTTGCATTATATGTGAATAATACAAAGACTTAAAGACATTCCCTCTGGTTAAATAAGAAAACCTAACAGTTTTCCAGACCATGCAGGATTAATCACACATAATAATTATACAAAGTGATAACACGCAAATTATAAAAGCATATACACACCATTAAACAAACAGTGGCAGAAACATCTAAGAAGAAGGAAAATAAACATTAATTGCTGATGAAAGGGGAAAGGAAAAAACACCTAGAGATATAAATTCTCATTTTCACTGGTAAAATATTTGAGGTCTAAGGATTTCAAAGTTCTGGTTCTTCTATGTCTATGCTGGCTCCTCTTGTCAATGAATCATCTGCAGGAAAACACTTGGCCTTGACAGTCCACTGTTAGCCTGGCACACAGAGCAGATTACTAAGCATCTTGTCTTTCATTTTCAATTTTATGCTATTAAACACTTCTTTGATGCCAAAGGAGTCAAGTGAGACTGCAATCCAGAGGAGGAATTTTTAACAAGAGAAAATAAATTTAGATAAACAGACCATTTTAATAGTGCGCTTCTGTTTCCAAAAGCTGCTCCCACACTATCAGAAAGTGTGACGGGTAAGGGATTTCTCTGGTTAACCTACATGTTGTGCTAAAGGAAGCACCCTTCTTAAATTTGATTTTGTTAGTTTAATGTACCAAAACCAAATCAATGTGGCAAAGAAACTTTTGGTTCTCACCAATTCTGTTTCTCCAAAATGAGTCTCACACTTTATAGCTTATACTGTCTCTCATATTCATGAAATGATGGTCTGTGTATTCTTTTGCATCCCTGGGTTTTCTCTGAATGCTGGTAAATTCACTTCTCAGCTCCTCTCATCAAAAAAGTAAACATATTTATACGTGACCGGTGTCTAGCATGGCCTCTTGCATATTTCTCCAGATGAGGGATGGGTGGATGTGGCTAGAAATGTCCATTCTCTCTGTGCTTCACTGGTATTTCTGGTAGGAAGGAAGATACAGCTGGAAAGTGCAGTCATGTCTTCTTAATCTTGTTTAATTGAGGAACAAGCCAAGTCCCTGTGTGCATTCAGGGACAACAGCTTCACCACTGTCTAAGACAGGATCTTACTGCCAATATACCCAGACACCTATTCTGAGTTTTTCAATATTTTGAGAAATACATACAATTACATGCAACAATCATGCCATCTTACATGATACTCAATCACATTCAAACTTGTAGAATACAGTAAAAGCTCTGAGCTTGGAACCAAGAAATTTAGGTTATAAAGTTACAACTGTACTCTAACTAGCTGTATGGTTTGGATCAATCTAATGACACACACTAAGTCTCAGTTTCCTTACTCATAAAATGATGAGTACATGCAGATTGGAGACAGGCAGATAATGCATTTTTGTGATTCAAGTGAGATGCAAGACAAAAGGGCATGGGGATTTGGGTAAGTGTTGGGCTCCAGTCCAGCTGAAGGGTGTGCAGATTCTTTTTTTTTTTCTTAATTAGCTTAATAACACATTTTAATTTGGGTTTAAATTGGAGATCTTAGTTTGTGACTTGTGCTTTTTAAGCCCTTCCAGTGCAAGCTCCTCTGATTCTACAAAAGTCTTCTACAGTGATATTCAAACTGATTTAATACTATAAAACCAAAAGCAGATCAAACCTTTTAGTAAACAATATCATGAACGGAAACCATCAATATGGAATCTCCCCGTTAGCAGCACATACAGTAGGCCATTAAAAGTGTGCCATCATGTTGGTAGTAAACTACATTACATTGCCCTTTTTCTGCATTGACATTTTACTCTCAGTCTACTTTTTGGCTCTGTATGTGGGATCATTAAATGTGTAAGAGGCTCATATAGCTATATTTTACCTTCTTGTCAAATATTTACATGTCATGGGTAAGGTCTTTCAGAGGAGTTGTGATTAGTTGCCAAGGAATATCAAGAATCAAATGCAACTGTTGGTATTTAAAGGTTTTTCTGTTTATTTCTGCAACTGTGGTGGGTAAACAGTGTCAGTTCAAAGTAAACTCCAGCATATATATAATTTTCAAAGATGGTAGTCCTTTAAAGTTTTGCATTGTTCCGAACACATGGCATAGTGCTAGGTTTTCAGACAGCTCTTTGGGGTTAATGGTGCCACGTGTGAAGAATCAAGCAACTGCCTTGCCCTCTGGCCACTTTGAAACTAATTAGAAACTTCCATTAAAGAGCTTAAAATCTAATGAAGACTTACAAGTGAAGAAAATAAACCTAAACAGAACAAATGCAATCACAGTTGTAAAGGGAACAAATTCCAAGTTTCATATTTGGAACAAACAGGAAAATGAAAACAACCTGAATTTGAGAGAGCACAAAGAGGGGGAATGTAAGCTACTGTTTTGCAAGATACTGTTTTGAGTGATGTTGAGAAGGATTGATGGAAGCAACCATTTTTCTCAGTCACTTGAGAACTATATTCTACTTCACCCTCCCTGCCAAGTATTTGTCCCTCATTCCCACCAATGTAATTAGGAAGCTAATTCCATCTAATGATGATTCCCTGTTGGTGACAAATGCTACTTGCTCTATGGATTTGCTAATAATCCTCCCCTCCCTACCTCCAGAATGAAGGTAGGAGTATGGAACCTCTGTTTATCCTTGAAATGTGTTTTCTTCCTTTGAAATGACAAGAAGAGTCACTGTAATGGTTGTTATTTTATTCATTCCCTGTCACTGTTTCCTTCTCTTTCTTCTTCTGCTTCTCTATCCATCCTCCTTTTTCTTTATCATCATTTAAACATCCTTTGTTGCCTATGGAGTTGAGAATTTTTAAGGTCTTCACAAAAAAATAAGCACTATCTCTTCTGTCCATTGTGTATATTGTCAACTACAATCTGAGGGGACTCTGGAATAGAAAAAAAACATAAAAATTTAAACAAAATAATAAGGAATAAAAATAATGGACATGGAATGTCTGCTGAATTTGATGGAGATTTAGGAGGTAGCTTTGTACAGTATAGTAGAAAGAGCACTGGACTGAGAGCTAACAAATCTAGGATCTACTCCTTCCTCTACAACTTATTTGCTATAACACTGAAAAATTGATTTTTCTTACCCAAAAGGTGAATGAAAGAAAGCAATACAAACTGATAAGTGCTACAAGAGGAACACCAACTATTTGCTATGAGAATACATATGAGGTAATGTTTGATCCTGGCTTCTGGAATAGGGAAGAATTAGTGGAGAAGATGGCATTTGAACTGGGCCTTGAAGGTTACGATGACCTTCAGTGATCAGAAAAGTGAAAGAAAAGGACAGAAGTAAAGGCTTTTCAAATTGAGTCCACAATATCAGCAAAGGAAAGTCTAAGCTATTATTTAATTATCAGAAGAGTCTATTTCAACAAAAACATAGGATATTCTCAAAATCTGTAGTATTTACTACATTTACTGTGGTGATTCCCACGAGTGATGCTAAATATTCTTGGCAATTTAAAAATGAGTGAAATACATATATAATAAATATGAACTTAAGTATATTTTCTGCAGAAATTGTGGTAGGTTTTTTTTTTTTTAAGAGAGAGAGCATGCACGTGTATGAAAGTGGGTAGAGAGAAGGAGAGAGAGAATCTTAAGCAGACTCTATGCTCAGCATGGGACCCAAAGCACAGCCCAACTGGGGACTCAATCTCGCAACCATGAGATCATGACTTCAGCCAAAATCAAGAGTCAGATGCTTAACCGACTAAGCCACTCAGGTGCCCTGGTAGTTCCTAATAATATTTATATTTTAAAGGGCTGTTGTGTTCTGCAAAGGTTATATTATCAACCAGCATTTAGTGAATAGGGTTCAATTTCTTTTACTTGAGGTTTTATGTCTTCTGTATGTTAGAGTCTTAATTTTTTTTTTGGTTATCATTGTGCTATTGTTCATCACTAATTAAACAAAATGGATCATTGATTCTAAATGGTGAACTGAGATCTAAAAGTGGGGAAGATAATAGTAAATATAAGAAAGCATATTGTGACTAGGAGCTGATGTCAGCAAACAAAAGAAATCTGTTAGGTACTAAAACAACTAACTCTGCAGGTATGATGAGTTTTTCAAGAACCTGAAATGGAAAAACTAAAGATAGGAATCATGATAATGTGTTTGGGAAAATTAGATTTTATTGGACCATCAGCCCACCAATCTCTAAGATCCACTGCCTTGTCTGCCATGGACAGAAAGCCTTCAACATTTCCCCCCTTTTTTTTCTTTAACAGAGCACAGGAAGCTCTCACAAACTAGCAAAAAAGTTAAAGACAAATCTATTATAGGAGAGAAAAAGGGAATGAGACATTGGCAAAGTTTTCTGTGCCACATGCTCCTTTTGATAAGTAATGTTTCAATTCAGTGGAATATGGCCTGAAGAGCAATTAGTGTCATGTAGGTGTATCATCAAATACCTTGCTTTACAGCAGAAAAGAACACCGAGGTTTGGTGAATGAAAATGTGCAAGTGATATGTAAACTTGTGGAAGAAGGTCTTTTCTTTATCACTAAATATCATGCTACAGGAAAGGGATATGTCATTCACAGTAAGACGATTTTCTCACCTGTCACATGGATTTCGAAAAGTGCTTTGGGATTAGGACTCCTGGATCATTGAAGAGTATGGCAAGAAAGGGTCAGGTAAGTCAATAAAAAAGTTTACACTGGAAATAATTATTCCTCCATTATGTTCTTTGCAACACTCAGTTGTCATTCAATAATATACCTAGAAGTTTGATGCCATGTTGAATAGAATTTTGAAAACTGAGACTACATACAAATTTATTATGATGCACAATGTCACAATTAAGTACAATTACATACACTCTGGGCAGGGAGTATCTTTATTTTTCACCCTGAAGCATGCTATTTTGAAGGGAAAGTTCTGCATCAGGAATGAAACAAAAATAAGTCCTTTGAAGGCATTGAAAACAGCAGGAAAAAATGCCTACTGTGATTTCAAGAAGAAAGCTCAAATAGAAATAATGAACATCTCAAAAAGAATGAAGCTATTGTTTTCTGGATATACTATGAGTGTTTTTAACTTGAGGATGAACTATCATTATTACCTATGGTACAAGTGACAATTATTGTTCCTTCTTTTTTTAAGAGTAAATAGTTATATTTGATTCAGGGCCCAGGAAGTGAATTCATTCTTTTTTCTTATTGTTCCTTTTTTAAACTTTACCATCACTTAGTGATATTTTTAACCTACTGGGAAAAATTAATTAGTTACGTATTTTTGAAAATGTGACCACAGAATACGAAGAGATGTCTATCCAGTACTAAATGGAACAATATGGTGTTTATTTTTTGCTATGTTCTAGGCTTTACTGCTCTCAAAGGTTGTGCTAATGAAAGTATTATACTAATAGTTCCACTGTATTTAGCTGAAAAGAACATGGTCTCTCAATACAGGCATTTTCATGTCAGTTACATGTCAATTGTGATTTTTATCAGTGTTGTCTTCCATCACCAAATCTTGAAAATGTGAATGATAAGCTGCTTAAGTTAGTATTTATTATACATTGAAAGTAGTCTCTGGTGAGAATTCTATGTTTCATTCGAATGTCTATTCTCTTATTATTTACCCCATTCTCACTTTGATCCAGACTCACTGGTGTCATTAATGTTTTTTGGACCTGCCAATCCCAAGCCTTTACTCTAGCTATTCACTTCGCCTGGATCGCTTTCTTCAGATATCCACTTGCCTAAATCTCTTACCTCCTTCAAAGTTTCCTTATCTCACCTTCTCAACTAGGACTGTTATGAAACCCTCAGCTCATTACTCTTACCCTGTTCTGATGCATAGCATTTACCACTTTCTAATGTACTAGATAATCTATTTGTTGGTTACATATATCACTTATTGCCTGTCTTCCCCCTTTAACATATAGGTTCCTCACAGATTGGAAATTTTGTCTGCTATATTCTACAGACCTGATGTATTCAAGTATCTAGAATGCTTCTAAGTAAATAACAGACGTTCAATAAATATTTTTATTGACTTAACTCATTAGTTACCAAAGAGTTATGAGTTAAAGTTGCCTTGTTGAGGGGCGCCTGGGTGGCTCAGTCGGTTGAGCATCAGGCTTCAGCTCAGGTCATGATCTCGCAGCTCGTGGGTTCGAGCCCCGCCTCGGGCTCTGTGCTGACAGCTCAGAGCCTGGAGCCTGCTTCAGATTCTGTGTCTCCCTCTCTCTCTGCCCCAACCCACTCGCATTCTGTCTCTGTCTCTCTCAAAAATAAATAAACATTAAAAAAAAATAAAGTTGCCTTGTTGAAGAAACAAACTGAATGACACATCATGTTTCATTTCGGTAAGTTTACATCATGATAAATTCTTTTTTAATTTGGATAAAATTGATGGGGCTGTGTGTGTGTGTGTGCGCGCGCGTGCGTGCGTGTGTGTGTGTGTGTGTGTGTGTGTGAAACATCCACTAAAGGGTTTACATATGCTAAATTGTTGAGAAATTTTAGCATATTGTATATAAGAAAAAGTTCTGAGAGATGATGTTTGAGAGCAAAAGTTTAGATCAAATTGTGGACAGAAGTGTTTTCAAACAGGACGAATTAATCAGGACCAGTATCAGAGGGAACACCAAGGAAATGACTGAAGAGAAAAGAGTTACAGACATTTCCAAAACACCTAGTCTACCTTGGACATTGAGATGCCATCCTATAAAATTTTGAATAAACATGTGATCTTTTGGACTTCTTTTTCTTTAATCCTATTTATATTCCAGGGTTATCCAAAGTTAATATGAATTAACTGTGAGAGATAAAATGGAAAATATTAGCAATAAAGAAAGATACCATTACATTAGAGATGCAGATATAGATAAAATGTCATTTTTGCTGAACTCAGAGCCTGGCAATATTTTATGGAAACAAGCAGAAGTCTACTGCTAAAAGATACAGATGACTTTATTCTCAGCCTACTCCTATTAACCTCTCAACATGGATTCATTCATTAGACAACTATTACCTTGCAAAAGATAAATATTGGAATGTGCCAGCACACAGGGTACATCATGAAAGTGGAGGTAAACATGGTGTGGGGTCACAAGTACGTGGAAGAAAGAACTAGGAAATAAATGAGATAACCATAGAATGTGCCCTGATAAATAAAAGATGTGAGAGGCTTAGAAAAATATAGGGCAACCTGAACGTCTGTTCCAAGAAGACCAGGCTTACCTGAAAGACATCCTGGGGCTTAAGGCTCCCAAGTGAAAGCCTAAATTGGTGAGGAAGGCTGTGAAGCAAGCTCTGCCTGTCCTGAAACTCATGGTACTAGGACATGAAAGGTAACAGGGTTGGTTTACATTTCCTGACTTCCAAATTTTCTCAATCTCAATTTATTATTCTTTCCTTAGTTCACTACTCTCTTCTTTCTGTTCTTTAAAGAGGAGTGAAAATAATAACCCTGCCAACACAAACTGAGTATACTGATTTTAAAGAAATAGGAACAGTGTTGTCAGCATATGTGGGGATTTTCTGTATAACGGGGCTGCTGTTCTGGTAGTTTGGGTGTAGATAACAGTTTATTTGCATGGCTGTTGACTGAGATGACAAGTCCTTATGTTAGATTACAAAATGATTGATTTTTAAAAATAGGAAAAAGAAATAAACAATTCCTCTCTTTGAAAGGCTATCTCATTTCATCCTCTCAGCAACATGTGGGGAATTTTGTTAAAAGCAATTACAGATGAGGCAACTGAGTCTCAGAAAGATTAGGTCATTTTCCTAAAGTATATGAAAGCTTTCATAAATTACACTACAATGCCAATTCATTTTATTTTTTTCCTTGTAACTCCGTTAAGGGACATAAAGTCTTTTTTAAAAGTTTTACTTGACTTACATTGTATGAATCCAAGAATTTCTCATAAATCCACAAAACAAGAATTTCCTTCTTGTCTTTCATTTTTGGTTTATGTGCCACTTTCTCAGGCAGACCTTCCCTGGTCATTAAGGCTGGCTTAGCTGATGTGTTTTACACTCTCACAGTACCTGTACTTTTCCTTTGTAGGATAAGCACACCACTTTAGTAATTATAAAGTCAAGTGTGCACTGCATAGTTATCTGCCATTTCACAGCTTCCTGAGCTCAAAGACTTTGCTTATTTTATTAGTTTATTCCCAGCATTTGCTGTAAGCCAATCAAGCTGGAAGGAAGGAAGGAAGGAAGGAAGGAAGGAAGGAAGGAAGGAAAGAAGGAAGGAAGAGAAGGAAGGAGAGGAGGGACGGGAGGGAAGGAGGGAAAGAGGCCTTGCCTGGAAACATCAGAATTATATTCTAGTCTAACCAACCAAGAATATCTGGGGAATTGAAGGTTGTCCTCTTGGCATCAGCAAATGTAACTGCTACACTGTAGCTTCTCTCCTCCTTGTTCCATCAGAGCTCAAGGTCCTCACAATACTCTTCCATTCTAAAGACATAAAACTGTTGCACCTGGTTGGCTCAGTCAGTTAAGTGTCCGACTTTTGGTTTTGGCTCAGGTCATGGTCTCATAGTTTCATGAGTTCAAGCCCAATGTGCATTGGGCTCTGTGCTGACAGTGTGGAGCTTGCTTGGGATTCTCTCTCTCCCTCCCTCTCTCTCTCTGCTCCTACCTCATCCATGCTGTCTCAGTCTCTCTCAAAAATAAATACACTTAAAAAAATTAAAGAGACAAGATTAGCATTATGATATATGAATATAATTCTGTCAAATATTTTAAGTCTTATTTTTCACCCCAATTTCCTCCTATAAATTATAATTTAGATTTCTAAGTAGGATGTCAGAGAAAAAAAAGAGAAAACACATTTAAAATTGAATTCTATGTGTGTGTGTGTGTGTGTGTGTGTGTGTGTGTGTGTCTGTTTGTAGGTAGGTAATTATATCTTACTTCCTATTTCCACCGTATTATATAGAATAGTAGTTAAAAGATGTAGAGTCTAAAGTCAAACTACCTGGGCTCAAATTGTTTACAGATTGTATTACTTTAGGCAAGCTACTTAGGCTCTCTTTGTCTCATTTTTCTTTAATTTTATCAGTTAAACTGGGATAATATTACACACCTCCACATAACAGAAGAGTTAATGTCTCCTAAATCTATCAGCCATTGCCTTGACTATTCAATAAGCCTTGTTCAATAAGTGTTCAATAAGCCTTGACTATCATAGCGATTATTTCAAAGAAAGAAACTATAAATAGAGTATGTGATCATTTGGAGAAATCCAAAGCAGTTTAGCTCCAAAGAGTGTAAAAATACCCTGATATCATCTTCCAATATACAGGTAAAAATATTTAACTTCTAAATTGAATTACTGTGTGGAATTCAGAGGCAAAGTAGGACCAGAAATAAAAATAAATCTCAATATGTTAGAAATGCCTTTTTCTTCCCTATCCTTCTTTCAAAACTCATCTCAAAACTATAAGGAGAACAAGAAAGAGGAATGAAAACTTGAATTTGTCTAAGCTAAGAGATATGTTTAAGCATTTAACCCACAATATCTCATGATGGAGAGAGTGGAAAATAATAAATGATTTAGCAGAGCCGGAGAAAGTCAAATCTAAGATTGCAAAGGGGATCCGCATGGGAAAGTTTTGTCAGTTTGCAGATCCCTAGAATGTCTTTGGAACTGATGGGGGGATTAACCTGAATCTGAAAACTGAAATAGATTAAATTTAGGATAAGCAAAATTAGGCTAAATTTCTCCCACTGACTTATCTTAGCATGAATATGAAAAATAAACTGAGCATCTATATATAGAATCTATGTTGTTTCATTGACCTGTATATCTATACATGTCAATACCACATTCTCTTGGTTATTGTAGCCTTAAAATATGTCCTGAAATCTAGTATTCTAATATCTCCAATTTTGTCCTTCTTTTCCCTTCAAAATTATGTTGCCTTTGCTAGATTCTTTGCTTTTTAGAATCATCTTACCAATTTGAACCCAAACCCAAACCAAACCAAAACCTGATGAGAAATGATAGGGATAATGTTGAATGTATGGACAAATTACATATACAGATTCATTAAATCTGTAGATCATTTACATCTTAATAATGATGATTCTTCTGGGTGGCTCAGTCAGTTAAGTGTCTGACTTCAGCTCAGGTCATGATCTCACAGTTCATGAGTTCAAGCCCAGCGTCGGGCTCTGTGCTGACAACTCATGAGAGTCTGGAGCATGCTTCATATTCTGTGTCTCCTTCTCTTTCTGCCCCTCTCCTGCTCATGCTCTCTGTCTCTCTCTCAAAGATTAATGAACTGAAAAAAATGAAGATTCTTCTGATACATAAGCATTGTATCCTTCTCTATTTAGGTTTCATTTAATTTCTCCTAGAAACTTTATGTAATTTTCAAAGTATAAGTCTTACATGTATTTTGTTAAGTTTATTCTTAAGTACTGAACTGAATATTTTTCACACAATTGAAGATAGAACTTTAAATTTCAATTTCAAATCTATTGTTAATTGGTATATAAAATATAATAAATTTTTAAATTGAACCTGAACTCTGCACCTATTGAGATAATCACACTTTTTAAAATTTTAATCTATTAATAAGGTAAAGTAATTCATTTGACTTTGAATTTTAAATCTACCTTGCATTCCTGAAATTAACCCACACATTTAAAATGTTTACATTGTTGGGGCGCCTGGGTGGCTCAGTCGGTTAAGCAGCCGACTTCGGCTCAGGTCATGATCTCGTGGTCTGTGAGTTCGAGCCCCGGGTCCGGCTCTGTGCTGACAGCTCGGAGCCTGGAGCCTGTTTCGGATTCTGTGTCTCCCTCTCTCTGACCCTCCCCCGTTCATGCTCTGTCTCTCTCTGTCTCAAAAATAAATACACGTTAAAAAAAATAAAAATAAATAAAAAAATAAAAAAAATAAAATTTTTACATTGTTGGTCACTGAGTTTCATTGTATTTTTAAAAATAGTATTCACTTTTGTGAACAAAAGTTCCCAGGTAAATTCTTGGAGATAACAGGTAAGTTCAGATAAGTTCTTGGAGTATGTTGGATCCTTCTGAGGTTTCATTTTAAGCCTTTGGGGCAAGGCAGAGGAACCTCTGCTCAATGGCTAATTTTGCCGCACTACTAAGGTCATAATCTGAGGATTCTACTTGTCTCATTGATTAGAAAAGTTCTGCCATGCTGATTTGTGGGATCATGACCTAATTTTCAATAAGAGTCTGTCTACTCCATTCTAGTGGTTCTTTTTCTGCAGATTCCTCTCACACAGGTATACTCAGCCAAAGACACATGTTCTGTAGAACATGATGATTTGAGAAGTTTAGTATCTTTGATGAAAACAAAATAGTGTAAGGAGTCAGACAAAAATTCCCTTTGATGTAATTAAAAAATATATTTAACCTCCAGATATAATCTCCTCGTTCTTATCCAAAGGCCATGATACTATACAAAGACTGATAATCAGCTAGCATTTCAAGTCATTATCAGTAAGGTACTGTTTCTCCATTCGTAACCTAAACAAATATTTATTTCTGACCCAATCATTATTTAGATTTGGTTTTAAGTTAGTTAACTATTATGTTCAAATATCTTGATGGAACTGTACCAAAAGCTGCTTTTGTGTATATGAATAAATAGTTTATTCATATTTAAGAAAAAACATGTTTCTTTCCCAGTAGGAGATATGAAATAATACAGTGAACTATGGGAAGTTCTCAACATATGTTACATAATTCTGATAATGCAAACTGACATTTATTGAGCTCTTACTATGTGCCAAGAACTTTACACACATTATTGTGTTGTGATGGAAAGAATCTTGGAGTTGATGCAAAGTACTTGGTTTTATTTTTCAGCTCTGTCAATCTCTATGTGTCAATGGGAAAACCACACAAGTTTTCCAAGACTTTGTTTACTTATCTATAACGTAGGGAAAATGACACCCAGAGAATCTGACAAGAAGCAAGATGTGAAAACCTTTCTAAACCCGATACAGTATTATCTTTGAAGACTTGCCATCATGATATTTGCATATTCTTTTTGACATTCACATTATATGCAATGATTTTTTTTTTATTTCATGACATATAAACATTGCATATGCATGTGTTTACATACATGGACACATATATCTGGGTGTGAGAATATATACACACACAAAAACGCATATACCTATACACATATACTTCCAGCTAGAAGAGTCTCCCCTCTAAGACTGACCTCTATGCAAACTCCTCTTTATATATATATATATACATTCCTACACATTTATTATCCATAATTGTAGCAGAGTTTCCTAATTTAATAAATGGGATTAGATCTCACTTTAACGGGACAGAGTAATAATTTGTCTTTTCTTCACTTACAAGTTTCCTCTTGTTCCAGTCTTCAAAATTCATAGTAAAAAACTTAGTTTATCTGAACCAAAAATAATTCACAGTTTTTCAAACATTTCTTGAGTGCCAGCATTAAAGCAACAGTCTCTTGCATTGCTCAAAAAATTACCTTAAATTCCAAGATCAACCCCCATGAGTTTAATTTTATCAAAGAATAGATGTCTTGTCAAATACAGTCCCAACCAACATAATCAGTAGCTTTCAAAGTATGTTTGACATTGAGAAGGACTGAAAAACAACATAGGAGTCAGAGAAACAGACATCGATGGCCTGTCAAATTTTTTGTAGACATCATGCTATTATCAAGGCACATCAGGATAAAATAAAATGACCTAGCTGACCACAGGCTTACAAATGTCTTGGGAAGGAAAGAAAAACGGTGAATCAAAAGGTAGCTTTGTTGCCTGTCCCCCCAGGCCTTCTTATTGACAGGAATGACAATGGTCCCAAGATGCACCATTATCTATGACCAGCAAGCAGACATCAAATGCTCCTGAGCTGTATCTGTCAGAATAGAAAATTCTGCTCAAAACAGACAGGGCTTGTTACATTTTGTTCAGCTAAGGTTTGTCAAAAGCCAGGGTCACTTGTGTGTGCCCTGCCCTGAAGGGGAATTGTAAAACGAGAGAAGTACAGGATTCCTCGATGTTTCTTCTGCAAGGAGACTTTGAGTCTGCTTGACCAAAATGTTTTGAAAGTCAAGTCATGACTCAAAGGAAGTGGAAAACAAAGTTAATAGTCTGTCATTTTACTACTTAGGAATGAGGCTCACATGGTAAAGAGTCAGAGTTTAAAAAGATTCCTACATTTAGAGAATTTTTGTGCTAAGTGTGATTTGTTATTTCAAACTCAAAAGGGAAAATACTACTCTTATTGAAATTAGAGAGAACAAGTTAATGTGTTCTGGCCAAGCATTTTGTGCCACAGCATTATGGAGTTTATTATAGTCTGAAATATTTACACTGGTAAGAGATTCCTCTAATTTGCTTCTTTTTGACTAAAGAGAGATTTTATATACAAATGTCCAGCCTCTGACATTTAAGTAAACTCACTAACTTGGAGAAACATCTGTTGACCACTCATAAGAAAATTTCAGGTTGAGAGTATTTCTTTAATTGATTCCTTAAAAAAATTAACACAAACTTTTTTCCTCTTTCAATAAATTTGAGAGTGCAAATGTAGCCACCCCAAAGAGTGTGAAAAAAGAGATAATTTTCCTCCCCTCCCCTACCTGATCTTTGTCTCTCTTTCTCTCCTCAACTCCTCCTTTTCCTTCCCTCCTTTTGTCTCTTCTTTTGAGTGCTTTACTTCTCAATTTATAGTTTCACAATTTTCCTAGGGCCAGAAACAAATTCAATTTTGATCAAACTTGAGGTCTTGATAAAAAGTGTTACCATATATTATAATTCCTATGTTACATAAATTTTTTAAAAAATATGGTTTGCAAACTGATGGCCACCATTATTTTAGTTTGTCTATACAATCTTTTCTAAGAGTGTTATTTATTTTCCACTTGTAAAGATTGGAAAATTTCACACAATAAATTTAATTTCTACATTCCTAGAAAAACAGGGGGTGGCAGTAATTTAGCAGTGCTTAGCTCGAGTTTCTGCAAGCAGTAGTCTTCTATAATGCACCGAGTGAGGAACAGGGCTAGACAGGCCTGTGATCTACAGGTATCACAGTTCCATAAGGTTTATTTCTCTCACTTATCCATAGAGATTTGAGTTCTGCTAAACTCAATTAATGGATTAAACCAATCAGCTATTATCCATATTCTACATGACTGTGCAATTCTAGTTAGAAACTCAGAAGTGAGAATATAATTTTCTAATTCTTGAATAAGTGGAAATTCTGCCCCTATCACTAGACTGCTAGCTTTGCCAGGAGATAGACAATATTTTAGACATTGTTTGTTATTCATGTTCATGCACTAGTGACCATGAAGTAGCATTCAGTCAATGCTTGTGGCAAAGAAAGAAGAGAAAGAAAAGAAAAGAAAAGAAAAGAAAAGAAAAGAAAGAAGGAGAGAGGGAAGGAAGGAAGGAAGGAAGGAAGGAAGGAAGGAAGGAAGGAAGGAAGAAGGAAGGGACAGGGAGGGAGAGAAAGAAAATATTTCAAAAAGAAAAAAATGGATCTTTCATTTTCTTCTGTTTTCAATTGTACCAGTGATTTTGTATGTACCTTAATAAACACTCTTGTTCAACTGGGAAATAACATGGACCTCAGGATTCTATATCATCCAGCTAATATTAGAGCGAAGCTCACATGAGATCCTATAACAATTTATGTAATTTTAGAGAAACTCCATGATAATGATGGATGACACATACTTTTCTTGATAATACCTTACCGCCAATAATGTTGTGCAAGGTCATCCATCTGCCTTAACTGTCTCTCAACTATAAAGCTATAAATACTACCACCATTCTAATCACTAAGGCAAATAAATGTTTCTGTGGTGATATAAAAAATTCCTCATAACTTGGAATATCTTTTAATTATTGACAGCTCTAAATTTTTTCCCACACAGAATTCCATTGCTCTGCATTAATTAGAGAAAAAGGATACTTGATTTGGAGACAGAAGCCCTTGGGATCAAGTCCTAAACATGACATTTATTAGCAGTACTACAATCGACAGTCACTTAACCCTGATATATGTTAATCTTTCCATCGGTAAAGTGGAGTCAAAGACATGTCCCTCACTAACATTACAGTGTTGTAAAAAACTCCATTGAAAGCAATGTAAAAATGTACACATTTCATGATTTTCAGAAATCTACAGGCACATCTTAAACAAGAAATGTAATACTTGAGAACAGATTCCTGCCTTTATAATAAAACATACAATTTGAGATTTTTTATTCATCATTCAACCTAGTAAGAACAATTGATTTGCCCATTCAATTAATCTAATGGCCAGTTTGACTGAATTAACCGATTACTTCTGTAACAGCCAGTTGATCAGTTCTTGCCAGCAGAGAAATGCAAAGTGTCAAAATGTGTGTTAGGATTATCTACAGTAATTTACTCTTTGGTTTATTTCTGATTCTTTGATTCCTGTTTTTTTTTTTTAATGTTTATTGATTTCTGAGAGAGAGAAAGAGAGAGAGCACGAGTGGGAGAGGGGCAGACAGAGAGGGTGGCAGAGGATCTGAAGCAGGCTCCATGCTGACAGCAGAGATCCTGACACAGGGCTTGAACCGAAGAACTACAAGATTATGACATGAGGCAAAGTCATACGCAGAACCATTTGAGCCACCTAGGTACACCTGATTCCTGGATTTCTAATGCTAGAGTACAGGTGTTGTGTCCCTCATAAAATGCAAAAATGCCTATGGTTACACAGAAATCTAACAAGACAACAGTGATTTTGTCCAATAATCACTGTAACTATTTTTCTCACTTTACACTGATACACTTTGAAATTCCTATTCATCTCTCTTACACAAGTTCAAATGACCAACACTATGAAGCTTTTATGAAATTCTCTAGATTAAGTTGAATACTCTACTCATAGTGTTCTATTTTTACAACATTCTATGCATTACATTCTAATTATCTGTTTATGTGGCCACCTCTAATAAAATTGTGAGGACCTTGAAGACAGAGACTATGTCATCTTCATGTTGGAACAACCACCACAACAACAATCTAACACAGCTGGACTTTGCAAGCATTACTTGCAAAAGCTGTTGCAAAAATAACAACAACTAAGTTTAAAGAGGAATGCAAGAGTTATTATACTACGGATCAATGGGAAAATTAAATTTATAAACAATAAGAGGAAAAAGAATATATGAAGGGAGGTAATATATTTGGGTTAAACTGTGGTCCCTTCCCTTCCCCCATTCACTGACTTAAACATCTTTGTCCACTGCTCTTCCTTCTACCTTAGGAATAGCTAATTTTCCTATTCATTTTCCTCACAGGTGGGAAGACATACTCTTGAATGAAGAATTATCCAAAAATCCATGACTTTTGACCGTACATAGTAGACAAAAATCTTTCCTTAAACTTTCTGATGGATGATCAAAACCAAAGGCATACGACTGAGATCAAGGATTATAAAACATAAGCTACATAATGGGGCAAATATGACAACTAAAAAATTATTTTCCTTCCCAAAGACAAAGAAGATTTTGACTAACCTTAAGGAAAGAAAGGATTGCAGGAAATATGACTCTAATTTAGGCACTGTGAGTATCTGAGGAGGCATCCCATCAATAGAGGGGAAATGAAAAATAACAACAACTACGTTTAGAGGTGTATTGCAAGCTAAAGTAACTTTAGTCAATTCTCAAGTGGAACTAGAAAGTGCTGGCAAACTAGAAGTCAAAAGCTGGGATTTGGATGATATTGTAAATGTACACTGATAGAGCAGAGGCTATGGAAGAACTGAGGATGCCACTGGTAACTGTGAGACCCATGATGATAGCCAAATTCAGGAGAGACCAGATACCATGAAACCAAAGCCAGTGGCCAGAGTCATGTGAAGCCATGTCTCTTTGCTCACTACATGTGATAGGTTAGCTGTTAGAAATTTAAACTGTTCACAGGGAGAAGGGAAGAAGCAGATAGGAGGGAATAAAAATATTGGATTGGTTGAGTTTAAAATATGATTATACTACACTTAATGCTAGAAGTGATTTTATGATCTTTAATTAAAAATGGGAAAATTTCAGCTGCTAATTCAAACAGGAAAATCAAAAGAAAATTTTGGTTACATTAAAAAAAGTTGTACTTTTTATATTCAAGTGTGTGTACTGTTGCTATCACACAATTTAAAAAAGCTGCATGTACTTTAGTGTATAGTTAGGGGTTCAAAGGGTCTTGGATGGTCTTTCAGAATGACAGCAATAGATACTTGGTAATAAAAGATAGTTTTTACTGACTTGGATAATCCATCTTACATTACTCTCATAAGGTCTGATTATTTTTTGTCATTATTTATGATTACAAAGTCATAATGCTGTAATAATGACTATTGCTATGTTATGTTTTCATTTTAAAAGTTTTGTGGAAAACAAAGCTTGGATTCCATGAAGAAAACAGCTCTCCTTTCATTCTTTTGGTATTTGGTTTATTTAAAAATTTAAAAATAACCTGAGTCTAAGCTTATACTCAATTACTTACAAACTGTGTGCCTTGAGCAACTTGATTAACAGGTCTGAACTACCTTGCTTCCGTAGTGTGTGTAATGGGGATAAATCCATTTGTCTCAGCTTTCCAAAGGGATTACTGGACAGTTCAAAACTTTAATGTATGAGAAGGTGTATTGAAAGTGAAAGAGCTTTGCAATGCAGCTTATTGTTTTATCAATATGTTATAAAATATTTCTCAACACTTGCAAAGATACATTTTCATTTTTCATTACAACAGAGTTATTTAATCATTCATGAAATAAAATCACCTGACTATATAAGTTGGTGGGTTCCCTTATAACACCTAGTTTTATCTTTAGGACTGATAAGATACTTTAATGTAAAATGCATAGGCTTGGAATAATAAATTACTGAAAATATGTGCTAGCCCAGTATTTGTACTTACTCATTTTGCCTGTTTAGACTCAGTCAAGGAGATTCTAGGAGCTAAAATTTTCATAGATACTGGAAGAGTTTATCATAGAACTGTCATCAAAATAAAAAATAAAATGTAAAACAATGAGAAAAATTTCAGAAACATTTTCATGGTGGAATTTGAACTGAGGCTTTAGTCATTATCATCGTGTATATAAAAGAGTAACTTTTTTCTCTCTTCCATTCCCAAACACTCTCAATACACCAAGAGAAGACACCAGCTGTTGCAAAATTTCATTTTGTTTGAATGGCAGAAAGGCAAATCCAAGTGCATCTACCATCTTTTATTATGCATAGATCTTACAAACATAGAGTAGGGTGTGTATGAAAAACTAATAAGTTGCAAGCCTAGCAAGACGTAGTGAGGAAAGAAACTGGATTGTATGAAAGGCCATTCACTGTCTCCTCTGTGCACTGAATCCCTGTGCCTATACTTCTATTCTACAGTGTAAGCCTAGTTTAACCTAACTAGAACGAGGAAGTGATGATACTCCTGTCAGATTCCACTAGCCAGAAGTACTCTGGGGAATAAAGATGTTAATTTTTTACTGCTGAGAAAAATAAATAAATGTGGAATAAGGATCACTATAAACCACCCCAACGTCGTCCCTTACCTTACTTTTGTCAAGACATGTGAAGTCATTTACTTCTCATTCCTACTATTTGGTTTGAATTTTACCCATGGAGAAGCTTGTAGAAATTCAATGACCATAAACATTGTTCTGAAGGAAGAGAACTTAGTTAAAGTGCAAATTAAAATAGTTACTTGAATTTTAGAGTTAAACTATAGAAGTCATTAATCTTCCAATGGAGTAGGTTTTAGTAAAAAGCACTAATGAAATTTTTCATACTGTAATTTGTCTTTTTTTCCCCATTAAAATAGAAGGTATTCTAAAGCTTTGATTATAAACATTCCATGATCCTTTTAGTCAATTAAAAAAAAGAATTAAAAAGATTATTGACTCCTGGGACATTGTGTTTCTGGTGTTTGATATATAGTTATAAATGAAGCAGTAGGAGATGATATAAATAAGACTAATTTGAACTCATAAAACTTATCTATAAATGTAGAATAAGGGTTTTTGCCTTTATAATGGATTCTCCAATTCATTTATTCTGCAAATGTTTATAAAGTGCCTTTATATACTAGGGAATATTTCGGAACTTCGTTTTACAGGAAAATTGAATTAGCCTGGGTTCTGTCCAGAAAGCAGAACCTGAAACAAGGGCTTCAGTGCAGGCAGTTTATTTTAGAAAAAGATCCTAAAGTGAATACAAGATTGCATTACCACTAAGTTACCATAATGGGCAACTGTGGTTTGATCATTCTGTGGACACTCTAAAGTGCAGCGAGGAATCCGATTTAGGATTTATGGAATGGAAGCAGGAGTATTTACCCACCAGCAACCATCCTCTATTGGTCAACTACTGCCCTCTCACGTGTTAACTCTCTCAGAATCCTAGGTTTGCCAGGGGATCAGAATACCCAGGTGGGTTTCCACATCTCTGTCATGAAGCCCAGGACAGGAAGCAAGATTCAACCAGTGCTGTTGAGGAAGTGTTTTCAGTAAAAGGCGGACTAAGAAGCTATTTATTAGCCATATAAACATATTACAAAAAGAGAGGGTTTATCATATTCATATTAATAGATTTGCTTTCTTATTTACTCAAGATGTTAACCAAGTACTTATTATGTGCCAGGCACTGCTTTAGGCATGAAGATACAGCAGTAAACAAAACAATTTACAACCCCTACTTTCATAGAGCTAAATATAGTAGAAGAGAAGAGGGAAAAAGAGGAAATTGTGGTTTATCAGATGGTAAAAGCAGGGTGGACAAGGGAGACATCCAGATATTTGGAGGAAACAGTACTCTTGACAGAATGAATAAACTCAAAAGTTCTGATGTGAAAGGTTTGGAGTGTTCATGGGACAGAGAACAAAGGAGAGAGAACTATGTTAGGATACCTTGCAAAACCTTTGATTAGATGAGGAGCCACTGAAGAGTTTAGAGCAATATCATAGATGATCTGCCTTATGTTACAGAAAGATGTACGATGCAATAATTCCACTATTGGGTATTTTCCCAAAGAAAACAAAAATGCTAATTGAAAAATATATATGTACCCCTATGTATATTAAAACATTGTTTATAATTGCCAAGATATAGAAGCAGCCTAAGGGTCCATCAACAGATGAATGGATATAGAAAATGGGATACACACACACACACACACTCACACACACAGGAATACTATGCAGCCATAAAAGAATGACATTGTGCCATTTGAGACAACATGGACAGACTTAGAAGATATTATGCCAAGTGAAATAAGGCAGAATGAAAGACAAATATCATATGGTTCCACATAAATGGAATCTAAATAAGCAAACAAACAAAAAGCAGAATCAGACCTATAAATACAGAGAACAAACTGACAGTTGCCAGAAGGGAGGGCATGGTGGGTTGGGAAAAATGGGTGAAGGGGAGAAGGAGATACAGGCTTCCAGTTATGGAATGAGTAAGTCACAGGAATAAAAAGCAAAGCATAAGGAATACAGTCAATTATATTGTAAGAGTAAAGTAATGGGACAGAAGTTAGCTACATTTGTGGTGAGCATAGCATAAGGTATAAATTTGTCAAATTGTTCAGTTGAACACCAGCAACTAATCTAACATTGTGTATCAACTATACTGAAATAAAAAAAAAATCATTTGCTGTAGGGACATTATACAGGAAGATAGTCACATAATGAATGTTAGATTTGTCAAGAAAAAATTCAAAGATTTAGAAATAAGCAAAAGAGATGATTGTCCTTTTAAAAAAGTGTTAGAGATTCCCTTCAGGGATTATGTGACATTATAGGGCTATACACCTTTGACTATCTTTCTGTGACAATTTTATAACTTTGTAGGCATAGAAATTAATTTGTAGAAAACCGATATTTCTTAAATGATTCTCATCCATAGCAATGCAAGTGAGTTATGTACTGTAGAGATATAATTCATTTCTATTCTATAGAAAAGATAATCTCAAACATCATATTTTAGGGGTGTCTGAGTGGCTCAGTCTGTTAAGCATCCTGACACTTGGTTTCCTCTCAGGTCATGATCTCATGGTTCGTGGGTTTGAGCCCCGTGTTGGGCTCTACGCAGATGGTGTGGAGCATGCTTGGAATTCTCTCTGCCTCTATCCCACTCACACATGTGTGTGCTCTCGTTCTCTCTCAAAATAAATTAATAAACTTAAAAAAAATATACTTTAAGTTATTAGCCAGTTTTCATCTATTATCAGTCTTGATTGCCTATATAGGTCTGTGCTTTAAATTCTCCTTTGAACCAGTTTTAACACCTTATTGATTTCCTCATTGATCAATGAGTTAAATAAAATATTTGACAGTAACAAAAAAATAAAAAGAAAGACGTCCTTGTCTGTGGTGTTGAGAGTGAAGTGGAGGAGGGTGCAAGATGATATTGGGGCAATCCAACCAAGAGAGAGATAGAGATAGAATTAATGGATACTGGAGTTTGGGGAGGTATAGGTGATAAGATTTGATGATGGATTTGATAAAGGGAGTGAGAATTCTAAGATTCATGGATAACAACAAGGATTTCTGGTTGTTTGTTTTGTTTTTGCTGGAAGAATGGAGGTGCCACATGTGAGAGAGACTGAAAAGAACAAGTTACAAGAGACTTCTGTTTTGGACATGTTGAATTTGGGAAACATATTAGCTAGCAGAGTGTAGGTATTCTGACATACAGGAGTCTGGCGTTAAGCAGGGATAACCAGTCTGTAGATAAAAATCTGAGTATCTTCAAATGTTATATAAAGCATGATACTGGATCAAATGAGCCAAGTAGAGAAGACAAAAGTCCCAAGAATGGGGTCCTTGTACATGCTAGTGTTTAGAAGTTGAAAGTATGAAGAAGAGTCTGCGAGACAGGGGAAAAAACAAGAGGAGGTAAAGTCCTAAACAAAATGCAGAAAATGTCACAAAAAGTGGGAGGAGTGATTTCATATTAAATGCTGTTAGAGGTCAAGTGGGATAACAAATAAATATTGAGTGCTATACTTAGCAACATGGAGCCTGGGTTGAATTATGTTCAAGAAAGAAAGAGTAAAAATTAGAGATAGAACTATACTGTAAAAGGGAAACATATGTGGCAACAACCAGAGGAGAATGTGTGGTCCAAATAAGATTTTTCGCTTTGAGATGGAAGAAATAAACATATATTCAGATCCTGATGGGATATTTCTATTAAGAGGGAAACAATAGATCTTGAAGAAAAGATGGTGAGACTGTATTAAGTTAGTGGTATATTAGCTGTGAGAACTGCCATAACAAATACCACAGACTGGGTGATTTAAACCAGTGACTTTTTTATAGTTCTGGAGGCTAGATCAAGGTGTTGACAGATTTTTGTTTATTCCAGGCCCCTTCTTGTTGGCTTGCAGATAGGTGCCTTCTTGCTATGTATCCTCACATGGTTGCACCTTAGTCCCTGAGTACAGGGACTGTGATTCTGTGTCCTAACTCCTCTCTGAGAACACAGTCATATTGGATTAGGACTCACCCTAAAGAACTCATTTTAATTTAATCACCTCTTTAAAAATCCTATCTCCAAATATGGAGTACTGGGGATTAGGACTACAATGTATGACTCTGGGGGGCGGAAACATATCTCAGCCCATAACAAGTGGTGTTTCTGAATACGTGAAAGGGGATGAAATTTAAATTACAAACAGAAGGACTAGTCTTATGGTGACACGGATAAATTAAAAAGAAACAGAATAAGATGCACCTGCTCTTAGGAAGCTAGCTCTGATGGAGGAGTATGTAATGTTTCCTCAGTATTCATATTTTCTCAATGAAATTAGAAGCACAACTAATAATCTTGCTCTCTCTTCATGAAAGGAAGAAGATGTCAAAAGTTTGAGAAATGAGGACATGGTTTGGTTATTTAGGAAAGTGGTAGAATAAAATAATTAAGAAATATAGTATGGTTTCTGGCTCTCTTCTTGAATATAGTAGTCATAAATTTGAAGCAAAACCAGTTGTAATGCTTTCCTCCAATTTTTTTTTTTTTAGTTGCAAAAGAATGAGCATGAGATCGGTGTTGACTCTGATTTAACCAAGGTCTGGATTTTGCCAGGTGAATACAATGCATGGAGAGAAGGAAAGGCTGTTAAGTCATTTTAATACATGATAGACTGAACCCCAGCTGGCAAAAGAGTGAAGTAAAGAATGAAGTTAGAGAGGGAGCGAGTGAAAAGGTAGCAGAATCAATAAGGTATAAGTCAGACATGGGTAGAGAAATTCTTGGAGCTGGGTGACTAGAAGGAGCCTGGAAAGGACAGGGGTGCTATACTGGAGACTGACATTTGGAGAGTTTACAGTTGCAGTCAGTGCTGATGTCTCAGTTAAAACCAGGAGAGTGAGGGCTGAAGTAGGATGAATGACACATTTGTGGAGGGATGAGAGTCAAGAAATTTTGAAGCTAGGGAACTGAGAGAATCATCTATATGGCTAAATCTAAAGAATTACAACAGCCATAGCATTGGAGATAGTGACAATTAACCAGAGGTTAAAATATGAAATAGCTGAGAGAGAATGGTCAGTGTCCTACAAATAATAGTGATAAATGAAAGGGAGTATGGTATTCTTTAATGGCATGAGCTTTAAAACACTCTTTTTTTCAGCAAACGCAAGAAACAATGGACTTATCACCAGGTCCAATAGTATGATGGATTTGGGAGAGGAATATGAAAGCATGGAGTTTCTCTCTATTCCTAGAATCATAAAGGGTTGGGAAAGGCATAGTGTTTCTACAGTAATAGTGGATTAATAAGGGTGAGTATGAAAGTGATATAGCAAAGGATGATCAACACATTTAGAATTCACCTCTATACTCCATACAGCTCACAGAAATTGCTCAGAAATACTGTCAGTGAATGACTTATTTGCATGTGTGTTTGTTTACTCATTTCACAAACTTTAGTAGAGGGAATTACTTTGTCCCTGATACTGTTCAAAGCACTCTGAAAATGTTAACCAGTTTATTTTCATAATAATATTAGGAAATAGAAACTGTTATTATCTCCATTTTAAAAATGAGGAAACTGAGGCAAGGAGAGATTAAGTAAGTTGTTCAAGGTTATGTTTTAATGGTATTAATATTTCTTCATCTCATATTTAATTAAAGAAATTAGCTATGAGAAGGTAATGCCCCATTTGGGCTTACACAGAAAGCGTTAACCAGTCATTGTAATAATTAATTATGCAAAAAACAGACTACCTTTAAAATTAACCAGTTTAAGATTTATTGTTTTGAATCAACAAATCAGGAAAAATCATTCTTTTAAGTTTACTTATTTAGAGAGAAAGTGTGTGTGTGAGCTGGGGAGGGGCAGAGAGAGAAATAGAATCCCAAGCAGGCTCCACATTGTCAGCTCAGAGCCCGACGCGGGGCTTAAACTCACAAACCAGTGAGATCATGACCTGAGCAGAAATCAAGAGTGGCTCAACCAACTGAGCCACCCAGATGCCCCAGAATCATTTTTTCTAAGTGACAATAATGAGTCCTGAAAGACTGACATGATTCTTAAATTTGACAAAAAAAATAAACCATTTACTGAGCACCAGGATTTTTTGGACACTTACTATTGTACCCAAAAGCCTGAGAATAGATCCCCGACCCTAAGCAGCTCACGTTCTCCTAGAATGGCCTGAAAACAGAGGTGTGGACAGGGCGGTACATGAAGTGATGTAAACACAGAGAGGGAAGATTACCACTTGTAGGATTCACAGGTCTCAATTCACAAGAGTGACATCTGACATCTACTGAGTAGAGAACTAGATCACCAGGCTGGTAGCAGGACAATCCAGACAAGTGGAATTCCAGGATCAAGAAAGGGTGTCAAATTCAAAGGCCATTTAAAGGCAGGGCATATTTTGGCAATGATGAGATCCACACTCCACCTAAGTGCAGTGTCTCCATGAGGGATGATGGAAGGTGCTTACTATGGGAGTGATATGATCATATTTACTTAGTGAAGCACAGATAGTAGGACTGGATTGAATAGAAACTAGTACTGTGCCAAACCAAAGGGTGTCCAACAATAATCCAGCCGAGAAACAACCAACCTCACCTGGCACCAAACTCCTCCTTGCTCTGCCTGATCCAACAACGTTAGCATCCTTAAGATCTTCCTTCTTGCCAAACGTCCTCTCACTACACTCTTTTGAATAAGATTTGCCTTCCATATGTAATGCGTCTCTCTTTCTAGTTAATCTGTACTCATTCTTCAGGTTGCAATTCAACTGTCAGTTCCTCAGAGAAGCCCTGACATCCCTGACCTGGTCAGTAACTTCTCTCATATGCACGGATGCATCATGCATCTCTTATTCTAGCCCTGAACTCAAGGATGAATTTACATTCACGTATAGAATCATTTGATTGATTTCTGTCCCCATTAATTAGACTGGAAGTTTCCTGAAATCAGGGATTCGTATCATATTTTACTCATCCTTATATTCCCAGCACAGTGCCAGGCACATAACTGATATGTAGAAATACTGGCTGAATCAAGGAAAGCTTGGATTAAGTGAAAGAAGTGGGAAGTGAGAAGTAGATAAGAATTTTGAAATAAGAGAATGTATGACTAAGTGAATATTGTTGGGTGTTATTTTAGGATTGAGTCATGTTTAAGAAACAACACTTCGAAATTACATATTAACATACCTCATATTTATAACTTTTGATAGAATGAGAAAAGAAGGCATGTGTATATTCAGTTCTTTGATTTTGAAAAAAATGAACAGACATACAGTTTTCCACTATGGATAAGGAAACTATGGAAATGTCATTATTTCCTCTAGCTGAAATTTCTTCTCTTATATCCTTTTCTCACCCCATTGCTTTCTTGCCATCCCGACCTTATTCATATTTCAAGACATAGCTAAAACCCATCTCCTTCATGATGCTTATTATAATATTCAATCAATATTGATTAATAGATTGCTACATTCAAACCCTTAGGTCTGGTTAATGTGTGTTTAATTACCTTTTCTCCCTGATTTCACAGGTAAAATATTCACAACACTAACAGACCTACACAAGTACCAGCAGGAAGCTAACTTGATGATTGATCAACAACACATGGAGTCATTTTTTTTACTCCCAACAAATATTTTTCCTGGTGGTAGAATATCTGGATTTCAGATGTGATAATTACTTAACTGTATACCTTACCTACACTGTTTTGATGACAGAAATTTATTATCAAAATGACCCATTATTTTATTTTTATGCTTACTTTTTACTCGATGCTACTTTGACTTTCTTTTTGGTCCCAAAATCATTTGCATGCAATCAAAATCTTAAGTCCAACTTCAACAGCTGGTAGCCATATTCATAAAGTCTATATATTTTTAAAAAGTTGATTAATTTAGCTAAATTGACTGAATCAGTGAATCGTTATAAACCGTATCTTCAAGTCTGTGTCTTATAAATTTTAATAGAATGAAAGAGCTTAATCTCATGTCATATTTCACCTACTCTCCTTTCTGCTGCTTTTTCATGTGTGCGATATTCTTGTCTGCCAGGTGTCTAAGAAGTAATACTGAATAATACTTGTCTCCCCTTTCTCATTAGTCAAGGAGTGTGAATATTTTATTTAAAAAAATAAAGAGTATTTTTAAAAAGCAAATAAGGCATGATAAATCACTAACAGAACATTTTTTGTTATGAAGTTATTTCTTTTATCTTTATACCCTTAGAAATAGACTTGGGTATAAAGCCTCAAGTTTACAGCTCAAAGTTATTTTGCTACTTTGGTTCTTGTTATTTCTGACAGAAATATTTTTAATGTAATGAAACATACCCAATTAAAAGTATAAAGAACTGGAAAAATGGACTTTGCCAGAATAAAAGGAGTTCCAATTAATCAAAAACTATATTAAAGAACCACAGGCTATGCAAGAGATTGAAAATAAACGGAGTTGTATGAGTGTGACTGTGTGTGTGTGTGTGTGTGTGTGTGTGTGTGTGTGTAAGAGAGAGAGGGAGAAACGGAATACATGAATGTTTTAGGCAGCTTATGAGTACAACATTGTAGTAAAAATTAAGAAAATCCTTTCAGTCTGATAAAGTGAAATGAATATAGGCTTTCGTGAAAAAAAATTTGTATCTTAGTATAGACAGAGACATCCTGATTTTCTTATCTATAAATTGAGAACAATAAAATCTGCCATTCTAACTTAGATAATTGCTGAGGATACAGGGCATTTAATCACATATAAAAACACTTTGTAAATAGTAGGGACCTTTGGCACAGTGATGGCATGATGTATTAAGTAGGTAGAACCAAGGACTAATACTAACACTAGTTTCATCTACTGCCTAAGCACTTCACATGTATTATTTTGCTTAATCCTCACAGCAACCCTATGATATACTCACTGTTATTTTACATGTTTCAAGATAAGAAACCCACGGCTTAAAGAATTAAATTACTCCCTCAAGATCATTCAGGCAGAAGTCAGGGTTGACCCAACACCCAGGGTGACCGGCAAGCCTAAACCCCTTTAACTTTAAGCTCACTGCTTCTTTTCCTTTTCTGTTTTAATCTCAGGACCTGCCAGAGCTCCCATTTCATTGTGCACATTTTATCCTCCAGGACTTTTGTGTACCTATCTTCCTTCCCCACTAGACTGTGAATGCATTAAAATCAGTACCGGGACTTCACACATCTTTGTATCCCCAGAACACAGCTTTATGCCAAGCTCCTAGGACAGAATAGTAAATATTGGCTTAATGACTGGCTGAACACATTTCCATTTATTGTTTTAATCAAAACCACATCATCTGTAAGTAATAATGGTTATCAAAATGCACCGGGTAACTCAAATATGCATCATAGTCCTTATAAACATTTGGTTGTCAGAAGAAAAAATAATTAAACAGGTTTCCTTCTACTCTCAAAACAAACCATTACTTTTAAAAGTCCCAATATTTTGGGCTGTCTTTGATCTGTATTACTTATTTTATTCAATAAATTAATGGACATATTTGGGACTTGATGATTCATTATAGTACATGTATTTTTGTTAAACAACTTATGTAGTGCTTCCCATATGTCAGGCACAGCTGTAAGTGTTGTATTAGTTTTATCTTAATAATAATCCTATGAAGAAGGCACTATTATTGTCTCTGTATCTTGTAGAAGAGCAAGTCAGGAACTTGTCCAGGGTAACACTGCTTAGAGTGGAGGTACCATTTTCTAAATGCCTGAATCTAGACTTCAGAGCTGTATTCTTAACCCATCACACTATTATCTCTCTGTTTCATGGGGTATGCTATCTCACTTATAACTCAGAGAGCTCCAAGTTTCCTCTTAAGATTGTTTGAGAATTCTTTCTCCACAGTAGCTCTTTCCCTAACGTTTTTACAACATTTAAAAAATATGTTTCATTGAGGTATCATTTACAGTTAATAAAATACACCCTGCCTCTCAGTGTTTATTTAAATGAATTTTGACAAATGTACAAAGATGTACACAATTATGTAACCACTGCCATAGTCAGGATATGGAAGATTTCCATCATCCCCCCAAATTCCCTCAAGCTCCTTTTCATTCAACCCCAACACCATCCTCAGTCCTTAGAAACCACTGATCTGTTATGTGTCCATATATGTTGCCTTTATCAGAATATTGTATTAACAGAATCATGTAATACTAGCCTTTTGTGTCTGGATCCTCATAAAATGTAATGCGTTTGAGATTTATCCATGTTGCTGTATGTATCAGTAGTTTGTTCCTTTTTATTGCTGATTAGTATTCCATATTATGGATGTCCCACGATCTGTTTAGCTGTTCATCAGCTGGAGGTCACTGTATTATTTCCAGTATGGGACAATTATCACTAAAGTTTCTGTAGACATTTGCAAATTTTTATATCTCTAGGCACAGGATAGTGAGGTCATATGGCAAGTGTATTTTTAACTTTAAGAAACTGTCGAACTGCTTTCCAAAGGGGCTGTACTATTTAAATTCTCACTAAGGATATAGAAGAGTTCCAATTGTTTTGCATACTTGTCAATACTTGATATTGTCAGGTTAGGTTTTATTTATTTTATAGACATTTTTGTATGTATATGATAATATTCCATTTTGACTTTAGCTTGCAATTTCCAATTGACTAATGCTTTAAACATAGTTTCTTATAATTACCATCTGTATATCTTCTTTGGTAAAGTATCTGTTCAAACTTTTTCACTATTTTAAAAATTGGATTGTTTTCATAAAATTGGATTGCAGGAGTTCTTATGTAATATGGTTGCATTCCCTTTATCAGATACGTTTTGTGAATGTTTTCTTCTATTGTGCTTTTTCATTTTCTTAGAGATAACTTTTCAATCACTATTCTTTTTAGTTGGGATAAAATACTTATAAAATGTTCTATCTTGGTCATTTTTAAGAATATATTATATTGACATTAAGTGCATTCACGTTGCATGATTATCATCACTGTATATCTCTAGAACTCTTTACATCTTGAAAAATGAAAACTTTATAACCTTCAAACACAGCTTGCCATTTCCTGTTCCTCCCCCCAACCCTAGCAATTATCATTCTATTTTCTGTCTATAGGAATTTGACTACCTCATATAAGAGAGGTATCTTGTGATTAGCTTTATTCACTTAGCATAAGGTCCACCAAGTTCATCTATGTTATATCATGTGTCAGTTCCTTTCTTTTGAAGGCTGAAAAACATCCATTGTATGTATATGCTACATTTTGTTTACTCAATCATCCCTAGATAAGAATCTGGGTTGCTTCCACCTTTTGGCTATTGTGAATAATGCTGCCATGAATATAGGTATACAAATATCTGTGCAAGTCTCCGTTTTCAAGTCTTTTGGATATGTACTTATAGAATTGTTAGATCTTATCAAATATTATTTTTATTTTTTTTTAACAATTACTTATTTTTGAGAGAGACAGAACATGAGTGGGGAGGGGCAGAGAGAGAGGTAAACACAGAATATAAAGCAGGCTCCAGGCTTTGAGTTGTCAGCACAGAGTCCAACACGGGGCTTGAACCCATTAACCCTGAGATCATGACCTGAGCCAAAGTTGGACACCCAACTGACTGAGCCACCCAGGTGCCCTAAATCTTATTTTTAATATTTTGAGGGACAGCCATACTACTTATTCATGGCAGTGACACCATTTTACAATCCAATCAATAGTGCACAAGGGTTGTAGTTTCTCCACAATCTTGCAATACCAGTTATTTTCTGTTGTTTTGATAGTAGCCATCCTAAGAGGTGTGAGAAGGTATTTCATTGTGGTTTGAGTTTATTTTCCTAATTATTAGTGATTTTGAACACCTTCTTAATTTTTTTTAAAATTAAAAAAATTAATGTTTATTTATTTTTAAGGGAGAGAGAGAGAAAGAGAGAGAGAGAGAGAGAGTTGGGGAGGGACAGAGACAGAGGGAGACACAGCATTGGAAGCAGACTCCAGGCTCTGAGCTGTCAGCAAAGAGCCCACATGGGGCTTGAACTCACCAACCATAAAAGATCATGAGCTGAAGTCAGACACTTAACTGATTGAGCAACCCAGGCACCCCGATTTTAAACACCTCTTAATGTGCTTATTGGTTATTTATATACCTTCTTTGGAGAAATGTCTATTCAAACTGTCACCATTTTTTGGATTGGGTTTTTTGTTTTTATTGTTGACTTGTAGGAGTTCTATATATATTCTGTATACTAACTCCTTATTAGAAATATGATTTGCAGGGGCCCCTGGGTGGCTCAGTCGGTTAAGAGGCCGACTTCGGCTCAGGTCATGATCTCGCGGTCGGTGAGTTCGAGCCCCGCGTCGGGATCTGTGCTGACAGCTCAGAGCCTGGAGCCTGTTTCAGATTCTGTGTCTCCCTCTCTCTGACCCTCCCCCGTTCATGCTCTGTCTCTCTCTGTCTCAAAAATAAATAAACATTAAAAAATTAAAAAAAGAAATATGATTTGCAAATATTTCTCCTATTCCACTAGTTGCCTTTCACTCTATTGATTGTGTACTTTGATGCCCAGCAGATTTAATTTCATATAGTCCATTTTACCTACTTTCCCTTTTGTTCCCCGTGCTTTTGGTATCATATAAAAGAAGTCCAAAGTCATGAAGCTTTTCTCCTATGTTTTTTCTTCCTAAAAGTTTTATAGTTATAGCTTTTCCATTTAGATATTTGACCAATTTTGAATTAATTCTTGTATATGGTATAAAGTAAGGGTCCAGCTCCATTCTTTTGCATGTGAATATTCAGTATTCTCCAAACCACTTGATTAAAAGAGTTTCTTTTCCCCATTAAATGCTCTTGGCACCCTTGTCAAAAATGACTTAAAATCATACAGGGAGGATTATTTCTGGGGTCGTTATCAACTTTGTGTTGCTTACTGTAGTTTTGCAGTAAGCTTGACATCAGGAAGTATGAGACTCACTTTTATTCCTTTTCAAGATTATTTTAATTATTTGGGTTTTCTTGAGATTCCATATGAATATTAGAATGGACTTTTTTATCTCTGCAAAAAAACATCATGTAGATTTTGATAGGGATTGTATTGAATGGGTAGATTGCACTGGATGGGTAGCATTAACATTTGTATCTTCTAATCCAAAAACAAAATGTATTTCTTTTCATTGGTGTCTTCTTTAATTTCTCTCAGAACTATTTTTAAGTGTACAAGTATTTTGCTTCTTTGGTTAAGTTTGTTCTTAAGTGTTTTTTTGCTTATTGTAAATGGAAATGTTTTCTTAATTTCCCTCTTGTATTATTCATTGTTAGTGTATAGAAGTGCAACTGATTTCTGTGTGTTGATTAACTGATTTCTATGTGTTGCTTTGTATCCTGCAACTTTGCTAATTTTTTATTAGTTCTAACAGTGTGTGTGTGTGTGTATGTGTGTGAGTAGTCTTTAGGGATACAATATATTATATTATATTATATTATATTATATTATATATGTTATAATATATATATATATATATATATATATATTATCACTTGTGAAGAGAGATAATTTTACTTCTTCTTTTCTGTTTTGGATGCTTTTTATTTTTTTTTTCTTGCCTAATTTCCCTAGTGAAAACCTCTACTACTATGTTAAATAGAAGTGGTGAAAGGGAACATCCTTGTCTTGTTCTTAATCATAGAGAGAAAGCTTTCAGTCTTTCACAATTGAGTATACTGTTAGCCGTAAAATTTGCATATATGCCCTTTATTATGTTGAGGTAGTTTCTTCTATTCCTAGTTTATTAAGTGTTTTATGATGAAAAGTTGTTGAATTTTGTCAATACTTTTCTGTATCAGCTGAGATGATCATGTATTGTTTGTTTTTTCTCTTCATACTGGAAATGTGGTATATTACATAGATTGATTTTCATATGTTGAACCATCTTTGTGTTCCAGAAATAAATCCCACTTGGTCATGGCATGTAGTTCTCTTAATATGCTGTTGAACACCTGTTTGCTAGTATTTTGTTGTTTTTGTTTTGTGTGTGTGTGTTTACTTCTGCATCAGTATCTATTAAAAATATTTGTGTATAGTTTTCTTTCCTTGTAGTGTCTTTGTTTGACTTTGGTATCAGATAACGTCCACATAGAATGAGTTTGTGTTTCCTCTTATTTAATTTTTTGGAATGATTTCAAGAAGAATCTTTAAATGTTTTCTTCTTTAAATGTTTTGCAGAATTCACCAGTGAAGCCATCTGATCCTGAGCTTTCCTTTGGAGATTTCTGATTATTGATCCAATCTCCTTACTAGTTATAGGTCTCTTCAGAATTTCAATGTCTGCATGATTCAGTCTTGGTAGGTTATGTTTTTCCTAGGAATTTGCCCATTTCATCTGATGCTTTCCAATTTATTCACACTAAGCAAGTCATTTTAGAGGGCAAGAGAAATTTTTTGAGAGAGACAGAGCATGTGCTCACGAGTGAGGTAGGGGCAGAAGGAGACGAAGAGGAAGAATTTCAAGCAGGCTCCATACCCATTGTGGAGCCTGACCATGAGATCATGACCTGAGCCAAAATCAATCAAGTAGACGCTTAAGTGACTGAACCACCTGGGGAACCCCTAAAGAGCAGAAATTTTTTATTTTGATAAAGTTCAATTTTTTTCTTTTATGATGTGTGATTTTTGTAGCCTAGATGAGAAAACTTTATCTAGCCAGATGTCACAAACATATTTTCCTAGAATTTTTTCTTGAAGTTAGTTTTGCTCTTACATTTAGGTTTATGAGCCTGTTTAAGTTGATTTTTGCATGTGATATGAGATAAAAGTAGAGGACCATATTTTCTTATATAATGAATATCTTAACTTTTGCATCATTTGAGATACAGGAAATCCTTTCCCTATACTGGCCCCTTTTTCACAAATCAACTGATTACATATTTATAGGCCTACTTTTTCACTTTCTACTGTACTTCATTTATTTATATGTCTATTCACACTGTCTTGATTACTACAGCTCTATAGTAAATCTTGATATCAGGTAGTAGAATTCCTCTAAATTTTTTTGTTTTCAAAATCATTTGCATATTCTAGGTTATCTGCCTGTATTTTATAAGCAGCTTGTCAATTTCTACTAAAAGTCTGCAGGATTTTTTAATTCATTTTGCATTTAATATATTGGTCAATTAGGTAATTAATTTCCTAACAATATTAAACCTTTTGGTCTCCGAATATGGTATATTTCTTCCTTTATATATATAATCTTTAATTCCATCAGCAAAGTTCTATGGTTCTCAGTAGGCAATAATTAGCACGTATTTTGTTAGATTTATACAAATTTGATGTTTTATAATACTATTTATATTTTCATTTTTATATCAATTTTGTCTTATTTTTATTTCAATCTCCAAATGTGTGCTGTTAATGCATTTTAATACAATTAACTTTTGTATATGATCCTGTAACCTGAAACCTTGCTAAGAACCACACAAAAGGGGCACCTGGGCTGCTCAGTCAGTTGAGCAACTGATTTCAGCTCAGGTTGTGATCTCATGACTCCTGTGTTCAAGCCCCGCATTGAGCTCTCTGCTGTCAGGGTAGAGTCCATTCCAGATCCTCTACTCACCCCCCCGCTCTGCATCTTCCCTGTTCACACTCTCTCTCTCTCAAGAATAAATAAACATTAAAATACACACACATAAGAGTTACAATACATGTTGAAGATTCCATGCTACATTTTTGTAATTGAGATATGATTGACACATAATGCTGCATAAGTTTAAGGTGTAATGACATATTGATTTGGTATTATAGGACATTTTTAAAGGCAATCGTGTTGACATCAAATAAAGATAGTTTTATTTCTTTCTAATAATAATGCCTCATTTCTTTTTCTTGTCTAACTTCATTGGTTGGAACCCCCAATGAAACATTGAATAGAAATGTTGAAACCACGCTTGCCTTAATACCAATCTTGAAGAGAAACCACTCAATCTTTTACCATTAAGTATGACATTCGCTGTCGTTTTTCATCCATGTCTTTTGTAAAGTTGAGGAAGTTCTTTTTTATTCTTTTCTGTATTCATTCTTTTTTTCTTTTAAATAATGAATAGATTTTAAATATTGTCAACTAACTTTTTAAAGCTATTGAGATGAATACATGTATTTGTTATTTTAGCCTCTTGATATTCAAAATTATACATATTATTTTTTATGTATCTAGTGGCCTAACTATTCCTGGGACAAATACAATTTAGATATAATGCACTATCTTTTTAATATGTGATGGGATTTGTTTTACCAGTACTTTTCTAAGGACTTTGAAGCAGTCCCTGACTTGGGTTGGTGCAGATTATTGGTCCAAGCAGGTTTTGCGTACCTCCCCCAGGGCAGAGACCTTTGCTTTTACTCCTACCAGCAAGAAGTCCAGGATCTTTATCTGGGCCATGAGAATTGGCATATTTCCTCACTCTCCTGTAGGAGTTTAATGCTTCCTATGCATGACAGAAAGATCTAGAAGATTCATGCAACTTCATGTCTATGACTCACCCTGGGTGTGGCTCTCCCCAGTCTCCTACTCTGCCCTAATCTTTCTCATGAACTACTAGTACAGACCAGTGTGAAAAGAACTTGGAACTGAGTGCCAATTCAAGCTGTGTTGGAAACTTCCAGGGCTCCTGTTCTGTCATACTAGACCGCGTTTGTTATTTGAGAATTCATTAATGACTTTAGATGTTTTGTTCCAATCCATTTATAAGACAGTCACCTTCTCCCATTCTCTGGCAAAGATTAAAGAGTCCATTTTCCCCATCTCTCTTCAGAGGGGATTGTCTCCTTTGGGAGTTCAGTTCTTCTGGTTACCTTACAACCTCAAAAAAAATAGAATAATTTTGTGGGTTGTTTGGTCTTTCTCTTTGGCAATGAAGAGTTATATTCTCTTTCAGCTTTCTACCTTTCTATACCCTACTTAGAAATACAACCCCCTCCTTTTTTCTGTTTCAACAGAAAATAATCCAAATCATAGTTGATTTATACTTCAGACTCAAACATATCCTTGGGGTTAGCAGGTAATGAAGGGTAGGCAGAAACATAATTTTCTGCCTTTGTCATTCTGATTCATACAACATGCGGAGTTATTTTCTCCCCTCTTCTGAGCTTCGTTCTTTCAAAACTAATCTAATCTAAAAATAAACTTGAGATAGAGATAATCTAGAAATTATATTTTTGTTTGCACTCTTTGCCTAATTGTAATTATTTCCCTGATAGAAGATATACAATATTGCATTATTAGATTATGAGTGAAATATAGAGCAGTGAAATTGAGAGGTCTGTATCTTAACTTAGAACAGGGAAACAACTGAGTTGAAAATAATTTAAATAATTTTAGAACTCTTTATTTTCTTATTAGGAAGAACATCAGAAATAGTCTTAAAAGTTTAGTACAAGATTAGTAGCTAAATAATTTACTACATTTTAGAAACATGAGTGCATGTTTCAATATAAAATTAAAATTGCTATACACATAGTTCCATTCGACTTTTTGTGTGCCTCAGGGTTTTCAATTGCTTTAACACTATTATGATTCACTCACTTGCTCTAACTAAATTCAAGCACATATGTATAAATATCCTCCATACAGCTAATTTAATAAGGGATTTGACATATTTAAGACAGAACATAACTATGAGGACATCACTTGACTTAATGTGAACATTATATATATGCTTAGATAGAGATACAAAGCACCTATGGACCTTAATATAGAAAATTAGCAATAAATCACAGGGAAATGAAGGCAAGGAGTTGATTAGATAGATATAAAGGATTAAAATGAAAAATCTTGATTTTTACTTATCATATTCTAACTTAATTAATTAATTTTACTATCTAGACTTATCTCTCTCTTTAAATACCAAAGTGGAACCAAATCCACATTTGACTCAATTTTATGCTTTGAGTATGTTTTGTATTCAACAATGAGTTCTTGAGCAACTATCCTATGTAAGTCAGCACTTTGTTGGATATTGGGGATTTAACTGTGGACAAGGCAGTGTCATGCCTGACTCCCAGACTTCATTTATAGTTGTAGATATAAGTAAGTAATTACCATAAACCTAGATGATTTAAGTCAGAAGAAGTGGAAGAGATTTTGTAGGTGACAACATGGTAATTCAATTTATTCTAGGGATTTTGGAAGAATCATTATTAGTGTTTGCTAAGTCTCAGACTTGCTATCCTGAAGGTTTATAAGAGGGCTCATGACACAGTAAACATACAAAAATATTTATAGAATGCATATGCAATGCCACTGATTTGGTGGAGGTCAATTTAGCTAAAAGTTAAATTGTTCAGTCATTAAATAGGATGGTTTTGCTGCAACAATTGACCTTTGTTCAGTAAATATGACCTAGTGTTCTAGGCTGTAGAACAAGTCAAATGAGGATTCTCTTTAATCATCTTTCCCAGTATTACAGTCGAGGTACAGGGGCCACTGGGAATCTTGCAAAGTATGCATAGAGACTGAGATGTTCCAGAGTAAGTATTTCTGAACTCTGTTGTCTCTTTTAACAGCAGTCTTATTAAAAACAACAACAAAAGCAACAACAATAAACAGAATTACTTGGAATCAGAAAGTAACCATTTACATGTAGTAAGAAATCCAAGGTGTCTGTAACTGTAGCATATAAAGAACTAGAGGAAGCCAAAATATGATAGCAATGGTAAAACCTGCCTACACTTTCTATGAAACTGGTCATTTAGGAACATAATTTTCAAAAATGGTGCATGAGTAGTGATAGCCTTAGAAGTCATATTGTGAGGTTCCAAGGACTTATCATGTCAGAAGAAAAAAAATCAATAATTATTTTTGTTTATATTCATTGCACATATTTGAAAAGCAAGATTGTTTTTCATTTTTAATAGAAACTTCTATATTTTCAAACCAGTATATTATTAGTAATATTTCTCCTGAATTAGTCAGTGTGTCTCAACTAACATTCAAGAAATAGGAAAGTATTTTACTTAACATTTCATTTTCATGTTGTAGTCTTAAATTTGCATTTTTGTTATTCTAATCATGCTTCATCGTATCTGCAACTCATTAAAATAGATTGACAATTCAAAAGTGGGTCATTAAGGCAAATAGTAATTAAATTGATAAATATCTGAAAATTGAATTTTATTAGAAGGCTGATCAATTTGTTTTTCATTGCCTTTAAGGCCAATATATCACCAATTGCAAATTTACACAATAGTGACAGAAAGTCATAGAAGATTTTGTAGTGTTGTAAATAAAGTATAGGTACCTAATAAATTAAATTCATTTTAGAAAAGAAGCAACAAGTGAAAACTTTCATAGAATTGATTAATTTTACTTCCCAATACAGGAAAAATCACACAACTAGAAATATGTCATCTAACATTATATACCACTTATCAATAAGATGTGAAAACTCACTCTAATAGAGAAAGCAAACCAAACCATCATTTTAAATATCAGATTATTATATTGGACATGGCATGATATCGATGTCTACATGTATGAGAATAAGGCCTCAATTACTTTTTGTGCTGTATATCACAGATAACCGTGCTACAGAGAAATAATGATTTACTTTACAGTTACTTTCTGAGCTGTTGCATAGATTGGAAAATATTGTGTTGCGTGCATAACTGAAGGAATAGCAACTATGCACATCCCTGAACATCAATTCACTTTTGGTTTATTTTTTAATAATTTATTGAGGCAGAATTCATACAACATAAAAAGTCTAAATAGTGCTACCTATTGTTTCTATCAAATCCTGTTTATAATGTCCCCAATTTATCTTCGCAATTTGTATTTTGCTCAGTCTCCACATCTCTAACCAAGGGCATTATTATTTTAAACTAAAATACTACAACTTGTCATAACTAGAAACTTCATTCACCAGACTCATTCACCAGACAATAGTCAAAGTTATTCTTTTAATAACACAACTCTGGATTTTTCTTCCAAACCATAATGTTCCCTTGCTCATAGGATAAAAGTACAACATTCTCAATATTTTCTAAATGATCTCAGAAGAACCCTAAATTATTTCACTTAACCTTTCTCCTTATTTCCAGCTCTTTGTCACTCCAACTTATTAAAGTCAACCTACACTGGGCTTATTTCACTTTAAGAAATTGCCAAGCTCTTTCTGGTTTCACCAGAACCACCGTATATATAATCATGTAGGTTAGTATACTGCATAATTCTGGTAAGAGTAACATGGAAATAGAACTTCTTTGGCCAATACCTGCCTCCTCATCCCAGGGTTGTGTATGTGAAGGTCATGACCTATCATGCATTATATTCTGTGCTTGATATTTCCAAGCATCCTTCTCCCTTTATTTAAGTATCCCCACTCCCTCTTTAATTCACAGTTTAATAAGTGTGATGCAATTCTAATGCTTAATAAGAAGTTTTGAAAGAATGAACCAACAATCATGGATGTATAGTTTTCCAGTTATTATAACTATTACAAGTGGGGCACCTGGGTGGTTCAGTCAGGTTGTGTCTGACTTCGGCTTAGGTCATGATCTAATGTTTTGTGAGTTCAAACCCCACGTGGGGCTTTATGCTGTCAGTGCTGAGCCTGCTTAAGATCCTCTGTACCCCACTCTCTCTGCCCCTCCCCCACTGGGGCTCTCCCTCTCAAAAATAAACATTAAAAACCCTGTTGTAAAAGGCACAATTTAAATAGCTCTTCTCAGCAATCCTATGTGATTGCCTATAATTTTAATTGTATTATAATGTGTATACGATAAATTGGAGTTAAATGTTCCATATCACTGATAGTAGGTAAAGGTACACATATAATCACTAAATGTTCCAATTTAAAACTCTTAGTTTTTTTCCACTAAATTGAGATGCCTTTTGCTCGGCTTTGTATGTAACATTATTCTACAGTGGCATTCTTTGCAAAATAATTGTTTCCCAAACAAAATTACATGTTTTTTTTTCAGCATATGCATCGTGCATCTCTTTATTTAATGCCATTAATTCTATTTAATGCTTCAATCTTAGTAATATCATTATATAATGGATTAATATAAAAATCAGAACAAAAAATCTTTCATACTTTTTATTTTTCCTTAACTTTTTCCTTAATGTCCCTATTTTTTCCTGAACATTTCCTTAATATTTTTGTTTTATTAAAAAACATTGACCATAACAGTCCAACATAATGTGATAAAGTTTGTAATGATAAAGTAATATAAGATACATAAAAATGTTTTCTTGAAAATCTTAGAAATGTCCTTCATATTTTTAGGAGTCAGACAACTTCCAAACATATAACCAGTGCAAATAAGTTAATTGGGTTTCAATAGGATAGCCAAAGAGTCCTAATTTTTCACTTCCATATGTTGTGAGAGTTGTCTTCTACAGAATTATGCAATATCATTGAGAACACCAGTTTCTACATGGCCTCAATTCATGTAGAGTTAACATCAAAGTAAAGTGTCACTACCAGTTTTAAAAGTGTAATTTAACTTATGTTTGTAAGTTGTAGTTAATGACTTATTTAAATACAAAATAATGATGTAAAAAAATTCAAGTCTGGAAATACATGATCATTAAAGAAAACTTAATCCTTTTTATAAAGCCCTAAATTTGTGGTATCAGTGATTGAACCACTAGATCTAGTGTTTTCAGCAAAACTGAGTTTGCCACCTTATATTTAGGTTATCAGTTTTGGGGGAATTTGCATTGTGATAAATGTAAAGAATTCAAGAAGTTTCAGCCTCTGCCAGTCATCCACCATTCATGTTTATGATTCATTTAGAAAGATTAATCTTCATGCAAAATCTCCATATCAACATAACAATATTGTCATGTTAATCATGGATCTTAGTACAGGCATCCTGAAGTTGTTCTCTCTGTGTCTAAGCTTTCTATTGTGATTTCTCTCCTTCTTAAACAACCATGTTCTAATTGATTCCACTATCCATATCACTGCTGACTCCTCATCTCTTCATTATGAACATTAAAAATAAAAATAAACATGCCATCAGACTGCTTGTCACTTATTTTAGTTCTGTCAGGAACAAATGCTTTATTCTGATAGAACAGCATAAAGTATCTGTGGTAAAGTGCTTACAATCAACATGCAGTGGCTTAGCATAAAGTTTTTAGATATTTAATCAAACAGCTAGATAAAAAATATACTCTCACTGGCTACCAGAGACAAGATTCTGATTACCTATCTTTGAGGAAATGGAATGTTTGAGAAAATTATTTGGTGTGTTCTACAATTGTACCTGTCACACACTTTTAATTAAAAATGTATTGATGCATGACTAAACTGTGCTTGGTGAAAAACAGACCCATTTTAGTTCAATTGCAGTAATGTACACATAGCCCAATGGAGTAAGCCCATGCAATTATAACACAAAGACAGCTCCAGCAAAGTAAGCCTCTAACACCTCGGTCTCAAAGCAGATGTAGTTGTAGGGCGCCAAATATCACAAATCGGTGTGGACTCAATCAGCACAAATGAATTTACTGATCTAGTCTAAATACCTATAATGAAGACATTTCCCTAATCTATGGCAAATTAAATATGTGGAGAAATAAATGTTGAATAATGATTAACTTGCCTTTTGTTTCCCACAGTACTGCATGTCAGAATTCACTAAACCCATCCACTCTGACTATACATAATGTCAGTGGCTGAAATGAAATGTAACATTTGCATATTTCAAGTAATGGCGGATATGTGTTATTATGAGTTTGGAAATTGGATCTAAAATATCTTTTTTTTATGTTAACTGATTTTTTTTTTTTTAGTAATTTCACTCATGAAAACATATCCAGCAACACAATCAAGCCCAAGAAATGGAAATCAGAGAAAGGATTAAACTTTATTGAGCATTTCTGAGTCACAAAGGGTAAGGTGTTTTAGAAATCTCTGAAATCATAACCCAGGAAAAGAAAACCATAAATAATAAATAATTCCAGTTGGGTAGTTAGTTTTTTTTTTTTTTTCATTTCTAAAGCAGACCAAGGAATAGATCTAAAAGTTACATTTAATAATGAAGTAAACAATTAATTAAACCAATGCTCACTAATTCATACTTTTCTGAGAACTCACTGTTTGCTATATCAAACACTGAGAAAGTAGGAAAACACCTTATTTTGTTCTTTGCAGGAGAAGCTTCATATTAGGTGCTACTGTGTATAGGAGGTCCTGAGGACACTTTTGAGAAGTAGGAATTGTTCTACAGATGTGGCAACTGCCATTCTGATAAATAAACTGAATTATTCAACACTAGTGAGTGACAGTTTCAAACTTATTCTCTGACAGCAAAATCTACACCACTATGATTGTTCCTCTACTCAAGTAACTTAACAGTCAAAATGGGGAGTTGTTTGTGAGAAAGTCCACTAACATTTGTGATACTAAAATCTGTGTGCTTGTATACTTCCTCTTATTTTGTTATCTTAATGTCTTAGAGGTTAACATTGTAATCTTTGTTTTATAATAATGAATCAGTCTAAAAGAGGTCATCTATGTCATCTAAAGTTTCTAGCATATGGGAGGCTTAAACTTCAAATTTGAGCCTCGTTCTCGAAGTCCTGTTCCTTCTGGACTCAGTGTACAGGAATGGCATTAAGTAGGGGGTAAATATGAGCATCCTACCATTTTGAGTTAGGGAGGTGAAGTTTATATTGAGTTACCTAGGCTTGAGCAAATGATCCAAGGTTTTTAGGTGGGAGAATAATATTCATTGATATCTCCCTATAAAGTATCAGAGTAATTATAGACATATACCTGGAAGCACCATAAAAGTTGATTTAAAAGTGGAGAGTACTGACATGGGATAATGAAGTAAAAACTTCTGATGGCCAGAGAAATTGTGCAGTGGAGAAGTAAAAGCTGAGGTTGGGGGGTGGTTGTTAGGGAGGTAGAATTGATTGAACACTACCAATACCCATTTAATGACTTTCAACATTTCAACCCTTGGTAAAAAGACATTGAGAGGAAATATTGCACTGAGAAGAAAAAGTAGGAATAAGAGCACAATATAGAAGACAGCAATTTTGAGCATAAGGAATTTGATTCCTTATTGGGAATGTAGGATTTGGTTAATGAGAGAGAGGTCAGAGCTTGATATAATGATTGATGAGCCATTTGTATAAATGTAAGAGCTCAAGTTTGATAAGAAATGGGGAAGATAAACACAGACATAGCTTTAGGGAAGATATCTTTTTATGGGAGGAAAAGGAAGTATGTGAGTTGTCATGAAACTGGGTGAAGAATCAAGAAAGACAACATCAAGAATATCAAGAGATGACACAGTTTCATTTCAAACAAACAATGACAGAGCGCTCAATTTATGCCATGCTGTATTCTTATCTCCAGGAACCAGGATCTTCTATATTCTCTCTCATAAAAAACATACAGGTTGATGGCTATAAGAAAATATATAAGTTGGTGGAATGTTTTAACAGTTTTCTTGAAATTTTGCATTTTTATAAAAGATTTTATTTTTAAGTAATCTCTACACCCAACACGGGGCCCAAGATCAAGAGTAGCACGCTCTACCGGCTGAGCCGGCCAGGCACCCTTCAACTGAAAGGAGCAATTGGACGTACCAACAATTCCATACCCTCAGACTTCCACCATATTTCCCCTCATATCACACATATCAAAATACTCTATCTCCTTTATTAAAATAATTCATTTATTCATTCATTTGCTCGTACATTTGTTTATTAATCATGTACTTTCTGGTAAAGTATATGCTAGATACTGTGTGGAATCATAAAAATGAAAGAGAAAACCCCTGTTCTCATGGAGGATAGATTAACTCTTTCACATAAATGTATGCAATGGGAAAGCAGGATGGCAAATCCATGGGAATTTACAATCTAATGACATAGAAATGCTGCAGGAGACTCAAACCAAAGAAGCAATGATTTTGAAGACATTGCTATATTTCTCATTCCTTTTCACTGTGAGACTCACTCAAGCTCCGTAGGGTCTTATTTTTTTCTGATTCTGCCAAGCCTGTTTCTTTAGCTGTGGTTTCATTGTATTAGACAATGGAAACTTTATTTATCCATTCATTCACATATAACATGCTACAATTTGTCCTCAAACTATGTGCCCTTAAACTAGGATTCTGCTCACTTTAACGGAAAACAAGATAAGAGAGTGAGGTTATTCCTTTGGTAATAGAGTCCACTGAGCAGATCAAGCTGCCATTTTCTTATCCATTTCCCTGAACTCAGGGGTCCTGGAAGCCCTAACGGTTTAAAAAAAAAAAAAAAAAAGAGGAAAAAGAGTAAAACGCCTGGCTTGTTTCTCAAAGTGTGTCCATGAATCTCCACATGCTATCATATAAAAAAGGTATGAGTAACGCTTCCCAAACTATTACTATTGTGGTTATTATACTCATTGGTTTTTGTCCTCTCCCTTAGAAACAATTACTTTGTTAGAGGCTTTATCAACAAATTACAACTTCCAACTAACACCATCTGTAATCAGGCCCTTCATCTGGAGAATTAGGATCAGCATAGCTTTCTTAGAATGCGAGCAGTTACAGGATGCTGCTGCCCCTGTGCACAAGTGAATTGCCTCTTGTAGCACACATGGAACCACTTTTGTTTGTACCTCCTGTGACCAATATTATTCATTTTCACTTATACAAATTATTCAGTAAAAGGGAAATGGCATGTTTGAGTAGTGAATTTTCAGCGTCGCGCGCTGGAAGAGATTTATTGCCAGGAAGAGTTGAGTTCTAAGAATGCTGAGAGCCAGAGGGCAGTGCAGATGCATGCAGAAGGATTCAATCACAGTTTCAGGTGCCGTCCTTCACTACGCTCCTGATGACTGGGGCATCCCCATAGAAGCCGTCTGTTCAACATCTTGAGAGAACATGTGGCATTCAGAGGGACACGTATAGGATAAGAAGTGTTACTGAACAGCCCCTTTCCTCCTTACCGCTTCATTCATTTCTCAATGCTACTGTTTCAGCAACTAGCAGGTTCACTTGGCCTCCCCAGCCAATTTTCAACATGCCAGCATTTTGGAAACATTCACAGATCTCTAAACCCACATAGAGGTAGTTTTGTTCTAATGTGGATCCAAATGAATTCTTAAGTGGTCTCCCTAAAGTCTTAGGCAAATAGCTAAAATAATCCAAAGACATGTTTAGCATGTCAATGAAATGTTCAGGTTGTGTTTCATTGAAAAAATTATTTAAAAATGTGGAAAACCTTGCATAGATTTGTGCACATCTGGTATGTAAAGATGTGAGGAAGCATGGCTCTTGAAATCTGCTTTCCAAATACAGTTCCTTCCCAAAAGAAAACTATTTCACTACCAAGTTAATATCCCCCAATTTCCAGTGGACAGCAAAAAAGACAACTTCGATGGATATTTCATTTAGGAATCGTGTATCAAAACAATTGAAGACTTAGAGAAAATTCTAATTATGAATAAAAACTAGTGACATACATACAAATATATGTATATACAGTGCTGTACAGTATATAGTTATACAATTATAATAAATATACATACTAATATATATTGTATGTACACATATATAATTATGTAGTATTTAATTGCTATTAGGCTTATATGTCATATTTAAGTTCAGCTTATTTGATCATATTCAATGGTCGTGAAACATGTAGTATAACTTTAAATACCTGGTGATTTATATTTCTTAGGGCTAACTTTCTTTTTTTTTTCAAAAAATTTTTTTTTTAATTTTAAGTTTATTTATTTTGAGAGTGAGCAGGGGAGGGGCAAAGAGGAAGAGAGAAAGAATTCCAAGCAGGTTCCACACCGTCAGCATAGAGCTCGACATGGGGGCTCAACCCACAAACCACAGGATCATGATCTGAGCCAAAACCAAGAATTGGGCACTTACCTGACTGAACCACCCACACGCCCCTGGACTAACTTTATTTCTATCTCATGCAAAGCATGGCTTTTTGACTAGGTTCTTATGAATTCTTGAATTGTATTTACAGATATTTATCCTGATATTTGTTTTTTCATTTATCTTTAACAAATGAAAAGATTTGTTGTAATCCCTTGAGAAAATAATACATATTTTCACATTTCCTTTACTAAGCAAAGTTAATAGTTTCATTAAGTTAAAAAAAAAACTGTCAGTGTTACCAATGAACCTTTAATTTATAAAATGTTTCTCTCTATTGTGGTTGGATGTATTAAAAACAAAATTCAACTGAGTAAATTTAAAGATCAAATTAACTTTATTCAGTGATTCATAAATCAGGCAGTGTCCCATCTAGTGAGTAGAAAGGAGCCCCAAAGAGCTGAACAAAATGGGAGGCATTTATAGGTAAAAGCGGGTGGGGACAAGGAAAGAGAGAATTACCTTATCTTTCTTTGGGGGGACAGGAGGGATCTATCAGATGCATTACTTTACCAGTGAGGGCCAGGTAATTCCAGGTTGACTAGTTAAAGGTCACATTAGCGGGGGGAGGCCGAAACTGCAATTAGGTTAGATGTTAAGTCTTGGTTTACTGACATGGAGCTGAGCACAAGTGACTCTATTTGGGGCCTGTCTTTTTTTTCTTTAACAAGTGTGAATCAAAAACAAACCATCTGAGACAGTTTTCTGATTACTCATTTAGAACAAACTCAAAAAATACAGTGTGAGTGATTTGTTATTGACTATCTGTAGTTTAAGGGAATCTCTGTGTACCCATCTAATACTTTCCTTGCTATCTTTACCGATTACTCAAGCAGTGATGAATTAGCAGCATGGTCTTTTGATATGCTAATATAATTACTTTTTTTTTTCTTAGAGTATAAACATTACAAAGAGTCTGTGACTACACACATTCAGGATTTATCACCTACAAACAAGTACCAAATAGAGCTAAGCCTTGAGTTTCTAACTTTCAAGTGCCAAATCTTCAAACTCATGTATTAATTGTCAGGGCCCCACAGTTGCTGCCCTGTTAATGAGATCAAATTCTCCATGGTTCAAATCTTGCTCAAAATTGAAAAGCTTTATAGTACTAACGGGCTTGGGCATATGTAAATGTGTTCTCCAGTTGTCAGCCTGTCTTTCAATCTTACTTCAGGAATAAGTCACTCTTTCCACAGCTTCTGTGACTTTCTTGTTTCTGTCACTTCTCACTTGTTACCCAGAAGAAATCCATCCTGCTGCAATGGGTAAAACATTCTTTATCTGTCTCCAAACAGCTTTCCCAATTATTTGCATTTTCAAACCTTTTTCTAAACACACCCGTGCATCTACTCAGCTGTTTCCAGAAAGATGTGCACTAGGGGACACCTTCATTGAACCAGCAATGGTAGCGGTAAATGTCTTGCTCCTCAGAGAATTTCCAAGTTCAGAATCTCATGGTATACATGGAGAGTTTAGATTATAATTTTTCAATATTCCTTCCTGTACATTTATCAAAAACGAATTTCATCTGCCACTGGGCTGCCCAATTCTCCAGTATGATTAGAGCCATCTGGAGCATCTCCCAAACCTCATTAGTTTTTAACTAACCAAAATATTTTAGTGTTGTCAGAATACTTCACCATCTCCCTGTTTATGTTGCCCTCTTCATCATTAGCGAATACACTGAAATACAGAGGTCCTAACACCAAAAGCCACCACCCCATCTTTCAACTTCTCACATGAAGGAATACCCATGTATTATGGATCATTGTTCCAATTCCTTAGTCACTTTTCACAAAACCTATACATTCTAATTCATTACCATGACACTTCCTACAGATTTGTAAAAACTGGACAATTAGTATGATGGTAAAGAAGCAACATTTCATTTTCTACTCACTTTTGCCAATCAGAAATCAGGAACTGAGAACACAGTGGAAAGACAATGAGAATATCTAGGAAATATTACCAAATAATATTAGGCAGTGTTTCACAAAGTCAGATATTTTCTTATGCCAAACAGGATAAGACAATGCATAATGCCCTTCTCATCTGTAAAAACAGCAGGGCTTTCCAATAAGATCTTTAAGCTTCTGCTGAGTTATGACTTTGACTTTGGTTCTGGATATAGAGTTAAGTCATTTGACCTGTGTCTAAATTTCTTTTCATATATTTATGATAGTATTAGCTAGGGTATTTTCATATTACATATTTTCTTGTTATGAAATATGTAAACTATTAAATTCAATGTGATCATTAAGTTCTATCAAATTCTAAAATTATTATTTCTAAGACATTCTAATGTATGTGATTTATTATATATAATAAATGCATGTAATATTTTATAAATATCATATATATGCATACATATATATGTGTGTCACTAGAAAAATACCACAAAGGAGGAGAAGATAAAAAATAATTATTTAAATCACCACCTAATTTCACTGAACTCATTTTGAAGAGAGAAAATTTCTGACTTAAATTACATAGTTATTTTGGTGTTTTTCTTCTCTATTTGAAAAAAAATAATAAATTGTTATAGTCTCTTATTGTGTTACAAAGTGCATTATTATTATATTATCATTTTTCTTAGGTTATATTTTTCTATATTTTAAGAAACGTACAGCTGAGTAATAACAGGAACATTCTTCAAGAATTGTGCCAATCCAAAACCTAGGTGTGTGTGTACAAAATATTCAACACTAAGTGTTCATACATTTTGCATAACTCACACCCCCCATGGTACCCAGGCTGTATGTACACCCCAAGTAATGGGATGATCTAAAAACCAAATGCTTAGGTGTTGCTTCCATTTTTATATTGCAGTTTGTAAACTATTTTGCATTAGAAGTCAAAATGTTAATTTTATATTACTTACTCCTTTCAACATGTTCTTTCCTGGCACTCATTATTTACTACATCATATATTTAGAAATGATATCCAACCATCATGTGAAAACATGCAAAGGTAAAAGATTCAAGTATTTTGTGAAATATTAAAGAAATGCAATTTAAAAATTAGTTAACAATATGATTTTGCTTCTTGAACAAGAATCATCCAGTAAAATGGAGAAATAAGAAGCAGAACTAAGCAACAAAAACAGCAATGCCCTAGGAAGAGAATTCCTTGTTTAGAAGTCTAAATATAGTTTCATTGGATTTACAAAGGGGGAGCTTTAAGTGCTAATGGTATGCCACTTATTGGCATGCACAGTTGAGTCGGATTTTTTCATTTCCACGTGCATTCTGATTTCCAGCACATCCAATATGCACTGCTAACCTGTTGTCTTTACCTCCTTAATTATAAATCTTGTAATTAAAAAAGCCAACCTTTACAATGATTAATTTAAATAAATTTAATTTAATCTATGCTTCTGAAATGGAAGACTTAGAATTCCAAAAACAACTTTTTCAGACTGCTTTCAATAGTGGTGAGCATTATAATAATAAGTGGCCATAAACTCCTTTTTCCCACCTCACATATTTCCAAACAATTTAATGCATCTTATAGCACTTGATCTTCCTGTTAAATGAATATGCTACGTTATCCATCCTTGATCAGAGGGAAGTAGCTTAGTCATCTAGATAAACGGTATTCCTGTACATTATAAAGAAATCGACTCTTTCCTTCAAGAACACCACAGAGGACTCAAAAATGCATAAATCTACCTTTTAGAAACAGCATAAATGGGTTAATTTTCCTATACTCAAATCTTTAAATTTGCTAAATAGTCCTTGATCACACAGCAAAGTTACTGAGTGAGACGTTAATTGACTGGAACCCAGCTACCCAAAATCTTTATCAAAGGAACATTCATGCCCTTCATTTCTAATGTTATTATGAGAAAGACATCTGATAATATACGAAATATCCTATCCTCTTTTATAATGTACATATTTAGCTGAATCATCTACATCTTCATTATAGAAGTTCAATTATATTTAACACATATATAGTTAATATGTTAGGAAAATATATGCATAATACAACGACAGCTATTATTAACATTTTTATACATATAATAAGATTTTTAAATAAACAGATTTTCTATCTAAAAATTCAATTAATCATACTTTTCCTTTAAAGCCTTTTCTTTAAAAATATTTTTTTAATGTTTTTATTTATTTTTTGAGAGAGAGAGAGAGAGAGAGAGCATGAGCAGGGGAGGGGCAGAGAGAGATGGAGACAGAATCTGAAGCAGGCTCCAGGCTCTGAGCTGTCAGCACAGAACCTGTCACGGGGCTCAAACCTCGAACAGATGAACCAGGAGATCATGACCTGAACCGAAGCTAGATGCTCAACCGGCTGAACCAACTAGGCGCCACAATCATACTTTTTCTTTTTTCCATCTGGTTAGTAGCTTAGTTTTTGGTCTTAGGCATGGAATTTTGTCTTCGAAAACCAACTTTGTGCTTTAAAGCCAAAATATAATGCTAAGACAGAGTTTGGGATAAAGGGGAACAGTAGCTTTATCGCTTTGTTGGGCAAGGAGGCTGCAGCAGGCGATGGCCTTCAAGCCATCCTGGAGGAAGGGGATGGAGGATACTATAGAGAAATACATGATCTAGAGGAACAGGAATGGGGTATGCTGCCAGCCTCATTTGTCATGTTTTCAGGATGGTACTGAGTTCCTGAAACAAAAGGCTAAGAAGGAAGGAAGGGAGGTTTGCAGAAGACAGGAAAAAGGTTACTTTAAAATCCAGCCTCGCCAAAGTGTTAGTGCAGCCATTTTGATTTTTGTTCAACTTGATGCTTTTAAGAGGTTTCAATTTTAGCTGTGTTAGAATTGAATCTTTATCAACTAAAGTAAGCAGCTGGGTTTCCTAACTTGAAGTCCTTATTTGTCCTCATTAGTGAAAAAATTTTAAAGCCATCCACTCTTTTCCATTTGCTTGGTAAATTTATGCTTTTATCCCTATTCAGGATTATCTAAATATAATTTTTATGTTTTTTACCCCAACTTTAATTTAGAAATACTTCCAGAAAGTAGTCTTTACCTAGGCTCACCAACTGTTAACATTTTATACCATTTGTTGAAACATTTGAGAGTTACTTAAAAACACGGTTATTTTACCCCTCAATATTTAAGCATATATCTCATAAGAACAATAGTATTATTCTATATGAACACAGAAACATTTTCACGGTAAGAAAAGTTAACATTAATACTTACTAGTATTATACACACACACACACACACACACACACACACACATATTTAGTCAATATTCAAATTTTCTTAATTGTCTCAATAATGCCTTCTACAGCTGGGTTTTTCTTCTTTCTTCTTCATTCAAGGATCTAATCTGGTGTCATTTTTTAAACTTAGTTATTTCTTTCATGTTGGAAACTGAAGAAGTCCTCAAAAAGCCATTAGTAATGCTAAAGAACATAGAAACCATCCAAAAGTGGCACTCTTTCATCGGCCAAATTAGACAATTTCCCATAAAATAAATATTGACAGAAATGAATTATAAAACATTGATTAAGCAAAGGATCCATGAATCTTTACTGATACTAAAAATAAATAATCAAAATGTGTGATGTGATGTGATGTGATATGGGGGGCTTTTCCTAGGAGATCACTTTCTACTAATATATGTAGAATAAATAAATAATAGAAAATCATCACAGCACCAGAAATATAGGGAGGATTACTTTAAGTAAAAATTGCCAGTGGAAGAATACTGCCAATAGATGCTAAAATTATTGGTGAAATACTGTTGGAGAACAGGATACCCAGAGAGTCTCTCCATATTGCCCCATAGATTACATACTAATACAAAAAGAAAAAAAAATAACAGTAAATAGAGAAATCTTGTGGATTATCTGAGCCAAATGATTAAACTTATTAGCATCACCAATATTTGGACAAATTGACATCATATGTCCTCTGATGTGAAAGGACAGAACATCAATTTAATAACAGGTTCAAGAACGAACTGCAAACTAATTTTGCAATTGCCAGTAGCATACCAGAGTCTGAGAATTTTGCTTTGATGGCATGTATATGTTGTCTGATTCACAACCACAGGAAAAATAAAACTCCTCTCTAGTTAAAAATCTGCCTCTCTGACTGAAAGGTTTACTAAAACATTTAGATATTTCTGAAAATGCAGATATTTCCTATGAATATCAATCCAGGTGTGATGCAAACTTTCAATTTCCTTGGATTGTTATTTTTTCAAGCCTCAAATATATAATGAAGTTAGCAAGTTATAAGATTTTTGAGATTAGTTTTCTTCCTCACATAAAAGTAAAGAAACAGGTTTTGAATCATAAGCAATGGATGAGGGACAGACTGCTTACCAACTTGTTATCATGCCCAGGTAATTTGCATATTCACTTTTATAAAGATATTTGAAAAATAAATTAGTGTAACAGACAGATATATCTCCTTGCTTGTAAAACACATTAACTAGAGACAACTATAATGACATAATATGCCTTTATTACAAAAAAAAATCATGGTGTAAGAATAGTCATCAAGACATCTAAATTTCAGTTTTGTCTATCTTTAAAGAACTTATTTTGTAGGTACTCTTTTTTAATTGGAAGAAAATATAAAGTCGCCCCTTTCCCAGGCTGCCTCAGTACTTTGGCAACTTAAATACAGAAGGAATTCTTTTTCATGGTGAAAAGACCATATAACCTCATGAAAACCAGGGTTTATGATGGCCTTCAGCAACAGTGCTATGCATGGCGCCTCTATAATTTTATTTGATCCAGAAAAAAAAAGCTTAAGTTATATAATGGACATTCTCTTCAAATTTCCTTTCTTTGCAGGCTTGCACATGTATTGTTTTATATATGCCAATGTCAGCCTTTGTGATACAATGCTGCCAAAAATACTCTTTGATGAATGCTAATAAATTCAAATGCCTATATTACCCTGTAGTTTTTAAGGTTGGGGGTGGGAAAGAACAAAAGCCAAGTCTGGATAAATTATAGTCTACACTTGACATTGAAAATTGGGCCAAATACTCAAGGCTTCAAAAGATGGAATCTGTCCAGTCAGAATACCTCCTTCTCCTCCTGTCCATGTTAATCAATGGGACCGCTTAATATAAAAGTCTTTATAGTGCATACCAGCAAATATGGGATCATACATTACAACACAATAATCTATACTTAATGGATGTGGAGAATTTAGCAAAATTCCATGACATGCTGGAATGCCATATTATAGCTATGTTTCTTACAAATGAAACTTGTAGCACATGATCTTGATTCTGAAATATTCATCTATTCCAGCAGAACTAAACCAAGGCTTGCTCTTGATGAACAGGGTAGAATTTTCCACTCTCTATTTGCAAACAATTAATTGTAAAAGTTATTGAAAATCATTATGCAACTGAAAAAGTCACACACTGCATCATTAGTAACATGATGAGTATCTATTGTGACTATCCTTGGAGCATTCCATTTCAAAATTGCAAAACTGTCTGGCTTTTTTTTTTTTTTTTTTATGAATTCTAGGTATTCCATCTAATCATTTGGGGAACTCATATCTCAGCTTTCGGGATCTATCGGCCCTTATCAAAACATGGCATGGTGAGACTGAAAGAGTTCATTTATCCAGGGTGGTGATACAACTTTTCACCCAAAAAGGACACTTTGGAAGCAAAGGGGATGGTATCCAGACAGGATGTCAGGCAACTGTGACTATCCTGCAGGAAAATGGGACCTGGGGCAGCGCAATTAAAATACCTCTTTGAGTACAATTAAATGAATCAGAATGATAACTCTATCAAATGCCAGACTTGAGTCTCCAAAGACTTTTGTTCTATGTTTCCCTATATGACATCAACCCAAACTTAAAATGTCTAACATGACAATTATCCAAAATTTGACTTCTCTCCTTTCTTATTTTTGTCATTGTTAACATCATTTTCCCAAGCACTTTGTTTCTAGAGGGAAAATAAATCTAGTCCAGCATTGGCAATCTTCTTTTGTCTGGTTGAAATTTGCATTTCATTCATTATATGACATTCACATATAGGATATTCCTTACTTGCCAAATACTGCAGACATTTCCTATTAAGTCACGTGTAATATTCTGAGATTTCTTAATTTTCCAATCAATTTTGTTCATAATTGTAACTGACTACTGCCTTAACACTACTGAGTTTGTGTCTGCTCTGGTAAGTTTACTGGACATTTGTGTTTCCTCTTCTATGAAATACCTGTTTATATCTTTTATCATTTTAAAATCCAGTGTTTGGGGCGCCTGGGTGGCTCATTCGGTTAAGCGGCCGACTTCGGCTCAGGTCATGTTCTCACGGTCTGTGAGTTCGAGCCCCGCGTCAGGCTCTGTGCTGACAGCTCAGAGCCTGGAGCCTGTTTCAGATTCTGTGTCTCCCTCTCTCTCTGCCCCTCCCCTGTTCACACTCTGTCTCTCTCTGTCTCAAAAATAAATAAAACGTTAAAAAATTTTTTTTTTTTTTAAATCCAGTGTTTGTCTTTTTCATTTCTTTGACTTGTAGTTCTTTTATATTTTAGATATTAATTAATTTTAGTTGTCTTGTTACAGATTTGATTACCCTTTTTATGCTTGTGTTTTCATTTTATTCTTGATGACTCTGGTTGAACAGAAATTTTTAAACTTGAAGTCAAACTTACTAATCCTTCCTTTTATGGTTATACAGGTGTATATTTGAGAAATTCTTCTCTATCCACAAATAGTAGAAAAATTGACCTATATTTTCTACTTACGTGTAAAAATGTATCTTAAACACTTATTTATAATTAGTTCTCAATCTATATGTAAGTAAATATCAGTTTGGTGAAAATTGGATTCTTTACTGTGTTGAAATCTGTTCATTAACTTGATTTATGTCTCCATTTATTTTTCTTACTATGCTTTGCAATATATTTGATAAAATTCTCCACAAAAGTTTTAGTATAGCTTTGCCTATTCCTAGGAATTGACTGGTATTTCTTACAATTATAAATTTTACTTATTTTCAAATTGTATTTGTTGTTTGTAGCTGTTGAACAGAACTTCATATATATTTGTATGTTCATCTTAAGGATATCCAGACTCTCTTATTAGTAATGATTTGATGGTAAATACCTGTGGGTTGTATCTGTAAACAATGATAGCATTCACTGTGTTTCTTCTTTTCTAATCATTTGCCGCATTTATTTCATTTTTTTCAAAATAAATTTTCTGTTCTGGCTAGGATATTTAGTACACAACCGAATAAAAGTAGTGAGAATGGCAGATTTATTTCTTATGTCTTATTTTAGAGGAAATGCTTGAAATATTTTCAGTCAATAATAGTATTTGCTGGGTTTTTTGGTGGATACTTTTAATGGATTACTTGCTCAGAGATTTAAAGACAAATAGCTGTTGAAAATTGTCAAATACATTTTTCTGCTTCTTTTAAATTTATCATATAGTGATTATCATACATTTCTCCTCTTTTAATCTTTTTATGTGGTAAATTAACATTACACGTTTTCTAATGTTAATCCAACCTTAAAATCCTGGAATAAATTCAACTTGCTTATGATTGATAATCATTTTTTACACTGAAGGATTTAGCTTCTGAATATAAAGAGTTTTGCTCTATAGTCTATGCAAGATTGGCTTGAGAATTGGTTTTCTTATGCTATCATTGTTTAGATTTGAAATCAAGATTATACTGGCTTAATGGAAATGATTGTGAAGTACTCTAATTTATTTGTTTCATATACTTGAAATGATCTGTTCATTGAAATTGTGTAGAAATTGCCTGTAAAATCATCTGGACCCAGGGTTTTCCCACAAGGTCTTTCACATTACTACTTCTATTTCTTAACTAGATGTAAGAATATTGATGTGTATGTGTTTTTTACTAATTTAGTTTTAGTAAATTTTAGTTTCCTATCTATTGCCCATGTTATGTAAGTGTTTGGAATAACTTTCATAATAATTGTCACCACTAAATCATATCATTTATGTTCCACTTAGTGATCCAAAAATAATCTTTGCCTTCTCTTTTTTCTTCATGAACCTTAAATGGTTTGCCTGTTATACTGGCAAAAACTTGTTTTTTTTAAAAATATCTATTCTGTTCTTTTTTACCCTTTTCCTTTTTTTTAAAGTTTATTTATTTTGAGAGAGAGAGAGACAGAGAGAGAGAGTACAGTGTGCTTGAGCAGGGGAGGGGCAGAGAAAGAGAGATGGGGAGAGAGGATCCCATGCAAGCTCCTCACTGAGCAGAGCCCCACCTCACAAACCAACACATCATGACCTGAGTCGAAATCAAGAATTAACCTACTGAGCACCTAGGTGCCCCACGTCTTTTACTTTCTAATGCTATCTTTATTTTAGCATTATTATTTATCAAATAAGCATACCGTATTTTTCCATAGAGTACTGAATTTATTTTCCTGTATTTTTATTTTCCTCACTGCTCAAATAGGATGTTAGCTCATTTAATTTTCAGCTTTACTTATCTTCTAATCCACATATTTAGTGCTATAAATATCCATTTAATATCCCTTTAGCTCAATTTCCCAAGTTGTAATATATAGCAATTATATAATAACCTGTAAGTAAATATTTATGTTAATATAGTTCAAAGTATTTCTTAGGAAATATTTGTTGTGATGCTATTATAAATGTTTTTGTTTACCATTTCATTTTCCAATTGTTCATTGTTAGCATATAAAAAAGTTATTTTTGTTTACTGACTTTTTCCTCTTGTATCAAAATATTTTAGATTTTTCTGTGATCTTATTTTTGAACAAGTAACTTGTAAGTATTTATTTACATTAACAAACACATGGAGGTATTTTAATTTATATTTTGTTACTACCAACTTAACTACAATTTGTATTCTTTCTGTTTTTATTTTTATTTATTTTTTGGTCATTATTAAGGAGTACTAAATGACCAGTTCATATAAATAGTCTAGACATTTGAGAAGAATGTGTGATCTTTAACTGATGCACAGCAGTTAAATAAGACAAATTATTTATAATATCTAATAATACAACAGTATTATTTTTTCATTTCACTTCACATTTTTTCATTGTTAATTATAGGTATATAGTTAGATAGGACAGACATATCCTAACACTTAAACATGAAATATGCTTGAACAACATATTTAATAAATTAAATTGAATAAATACACAGATTATCTACATATATGTGCATATTTATATATTCATACATATGTATACAGTGTGCTTATGTTCTTTCAATCCAGTTTATTAAATATGTTGTTCAAATATTATTCTGTAGCTTCATTCATTTTTTCTAACCTATCAATGATTGAAAGAGGTCCCTTGAACACTCAAACTATTTTTGAAAAATTAAGAATTTATCCTTATAATTAAACCAATTTGTATATTTTATTCCATAAAATAATAATATTCAAGTTTAATTTTTTAATTTATTTACTTATTATTTTGAGAGAGACAGAATGTGAGTGGGGGAGGGGCAGAGAGAGAGAGAGAGACAAAGAATCCTACGTAGGCTCCAAAGGTCAGTGCACAGAGCCCAATACAGGGCTCGAACTCACAAAACTGTGAGATTATGACCTGAGCCGAAATTATCACTTAACTGACTTAAACACCCAGGCGTCCCAATAATATTCGAGTTTAAAATTCATTTGTATTCCTTGTGAAAGTTTTTTATCATTACCTAGTGACTCTCTCTATCCATAATAATGTTTACTTTTTTTTTATTATTTATTTTTGAGAGATGGATAATGACAGAGCATGAGTAGGAGAGGGCAGAGAGAGGGAGACACAGAATCTGAAGCAGGCTCCAGGCTCTGAGCTGTCAGCACAGACCCTGATGTGGGACTTGAACCCAATAAACCGTGAGATTATTACCTGAGTGGAAGTCAGACGCTTAACCGACTAAGACACTCAAGCACCCGTAATGTTTTCTTAAAGACCATTTTGATATTAGTATGACTACTTCAGGGGTTTGTTTGTTTTTTTTTTAATTATTTTTGTGTTCTATGTTTTAAATAAGTTTACTCTCAACTCTTCTAGGTGTATATTCCAAATAACACACATCTGGATTTTTAGTAAATATAATGTGGAAACCACTGTCCTATAAATGGCAAGTTCAGTACATACCTTTATTGAAATTTTGTTATGTTTGAATTCATTTCTAATACTATTCTTTTAATCCAACAGTTCTATATTCTTTTGTAATCTATTATTTGTCCTTAAATTTTATTTACTGATATTTCCTTGTGTATCTTTTTTCCCTATTTTCTTCTTCCTACTGATTTAGGAATAGCAAGCTCTATTATTTTAGTCTTACCGTGTTTTCCCGTGAAATTTGGCCATGTGCTTTCAATCAACCCCAGTCTAAATAAGCAATTTTTTTAAGTTTATTTATTTATTTATTTATTTATTTTGAGAGAGACAGCACGTGGGCAAGTGGGGGGAGGGGCAGACAGAGAGGGAGAGAGAGAATCCCAAGCTGGCTCTGTGCTGCCCCACATGGAACTCGATTCCAGGAAGTGTGAGATTATGACCTGATGCAAAATCAAGAGTGGGATGCTCAAATGACTGAGCCACCCAGGTGCCCCATGATAAACAATTCCTTAATAACACAATGCTGTTAAAATGCAGAACACCCTCCATTTCAATTCCCATACTGTGTTATCCAATATGTTAATTTCTCTCTTTGAAAATATGTTAACAACACATTAGACATTATTTTTATCATCATTAATGAAGACATTTTTTATTTCTAATTACATATTTGCTTACCAACTTCCTCCCTTTTCTTGTATCTAATATCATTCTTCTATGATTATTTTCATTTTTCTTGAATATTTTGTTTTTGTTTTTGTTTTTGAGAGAGAGAGAGCCTGAGTGGTAGAGAGAGAATTCCAAGCAGACTCCATGCTCAGTGCAGGGCCTGACACAGGGCTCAATCTTACAACTGTGAGATTATGACCTGACCCAAAATCAAGAGTCGGCTGCTTGAATCAAGAGTCGGCTGCTTGAATTCAAGGTGCCCCTTGAATAAATTCTTTAAAAGTTCCTTTAGTGCACAGTTGTTAATAGTAACCTCTGTATTTCTCTTTTAGCTATATATTTCTTCATATAAATTCAGAGAGTAAAAGATGCATTTGCTAGGTATACAACTATTATTGGTGTAGTAGTAGTAGGAGTACTCAAAGACACTTTTACTTCTCCGTTATTGATGTTGTCTACTTCAATATAAATATTTATTCTTATATGTGATCTTCTTTTCTATTCCAATCTGATTGCTTCCCAATTATTTTCTGCTTTTGGTAACCTGCAACATCATTACAAATCCTTTGCCTGAATTTCTGTTTTCATCCAGCTTAAAATGAATTGTGTTTCTGAAATCTGTAGATTCATATGTACTTTTAAAAAATAAATTATATCTTGAAACTCTTCAGATATTTCTTCTTCAGACATTATATCTCCTGAATTCTATTTTGTCCTTCTGGAACCCAAATTAAATTGTACAAATACTAAAATTTACCCTTTTTCATAAATTTCAATTTTTTAAATCATGGTTTCCATCTTCTTTTCTCTCTATATTCTGTTGTCAGTAAGTTCTTCAAATATATTTTTCATTTCTCTAATTTTCTTTTGAGTTTTGTCTAATTTGCTCTTTATTATCATCAATGCATTCTGGAGATTACTTATATATATGTGTTATATGTGTATATATATATATTTTTTTCAATTTTTTTAACGTTTATTCATTTTTGAGAGACCGAGAGACAGAGCGTGAGGAGGTGGGGAAGAGAGAGAGAGAGAGAGAGAGAAAGAGAGACATAGAATCTGAAGCGGGTTCCAGGCTCTGAGCTGTCAGCACAGAGTGTGACACAGGTCTCGAATACTCCAACAGCAAGATCATGACCTGAGCTGAAGTTGGACGCTTCAGTGACTGAGCCACCCAGGCATCCCATGTGTATATATTTTTTAAGTTTAGTTTGCCTCATCATTCCTGAAAATTCCCTATTACCTTTACTGCCAATATAGTTTTTAAACATCTTATATCTTCAGTTATGTATTCTGAATGTAATCATTTTAATATCAAATTAATGTGGAGGAATCTACATCTGTTGTGGGTTTTTGTTTGTTTGTTTGTTTGTTTTCTGCTTTTGCTAACTCTGACTTGTGTGTCTGGTGATTTCTGATTGTAGGTTTATATTTGCTTGGCTCTTATCACCAGCCATTTCAGTCTGGCTCAGCAAGGTTTTCTTTCATCTGGCCCAAAACGTAGTATCTGATGACAGATCTCTGCATTGTATCGGCATTTTCCCTCAGAACAACCATGTTTCTTTCTATCTGAGTTGGATATTGCAGGCACACAGTTGAATCCATTTTTATGGGATATTCTTGGGATGTTCCCTTTTTATTACAAACCCAGCAACACATTCAAAAAGTAAAGTTTATTTAGATCTAGTAATTACGAAAAAGGGGGGTATTCCTAGAGTTTCTTGTTTGCTATAATGTAAGAAACAGAAGTCTGCTCTTACATATGTCTATATAACTTTCCTTTTTCAGATTTGCATATTTGCTTAATCATGTATATATAGTATGCTGCCCTAATACTTTGTAATGGTGATGGAGACCCATTCTGTTTCTGTTTTCACTGCAGCATCTTCTTATGTTAGTTTACCATATAATTATGTGTATATTAACTTTATTATTACAGTCTGCTGTAGAAAAGTAGTCTTATCTCCTCTGGTAAAGCATTTCAATTTATATCCACTAATGTGTTACAAAGTATAAACGGTAATGTATGTGTCATATAAGAACTCCTTAGATTATTTTTCTTTTCATTTTTGTATTCCTTGAATTGAATGCTGTGTTTCTTGTATGTGGGTCATCTAATAAATGTGTATTGAATTAATATAAATGTGTACAGGTGGAAAGAAATGAGGGGAAAAGGAAGGTAGGAGGGAAGGAAGGAAGAAAGAAGAGTAGGTAGTGAGGAAGGTAGTGGCATAATCCTTAAATAAAAAAGTAGTCCTTATTTTACACAATATATAGATACAAATTAAAATACAAATTTTAATATTGACTTTTTTAGTTAGCTGGTTAGATACGGCAGCTAAAGAGACCAGAGAGCATAATAGCCTCTCTATTTTGAGTTTATTAATTTATTCCATAATGATGCAAATCCCCCCCTTGGATCTGCTTATGGATTATGTTGGTTACAAGTAGGTTAAAGGTTATATAAATGCAAGTATGAGTAAGTGTTCAAAATATTCTCATTAAAAACTGCTCTGTCCTCTGGTTTTATATTAAATCCACATGGAATGATGCTGTAGTGATAGGAAAAGTAGTAAATAGCCAGGCCTCTTTTTTTGTGAATCTACTATCCATTATTCATTATTATAATCTCTTTATTCTCCTCAACTGTTCACTGTATATAAATAATAGTTGGATATTTGGCTGATTAAAAAAAAAAAGATCTACTGGTTAAGATGTAGCTCATTTAGAGTCATTTTGATTTAGTTTAATAAAAAATAAAATCTCAATCTAATATTTGATCTTAAAATTCCAAAGATAGTCTGGAGATCCTTAAATAATTGTTTCTTACATCTGTGTTTTACTAGATTGCCCAAGGCACCTTTCAGGAATTGATACCTATAAATCATATATAAGTGGATAGGATGATATAAATCCTCAAAACTATTAAACAACATCAATAACACACTTAGCCATTGTCTGTTAAACTAAAACAGAATTCTAAAATTCCATCACTGCCAAAAGTCAACATAATACTTTTTGGGTGGTGATGTAACATTATTCCAATGCTCCCAAAATTATTCTGCCAGGTATCAAGTCCTGCCCAATTCTGCAATTATGTTGGAGAGTGTCCTGATGTACCATTAGTGTTGACCTATGTTGTTATGGGTTGACAGATCTGTACACATGGCTGGGACCCACCCTACTGCAAAGCTAAATTAATGTTGTCAGTGAATTTAGGAGTTCCTGATTTTTAAAAGCCTCGAGAAAAGAAGCACTAATTAAATGATAGATAGGTAGAAAGATAGGTAAATTCTAGCATTTCTTTGGTGTGTATAGTAACCTGTTTATAAGCTCTTATTCTAAATTACATGCTTATTGAGGACAGATACCAATTCCTAGTGCAATAAGCAATCAATTCAGTTGAAGAATAATTTACTATCTTCTATTCTGTTGAATAAATTAAGGAACTCTAGTAAATTTACCTTTAACAGACATTTTATATTTATTTTTTCCCAAAAAGTTAACTATAAATTTGTGATCATTACTCTTAAATATATCTCTCAATATTTTTTAAAAATAGGAAATCCTATTAAAACAGTAATAATAATGACCAATATTTGTAAACTAATTTCATTTCCTAATTTCATTTGTCTCTCATAGTAACTCTGTGAGTTGGACTGACATCGTCAACCATTTTTTTGCAAAGGTAACTGATATTTAGACATGTTCAATAATGTGTCCAAAGTCACACAGCCCTCACAGAGCCAAAGTGAGGACTTTAATTCAGGCCTTATTATTCTAAACCTTTTGTACCTTCCACTACAATATGCTTCTTATTTTTCTCTCATCAACTTTACATAAGACTGTTCATTATGTTTGATTGGAAGCACCCCAAACAAAATATGCATATAGCCCATCTTTAGGATAGTCAATATTTAAATATTTTTCAAAAATAGATTTCCTAACAATTTCTTTTTTTTTTAATGTTTATTTATTTTTGAGCGAGCGAGAGAGAGAGAAATAGAGTGAGCGAGCATGAGCAGTGGAGGGGCAGAGAGTGGGAGACACAGAACTGGAAGCAGGTTCCAGGCTCCAGGCGGTCAGCACAGAGCCTTATGTGGGGGCTCGAACTCACAAAATGTGAGATCATGACCTGAGCCAAAGTCGGAGGCTTAACCGATTGAGACACTCAGGCACCCCATGATTACTTAACAATTTCTAAAACTCATGCATTTAGAGATAGATTTTTACCAATTACACCTACTATATTTATTACTACAATAGGGGATTTTATTTTTATGGTCCTACTACCTGTAACAATTAAGTCTTCAAATGTTTATAAAAAGCATTTATAAAATGTAATATATTCTTCAGTTTTCTTCATTTTTCTAAGAAAAAACTGTTTCTTCACTGAGTTACAAAGGCTTGAAGAAAATATTGTTTTCCATTTTGTCTTTCTTTTTATTTTTTTTTCAAGCATTTAGCTTTAGAGACTTTTCTGGAGTTTTCTTTCTATGAAAGCACTTTGGATCATAATTTATGAGGTAGGTTGAATCAGATAATAATGTATGCCATTTATACTTTATCATACTCACATAGCTTTATGGGTGTGTACCTTAGAGGCACAGAGGCAAATTTTTATTAACACATGTTTATACATAATTGACCAATTGGGAAGTGGTAAGAAGTAATGGCTGTGATTTACATAGACTAAGAAATGTCTTAGAGCACCTCACCCTGTCTGGAGCCCCCACTGTGACAGATGAGCCAATGCCTGTGGGGGATGACAGCATGCTATTTATGGCATTTCCTTCTGAGACAATTAAGTAACATATGCCAAGACCATAGGGATTATCTTTGAGCTACACAGTATGTAACTCTATCTGAAGAGAAATATAATATTTTACAAATTTGACAAACCATAAGAAAGCTTAAATTGATTCACCCATTTTAATAAATGCAATAACTTTTTTGTGCCTTAATAAGATTTATTTCTTGATAAGGGTATGTTATAAAAAATTAACATGTTATATACATGTATTATTCATAAAATATGGCATATTTATTTTGTTGGGATGCAATGTTCATAATGAACTCTTACGCAGGCAAGTTATTTTAACAGCTGCTTTTCCTTCCCATATTCAATCCAAACCAAATGGAAAAGTTGGTTCACTGTAGAAATAAAAACTAATTTCTTATTGTAGTACTGCACTATTACTCAGCATGCTATAATTTGGAGAAGACAATGGGCTGACCAGGGTGAATGAGGGGTAAGGAAGGGAGGATTTAGATATCAGGATGGATACGACTGTTCTAACATTGTCTTCAGTGACACAGTTGAAGTAGAATCAACGTAGTGCTGGGTTTATTGGGAGCATTTATATGGCCTGAGCTATGGCTTCCAAGCACTTTAGGTTTGTTTCCATTTTATTACTGAAGTCATTGAGGCCTAGAGAGATTTATCTAGAAATGCAAATTCCCGTTGGAAGTTTATTATAAATTAGAAAGCATACATTAGAGAATGGTAGGAACAGAATCTGTAAAATAAGGGGTCCAAAATGGTGTCAAAGGAAGATTGAACTCACTTCCTCCCTTGGACACACCAAATCTATGGCTACGTATGGATCATTTCCCATTAAAAAATATGGGAAAACTAGACAAACTGCTCTCTACAACAAAAGATAAAAGGACTACATCGAGATGGGAAAGAGGTAGAGACACAGTCTGGCAAAAAACCCCACCCCAGTGGGTGCAGTATACAATAGGGAGGAATCTCAACAGACAGGCACTTCTCCCAGAGAAGCAAAGGGTTGGTGCTCACATCAGGCATTCTCATTCCTGGGATCTGCATTGGAGATATGAGACCCCAGTATGTCTGGCTTGGAAAACCAATGGAGTGGACATCAAGCATCCCAAAGTGTTGTAGAAAGCTGAGATTTCCTTCTTGGAGGGCTCATTAGAGTGTTATTTGCCCTGAGACCCAATGAAAAAACAGCACTTTGAAAAGCAACTAGACTGTATGTGAAGGAGATTCATTTGCTGGTTTGGGGTTGGAGGGGTAGGGGACAGTTGAGATGTTCCCCAGAGATGAAGGTGCTTGCAAATGTCACTGGTACACTCTCCATATAGCCTGCTAGTACAAGGAAACAAGGTCTCACATGGCAACTTCCCACCAACTCCCATCAACTCATGAACAGCATTCATGGCACTTGCTGACGATGGATAATGCAGCATTGGAGCATACTCCTGCTACCTGGCCAGGGTAGGTGAATAGGAACAGTCATAGAGTTCTCTTGATCCCTAGCTAAAGTTTATGAGCATAAGCAGTTGCAACACTCCCCTGTCCCCTAGCTGGAGAGCTCAAGCAGTTGGGGCATGTTCCTGCTCTTAGCCTAAAGCTCCTGCCCAGGCACAGAGAAGGCCCTATCATGCTGCATTGCTATAGCCCATAAACAAGTGCAATCAAGACATTTTTCTGCTTCCTTTCTGAAGATGGAGAGCATGCCTCACCACCATCACTTTCTTGATAACTTGCCAAGCCAGTGGTACACAAAATCCACATAGAGGATATTCCTTATTCACCTGGCCATGGTGGCTAAGGAGGTTGGGGTTCAGAGCTCCACAAGACTGCAATAATTGGAAAGATAGTTCTTGATAGGCCAATATCATGAGGGCGCTGCTAAGAGAGCAGACTGAATCACTAGCCCAATCTTTCAGTGAAAAGGCCTACTTACTTAGCTTGGAGCTTCAACCTGAGGGATAGGCTTCAGGTTTCCCATACATCGAGAAGCTAAAGAGGTGCTCCCAGGAAATGTAAGCAGGGAGATACATCCTTGTGCACCCCTGGCCCCACTATGGTTCAATAAGACTCCCCAGAAAATAGCTTATACACTTCTCTGGAGCCCCAATTTATAAATATTTTATTTTTAGGGAATCTCTACACCCATCATAGGTCTCAATTACAACCCTGAGGCCAAGAGTCATACGCTCCACCAACTGAGCCAGCCAGGCTCCTCTAGAGTCCCAATTTTTTAAACTGTTTCCCTGGGACATCTCTGGATCTCCTGGTCTAGGAGCTAACAAGGATTATAATTGAAGCCCCACAGGACTGTACATATTTTAGAAGTTGCTTCCTCAGGGTCTGGCTTCCAATCTGCCTGAAACTAAGTGCTAAATGATATTCTTTCCCTTGGATTACTGACAGATCTTGGTGCACTCTAAACAATGGGGACATATCAAGAATACATTGGGTAGTTTAGACAATCATGAAAGTATGAGGCACAAACAAAAGCTAGGGCAAGGTTGAACAAGAAGTAACATGACCTAAACAAAGCCACTCCTTCAAGACTGAGAGAGGTAGCTGTTTCACCTAATACATAGAAACCAACTCAGAGCATCAACAAAATTAGGAGACAGAGAAATATGTTCCAAAAGAAGACAGAAGGAAAAACCTCAGAAAAAGACCTTAATGATAAAGAGATAAGTAATAGACCCAATAAGGAATTCAATGTAATGATCATAAAGATGCTTACCAAACTCTGGAGAAGAATGAATGAACATAGTGAGAACATCAACACAGAGACAGAACAACATAAGAAAGTGCCAAAAAGAAGTCATGCAAACAAAGAATACAATAACTGAACTAAAAATGCACTAGGAGGGGTTCGACAGCAGACCGAATGAAGTAGAGTAACAGATCAGCAAACTGAAAGATGAAGCAAAGGAACTCAAGCAGGAACAGCAGCAAAAGGAAAAATAATTTTTAAAAATTAAGAGAACTTAAGGGACCTCTAGAACATCAAGTGGAATTATGTTTACATTATCTGGTTCCCAGAAGAAGAGACAGAGAAAGGAGCAAAAAAAAATATTTGAAGAAATAACGGCTAAACACTTCCTTACCCTAAAGAAGGAAACAGACATCCAGGTCCAGAAAGCCCAGAGATTTTGAAATAAGATAAACCTAAAGAAAGTCGCATTTAGACATAATGTAATTAAAGCATCAAAAGTTAAAGAGAGAATCTTAAAAGCAGCAAGAGAAAATCAACTTGCTACATACAATGGAAAACTGAAAAAAAATCACAAGAGTTCTCTGCAGAAATTTTGCAAACCAGAAGGAAGTTGCATGCTATTTTCAAAGCGCTGAAAGAAAAATTTCCAACCAAGGATACACTATGCAGCAAAATTATCATTCAGATTTGAACAACAGATAAAGATTTTTCCAGACAAGCAAAATTTAAAGGAGTTTATCACTATTAAACTGGCCTTAAAAAAATATTAAAGAGACTTCTTTAAGCCAACAAGAAATGGCACTAATCAATAACAAGAAAACATACAAAAGTAAAAATCTCACTGGAAAAGATAAATATATAGTAAAGGTAGATAATCAATCCCTCTTAAATCTACTAAGAAGATTAAAAGACAAAAGTAATAACATTAATTATGATGACAGTACTTAGATGATACATAAAAATATATAAAATGATATAAAAACAAAGAACATGGAGATAGTAAAAGTGTAGAGTTTTGAAATGTGTTCAAACTTATGCTGGTATCAAATTAAAATAGAGTGTTATATCCATACAATAAAAAAATGTAACTGAAGGAAATCCTTATGGTAAATACACACAAAAAAATGAGAAATGAATCTAAACATAACTGTAAAGTAAGTCATCAAACCACAAGGGAAAGGAGAAAGAAAAGAAGAAATAAACAGAGAAGAACTACAAGAAAACAGCTCAGAAAACAAAGTGGCACTAAGTACATACATTTCAATAACCGATTTAAATGTAAATGGAATAAATTCTTCAAGACTTAATACATATATAGAGAATATTCCATCCAAAAACTGCACAATGCACATTTTTTTCTGAAGTGCATGTGGAACACTCTCCAGGATAAATCACATGTTAGCCTACAAAACATATCTCAATAAATTTAGAAAAATGAAAATCATACCAACAATCTTTCCCAAACACAGTGGTATTAAACTAGAAGTCGAGTATAAGAGGAAAGCTGGAAAAATGATAAATGTGTTGAGATTAAAAAACATGTTGCTGAACAACTACTAGAAGAAATCAAAGAAATAAAAAAAAACCTAGAGACAAATTAAAACAGAAATATGATATACTAAAATCTATGAGATACAGCAAAAGTGATTCTAAGAGTAAAGTTCATAGCAAAAAAAAAAAAAAGAAAAGAAAAGAAAAGAGTAAAGTTCATAGCAATCTAAGCCTACGTAAGAAGCAAGAAACATCTAACATAAGCATTTTTTACTTTATTCCCAAAGAAACTAGAAAAGGAAGAACCAAGCCCAAAGTTAGTAGAAGGAAGAAAATTCAGTTCAGAGTGAAAATACATGAAACAGAGACTAAAAAGACAATAGAAAAGATCAAAGAAAGGAAGAGCTGGTTATTTGAAAATACTGTATAAACAAAATTGACAGCCCTTTGGCTAGACTCATCAAGCCAACAAGAGAGGGCTCAAATGAATAAAATCTGAAATAAAAGAGAAGTTACAAATGACACCACAGAAATATAAAGGATCATAAGAGACTACTATGAACAATCAAATGCCAACAATTAGACAGCCTATAAGAAATGAATTCCTAGGAATTCACACCTTCCAACACTGAATCATGAAGAAATCTACAATCTAAATAAACTGATTACTAGTATAGAGATTAAATCAGTTATCAAAAACCTCCCCCAAAAAAGTCCAGGAAGAGACAACTTCCCTTGTTAGTACTACCAAACATTCAAAGATTTAATATCTATCTTTCTCAAACTTTTCTAAAAAATTAAAGAGGAAGAAAAGCTTCCAAACTGACTTCATGAGTCCAGCATTACCTTCATACCAAAAGCATGGAAGAATACCGCAAAAGACTAAAATTACCTCCAATATTCCTGATACAGATAGATGAAAAATACTCACCAAAATATTAGTAACTGAACTCAACAAGCATTAAAAGGATTATACACCATGACTAAGTGGAATTTATTCCAGGGATCCATGGACAGTTCAACATCTGCAAAGTAATCACACTGATACAACACATTAACAAAATGAAATATAAAAATCATATGATTTTCTAAATAGATGCAGAAAAAACATTTGAAAAATACAACATCCATTTATGATACAAAAAAGGAAAAAAACTCTCAAAAAAAGTGGGTAGAGAGGGAATGTACCTACAATAAAAGTCATATATGGCTAACCCACAGCTAACATTACACCCAAAGATGAAAAGCTGAAAGCTATTCCTTTAAGATCAGGAATAAGACAAAGATGCCCACTCTTCCCACTTATATTCAACAAGGTATTAGAAGTCCTAGACACAGCAATTATACAAGGAAAAGAAATAAAAGCATTCCAAACTGGAGAGGAAGAAGTAAAACTGTTACTATTTACAGATGATATAATACTATATATAGAAACACTAAAGACTTCACCAAAATCTGCTAAAACTAATAAATGCATTCAATAAAGTTTCAGGATACAAAATCAATATACAAAATATGTTGCACTTGTATACACGAATGAACTATAAGAAAGAGAAATCAAGAAAACAATCATATTAAAAATTGCATCACAAAGAATAAAATACTTTGGAATAAATTTAACCAAGGAAGGGAAAGACCTGCACACTAAAAACCATAAAACATTGATCAAAAACTAATGAAGACACAAATAAATGGCAATGAGTTAGAAGAATAAATAAATAGAATAGAATAAATAGAATATATAAGAATAAACAAATAAATGGAAATGAATTAGAAGAATTAATATTGTTAAAATGTTTAAACTACCCAAAGCAATCTACAGATTCAATGCAATCCCCATCAAAATTCCAATGGCATTTTTCACAGAACTAGGACAAATAGCTCTCAAATCTGTATGAAAGCACAAAAGACCCCAAATAGCTAAAGAAATCTTGAGAGGGAAGAACAAAGCCAGAGGTATCATGATCCTTGATTTCAAGGTATAATACAAAACTATAGTAACAAAATGGAGCGGTATTGGCATAAAAACAGACACATAATTCAATGAAACATAAACAAATGCATATATTGTCAATCAATTTATGACAAAGGAGGCAAGAATACACAATGGTAAAAGGATAGTCTTTTCAATCAGTGGTATTGGAAAAACTGGACAGGTACATGCAAAAAAAATGAAACTAGACCAATATCTTACACTGATACAAAAATTAACTCAAAATGGATGAGAGATTAGAATGTAAAACCTGCAACCTTGAAACTCCTAGAAGAAACATAGGTGGTAAGCTCCTTGACATCAATCTTAGAGATACTATTTTAGATCTGACTTCAAAGGCAGATGAAAGAAAAACAGAAACAAATGGGACCACATAGAACTAAAAAGCTTCTGTACTGTGAAGGAAACTATCAATGAAATCAAAGAGCAATTTACTAAGTCAGAGAAGATATTTGTAAATCATATATCCAATATGGGGTAATATCTGAAGTATATAAATAACTCCAACAACTCAATAACAATAACAACAGCAAAAAAACAAACAATCGGCTTAAAAATGGGCAGAGGGTCTAAATAGACATTTTTCTCCAATGAATATATACAGATGGCTGACAGGCACATGAGAAGATGCTCAATACCACTTATCATCAGGGAAATGCACACCACAAGATATCAACCTACACCTATCACAATGACTATTATCAAGATGAAAAGAAATAAGGGTTGGCAAGAATGTGGAGAAAAGGGAAAACTTGTGCACTCTTTTTGGGAATGGAAATTAGTACATTCTATGTTCACTATGAAAACCATATGGAGTTTTCTTTAAAAATTTAAAATAGAGCTATTTTTATGATCCAGCAATTCCACTACTCAGTATCTGTCTGAAAAACACAAAAACACAGATTCAAAATGATATACACCACTATGTTCATTGCAGCACATTTACAATAGTCAAGATATAGTAACAACCTAAGTGTCCATTGATGGATAAACAGATAAAGAAGATGTGGTGTGTGTGTGTGTGTGTGTGTGTGTGTGTGTGTGTACAGTAGAATATACACAGTAGAATACTACTTAGCCATAAAAAGGGAAAAACTGAAATCTTGCATTTTTAATAACATGGATGGATCTTGAGGGTGTTATGCTAAGTGAAATAAGTTAGACAGAGAAAACAAATATTATAAGATCTGTTACATGTGGAATCTAAAAAATAAACAAATCAAAACCAAATCAAAATTCATAAATATAGAGAACAGATTAGATTAGATTTGGTCTCGCCAAAGAGGTGAGAGTCAGCTGGGGGTAAGGGGGGATTTATGAAGATTAAGGACAAACTTCCAATTATAAAATAAGTAAGTCATGGGAATGTAATGTACAGCACAGGGAATATAGTTGATAACATATTAATAATTTGGATGGTGACAGATGGTAACTATATTTATTGTGGTAATCTTTTTGCAATGTATAAAGATATTGAATCTTTTGTTGTACACCTAAAACTAATATAATATTGTATGTCAGTCATACTTCAATACATTTAAAAAAAAGAATCATTAAAATATCTAGTTTTAACATAATTGTATCTTGGGGCCTTCATATATCCATAGCCAACTCACATTCTTTGGACAATACAGTAATGCAAGAACTATTTGTTAGATAAATGAATAGAAAGGAGAAGTAGTTTTTCTGTATCTCTCCTCATATTTCTTATTTCATTCAGCTTGATTTATGACCGTATTTGCCTTGTGTTCCTGAATTTCATGCTGCATGGTGCTGGACCTACATATATGACTTTTTATCCTAAGGTAAAGTATGTATGAGGTAATCACTGGTAATTTCAGTTATGACCTAGTTTTAAAAGACTGTTATAAATACCAGTTTCTGCTCATTGTAAAAGCAAAGCAAAGCAAAGTAAAGAAAAAAAAAAGAAAGAAAAAAGAAAAGAAACAGAAGGAGGGAGGGAGGAAGGAAATAAGGAAGGAGGGGAGGAAGAGAGAGAAAAGGAAAGAAAGGGAGAGAGAAGAGAAGAGAAGAGAGAAGAGTAGAGAAGAGAAAGAAGAAAAGAAAGAAAAGAAGAGAAAAGAAAAGAAAAGAAAAAGAGAAAGAAAGAAAAAGGAAGAAAGAAAAAATTGATATGAAAAGACTACTTTAATGGAAGTTAACAGAATTTCCTGGCCTCCCAGAAGTTATTTATTTGCTCTCTCAACCAGTAGCACAGTGTATCAGAGTGCTTTTATAATGGCTTTTGAGTCATAGGATGCATATGCTATGTCATTCCCTATGATAACTACAGTGACATGACTTCCTATTTTGCAAACAGAACAGGTGAAAGGCAATGAAATTGGTGGTAAAACAATGACAATATCAGATTTGGATATTAGACCCATAAACCTAGCAGTGGGCTCTAGTAGAGATCTGAAAATTTGACATGGAAGTTTGCCTTATATTTATACACTGTTTTTAAATTGAGAAATAATTTCGTGTATATATCTTATTTAAACTCTGTTCAACTTCTAGCATAATTTGCTAGCATCTATGGAGGCCCTGAGACTCATCAAAGAATGAAGAAGAAGCAAACTTCCTTAATCCGTGATGTTCAAAAATCCACCTTGAATACATTCTTTTTTCCTTCCCTTTTCTCCTGTCCTTTATTCTGTCATTCTCTCTTGTTTTCTCTCCTTCCATCTACACATGCTTACTGAGTTTCTTCTATGAGCACAACACTGTGACAAACACTGTTCTTTTTAATGCTGGGCAGCTCTGGGCAGTGTTTCTTGGTTTTCTGAAACCTGTACCTTCAGAATCCCAGCACTCTAATGGCTCCACAATCCCAAACACTTTTATGTAAAGGAATAAGACAAAGTAGCATGAAAAATATTTATTGCCTAAATTTTATCCCCATTGACTTTTATTTCTGTATCTCATCTCATCTTCTAGGTGGTTTGGGAATAAGAGAAAAAGCAGAGGCAGGGTAGTTATATTATTCCCTCTAAAAATTGTCTAATACTAATATACAACACCTACTGTTAAAGAAAAATAGAGTTGATTTTACTAAATGTCATAATTTTTCCAGAATGGATATGTCACCTAGAGCAGCTAGAGAACATTGCCAGTACCTATTACAGTGGTGTGAACACAGGATCTTTTACAAATATTACTTCATGAATGTTGCCCCTCATATATTAGCCACTTAAGTAAGTGGATTTCCATTAATTATTTCTAATCATATGTCCTTCCTTACAATTAACAAAAGCTGACAATGATGTAGTCTTGTAACGTAGGGTTTTATTGTCCTAGTATTTTTCACTCTTCATTTTCACTCTTTTTCAGGGGAAGTTTTCCTTCTTTCCAATAATTACTCCCATGTTAACAAGAATAGACTTCCAGAAAAACAATGGCCCTACGGAGAGGCTAGATATAACACTTAGGAATCCTTTAGATTACAAGAAACAGACAGTAAGTTTAACTATTTACAGGAAAGCTATTAAGGGTTCTCAAGATTGTTGAGAGTGGAGAAATAGTGTTGGAAAATGGTCAGAAAAAGACAGCTACAGAGGCTGTGATATGGGAAGCTCAGCTATTGACATTTAGTTGGAATAGCCAGATCTGAACAAAGGGACTTCCATTAATTGATCATCTCTCTTTCTCTTTAAGTCATTTGTTCCCATGCAAAAGCCAACTAGAGGCATTCGGCTGGCTGACTCTCAAACACTGGCTAACACCAATGGCACTACAGTTTCCAGTTCTACAGTGGGAAGAGCATTGCCTCCATTGCCTCCAACCTAATGCAGTAAGGAATGGGGACAGTCACAATCCCTAAAAGAGGGGGGGGGGGTGAATGTGAACAAAAAGGACTATTTAGTAGAAGCTATTAAAATATGAATAATTTGGGGTGCCTGGGTGGCTTGGTCGGTTGAGTGTCTGACTTCGGCTCAGGTCATGATCTCACAGTCCGTGAGTTCGAGCCCCGCGTCAGGCTCTGTGCTGACAGCTCAGAGCCTGGAGCCTGCTTCCGATTCTGTGTCTCCCTCTCTCTGTGACCCTCCCCTGTTCATGCTCTCTCTCTCTCTCTCTGTCTCAAAAATAAATAAAAACGTTTAAAAAAAATTTAAAAAAAAATAAAATAAAATATGAATAATTTAAAGTGATAGTAAGCTTAACATAATTTAGAGCATGCAACTATAAGATATAGGTAGGAACTTGTGGAAGATAACAGAGATAAGAAGTTGCTAAGAGATAGCAGAATCCCAGTTGGTAGAGTCTTGGAGCTGGAGGGAACTGAAGAGAGCCTACCATGCACAGTAGTAATTCTGTTGATGATTAATCTGAGGGTTGGGATGAAATTATTCAAAGTTGCTACTAGATTTTTTCAAAACACAGCTGGTGTCCAGTTTTGCAGAATTCCTTTTAATGATTGTTCACATTTTCCCACTATATCAGGCTCCCCATGATGGAAAGAATTCCTCCCAGGGCCTCTCCTCACTTATTCAGTGCTGCTAATGAATCTATGCCTTACTTGTTGAGTCTTCAAGAAGTCCTTTAAAGCAGCAACCAAAGGAGTTTTGTTGATCATAATTAATAAATTCTGAGGGGATACATATAATGGTTAGGTTTATACATAAACCCAAAGTTTAATCATTTTTATTAATTCATCATTTAATAACTAGATATTAAGCTATTAGTTAAAATAAAACTCATAATTTTAAACTGCTATATTGTGATTATAATTCCATTTATTTTATGCGAGCATTAAAAATGTTACCTCTTTTATAAGCCTTTATTTATTCTCTAAATTGATAGAATATCTTCCAACTTCTCATTTTTTTCTAGCCTTTGTGTGCTTGAGTTCAGGAAGTATGTCTTACTTACATTTATATCTTGGTATGTGGCATGTAAGCAATTTTCCCAGAACCTTCCCTACTGCTACTCTAATCTAGAGAAAGATACATGGGCATTGTTCAGAGATTCATCAAAATCCGTAGTGTTCAAGGATCAACTTCCTACTAAAGTGGCAAACAAATATTGGGCACTCATAGAAAATTAGCAAAGATCCAGCAGTTTAAATAAAGGGGCAATTTGTACTATTAAGAAAATTATTTTATTTTTGGTCTCTTAGGTGACCAAAAGTATTTAAGAAAAACACTAAAAATACACAATAAGTGGCAAATAGGTCCTCCCCTACTCTGCTTCAGTGCATGTAAATTGCTACAACCATTTCAGAGGGAGAGTTATCAAAATTTAATGCAATTATAAATATGTCTCTCCCTTGGCTCAGCAATTCCATTTCAAGGAATTCATCCTACAGTAATTCTGGTACCAGTGCACAAAGATAAAAATATAGGGAGATTCACTAAGACATTGTTGGTCATACCAAACCTGGCAACAACCCAAATGTCCAGAAATAAAGCAATGGCTTAATGAATGTGACATATTCTCATAATAAAATAAGATGCAGCTTATAAAAGAAACTGAATAGATCTCAATGTACAGATTTGGAAAGATGGCCAAAATACAAAGTAAAAACACCACATTACCAGTTATATAACACTACTGAATCTATCTATATGGGTGTATATGTAAAGGAAATATTCTGTATACATATACAGAAAACTGAAACAGAAATTGTCCTTGAGGAAAATATTAATTGGTTATATTTATTTACATTTTTGTATTATGCTAATGTTTTCAAATATGAGATATTACCCTTACAATAAGAAAGTTTATAAATCAGAATGCAAGGAAATGGACACCATGTGCTTCCAATTTAGTGAAAATGGACTTATTTAGAAAAAACACATTAGCAAGTTATAATAAAAATTTAACGATAATTATTGCTGAAGGGAATTTGTGAATTTTATACTTTCCTGTATTTTATAAAATTTCTACAACAGACCTCTGTTGCTTTTATTATTGGGAGAGCACACAATAGCACACCAATTTATAAATAATCTAGCTACTATAATATGTGTTATAGAAAGATTTTGATTCTAATTTATTGTAATAATCACATAGAAATTGTAGGGTAAATCTGAAGAAGTCCTCATAGTTTTTAAATATCTTTCCATCAAATGCTTCTTATTTATTTTCAATATGCATAAAACTGTATACATAAAGCAAATCTCAGTATAAATATCCGATAATGAAGGTTAGCATACATGAATTTGGATTGTTGGTGTATGCTCAACTGAAAATTATACTCTTAGCAATCTTACAAAGAAGTGATTCTCATTTTTTATGGGGAAATGGAGGAGTGAAAAGGCCAATGTATTGAAGATGATAGTGAAGTGAATAAAGATGATGTTAGAAAATAAATGTGTACATAATTATATCATACACAAATACATCGCAATAACTATGTACCTTAATGTGTTTAAATACATTAATATATTGAATCATCTCATGTTATGACAGTCTTAGGAGCAGTGATCATTAGAATCCCTATCTTTTATAGATGAGGAAACTTAGGCATAGAGACATTAAAGAACTTTCTTAAGATCAGGAAGTCTCCTCCTGTGAATCAAGGAGTTTGGTAAAATTTGATATTACGGCGCTTCGTATGTAACTTTGGTGCTTCATACTCCACAGTATCTGCACTGGGAGTCACTTAGGTTACCCACCTCCTCCTTTTCAGTCCCACACTATAAGCTTATCTGGCAGATGTGAAGCTTTCTAAATTATAAAAATTCTGAGAAGATGCTACCACCTTGAGCTATACTCTTAGTAAGTCTCCCTTTATTTATTTAACTTTTTTTTTAAAGTGTCTTTATTTATTTTGGGTGGGAGAGAGAGCCAGGAAGGAGCAGAGAGAGAGGGAGAAAAAGAATCTTAAGCAGACTCTGGGCTGTCAGCACAGAGGCTGACACGGAGCTCCATCTCACGAATTGTGAGATCACAATTCTTGAGCTGAAATCAAGAGTCAGGCAGACACCTAACTGGCCGAACCACCCACAAGCCCTCTTCCTCAGTGTTTATTTAGTGCTACATTTTCTTAGCCATCAGTTTTGAGTTAGACATTAGATTGGTTAAGCATTAAAACATCCATTTATAAATGTTTTTCTCTACTTGTAAAGATAGAGAACAAACTGAGGGGTGATGGAAGGAGGTGGGCAGCGGATGGGCTAGATGGGTGATGGGTACTAAGGAGGGCATTTGTTATGATGAGCACTGGATGTTGAAAGTAAATGATGAATCACTGAATTCTACTCCTGAAACCAATATTACATTGTATGTTAACTAACTAGAATTTAAATAAAAATTTGGAAGAAAAAAAATAAATGCTTTTCTTTCTTACATATGCAGTTTTGAAACAATATGCAGAACATTTGAAGATGGAAAGATAAATGATTTTCTAATGATAGCATTTTTGTGACTAGGTAATATTTCGGTATAAACTGTTCTTCCCAGCACTCCATAGTACCTGCCACAAAAACAAATCCTGATCACATTCTCAAAGAAATCTCACTGATTTATTTTTAATTCCTAGCAGAGTTACAACATATCTGTCACACACAAAAAAAGTCTTCCAATATAGAGGAAAAGTTATTGCAAAGTTTTATTCAGATGCATATACATTAATATGAAGTTGTAAGACTTAAACTATGTCTGATCATTCTTTCTCTCTTGCACCCTTATTTATCATTTCTCCATCCCCAATCTCAGCAAAACACATATGTTTCATTATTGGACTGTAGAGTAAAACAACCTGGTTTGAAATCTACTTTCCTCTCATACTGGCTATAGCCAATTCCCAAAACTATACTGGAGAATCATATTAGTATCCATTTCAAAGGGTGCTTGTGAGGAATTAGTAACTTAATGTAGATAAAGTACTTGGAAAAGTACCTGGCACATAAGAGAGCCATATTACGCTTAGCCATTGTCATTTATAAAGATTGAACCAGCCATGCTCTAGCTTAATGTAGTTCTATAGAATACTTATTGTTAATTATATATTTTATTATAAAATCATAGACATGCATTACTGAAAACATCAATAAATACATACAAACATAAAAAACATACATTTTCCTATATCATAGACATCTAATATCTCATTTTTTATATGTGCATATTACATGTATCATCCACAAACCTAAAAATGAAATTTTTTTCCTGATTATAAATCAATGCGATGAGGGAGTATAAGGCAGCTGCGGGCAAAGCATACGCTAACAACACCTTCCCCCTCTGCCCTAGGTGGGATATGTGTGATATTCCTCAGCTACTCCTGGCTGCCCAAGAACAAAGGAAAAGGGAAAACAAATGGTTAACTGATAGAGACCACAGTCTGCAGAAAATGAGTCTCCATCATTACTGTCTTAGTAAATTACAAGAAAAAAAGGCCATCTTATCAATAGCCTAATCTCCAAAAACCTATAGACTCAGTTTCCTGGAGCCCCAATATCACCTTATCTCCATAGTTATGTGGGGAACAAAGGCAAGAAGGAAATGGTAGGTAAAAATAAATTTCCTTATAACTTGCAGCCCAGGCAAATACAGAAGATAACATTTTTCCAAGAACTCCTTACTGTCTTAATGTTAATGCCTTACTAGAGGGAAAACAACCATAGCATGACAATAGTGAGCCTCAGATATCTTATGAGTCCTCTTTAGCATAGGAAAGTCCTTCTGAAGGCCCCCCTTTTGCCTTTAACTCCCCAACTCCATAGCATATATATAATCAGTCACTCTTTACAATCCTAGTGCAGGTCTTTCTGCCCATGGGTCCAGTTCCCTTGCCTTAATAAATTCACTTTTTTGCACTAAAGACAGCACAATAATTCTTTCTTGGCCATCAGCTCCGGACCCCAACCACTCCCAAAACCCCATCAAATGCCACTCTAAGAAGGCTTGGTTCAAAGATTATGGGCTGAATACCAGCATCTACTTCTTCTCCCCACATGCCTTCCTATCCCCAAAACTCTTAATCTGGAAAAATGCTTTTTAAAAAACAGGTTAGAGAAACAAGTAATGTTCCAAATGCTATTGTGATGAGCTGTTAAAGATAGACATAAAAAGGGTTACATAGAAAGAGAAAAACCACAGCCCTTTACATAGCATATATAGGAAAACTATCGAGAAGGAGGAAATATAACCAGAGAGACTAAACATGTGGAATTAAATGAATACGAAGGGAAGGAAAGATAAAAACAGATAGCGAGGCAAGCCCAGTAAAATAAATAAGTTTTTAAATAAAAACTTGGAAGGAAAAAAAACCCCAAAACCCAAAAACCCCCAAACCAAACCAAAACAAAAAAAAAACCCCACAAATGCACAGTAAAAGATGGGTCCTGATGTAGAAGAAGTGCTGTAAATTTTGTACTCCAAAGAGCTGTCCTTCCTCTCCAGTGCTAAAGCCATTATCAACAACCAGAACAGCAGGCCACAGAGGCATTTGATCCTGAGCCCTATAGGAAGGAAAGTGAATTGCTTCTCAGGTGGTTCCCCGGTGAGTGAGAAAGCAGCTTAGGTAACAGAAATTCCATCAGAGGTCTAAAGAAAAACAGAAGGAAGCTTGTGAAGGAGGGAGGAAATGCTTGAAGTCCTCCAGTATCAAGGCAAGCCACAGTCACTTTAGAATCTGGGGAATTCGAAACTGCTGGCTACCTGTATGTCTAAGCACCCACCGTAAAGCAAATCCTATAGGCCATGATGCCGCCTCCTCTTAACAAGGAGCCTGCAGGCTTCCATCCCATTTATGGAATAGCTTATTTGGGAAGCACTTCAATAAAACGACATAGGTAGCCAACATCAACAACCCATGATAACCAACTGACCTCATCATTTGTAACTAAGGATATGAATGGAGACCAGTATCTTGAAAGAGAAGGACCAAGATGAGCATACAGAATAGCAGGCATGTATAGCAGAAGATATGTAATAATTAAAGACAAAATAATAATTTACATCTTCAGAATATTTTGAGAGACTGTTTTTTCACCGTCAAAAGCAAGAATCAATGAAAAGGAAATATTCAGAAAGCAAGTTACTAGAAAATAACAATTATAACATAATCTCAATAATAGAATGAACTTATGTGACAACATAATTCTTGGTATTAAGACAGTTCCTTGGGTGCTGAGCAGGCTGAATTTAAAAATACATGCTTAGACATCTTAAATTTCTAAATTACTAAAAGCTTTCTAAGAAAGGATGAAATAGGAATAAGGATCAGATTTCTTATTAAGTACATGAGAGATGATAGTATCTTGAAATAAGACAAGATCCTATAGAACGGTGATTTAAAACTAAAAATCCCAGGCCTATTTAAAGTTGAATTAAAACAGAAGAGCAAAATAAAAGCATTTACAGTAAGAATGCAGTAAGACTAATCTTCCAAATATATATCTTTGAAATAATTATTTGGGATGCAGTGCAGCAAAGTGAAATAATATATAAAAAAAGAGAAATGTGTGAAGTTCAAGAAGCAAAACACAGAGGTATAATAAAGTACTAAATTTTTTCAGCATTTACAACAAAAGATATAATTAACAATGGTCTCTGCCACAAATTAGCTCAATATATTTGTCACAAATAAAAGCTTAATAACCTTACCATATAAAGAGTTTCTTTAAAATTACAAAAAAAGACAATGCAATAGATGTATTTTTAAACAGTTAATGTAGCAATTTACTTGATAAGAAATACACATGGCTATAAATTAATGAACATATATTAAAACTAAATAGTAACTGGGATATGCAAACAAAAAGAATGTCATTTCATATTATTACATGAAAATGGGGAAAAACTCATGCATGTGATAATATCCAGTGTGGATGAAAAGACAATATGGTAGGAGAAAAATTAGTTAGGATTCTCACAAAATACACACCAATATTCAAAATACACATGGTCTTCAATGCAGGAATTATAGTTGTATATATTCACCTTGAGATGTACATATAAGGATATTGAGTTCTGCATTGATTTCAATAACCAAGCATTGGGTGCCACCTAAGCATCTAACAAGCTAAACTTAAGCATTTAATAAGTTAAATTAATGATATTTCATTATTACAATAGAATGATTCACATAAATTAGTTAGATCTGTATGTACTAAAATAAAAATATCTTTAAAATGCCATGAAGTGAATAAAAGCAATCTGGAACCAAATATCTACTTTATGTAACGTTAAACAAACAACATAGCTATGGTTTTAAATGTACTTAGATACTATCTGCTCGGAATTTAGATCAACTTCTTGCAACAGGAAACATCAACAACATTTGTGTAAGCAAGATAGGGGCTTTTTGTTCTAATAGTAAGAAATGCAGAGAGAAATCATTCAGTCTTAGAACAATATCAGCAAGAATCCAGCTCTTTTTACTTTAGTTTTTTTTTTTTCTTTTCTTTTTGCCTTTTTTCAGGGTGTGGCCCTTGTCATTCATTGTGTTTATAAGACAGGCTGCTGCTGTCCTTGTCCCCACCATGCACCTGCTAGAACTCTAGACAGGAAATAAGGGAAAGACAATGGGTAAAGGGGAGCATGCCCCTGGATGTGTTTTGCTTTAAGAAGTTTCCTGGCGCGCTTGGGAGGCTCAGTTGGTTAAGCTTCCAACTCTAGATTTCTGCTCAGGTCATGATCTCTCCGTTTGTGAGTTCAAGCCCCTTGTCCGGCTCTATGCTGACAGTGAGGAGCCTGCTTGGGATTCTCTCTCCTTCCCTCTGCCCCTCCCCAGCTTTCTCTCTCTCTCTCAAAGTAAAATAAATAGGTTAAAAAAAAAAGAAGTTTCCCAATGCCCAACATAATGATTTCTGCTCTATTTTGTTGACCAGAGGACATAACACTTCTTCCTGCATGGAAGCTGGGGGAAAGAATTGGTTTTTTCTCTATCTTGAGAACTTGAAAAATGGATAGATAACTTGCAGTCTCTCCATACATTGTATATAAGAAAACAAGTAAAAAATAAAGGTCTGGGCAGTTCTCACAAACAACATCAGCTGCATCTGGGAAAATACTGGGTTATTGAGATTAGAGGTCAGGAGGACAATGGGAAATGTCAAGACACCAAGAAAAAGTACTTTAACTTTTAACTGCATTTTTGTCCTGTGAAAACTTTCAACAAGGATTAATTTTTATATTGCTTGTATAAAACAAATAAAAATAAACAATTATTCATACAGTAGACATTTTGAAGACTATAGAAAAATCTATAAAGGTAATTAAAATTACACAAAAATCCACTGCATTATGATAGTTTTGCGTATAATTTTAATGTTATACACATGTACACACACATATAATGTACATGTTTATTTACACACATATAATGTACATGTTGGATTTTAACATTATAAATACAGGAATGGCATAGTCTCTTGAAAGAACATGATATGCAAAGGTTCTTAATGGCACATAATATCCACCTCTTGGTAATCTTTCCTTATTTAAAAAACAACCTCTATTTTCAATTATTTTCAAATATATAGATATGTATTATTCAAGTCTCCAGAAAAAAAATAGTCATTATGTTGCTCTAAGCAATTTTTTTGAAGGGAGGGGTAAATACTCATTGGTTTGGTAATTCCATGTGTAATTCATCCATGTGTAAATAGGTAAATAATTTTAGTTAATAACAATATTTGTGACTACAATAAATATTTTAAAAAGTAAAATCTCATGCTAACAGAATGCATGCTACTCATTTTTTTAAAAGTGTTTTAGGGGCGCCTGTGTGCTTAGTCAGTTAAGCGTCTGACTCAGGTGGTGATCTCATGGTTGGTGAGTTGGAACCCCACATCAGGCTCTGTGCTGACAGTGTGAAGCCTGCTTGGGATTCTCTCTCTCTCCTTCTCTCTCTGCCCCTAACCAACTCACACTCTCTTTCTTTCTCAAAATAAATAAATAAATAAACTTTAAAGTTTAATTTTATAATATCAGCTGCAAGGGATATATGGAAGAAATTTTAACCTAGGTTGTCATGAACAGCTGTGGTCATCTTAATGTAAATTGTTAGTCTCAACAGTGGGGTAATTTATCTAAGCCTGGGTCTCTACCCTTGGGACCCGTATAAAGGGATAGACGGTGTTATAACTGAAGCATAGCAAGGTATTACAGAATCAATGTAGTCAGTTCTCTTTCTTCCCTCCTATCCTTGTTCTTTTAAAGCTATCAGTTAAATATTTATTCCTAAATCTTTCTCTATTTCTTAGAGTAGTCCTTTAGATTTCTAAATATTTCATTTGAATTAGAGATGTTAAAGTCTGAAAACAGAATTGGAAAGTTGCACTAAGATTCTGTCCTATTTTCATCATCATACCTATCCTCATCATCCACCCCAAGCCTCAATAAGTAATAAATGGAGTGCAGGAGCTTAGCACAAGAATTGTCTTTCTGCTATTAACCTAAGCAGTGAGGATTAACCCAAAGCCAAGGGAATTTGGAGAAACCATGTATCTGGGCCATTTTTTGTCTGCCTATGTGTGGAGGGATGAGCTTGTAGGATATGGTTAATCAGGAATAGGCATGAATAACTCTCATCAGTTCTTGGCAGGACAGAACAGACTAGACAGCTGATACATGTTTGATTGATATGTTAATTAACTTTAGGTTTAATTATACATTTTAGCTTTTTGATTCTAGGTAGGATGTACGTGTGTAAATCTGTCTGGGTCTGTGAACTGTTTGTAGAGGAGAGGGAAGGGAATTTAAGCCATTTCTTCCTACTGTAGTCATAAATAAATAAATAAATAAATTAACTAATTAATTAAATAAAGTAGCCTTAGCAATGCAATAAACTTGGAAAATATTTACCACATATTGATACATCACAGAAAACTTTGCCCACATTCACATAGAATTCTCCTAAAATTAACAAATATTTTATTTCACATAACTGCATTTAATTGGTGTACACAGAAACAGTAAAGAAAATAGTTCCTGACCCTGATTCTTGACTGTCACTATTATCTCCATTCTTGATTTTAATAATGGGATTATTATTTTTCCATGAGATACAATGTTCTTGAAAGGACATTTGCAAGTATTTTTATTAGGAAAATCTTAACTGCTTTAAAACTTGAAGGTATAAAATCCTTGATAGGAAAGAAGAATATGTATTTTACTTAATTTTTGATAATTTCTGCTTTCACCAGTGTTCAATATTTTGAATAGGCTTTTGGAAGATGAAAAAATATGATCTTTATCTTTCTTTTATTATTGTCTCATTCACAATTATTAAAATATACCCAATAACTTCATGATCCAATAAAACACAACCAAAAGTGATTCATTTTTTTATCTTTTAAATCCAGATGGTGTCTTCAGTATCTACTGTAAATATTCAGTTAATGCTTTTATCTCACAGGTGAGAAAATGACACACTTTGCTAATACTATATTTTTAACATGAGTTCAGTTACATCAATAGTATTATAATTAATGATTACATCATGCTTTAGAAGGGAAGTACAGAGAAGGTTGGTATTAACATGCACAGCACACCATTGTGATATCAATACTCATTTTACTGTTCAGATTTTTTTTAAGCTAATAGCTGTCAAAAATACCCATTATAGGCTAGTCTATAATTTGTAGAAGTCAAGTAATACATTTTTTCTGAAGGTATAATGGATGCTCCATGGAGCAATTATTTTAGAAAGACAACTTCATCTCAGCTGTCTTGTGCCAGCAGAACTATTTAAGAGGCTGAGATGCATAATTCAACATGGAAGGGCTGTCAGAGTCGAGAATACCTTTAAATTATAAAAACTTAGCACCACGAGTCAGTTATAATTATAATGGAAATGTAGTTTTCTGTCATTTTATCATGGCAAACATCTCTCAAGAAGCAATTTCGCGTGTTAAAATATTTTGGCAAAGTGACTTTTGATTCCAAGGGGATACAGATTATCTGGTTTTATACCTGAATATTTTTCTTACAAATTGAGTTTAACAGCCTGAACTGCTTAAGATGGCAAACATAAGAGTATTATTAAAGTCCCATTGGAAAATCTCAGGGAGACCATAGGCTACAGTAACTCACCAAGGCAGGCCTGGTTATGCACAAAAATATATTATTTTAATAGCAAAGTATGACAGGCAGTTCTTCATCTGACATCCAATTATTTTACATAGCAAATATCTGAATATAAAAACAGTTGCCATTTTAGACAGTCACTTTTCCTAGCAAGTATTTTCATGATTAAAAATTAAAGCAAAGGAGTAATAGTTCGAGATCTTCTTGGATTCTTAAGTTCATTGCTTTTGATTACTTACCCCAAATTTCCTACTCACCAGATGGTAGCTCTTGTCTTCTTCCTGTTCTACAAAGCTTTTACTAGAGTGAAACAGTAAAAAGAAATAGTGTGTACACTCATACACTTGTGTGTGTGTGTTGAAAATAAACTACAAAATAAGAGTTCAGTAGCATGTATCAAAAATTTCAAGTCTTCCTTAAAAATTTCGATAGATGAAATGTTTACAAGAGCTCAGAGTCGACAGCTGTATTCCACCATTTGGAAAAACAGAAGTTATGTCGACCAATCAGTTTTGCAAATGGCCATTAAAAATACTTCTCCAGGACAATGAGTATGTTTCTGAACTTTATGTTAGCATTTTTCTCATCCTGGCCATGACAGTAAATTGTTATTCTTTTTTCCAAGTAGTTTGAGTAAACTTTGGATGCCTGGTTTATTTTCAGAAATGAGTAGGCTGATACATTCAGAGTTTCTATCACATACATCACTTTTTCAATTTTGTACTTTAACCAACATGAAGATAATTTCCATTGCTATTTAAAATACTGAATTGCCCATTTTTAATAAAACCAAGTGAAGCCAGAACTATATCCAATTAAAACGGATAGTGGAAAGCTGGGTGAAAATGCAAACTTGATTTTATTTTCAGTTCAACAAATGTTTGTTAAGTGAGTTATATGTGTGAGGTATTTTTTTCAGCCCCTAAGGGTTAGATAGATCAATTATAAAAAAGACAAAAATTCTTTTGATCAAGTGGTTCAAATTATGAAGTTAAAATAAAAATAGAAAATAAACACCTATTTTGGAAATAATTAATATATTTAATTACATGAGAACCAAAGAGTTCTGATGTTCTTATTTTAAGAGTTATAAGAAAATAATTACCATGACACATATGAAATCTCAAAAATAAGGGTAAAAAGCATTTCTGAATGGAAGGGGGCAAGAATGGAAGAGAGAGCGGCATATTGTATATCCACTTTATGCTAGTTGCTTTAACTTTTATTATGTCTTTGAATCCACACAATAACATTAGGAATGCAATTTCCATTCTACGGTTAAAAACTGAGAATCATAGAATTAAGTAACATTCCCAGCAATTTGCGAGATTGAAAAAAAGGTAAATTGAATTCATGTATTTCTAACTCTCCAATTTCTACCAAATTATTTTCAGGAAATCTTCACAAATCAAACAACCTGAAATGATATTTAAAGATACATGATCTTATTTCCTGATCTCTGGAAAGAATCTATTGTTCCTAAGGAAGATGAATTCTCTCTAAGAGGACATTTTATAAAGTATTTCAATATTATTTTTTGTTACATCTGGAACATCTCCTTTTCCATTTTGTGTTGAATTTTTGTTTAAATACACATGTGCACACATGCACACACACGCGCGCGCGCACACACACACACACACACACACACACACATACGCTTCTTGAAAAACATATCATCAAGGATTCAAGTTAATTTTGGAATGCCAAACTTCCCCCCTTACACCTCTTACTTTGCCTATTGCCATTCAAGATAATATATACTTGCAATTAGTAAGTGAAAATTTTCCATGTTAAGTGATTAGAAAAAGGTATAAATGATGCATTCTTCTTGCCCAGTATGATACAGTTTTATAGATATTGTAATGCACTGATATCTTTATTATTAGCAGAATTAAATGTATTTTGCTGAAAAATTGAGTGTAGTTATGGTATTACATTATTGTATCATGGAGGTAATCATTATCCAGAAAATAAGGAATAATGCATTATAGTAATGCATTACACATATGATTACTTGTAGTATAATGCAGTATAATGTTTAAATTAATTCCAAGCAACTTCCTAATTTTATTTCAGTACAACCAGATTGCAAGTCATAGGGAAGCAGAATATAAAACTTAACCAATATTTTATTTGATTCACTTTGACTGAATCATGAACTACTATAAAGCATGAAATTTCTGAAAACGCTGATTGCTTCAGAAGGAAATTTAATAATTTGTCTTTGGTGATCACTGTGAGTAAATGAATGGAATTCAGAACTGACAGTAATGTGGAAAGTTCTATTTATATGATAGTGAGATGGAAGAAAAAAAATTAAAATATAAGGAGAAAGGAGGCAGAAAGAAGAAAAGAAAGGGCAAAAGAGAGGGAAACAAAGAAGTAAGGAGTTAAAGGTATTTAGTGGGGGACAGACACGAGGCAAGAAGAGGAGATACAATGTGTGTGTTCAGCAAATTAGAAAACTAAATAGGCAAAATTCTCAGTTTAACTTTTAGATTTACCTTTTTTGTATTCTTCTCTAATATAACAGTTCAAATGGGGACTTAAAATTAATGCTATAAATACAGCCTTTTAATACAATGTTACATTAGCCAGAATATCACATTAGGTCTTTCTAATGAGTCAACAAAATTTCTACATTGCCCTCTAATACTCTAAAATTAAGAAATTTAATAATAATTAATAATAAATATATGCATTTTAATAGAGGAAGAGTTAGTTGCACGACTTTTATGATACCAGGCTTTGTATTTAGCTCAAACTGCAAGGTAGGGTGTTTGTGCTGTAGCATCCTATCAACAATATTCTTTCCTTAGAAGACAAGAGGCATTCTGAACTGGACTCATATTCTCATCAAGCAAAGAGACAGTGTGTCAAACTTTGGTTCTAGGCATAGAATCTTGCTTCATACTGCTAATGTAACTTCTCCCTTTTTTCTCTCCCTCTTTTTCCCTCCATGTCTGCCTCACTGATCTCTCTCTCTCTCCTTTCTCTGATGTAAATATTATTAAAATAAAGTTCAACCTTTAATTCAGTAGAATTAGGTATCCAAATTCACTATTCTATTTCTGAAGCTATTAAGTGTAGAGGTAAATAAATAATTTTTTCTCTTGCTTTCCTTGTAAAAATAGAATGTTGCAATGTTAATGTTGCAACTAGGTGGTTAAATTAACCTTAAAATATGTTTCCCAACAGTGTATTTAGTATTGTGCATGCTATATTTTGGAAGCTTTGGAATAGCAAATAACAAACACATATCATCAGTGAGAGAATGGAATGCAAATCACAGGAAATTCAAGGCTGCTAAAATGGTAGAAACTACCTGAGTACTACCTCATTTTGGATGTCCCATTATTGGAAAGCATTGCCTTTCTACGATCTTATCATTATACTCCATCACACTTTTCTGTTTAAATAATTTAGATGCTTTCAAAGTTTATTTCTTCACAAGAATATTTTTGAATGTTATGAAACTCCAAATAATACATATTCAGGCAGAAAACTTGGAAAACATAAAGCACAAAGGCAAGCATCTCCAAGACACTTCATATCCCACTAACTTCCCAAAGGTAATATATAGTCTTCTAATGGTGTTTCTCCGTGCACATATGATGTATAGAAATGGATATATCTACATCTACATCCACATCTACATCTGTGTCTGTATCTATCTATATCTATATCTATCTGTATCTATATCTATATCTATCTATATCTACCTACTATCTAATTCAATATATCTACATCTACATATATATCTATGTGTTTCTTACATATTTAAGAGGGTTTTAAACTAGAATTCTGCAGAACATAGAGAAAAATCATGAGAATAAAATAATGCTTGTTCAATATCAGCATTTGAATGGATTATCAGAAATAGAAACAGCATTTTACTGTTAAGTGGCAAGCACTGAGAGAAATTAATTCCCATACCAAATTCAAAGAATCCTCAGCAATTAGGATACAATGGGACTGGGGAAGGGAGTGAAGATTGGAGAGAAGAGCGAGAAAATGGAAACAGATATAAACCTTGGATTCTTAGTTTACATTTTTTTCCCCTTTTTAATGGTGACAGATTTAAAGACACCATTCTGTAAATGAAGTGACTGTGGGCAAGGGTTCTGTGTTGTACTTTGCTTTATATCCTAGAATGTTCCCAAGCTTAGTATGATACTTAGAACTTTCTCTTCTCCCAGATTTCACTTTCTTTGCTTCTCCCTATACACATCCACTTCATAACTCCACATAACTTTTTTATATGAATGTACCAAAAACTATAAATATCTAACTCCTTTGTAGCCTAAGGACTGGTAAAACAGTTATGGGGGCTGTGCTGAGGGAACAGACCCATCTAAAAGAGAACTCTATGCCAGTCTAATGTCCTAAAATCAGCAGTTTTAACCTGAGTTTCATTTTATTAGGCTGTGTTAAAGCCAGATCCCATCATGGCCAGGTCCAGCCTTTCCCTTTCTTCCTCTTTTCAGGGAGGCTTTATGGCCTAAAAAAATGTCTTGGTCCAATATTCGTGAATTCTATTAGCGGAGGCATTCTTGCACTTACGTCAAGTTATACCGCATATAAATGGAGGATAAAAGGATTACCAGATTATAAATCAAATGAGAGTTTCTGGCAATATAAATCTCAGCTATGTCAGGCTCTTGTGTTAATGGAATTGCAGAATTCCATTGGCCAGTAAGAATTTAAATTCTGTGTTAGAGACCTTGCTAATTTTTCACAGGACTTCCTTGGTAAAATATTAAAAGATAAAGTGGGAGGTTTGCAAGCAAATTTGTATCAGGTCTTAAAATTGTTTTTTAAGATAGTGCCAAAAATATCATTGGCATTTGAAAATGTATTATGACACCTATGTTATACAATTCTAAGGCTTGTCTTAGAACTTATTTAGCACTTAATCACTCGAATAAATGTTGCCAAATTGTGTTAAATGCTAACTAGATAGTACATTTAACATTGAGATAAATGAATGTAATTTGACCAATGGATTAGAATCCAATACTATAGTGTCTGGTTCAGTCAAATGACAGAACTGCTAATGTTCAAGGTAATCAATCAATTCAACCAGATAACTATGGTGTGGTGAAATTTGTGTGTTTATGATTATGCAATTTTTATATACATGTAACTGCAGAATTCACTAGTTGTTGAAATTAACATGGCTTAAGCAGCTGTGTTTGGTCAAGTGGTAATTAGCTTTATCTCTAAATATATATCTAGTATTGATATACATGGTAGTGTTAACTTGTTTCATTTAAAGTCGTATTTAATATATGGTGTTTATATTTAAGAATGAATTTTTAGGTAATGAAAACATTCTTTTCATGCGGTAACTTTCAAACATTAGTGTTTCTTCAAAATACTCTGGGTATTTTCTAACATATTGAATATTAATTCCTTCATGAGACTAATATTTGTTGAACATCATACATGGACACAGAAATGAGCTAGGTGTGGAGTTATGAAGCATAATCAGGTATCAGGTCTGACGATGGAAATGGGGGGCAGATTATAAAGGTCACCTTTAATAGACTTTGAAGGATTTATTCTCTCTGTGAAAGCAGTGATGATCAAAAATGATGTCTTTTCTACTCAATATTTTATCCAAATCTCCTTGAGATTAAGCATGTGACAGACCACTGAAGATCTACACAAGATCACTGCATGGTATCTTTTAATTTTGCCTTACTGTATTTCCACCTTCATTTTTCCTATGATTTTGATGCTAGGCAGAATGGCGAGGTACCATATCATATGTCTGACCAAGATGTACAATATAGTCCAGATCCTTTAGTGCTTAAGAACGGTGTCACAGATGTCAAAAATTCATTAGAGGAGAAAACAGATGTCAGAATAAAAACTTTACTGATTACTTTCCTCATAATATCCCCTTAAAAATATTTTTTAAACACTGTAAAAATGTACTTTAAATATGGGCAGAAAACATTCAATATTTTAGGTTCCATGATGAGTCGTGGATATAAAATGCTCTACAAGAAGAGACTACCCTTGACCTGGTGTTTTATTCCAAGTTCTAAAGAACTGACTGTTCCTCCAAAACTGGATGTTTCAAGTCAGTTACCATATTTTAAATATTTACAATGAGTTTAGAAGTACAGTCCATATTTTAGCAGACTTTAAATGGGACTTTTGACTGGACCCTCAAGAGTACACCAGATATTGAAGATAGGGAAAGGCAATGTGAACCAAGGAAAAATAATAGGTAACATTATGGAAGTAGATGCCAAATTACGGAGAACCATGATATCTGAACCGTGATATCCACCCAGCTTAAATTGATCACTACTTCTCTAAGTGTTCCAACTCAGCATTTCTAAAAATTTAATGTGAGTAAAAATCACCTGGAGAATTTGTTGAAATGCAGATTCTGATTTTTTTGAGAGAGAGAGAAAAAAGAGAGAGAGAGAGAGAGAGTGAGACTGTAGCAGGAGAGGGGCAGAAGGAGAGTAAGAGAGAGAATCTCAAGCAGGCTCCATGCCCAGTGTGCAGCCTGATGCAGGGCTCAATCTCACAACCCTGAGATCAAAACCTAAGCTGAAAATAAGAGTCTGATGCCCAATAGACTGAGTCACCCAGATGCCTTATATTCTGATTCTTTACAGCTGGGTGGAGTTTGAGAGAATCTGTATTTCCAAAAAAAATTCCCATTGAATGTCTAATAATTGATGGGTGGAGGCAACTCTGAGTAGTGAGGATCCTGATGATTGAAATCAGAGATGCTGCTGTAGACAGGGAAATTATCCTGAGGCTTGGGGCAAGAATGGGCTGTAGGTCATCAGTTGATGAAAGAGGGCAGCTCCATTTCAGTTAGGCAGATGGGGAGGAAGAAAGAATGGACATGGAGACACAGAGAAGTACAGGAATGACACATAATTAGATTTTTGAGGATCAGTAGACGATAAGGCTGGTTCATTAAAAACAAAAAACAAAAAACAAAAGACCAGACTGAGACCTTTAAAGCTCTGGAGAGATATTTAGGCTTTTCCTTGTAATTTAGACAGAAACTTGGAGGAAGCTTTATAAACACATTAAACTATGACCAGGATAACTGGGGTTTAGGAAGGTGCCTCTCTGGGCAGGTTACATATAGAGTCAGAGCTGAAGAATGGAGTAAGAGGTAGCAGGGGATGGGGTTGGGGGGTGGGGTAAAGGGCCATCCTGTCCCTAATAGTAAAGAGCCTGGTGCAAATGTACAAATGGAAGATTTTTGAAAATAGTTGAAATAGTGCTAATCATAAATTTCATTAAATATGACAAGTATTCTGCTAATAGTTCTGACTACAGTAAAACCTTGGATTGCAAGTAACCTGTTCTGTGAGTGTTCTGCAAGACGAGCAAATATTTCTAATAAAGTTTAATTTGATAAACAAGTGATGTCTTGCAATACGGATAGTATGTGATGCTGAATGTCACATGATCACAACTGAGCTAATGGTTCTTCTCTCTCTCTCTCTCTCTCTGTCTCTGTCTCTCTCTCTCTCTCTCCCTCTTGTTGTGGGATTGCAGGTGATCACCTTGAGCTCAGATGCTTGAAATCAGGCTATAGTGTTTGGTAGAAATCAGTGATTTTTCAGAACGTGAGAAGGTGCCCACAACTGGCACTAGTGTATTTTTTGTCACTTCAAGGCATCTATGGATAGGCCTTTGCTTTTCCATATAGGAATAAGCTTAGGAATGCTTTGCTTCATTCTAGGTCAGGCTGCCTGCAGATATAGACCCTTTCCTCTGCAGCCTTATTGCCAATTACATTAAATACAATATATGACAAGACTTTATTAATACTGTACTGTAATCAACATCTGTGTGAGCATATACAATGGCCCCTATGCAGAAAAAAAGATTCCATTGAGCCAATAGATAGCAGTGATTCCATTAGTGATAGTGAAAGTCCTTCTACACAATTACCCTCCTCTCTCTTATCTCCCTTGTCTTATAAGTGCAGGTTAATTTGTTTCTTTTTCTTTATATTTTATTATTTCATATTATAATCCATCATTGTAATCATTTTTAGGTTGTGGAATGAATCATCTGAGTTTCCATTATTTCTTGTGGGGAAATTCACTTTGATATACAAGTGCTTTGGATTACAAGCATGTTTCCAGAACGAATTATGCTCACAAACCAAAGATTTACTGTATATAATTTTGCTCTCTTAATAATCCTTTGAGATAGATATTATTGTCCCATTTTATTGGTTATAAAATTAAAAGAGGGGAAATTAGTATCTTGCCCACAACCCCAATACTGATAAAAAATTCAGAGCCAATTAGTTCTTTCTTCTGTTCTTTGTCAGTTTTTCAAAAACATCATGTTATTCCTACTTAAAAAAAAATCCAAGTTACTGGGGGGCCTAGATTGCTGAGTAAGTTAAGTGTCCAACTCTTGATTTCAATACAGGACAAGTTGGTTGTGTGATTGTTCCCTATGTTGGGCTCCATGCTGAGTGTGGAGCCTGCTTAATATTCTCTCTCCCTCTCTCTTTGCCCCTTCCCTGTCCATGTTATCTCTCAAAAAATAAATCCAAGATACCACGTCTATAGTTATACATTCCTGCACTGCTTAAACGAAATTTTAGTGCTACCTGAGTAGGCCAATTGTCCAAACTCAGCAAAAAGGCAAAAATACCATGCAGGCCTTCCTCTTGGAAACAATATAACCCTCAACCTTTTCACGGGTTCATACATAATGGTTTGGAGAAAACATTACTTTTTTAAAATATTTCTTAAGTTTATTTATTTATTTTGAGAGAAAGAGAGAGAGAGAGAGAGAGAGAGAGAGAGAGAGAGAGAGAGAGAGGATGCAAGCAAGCTCCACACTCTCAGTGCAGAGCCTGATGTGGGGCTCGAATCCACAAACAGTGAGATCATGACCTGAGCTAAAATTAAGAATCGGGTGCTTAACCAACTGAGCCACTCCAGGTGACCCTGGAGAAAACATTTCTAAAGAATAGTATCAACTTTTTGATCCTGAGATTATAATATCTATTTGTGCTGAAGTTTAAAGACTTATTCTTTACCTGGATCTCAGGACACCTATGTTGCTTGGGATATGATAGGTCTTTGGAAATTTCTGCTTTTTAAAACAGCTTTATCAAGATACAATTTGCATATCATACATTTCATCCATTTAAAGTGTGTAATGTAATCTTTTTTTTACCATTCTTAGAGTAGGTAAAACATCACTATTATCTCATTTTAGGGTATTTTCGTCACCCCCCAAAAAGCCTATACCTATTCCAGTCCCAATCTACCACTGCTTTCTATCCCATAGACTTGCTATTTTCTATTTATATACATTTGCACACTTCATATAAATGGCATAATACAAAACATTGTCTTTTTTGACTGTCAGCATACTGTTTTGTGGTTTATTCATGTTGTAAAATGTATGAATACTTCATTCAGTTATATTACTGAATAATATTCTATCCTATGGGTACACCACATTAAATGTATCCACTCATCAATCAATGGACTTTTTTTTTTTTACCCATTTTGACCACAGTGAATAATATTGTTAGGAAAATTCATGTACAACTTTTTGTGTAGGTATGTATTTTTTTCATTTCTCCTGATACCTACGGTAGAAATGCTGGGTTATATGATAATTCCATTTTCATCATTTCGAAGAAATGTAAAACATTTTTCATTTGTTGCACTATTTTATATTCTCACCAGCAAATTACCAGAATTCTGATTTTTCCACATCTTATTCAACACTTGTTAATATCAGTCTTTTCTCTAAATATCTGTCTTTTTTGATCCTAGGTATTCTGAAGGGTTTTAAGTGATATCTCATTGTAGTTTTAATTTTTATTTTCCTAATGATTAATGCTATTGAATATTTTTATATCTTAGAAGAAATTTATATTCAAATACATTGCCCATTTTTGAATTGAGGTACTTCTTTTTTTTTATAATTAAGTCATAAGTGTTCTTCATATGTTCTGGATACAAGTCTCATCAGATTTATGATTTATAAATATTTTCTCCCTATGGATTATCCTTGTACTTCCTTGATGGTAGCCTTGTGGTACAAAATATTCTTTCTCAAAATGTTTTTTAATTGATAAAGTGCAACTGGTCAATTTTCTCTTTTATCACTTATGCTTTTGGTGCCACATCTAAGAAATCACTGCCTAATGCAAGATCACAAAAATTTATTCCTGACTTTTTAGAATACATTTATAGGTTTAGGTCTTACATTTAGGCCTGGTCCACATTGAATAATTTTTGTATATGGTATGAGATAGAGAGAAAGTTTTGTCTTTTGTTTTTGTTTTTGTTTGTATTTTTTAGGCTTGGATTCACAACATGCAAAGACTTCAGTGACTCTATATTATGAAATAAATTTATTACTTTAGTCAAGAGCAGGACTTGAAACAACTTAGTATCCTAGGGAATCTGCTCTTAAATTTTCAGCATTGACCCAGGATAGGATAAGATGACTCTAAGGGCACCTGGGTGACTCAATCAGCTAAATGTCCAACTCTTGATTGTGGCTCAAGTCATGCCCCCTCTAGGGCTCTGCATTGACAGCACAGAGCCTGCTTGGGATTCTCTCTCTCCTTCTCCCTCTGCCCCTCCCCCACTTGTGTGCATGCTCTTTCTCTCTCTCTCAAAATAAGTAAATAAGCTTTAAAAAATTACTATACATAATTTGATTTAGCAGATCTTCCCAAGACCCATGAATCCAAAATTTTTATAAGACCCCTGTGAAAATAATATGATATGCCCAAACCCACTTTGAGGAACACTAATTAAAGTAAATGAATTCCACCAAATAGTGAGAATTTTAAGACATTTTTTGTAATTTTTTAAGTAATAAACTTAAGGGGACTATAGACATCCTGACCCTGAGGACTGGGGATGATTTTATTGTGTGTGTGTTATATATATATATATATATGTATATATATATATATATGTGTGTGTGTATATATATATATGAATTATATTATTATGAATTATATATGTTATATATGTTAATTATATATGTTGTATATATTAAATATATTGTTATATTAATTATATAATCATAAAAATATATAATTTTATATAATTATATAAAATAATTATATAATTACATATAATTATAAAATAATAATTATATAATTATATCAATAATATAATTATATTATTATTAATTATATATAAATTATATATATAATATATATATGAATTACTTTATTGTAAATACATGAAGTGTAACCCCAGGTCCCCCTAAATTTGTCTTCAGTGGCTATACAGTAAGAATGTAACCACCATAATTTTCTTGTGCTCTCATAGTCCACGGACCATTCTGGCTCATGATGACAGGTGAAACAATTTTAAGTAGAAAAGTTCCCAGAGAATTGCAGAACATGCAAGAACAAAACATGGAAAATTTCTTTCAGTCAACCCAATTCTGTCATTAAAATGCAATTTTTCCATCCAAATATTACGTATTGTAGATATTTTCTTGCCATTTCTTGCTATTCTTAACCTCTGTTGGTATGCGATCTCAGTCAAAGACAATCTGCTGGGAAGAACTGTCTTAACAATTGTCTTTAAACTGAAATCTACATGCTACAGATTTCACGCAAAGCAAGCTTATCATTTCTAATTGTTTTGAAGGATGAGTATGAAAATGAAGGCAGTCCCCAGAAAGCACTCTTGCCCCCCCAAAAAAACCAAAATGTAAACATAATAAATATAAAATTGGGGGAGAAACTCTCATTTATTCAAAAATGTGCAACATAAGTAAAGACAGATGCTGGTCTAAGGGCTGAGTGGGTGTGATCCTGCAGTGTATTTTGCCAATTGCAGGACAACACAATTGTCCAAATCTTCCTTCCTGTGGATAGTTTATGAGGAAATTGAGTAGTATTTTGTTTTTGAAATCTGTGAGGATTGAGAATAATTTTACTATATGCCATTATTTTTAATAAAAATGTTACTGTACCCATTGTCCATTATTTTATTTTTTGTTATCCATTCTTTTTAACAAAAAAAAATGTGAAGAGAGATGAAGCTGAAAACTTTTGTCTCACAGCAATTGTTTTAAAAATATGTAGTTATTTGAAACTTGAAAAAGGCAGAGTATAGGAAGTTGTCATCAAACTGTGAGCTATACCTTTCTTGCAACTCACAAGGCCAAATAATGTCAGATGTTAGAAACCCGAAAATAAAGGTAAAAGGGAAATTAGTATCTGTGAATTCTTCTCAAGATGATAAATTTAAGACAACATTTCCGAAAATCACATCATAGGGTTTTTAGGAAAATACCTGACAGCTCCGATGATAATTGAAAGACAAAATAAATGGAAGATATCCCAAGGAAGCAGAGAAAGACAAATATAAAGTAGTGACTCAAGGGCAACATAAACTTATTGCCTTCTGATTTTCGTCACAATAATACTTTTTTTGCTGATTATTATAAGAAATAAATGTCAATGAGACAATGTGGCAGAAGTTGATTCTGCTAGGTTGGTAAAAATGTGAAGGATATTTTGTCTCTGAAAGGTTGGCTGAGAGTTTATAAATATGGTTTCTGGACAGACTGAAAACAAATGAGCTTCGATGTAAGATGCTCCAAAGCTGTTTTATGCTTTCTTGATCTATGAACAAGCAGGTATTTAATGTTTAACTAGCCATATACTATTTATTGGGAAGAAGGAAAAAGTCGAGTCTTTAATTCTACTTTATGGGAAAAAGAAGGAATGGGATAGTCCTTCGAGTGCTGTAATGTGTACAAAATATTTCCAATGAAGGGGTTTGGGTAGGAACTTATAATTGTGTGCCATACATCAGGATATCTTATTTGAAATAATGGAAGTGCATTGAGAAGACATGACCCTAAGGAATTCGGGGCGGGGGGGGCGGTGGGTGGGTGGAAAAAGAAGGTGGCATGGAAGATATTAAATCATGCTTCCTCCTGTCATTGCCAATTATATATTCAATTTCCGAGTCAATGTTTAATATATCATCAGAGCAATGCATTATAATTGTAGGATGGCTGGCATAGTCATAGTAACATCACTCTGATGTCATCTTAGGTTCTGGCAATGAGCCACAATGAGCATGAAAGTTTAGCTATCCTGAGAACCATTTCTTGTATTTTTAAAAAAATAAATGATTAACGCTAAGCCAAACTAAAGAAACAACTCATTTGAAGAAGTGGAGGTCATTTCCAACTGTTACTTCATAGTGTACATTGGCATTGTGCCAGGGAGACAGAAGGGAAAAGCCCTGTAATAAAATATGGTTTAATAAATTATTAATTTTTCATAGCCAGGCTAAAGATTTAGAAGGAGAATCGCATTTTCTAACCAGGCCACAGGCTTATTGAGGTTAAAACTCTTCTTCTTTTGACCAACATTGCAATATGGATGAGCCTTTGCTCTCGCTTATCGTAACTGCAGTGCACAATCGATATTTAAATCCTGAAAGATCAGCAATAATGGATGCAAACTGAACAGATCAATATTTAGCCTTTTGTGGACTATAACTTTTATCTTAGCTCCAATTACTCCATGGCAAAGGGGTTGATTTTTAATGTCTTGGGTGTTTGGAATCTCACGAATTTTAACACCAAGCTTAAAAGTTAAAACACACATTGTGAGACACCTAGAGAAACAGGTGTTGATAAAAAGTATTTAAAAATATGCTTAAATAGGTTTCCTGTCTTTTCAAGATCATTTAGTAATAAATTTCAATTGTGACGTGTGTGTGTGTGTGTGTGTGTTTAATTTACAGGGGATCAGATAATTTTAAAATTCATGAAAAGATATTTCCTTGTAATGTGCTTGGCAATATTGCATGACCACTTGAGAGACATTTGCTCAGTTTATCTTTTAAGGATAAAAACTAATTACAAATCGAATCAAATGTTAGCATTAAGATATTGTTTAATTATTCAGGTATCACAGCATAACTAATCGATTATGATAATTTGTCTCTGAAGTTGTCTGAAGGGTTTTAAGGAAATGAAGATTCTGGAAAAAAATAACACACTTTCTTTAGAAACAGCAATTTCAATTTATCATTCTTGAGAAGATAACTGTTCATAAATGTGAGCTCTGTTCCCCAAAGTCCAACCCTATCTAATGCTAACAAAACAAAACAAAACAAAACAAAACTGTACCTTTAGTGACCAAGTAAATTAGAACATTTACTATGGAGACATACAAAGTAATAAGTCTTTTTTGCAGGACTGCTATTTTTAGAAAGAGAGAGAGAGAGAGAGAGAGAGAGAGAGAGTGTGTGTGTGTGTGTGTTGCCTCGGAATTAAAAGGGAGGAGTAAGACTTCCAATTACAGTAAGCAAACTGCAGTTGATTACTTAAAACTTAACAAAATACAAAAAGGAACTGTTTGAGGAATATGTAAAGCAAATAAGAACAGGAGAATAGGGAAGGATATTAAAATTTAAATAAAAACTAATATGGTCATGTTGTGTTTCATGTTTTTGTTTCCCCTTAATGTCCCCACTGTGAGACAAATTAAACTGTATGATGGATACCATCATCTAAATCTCTTGTAATGCCTCCTTCTGGCCAGAAGGCCAGGAAAAAAGCCACCTGTGAGCTCACAATAGTAGGGATAATTTTTCATTCCCCCACCTTTAGAATTCTCCTGTTTCAGAGCCAGCCCCAATGTGGAGCTACAATATCGCATTGCTGAAGTGGCACAAATACCTAAAGATTAAGAAAAACACCCATAGTTCTGGATTCATGAACAGATTAGAGGGGTATCATTACAAAAAAGTAAGGTAAAAGAATTCCCCAAAATTTTGTCTATCTCTTCTGTCTTTACTTTGCCCCAAGGGCAGGCCCAGATGCATGGATTTGTACAACTTGGGAGGCTAAAAGATTGAGAGAACCTCATCTTTCTGTCCAGTGGCAATAGAACAACAACAACAACAACAACAGCAAAAACAAAAACAAAAGTCCATACAGTCCATACAACCTGTGGCTGAATAAGCTGGAGAACCTATATTTGAGTATGAACCAATGCGAGTCCTGAGCTCACCCTCAAGTGTTTATGTGCAGGATGTACTCAAGAAGCATAGCCAAGGGTTTGAAAAATGTGCTATAGAAACTACTGCTACTAGATAAACCACTGCTACTTCTCAGGTGAGAGGCAGACTCAAAGAACATAGTAAACTCTTTGCATATTAAATTTACATTAGAATGACCACTTGCAGAAGGCAGTCTGACTTCCATTCTGTGCATGAATTTACTGCCTGCTAAAAGAAACAAACAAAAACCAGCATTATCAACTGGATTTTAAGAAGACCCAATATCTCATAACACAGTTTCCAGGTGTTCAGACACACTCCAAAGTTACCCAAAACATCAGGACCCAGGACAATCTCACCAAAAACCAGGAAAATCTGACCAATTATCAAGGGAAAAGAAAATCAACAGATGACAATCCCAAGATGACACAGATATTGGAAGTATCACACAACAAACTTAAGAAGTTATTTCAAGCTTTATGAGGTAAGCGTGAGCACTCTTGAAATTAATGGGGAGTTACATATTCTAAGCAGAGAAATAGAAACTATAAAACAAAGGCAAATAGAAATTTTAGTACAGAAAGTAAGCCAATATCTGGAAAAAAAAATAAAAAACCCTAGATGGGCTCAAACTAGTAGAATGTAGATGACAGAGGAAAGAGAGGGTAAAATCGAGATAGAACAATAGAAATTGACCAATCTGAACAACAACAACAACAACAACAACAAAAGCAAAACAAAACAAAAAAATAGGGAAAACAAAATGAACAGAGCCTTAGTGACTTGTGGAATAATATTTTAATGTTTAATATTTTTTTGTTGGATTTCTTGAAAGAGGAGAAAGTAAGTGTTGCACAAAACATATTTGAAGAAACAGTAGTTACAAGCATTCTAAATTTGGTAAAAAGCATACATTCACAGACTCAAGGAGTTCAGTAAACTCCAAATCCAGAACAATCTTAAAACTATGTGTACATAGTGAGCTACAAAATGCAAGAAATACTAACAATTGATTTTAAAAAGGAGAAATAAAAAGTCCACAATTACACTGGAAGATTTCAACACACTTTCTCAATAATTGGCAAAGCAGTAAGACAGAATATTAAGAAAGATACAAAAAAAATATCTTAACAATATTATCAACTAACTAAAACCAGGGTTTGGTAAATTATGGCTTACCAATCAGATCTGGACTTCCGCCATTTTTGATATGGCCCAGGTCCTAAGAATGTTTTTTACACTTTAAAATGGTTGCATCTTAAATGGTTATATAAGTATCTGCATAGTCTTTTCAATTTTGCTTCTTGGTTTGCAAAGTCTAAAATATTTACTACTTTTCACTTTAATCTTTTTGCCAATCTCTGAATTAGAAAGTGACATTTATAGAACACTCCAAAACCACAAACCAGATATTCTTCCAAATGTTCATGAAATATTCACTAAGACCATGTGTAGGCCATAAGCCAAACCATAAAAAATCTAAATGAATGGAAAGCATACAAAGTATGTTCTCTCATAATATTGGGATTAACATATAAATCTGTAAGAGAAAGATATCTGGAAAATCCCCAATGAAGTTGAAATTAAACAGCACACATTTATATAACTAATGGTTATAAGAATATGTCACAAAGAAAAATAAAACATATTTTAATTGAATTACTGTACATAAAAATTTGTGGAATGCAGCTAAAGCAGTGCTGAGAGGGAAATTTATAGCAGTAAATATTTGTGTTAAAAATAATAAAGGTCTTAAATAATTACAGCCTCTGACTTGAGATATGGAAAAAAGAATAGCAAATTAAATAAAAGCAAGCAAAATGAATGAAAAAAATAAGGATAGAATATTATTTTAAGATAGACAAGAGAGAATCAATATAAACAAAAGACAGTTCTTCGAAAATATAAAGAAAAATGTATAAACTACTACTTAGACTAACAAAAAAAAAGGAGAGAGAAAACTGAAATTAATAATAACATCATAAAAGAGGCTATCACTACAGATGCTAAAGCTATAAATAGTGAATACAGGAATAAGACAAACAAATCTACAGATCATCGTTGGAAAAAATTAAAGATCTAAATATTTGCAAAATGCTTATTTTGCAAATTTTTCAAATATTATATGTTCATGAACCAGATAACTTAATATTTTTAAGGTGACAATACTACCCAAATTGATCTACAGGCTCAATATAAGTGCTATTAAAGTCCCTGATTTCTTCTCCATAGAAATTGACAAGATGATACTAAGTCTTACAGAAAATCATGGAACCCAAAATAGCCAAAATCTTGGAAAAGAAGAACAAAGTTGGACATCACTCACTTCTTGTTTTTAAATTTTGGTATGAAGCTACAGTTATCAAAGGAACATAATACTGACATAAGGGTCAACATATTGATCAATGAAATTGATTTATGGTAATACATTTATGGTAAATTGATTTTGACAGGTGGGAAGACAATTTAATTGGGAAAGAAAAGACTTTTCAAAAACTGTGTTGGGAAAACTAGAATTCCACATGCAAAAAAAAAAAAAATTAATAACGTTGAAATGCTTACAACACACCCAACAATTAACTCAAAATGGAACACAGATTAAAATTTAAGACCTAAAACTATAAGCAGGAAAGGAAACAAAAACAAAATTAAACTAGTAGAATTATGCCAAAATAAAAAGCTTTTCCAGTTAAGGAAAACATCAACAAAACAAAAAGGCAATCTACTTAGTGGGAGACGATATTTGCAAATGATATATCTGGTAAGGGGTTAATATCCAAAATATATGAAGAACTTAACTTAATATCAAAAAAATAACCCAATTTAAACATGAAAAAAGGACTTGAATAGACATTTTTCCAAGGAAGACATACAGATGGCCAACAAACACATGAAAAGATGCTCAATATCACTAATCATCAAGGAAATGCAAATCAAAACCACCATGAATATCACCCATCAGAATGGCTAAAATAAAAAAAAAAAAACACAAAAAGTAACAAGTGTTGACAAAGATGTGGAAAAAAAGGAATTCTTATGCACTGTTGATAGGAATGCAAGCTGGTGTAGCCACTGTGGAAAACAGAATGGAGGTTCCTCAAAAATTAAAAGTAGAATTAAACTATGATCCAATAATTCTACTATTTACCCAAAGAAAACAAGAACACTAATTTGAAAAGACATATACAGCCCTGTTTACTGCAGCATTATTTACAATAGCCAAGATACACAAGCAACCCAAGTATATAACCATAGATGAATGGATAAAGAAGAAATGGTATATTTATATATGTGTATATGTATCATATATATATATATATATATATATATATGATGGAATATTACATAGCAATAAAAAAACAAAACCTTGCCATTTGCAACATTGATGGACATAAAGACTATACTGCTAAGTGAAATATGTCAGTCGGATGAAGACAAACACCACAAGGATTTCACTCATATGTGGAAGTTAAGAAACAAAGCCAATAAAGAAAAGAGACAAACAAAAAACCAGACTCTTAAATATAGAGAACAAACTGGTGGTTGCCAGAGGGGAGGTGGGTGGTGGAATGAGTGAAATAGCAATGGGGATAAAAATAAAATTAATAAAATAAAATTTAAAAAAATAATAAATAAAATAAAATAAAATAGAAAAGACAACCCAATAATGGGAGAAAATTTTTGCAAATTATGTATCTGATGAGACTAAAATATATAAATAACTCTTATAAATAAATAATAAATTAGGTCTCTGATGTGCCTGGAATATATAAATAACTCTTATAAATAAATAAAAAGACACCCCATTTATTAAAAGAATGGACAAAAATGTGAATCTATATCTAAAAAAGATACACAAATGACTTAAAAATACATGAAAGGTGCTTTAAAAGATCTGCCATAGGGAAATATAAATAAAAACCACAATGAGATACCATTTCACAGCCACTAGGATGGCTATAATAAAAACCTAAGAGAAAAACCAGTTGCTGATAAAGATGTGGAGAAAGTGGCACCATCATACATCACTGATGTGACTGTAATGCAGGGCAGCTGCTTTGGAAGACAGTTTGACAGTTCCTTAAATTATTAAAAATGGAGTTCACCATTGGGTGATAACAATATTTTAAAGTTTATTGAGTTTATGGCTGCAAAACTCTATAAATACACTGAATACCAATGAATTGTACTCCTTAAACACATGATTTGAATCTATGTGAAGTATATTTCAGTAATTGTCTTATATAAAAACAAAACAAAAGCCTATACATAATGTCTATAGCAGCTTCATTTGTAATCAGTAAACACTGAAACAACCCAAATATCCCTGAACTAGGAAATGCACAAACAAATGAACAAACAAAAACAAAAGAAAAATAAATTATTGATACATGCAACCATATGGATGAATCTCAAATGCATTATGCCACATGACAGAAAGCAGTCTCGAAATTCAATATATTGTATGGTTCCATTTATATGACATTCTGGAAAGATAAAGCTATTGTGATAGAGCATAGTTTAGTGGCTACAAGGGTTATAAATCATGGGTTATAAATCATCTTTTGACTACAAAAGAGTAGCACAAGGAGTTGTGGGGGGTAATGGAATTCCTTTGTGTCTTGATTTTGCTCGTAATTACATGACTCTATACATGAGTCAAATATGGTAGATTCCCAAAAGAGTTCATTTTAAATAAATTTAATTATAATTCAATTTAAACAAACAAACAAACATGGTAACTTTTCTCTGTGTTTTATTTGTGTCATACAAGCATTATGTTAGAGTCTTTAATGTTGCCAGGCCTAGCAGTGGCATTATGGAATTAGACACTATTATTCTCACATTCATATATCAAATGAGAAATTAAGGGTTTGAAGAGTTTGAGAGATTTAATCAAAGTCACAAAACTAATACCTTGGAGCTGGAGATTTGAACCAAACCAATGTGATACTAGGTCTTAGTTCATTTGGATTTCTATAACCAAATGCCAGAGACCAAGTGGCTTATAAGCAACTAATATCTCTTTCTCACATTTGTCGGGACTGGGAAGTCCAAGATCAAGGTACCCTTGGATTCAGTGTCTGATGAGACCAGCTTCCTCAATGATACCTATCTATTTGCTCTAATCTCACATGGCAGAAGGAGCAAGGGAGCATTCTTGGGCCATTTGATAAGGGCTTAATTCCATTCATGAAGACTCCATCTTCATAGCCTAATCAACTCCAAAGTCTCCACCTCCAAATACCATCACATTTTAGGTTAGGATTTCAACATATATATTTTGGAGGGACACAGACATACAGATCACAGTGTAGAAACCACATTCTTAATTTTTATGCACTATGCCTTTCCGTACACTGTTTTCTCATATGTTCAGGAAAAAAAAAATGCCTGTCATCAAGTGAGTTAGAATAATCACTACTCCATGCTTAAGAACTATCAAATCAACAACAAAATTTGTAGTTCCCCCCCAAATTTGTAGTTTTTAAAACATTTTTAACTTTTTATTGAAATTCAACATGATTCAGAAAAATGAACCAGGTATATAGCTCAATGGATTTTCACACCCACAAAACACCTGTGTAACCAGCATCCAGATCAAGAAATAGAACATTCCAAGGGTCCTTACTTCCCCCACCCCTAGAAGTCCCTCATGCCCCTTCTGACTACTACCCTCCCATAAATCCTGACTTCTAAGATGATAGGTTAGCTTTGCCTGTTCCTGAGCTTCATATACACAGGACTATACAGCGTGTGCTCATTTGTGTCTGGCTTCTTTTGCTCGGCATAATGTTGTTGTGTGTATCAGTCATTCTTATTGTTATGTTATTCCATTATGTGATTATAACACACTTTATTTATTCACCATTTTGTTGATGGGCATTTGGGTGGTTTCCAAGTTCGGGGCTGTCGTGAACAGTCTTGCTATAAGAATTTGTGCCCTTGCCTTGGATGAACATATGAATGCATTTATGTTCATTTGTTACTGGGAGTGGTACTGCTGAACCATCAAATTTGTAGATTTTTTACATAAAATGTATACTTTTGGTAAGTCATTTAAAGAACCTTAGAAAGAATCACATGAGCTGTGTCTGAGCACATCTCTATCCAACAAGATGTCACAAATATTCAGTGAAAAATAAACATTTGTTGATGTGGTGCTATGGTCATAGGTAAGTTCTACCTCTTTCTGATCTTATCTTATGATATGAATTTTGTGAAAGTGTACAGATTCCAGTTCGTGTGTTGGGATACACTCTACAATTGTTTGTGAATATATTTAAGGATATCTTCCTAAACCCTCCAGAATTTTTATCCTAATTCAGAAAGATTTCATCTCATAATCTACATAGCCAGTCAAAAGTTCTCCAAAATAATTAAACTGGGACATATATTAGCCTCTTATTCCAGATGTTTTGACAAGGATATATCACTACAATTGTATTAATTACACAGTTTTATTTAACTATTAAATAATACAAATCACTATATCAAACTATATCCTCATGCTGGCTCACTAGTAGTGAGATTAAAGTTTCTGAAAACTAAACATCTTTGATCATTTATAATAAAACATATCTGATTTGTTCTTCTGTGGGGCCAATTTGAATATGATTTATTTTCATTGTTTAGTCATCTGAACTTCTTGATTCCAAAATAATTTCGCCTTTAAGCTGATTAGATATTTGTTACATTTTAATCTCTTACAGAAGAGTTCAAAATATTTCAGGACCAAAAGTGGGGAGAGAACAATCAAAAAGAAAATTTCAGAATTGATTTTCACAAGAGAAGTTTCTGATCTGTGTTATTCACCATCTCACATTTTTAGTCTGATCTAATACTGATAAAAAACAGTATCAATTTCATGGTTTTAGGGATGAACTATACCAAAATCAAACAAATATGTTCATGGGAAATTCTGATGTTTGTTATCTTCCACCAAATACAGTCATTCAGATTTTGTCAGTAGCCTCTTTTTCATCTTTGGGTTTATATTCCATCTTTAATTGATTTCAACAAGCTTCTTTATTTGCCAATCAATAGTAGGACATTGACATGTAGAAGTGAAGTTCAGTAACTACTGGCCTTTTTTCAATATGAGAGATGATGTTTTTAAGGGGACAAATTAAAACATTATCAGTAAATAATTTTGTATTTCCCATCACTTCATGGCACACAATATTATAGGATTATATTCAAATGAGTTACCACCAACAAAAATGCTCTGAAACATATTCTTGAATAATTTGTACTTCTTTAATGCTAATTAGATGAGCAGTCAATGCTCCCTCTGCAATCTTTTGGCATCCTACAGATCTTTTAAAATTAACCCTCAATTTCCAATGTTCCAGTAACTTAACCATTGAAACAATCTATACATTCTATTATTTGTACTATCCAATGAGAGAAGACTGTGCTTCATTTATATATCTTATCACTAAATTTCATTGATCATAATTGTGTTGTTACTCCAAAATCATGCATTATTTTTAGCTTTTCTACATTTATTTGTGACTATTTGGAAATTCTCAAGCAATATAATAACCAAATATATCATTGATCCTATGGGAAATCAATCTTTAATTTTCTTAAAATGTAAACCTGGTTCATTAAAATAAGAGAGATTTGGACTATCAAACTTCAGGATGTATTTAGGTCAACATAATGTAATTGTCTCTTCTATGTTTACTAAAAGTATGTGGTATACCACTCACAGGACTTAGTGCATTCTTTTGTTCTCCTTCCTTTATATATCTAAACCCTGTATCACCTCATTTATTTTTGTTTTTATTTTTATTTTTGAGAGAGAGATACAGAGCCAGCAGGCGAGGGGCAGAGAGAGGGAAACAGAATCCCAAGCAGGCTCCGCGCTGTTACTACAGAGCCTGACGCAGGAGCTTGAACTCAAACCATGAGATCATGATCTGAGCCGAAATCAAGAGTCTGAAGCTGAACAACTGAGCCAACCAGGCGCCCCTCACCTCATTTTATCTTGTGTTTACTTCATAAGCTACCAGTACAGTGAAGACAATAGGCATACACAAGGAAGAGGGAAACGAAATCTCCAATCAACCTGTATGTCTGAGGCAAGAAAGAAGCTATAGTTCCCATTCAGTGTCTCTGCTGCCTCGGCTTGCTGATGGACATCATTTACATTCTATTACTCATTAGGATTGCCCACTAGACTAGTTCACATTAGGGTTACTTACTGAAAGACCCTCTTGTCCATATTCTCCCAGAGCTCTGTGGTCAGAGTACATCGTGAATCTATTCATTACTCCCTTTACAATTTAAGTTGGACATTTTTGAAACTTGAGAATGTTTTATTCCTTAAACCAGAATTGTCATTAAGTAGAACAAATAGGAACTAGAAAAATAAGTGTTGAGATTTTCTTGAATAGGTCTAAGAGTGTGGTTCTTAATATGCTTGCCCATTTCTTTTAATTTTCTGGACCCTAAAAATTTGAATTTCATATGCCAGAGACAGTATTGCAGTATGAAGAAATGTTGAATGTGGTAAGAATATTGTGTTCCTTATGATTACATACGTGTGTGTGTGTGTGTGTGTGTGTGTGTGTGTGTGTGTGTGTAGGCGGCCCATGTGGTTGTCCTGTAGTATATAAAAAGTCAGAATTCTGTTCCATAATTCCCTCTTCTTTAACTGTTGGAGAGAAATGTACTATAAGCTCAAGTTTCAACTCCTCAAGTTTAGGAACTGTTACACATTATTTTTAGTTTGAGTCAGTTCATATTACCTTATACGAGATTCTTTAAGGATGTAAGAGATTTGAGGGATGGCTGGAACATCTTCCTCAGAACTCTGAAACTTTCTCTTTTCCTCCCTCTCTGAAACAAAATCCTTTATCACATTTTCCCAAATTAATTATAAAAGTTAAAAATTAAATCTTACTTTTGTCCCCCACATTAATCCTATGTAGATCAGTTATTTTGTCCATATTAATGGGAGCATAGCACTAGTGAGATTTAATTTCAAACTTTTGTAATTATAGCTAAAATTAAATTTTACCATGGATAAATTGTCCATGTCCTAGATGAGAACAGACTGGGAGGATTAGCAATTGGACCTCCAGGATGACTTATGTTATCTTTGGTAATTAATTAAAATCAATGTGTAGAGGCCTATATTTGGAAAGTTAAGGAGTTTCCAAGCAGGAATTTGTCAAATCCTCTCTCAAGTTTGGTGTAAGGGGTGCAGGAGGAGCAGTGCTTTGAGAAAACTACAGAAGATCCAAAGTAGTGCAGTGAAGCTAGAGTACCTTATTCTGGTTACTGGATTAAGCAGGTGCCCTTCCTGAAGTACTATGGAAGTTTCATAAAGTTGGGAAACAGAACTTCTGTTTCCTTAATGGCTAAACAGCTAAGAAGCCAAAAAAAAATAAAAAGGGGCGCCTGGGTGGCGCAGTCGGTTAAGCGTCCGACTTCAGCCAGGTCACGATCTCGCGGTCTGTGAGTTCGAGCCCCGCGTCAGGCTCTGGGCTGATGGCTCGGAGCCTGGAGCCTGTTTCCGATTCTGTGTCTCCCTCTCTCTCTGCCCCTCCCCCGTTCATGCTCTGTCTCTCTCTGTCCCAAAAATAAATAAAAAACGTTGAAAAAAAAAATTAAAAAGAAGCCACTATAGGGAGTGAAGACATTGGCTAATTTATCCTCAAAATTGAGTCTGTATGGAGAATTATAGGAAAATGGGGGAGGAAAGTTGTTAATTCTGAAGAATCTAAGTGGAAGCAAAATGCAATAGCAAAATTTCTGGTTAAATCTCAAAATGTAAATCTCCACACTGTGGAGAACAGTGTGATGTAGTTACAATGTAGACACTGTACAACAAGATACTATTTAAAAAGCATTGCCCAGAGAGTTTTTTGAAACACTTGAGGAGAAAGGCCTTATAAATTTCAAAAGCAGTAATCAGAGCAAACAAGCATTAACAAGTTCAGTGACCAAGCAACTAAGGAGTCTTCCTGGATGTGTAGCTATTTTATAAATGCCATACCAGAGCAGAGTGTCACGCCATTAACAAGTCCAGTTGGGCTTTTGTTTCTCTGGCCCCGGCAGCCCTATGTTTCCAAGTGCAAGGTTGTGCTTAGAAAGGCAGCTTCCCCTTCTTACAACCAGTGCTGATGTGCTCCTGCATGTGTCTCCCTAGCAATGACAGGAACTGGAATATGGACGAATGTATTCTAATGCCTTCCATCTTGACATCTCTCCAGTCTTGATGTGCACACCCATTCTAACTACATCTTAAAAAGGAACGTTTTCACACTGCTCCTGAGGACTTTATTGGAGTTGTTTTCATAAATTAAATACACTATTAATGGAAAAATGTATATGACTTATGCCTTGCCTATAATCTCATAGTGATTGCATTTGTGTCGGGAAGGAATGGGGTAGACCTTAATTTTGCTCACGCTCGTCTAACACATATTCACTGTAGATTTGATTGGTTTCTTTACTTTAACTTCTCCTTTAATATTTTCGTACAATGTTTGGTTCTGGACATTTGAGTTTTCAAAATGGGCTGAGTCGCCCTCCACTACCAGCCAGGCTAGCCTTGGATTTAATTTGAAAAATAGTTAAAATGTTACACACCCACATCTAAGCCTGGTCATTTGTTAACATGACTGAATTAGGAAGCATGTCCTGTCCTCCATGCCTGATTTTGTGCTCATGCCATCCATGCTCTGCTTTTTCTCTCAGCTCTATGTATCAATGACCCGTGTAGCCTCAGTGTTCAAAGACCTCATTTTAGTCTACTCCAAGACCCTACAGTTTCCTCTACATTCATAGCATTTCACACCCTCCTTCTTTAAATGAAAACTATCTTAGATTGCTCTGTGGCATCTCTTGTGTTCTTGAATTAAAATCCAATGTTGGCATTTTACTAAGCTTTCCATGTATGTTTATTTCATGCCTATAATAGACTAGACTGTGGTGTGTACAATATACATTTCTGTATCCCACACGTCCTTTCCCCATTCTATCTCCAGATGACTAAGACAGTGTCTTGAATGTGACAGTTGCTCAGTACATTCTTGTTAATTCACATTTTAGTTGCCAATTCTAAGTAGAAGAGATCAAATCTAATTCCTCATCTATAATAGCTTAGATGTTTTTAATAATCTGATCAGTGCTAGCAGATAGATGGCCAAAGAGAACTGAGGGAATGAAAGTTGAAAAAAATATTCTGTTGGGGAGTACTAACTGAGTTGGTGTCTGCTATGATTTTATCTGAGTGGATGATGATCATCTGAGTGATCATCTGTCATTCTGGGAAAACAGTTCATTCATTTTGTCCTAGGATGTAGTAATAATATAATAGCTTCAATAATATTTTTTTAAATGAGAAGCATCATGTTAAAAGCCAACCACACAATGGAGAGCACACAGCCTTCCATAATTATCATCATCTACAATATGATCTAAATCATCAATGTTACCACTATTAGGCCACTAATAATTGACATTTCATAGTCACAAATTTCCCTTGACAGAACAGCATGTCAGACATCTGTTACCACTGCACTCCATTGCTTCTGCATATTTTATATTAACCTCTTTGTTGACCCAATATCTGTCTTGTGCTTCCAGATACAACATAAGGAGGTCCTCTGAACTCCAATCTGATAGTTACAGGGCCCACCACCATGTCAAGCAGCAATTCATGTCCTGAGAACCTATGCCCATCAGCAAGTTGAATCCTGTGTTAGATTTTATGCTGCACAGCTAGATTTTCACTCAAAAGCCACGGAATACATTAGAAAGATTACTTTGCCCCTTCTGACTCTAGCAGAAGCAATAAACTTGAATGCTATGGAAAGGCTATGAATTGCTGGCCCCTGAGCTCAACAGTTGGAAATAACAAATGACCAGCCTGGCTGTTATGACAGTGTCCGTCACTGGAAGTCCATATGCTCTCACATTCTTTGTCTGCACAGTTTCACTTGGAGCACACACCTTCCCTTTCGGTCACAGAAAGCACTGGCAATAGGCTGGTCTTCCCCTACACAAGGCCCTCAGTTATACTGACCAGTAAAATGAACGTCCCTAAGTGTTTCTTTCAGGTTTCCCCCTATCCCCAGAGGTTTCTAAATGTTCTTATCTTGGGATTGATTCCACCGTGAAGCTTTCACTTACCTTTCAATCTTTAACTCTTGCTTTTGTCAGCAAAAGGGGAATATAAAATCTCTATTTTTATAAGTGACCCATGGGATTTCCTTTTATTTTAGGTATCTGAATACTATTAAAATAATAAAATTTATTTTATTTTAGGTATCTGAATAAAATTCGTCAGTGGAATTATCATTTTTATCATTTTCTAAATCATATGGCCACTCTCTTATGTTTGTCCAGAAATGCAGTTGATAACTGACATCTTCCTGTTCTCTTTTATTTCTTCTTTTAACCTGTTGCCATTTCCTATATACCAAAAGGAATTCACTGTTTCTCAGTTCTTCCATCACTTCCATCACTACTGTATCGTAGCTGTAGACTAAGTTTATGTCTTTTTACACCTAAAAATCTCCTTTCTACATATTTCCCAGGCTGCTGTATCCTTTACAAGAGTCAGATGTAGCAATCAGTCCCCGAAGTGCCCCAGATAATGGAAAGCAAGAGGTCGGGAGGAGGCGGGGTGAAGCCTCCAGACAAAAATGTGTGATGAACAGATTTTCATGGTTTAATGCCGTTGTCTAGACTATGTATCCCTAAGACCTACCACAGTTTGGGACGAGGTTAGGAATAGGATGAGACATAGAAATGTTATAAACCTCCTAAACAGAGACTGAAAGTCTTTGGCAACTGTAACTACACTCCCTCCACACCAAGAATTACACTCTTTTAAGAGAATTACTCAGCAAAAAAACATCTTCTACTTTGTGGCAGGAAGGTGTCCCACAAGATATGGAACATTTTCCTGAATTAAACAAGGTGGGGATGGTGGGGGTGGATTGTCATCTAAAGGAGATAATATGCCTTTCTCACTGAGATAACACAGTAAGTTTCTCTAATCATAGGACTTTGGGGGCGGGAGTAAAGTGTCCAATAAGAGAAGAATTTGCTAAATTTTATAGGTGTTTTAGAGAAAAAATTTTTATTAATAATAAAAATAAAATAATAATAAATGAATTAAATCAAAATAATAAAAAAAGTAAGTTTATTATTATTTAAAAGCACTGTTGTTAGTACAGTTTATGAAATAAGACATCACCTGATATCTCTAGAAAGCCATGATAAATTGGTTTGATTGGGCTAGCCATAAATTATGATTACTCTTTTTTATATACTCCTTTATGATAGAAACTAAGGACTGTTATAAAACAAACCAACAAATGCACATATGCTATGAAAGCCTCACCACCACTTTAGGAAATGGGTGTTGCCCCATTTTAAAGAGGCATTTTAAAAACAATTAAATATGGAGATGTTAGGTAATTTATTTAAGCTCACAGAGTTAGTAAGGAGATAGAGCACTAGGTCTACCCTGTCACCAATACTTTCCACTGAAATAATGCAATCACATCTCATAGTGATTTATTCATTTATTTATTTATTTATTTTTATTTATTTATTTTGAGAGAGAGTGCACACATGAGCAGGGGAGAGGCAGAGAGAGGGAGAGAGAGAATCACAAGCAGCCTCCCTGATGTCAGTGCGGAGCCGGATGCTAGGCTCAAACCCACAAACCATGAGATCATGACCTGAGCCAAAACCAAGAGTCGGACAACTTAACCAACTGAGCCACCCAGGCACCCCACATCTCATAGTGATTTAAAGCAGGCAAAGACTGAGGGGTGTTGTTATTGTTGTTTGTTTTGTTTTTTACTTTAGGGGATAAAAATATTTTACGTAATTTTTTGGATTAAAATCTTATAGACCAACAGTGTGTTTACTTTGCTCTTGGCATGGAATCAGATCTTTTATTTTGTCCGCACGGTCTAGAAAGTGTTAAGAGAAAGGAAGATATTTTCCCATGTACTGTGTTATTAGGTGCACTGTCTTTGGAGACCAATATAATTTCTTTATGTTTTCTCCAGAGAAGACATAATGATACAGGATTTTGAGTTTGAACCATCCACACACAACAGAAACAACAATAGTTTCCATCTGTGTAAACTAGATGACAAACAGCCAGAATTACTAGAAGCTAGGTACCTCCCAGGTTTAAATCACTGGAAAAGTAAGATTTTGTCATGTCTTGATAAAGCGTGTCTTTAAAAATAACAAATGCAGCAGCCTCCAAAGAGAATTATGTCAGAAAGAGAAAACTGAACAAGATAGAATCCAATACAAAGCCTAAAATCCTGAACCATGAATGTTATCTTGTAGCTAACAAATATACTAAAAGTTGAAGACACCTTATTTTACTCACTTCCCTATGTGACTATATATATGCATCTCAATTGTATTGGTTAGTTGAAGTTTAACCCTTTTATTTTGTCCCAGTATTCCCTCAAGATGAACAAAAGAATAGAGAAAAAAAATATATATATATATAGGTTGCCCTAAAGGGCCTTGGGGTACACACAGCTTTCAGTGATAGATTTAAATGGCCATGAATTTACATTGACCTTACAACGTTCCTGTTTATCCTGAAGTGCACAGACCATTTTCCCCCTTTGGTGCCTTGATTAATGACTCTTCACTTCTTTTCCCTGGTTTCTCCTTTCTTAACTTTCCTGTTGATAAGTGTGTTTCAATTCGAAAGCAGTGTGTCACCATGGAGTTGGGGGTCACTTCCTGTTGGTCTTACTTACTTGGAATTGCCAGCCCCATGGGTTTAGCCTTTACAGTGCTACAAATATTTCATCTTGGTGATGTAGTCCCTGTGACTGGGCCACATTGTCTATTATTTTAGATTGAGTGGCCTGTGTTTCCTTTTTTGTATGACACTTGAGTAACATTGTATGACTGCTGACCCTAAAGAAAATGAGATGTGCCTCCCACAAGACAAGAACTGAGCACTGAAACTTCTAAATAATGTTTAAATAGAAGTCAGTGCACTAACTCTGGACTGTAAATCTATGCATGCTTTCTAAGTTCCTCAACTTAATTTTCCTGACATGCCCCCTGTGCCAGTTCCACTTGTGCTGAGTCCTGAACTATACAATCTTTAGGTACTCTGTCTATAAGCATCTGGAGGCATGGACCTAATTTTATCACCTAGTTTACTCAAAAAATTGAAACTCAAAACACAACTCCAGCCTGGCCAGATTCAAGTACTTGGTTGCAGCTGTTTTCCTCATGATAGCAGAAGCACCACATCCCTCAGGTAAAACTTGAGGTTTCCAGTACTTTTCATAATCTGATAAAAAGAAAATGAACTGCAAGGTCTTGCTCCTTGTATTATCAAATACAGCTTGTGAAGTAACTTGAGAATAACAAAGATGGCTTGCCCTTGCCTCTGGAATCGGTCTCTCTCTCTCTCTTTTTCTCTCTCTCAGTCTCCTCCTCCCTCCCTCCCCTCTGTGGAACATGCAGTAAGAAAACAAATCTCAACTGTACAATTTGTAACATTTTTTCCCATGACGCAGTCTATCATTATTTGGATGACTAAAAGCTTTAATTATTTACTTTTGGGAGTCCCTAAAACCCATGTCATCAAAAATACTGAAGAATTTTCTGGGAAAGGTTTGAAACACTTCCAGTTAAACTCTTGACTTAATATCTCAAGAAGAAAAAATAATGTTTCTACCACATATTTTATTAAACCCTTTAGGTCCTTTTACAAGAGAGGAAATACCAATTAACGTATAATTTAGCAGAACAAAATATTATCCCATTTCAACCAGTACCCACTTCCTTGAAGTTTATTCAAGCATTAATAACCATTTAATGCAATTTAACTACACTGAGGTATCCATTACATTAATATAATATATCCATCAGGAAATTAGAGTTTTGTTTCCATGAATTTTGTATTACAAGAAAGTCTTTATAATTTTATTCTGCATTTTATGATTCTTAATTTCAACTCCTCAGTCTCTGTTACAGTGTGAGATGATCAAAATGTTCCCAATGCTAAAAGATTACAATTACTTGATTTATTCAGCCAGGAATCACAAATGAATTTTATATATACATATACATATCGTTAACATATTTGAAGATTTAAACCACTAGATGTGTCAGGATCATCAAACCTCCTTAGGAATATAACACTGTGAGTAAGTTTTTGAGAACATTAACAATGATCCTTTTAAAGCATACATTTTGGGATGATGTCCATGATGTAATATCTTCATGGTCTGGAGACCTATATCGTGTTTTTAAGGACAAATTATACTACCTGTGAGGACAGTTATATCAGCATATATTTTTGAATGCTTTAGCTCAAGAAGTATTGATCATGGATCTCTAGCTATGTTTCAGTATGTAAGGAAAAATTTATTCACATGATAGCAAATATTAGAATATTAGATATTTAGGGGAGGAGACAGGCCTTTCCTTGAACATCTTTATCTGACAGTAAATACTTAGAAAGCCAAAAAACTTGATTAAAGGAACTTGGCTATTTTGTGTCAGGATCAGAGCATGGTTCTCACTGTCCAAGTTAAAGCACTTCCTACAACATAGTGAGCTCTCATCCAGATAGGAAATATAAATGTGCATACAGCAATGGAAGACACAGATCCATGCTTTGAAGTATCTTTGCTTCCATGTTAGGAGGACTAAGGGGATATTCCATCAGACTTCTGGAACCTTTGCAACCTCCCTTCACATCACAACAGCATAGAAACAAACTATATCACCTTTTCTCAATGTAGGAAGGGTGGTGAGCTCATGTGGATCATATTTGTCTTTTCAAATAAAATCTGAAAGTTTATCTAAGGATTCTTATTCTTTTTGCCTAATTAGTATAATCTACTATTTACCTTTTCCTCCCTCCCTCCCTTCCTTCCTTCCTTCCTCCCTTTCTTTCTTTCTTTCTCTCTTTCTCTTTTCTTCTTTTCCTTTCCTTTTTTTTTCTTTTCTTTTCTTTTCTTTTCTTTTCTTTTCTTTTCTTTTCTTTTCTTTTCTTTTCTTATCTTTTCTTTTCTTTTTGTAGTAAGCTTCACACTCAGCATAGAACCCAACTTGAGGCTTGAACTCAGCACTCTGAGATCAAGACCTGGGCTGAGATCAAGAATTGGATGCTTAACTGACTGAGCCATCCAGGCACTCCCTATTTACTTTTATGACTCTATAGAATTAACTTAAATAATGTCTGAAAGGAGATTTTGAAAGTAATACCTTGAAAGGAAAAATCAAAGATTGGGAAGTTCCTAAAATCCTACTAAGAGAATTTCAGAGGTCATAATTTGGTTAATTCAAGAAAAGTTCCTGCTACTGAAGAGGTTTACAAATGTGTTTACATGGAGAAAGCAGACAACCTGTGAATTTCAGCAATGTAGATCAACCATATGGACAAATCTGATCTCTTATCTGCTCCTAAATTGAGACATTATATGAGAAACAGTATAATATCCTAAGTTTTCCTGCTTACATTTTCTAATTGATTCAGTTCAGGAGGTTATTCATAAACACTGTTCTGAATGCTAAATGGTAGAAGGCAAACACATATAAAAAAGATAAATGCATTTCTTAGAGATTTTTAGCTAAGTCCATATGAGTAGGTGTACTATGTCCTAATCTAGCTTTTCCTACTCCATCTTTGTTATCTACATGCCTTATAATGAAATAAAGTGAGATCATAAACAATGTTGTTTGGCTCTATTCATCTTAGGATGAGGTCCTTAATGAGTAATGCCTCAGTGAGAATAGATCAATAACTTTAAACTCAATGAGAAGAGCTTTCTTACTAGATGACAAGTAGTAACGACAAAAGAGTGAAGAGAGGCAACTAAGTATTTACTTCAGTAGAGAAGTGGATCCTTGAAAGGACCTCTGATAGAAGGTGAGTCCAATCTGGTTTTGCCATGTTTTCCCCACTGCTTAACATCTTTCCTTTTTTTTTTTCCTATCCCCATATCTACCTTCAGATAAACATAGAATTTCTTTCCTCACTTTTCCTTTTTAACCTGTGTCTATCAAACCTGTCAGCAAGCTTTCATGGTTATTCATTTAGTAAACATTTATTAGGTACCTACCATGTGCCAAACCTTGTGCTATACGTTGATCTTTTGCCCTTGCACGTCTTCTGGCCTGCTCCCACCTGCCTCCTGGCTTCCCTTCCTTCTGGGAATGTGCTAGCATGCTGATGCTGTATCTGTACTACCAAACTTCTTGTCCTAGATTCCAGGTACTCAGGTGTTACTCATGATCCAGAACACCCAACTCCAAATTGATTCCTTACATTTTATCGATTCCCAATTGTATAGAAAAAGTTAATTAAGACTAAAAAAGGAAAATTGTTCTGCATTCATTCAAAATAAACTGCGAATGGCATAGAAACTCCTAACCAAGGATATCACCTTAAAAAAATACTAATAATTTTCTCAAATCATTTGTAGATGAACATTCAATTGGTCTGTTATCACAAAGTTTTAGAAGAAAATCCCATACACTTACCTGTCAAAAGCTAGACATCCTTTTCCCACACTTCTGAGTCGGCCTCCTCTGCTACCGTTTAAGGCCACATCTGACCTCCAGGACAGCCATTTTTACTGATGACAAACTTGTTCTTTACCTATCTCATTATCTCACATTGGGATGATATGGACTTAATTTGATAGGAGGTAATGAAAATAGATATCAAAATTGTTTCTCATATAGAAAACAAGGATCAGTGAGGAAAACAAAACATAAACATGGAAATATTGGTCATATTGATGGAAAAATAGTCTTGTGAGAGGAAATTTTTGAGAATGACAGTAATATTCATGTGAAAGAGATTTAATATTCCTTTTTAATGTGAATTTTTATTGCATTTTTAAGACAAGTTTATTGGAACCCACTGATATGTATTTAATATTTCTTATTTCACTGTCTCATAATGTTAACAATTCCAAATTCAAGCATTTGTATTCACCAAGAAAAATACTAATAATTTTATGCCCACTAATAGAATGAATAGATAAAAAGATAATAATAGACCAATACCTGAATCCATATTTGACTAAATCAGTAGGAAATTGGTTGAACTTACCAGTAGTCTTCTGAATGATGAAATTGTCTGTAACAAATACAAAATAAAGACATTACCAGTGAAATACTTAACTTTTTAGAATAGAAAATGCATGCAATTTCAGTTTCAAGAGGCAGAAATACTTCGAGATTTCATATTTAATTTCACTTGGCTTGTTCAGATTTAACAGTTAATTTCCAGTTAAAGTTAATGTTGAACTCCCTTCCTCCACAACCTAAAACATAAGGGTTGCAGTTGAAATTGTGTTAATTTGTCCAAATTAAACAGCAAAAGTTATGCCATGAAAAAAATAACATTGGTACTATATCCCTTTATGGATTAAACTTTAACTTTTATCTTAATAAATACTGACTTCCAAAATCATTACCCCAACTCTTAAGTCATTTCTACAACATAACTTTATTCTTTGAATGCTTACAATGTACCCTTAACTGTGGAAGATACTGTCAACAAACTAGTTCAATACATATGAGTTACTATGATATCCAAACTTGCAAGTCAAAGAGTTCTAAAGAAGTAAAATAGCTTACCCTAGGTAGCTAATATTTTAAAATGCAGAATCATGCAGAATAATGAAACTGGACCACTTTCTTACACCAAACACAAAAATAACTTCAAAATGGATGAAAGACCTAAACATGTGACAGGAAACCATCAAAATCCTAGAGGAGAAAACAGGCAACAACTTCTTTGACATTGGCCACAGCAACTTCTTGGCATGTCTCCAAAGGCAAGGGAAATAAAAGCAAAAATGAACTCCTGGGACTTGATCAAGAAAAAAATTGAGCACAGCAAAGGAAACAATCAACAAAACTAAGAAGCAACCAACATAATGGGAGAAGATATTTGCAAATATATATTGAATAAAAGGTTAGTATCAAAAATCTATAAAGAACTTACCAAACTCAACACCCCAAAAACAAATAACCCAGTGAAGAAATGGGCAGAAGACATGAATAGACACTTTTCCAAAGAAGACACCCAGATAGGCAACAGACACGTGAAAAGATGCTCAACATTGCTCATCATCAGGGAAATACAAATCAAAACCACATTAAGATACACCTCACACCAGTCAGAGTGGCTAAATTCAACAACTCAGGAAACAACAGATGTTGTGAGGATGCGGAGAAAGGGGAACCTTCTTGCACTGTTGGGAGGAATGCAAACTGGTGCAGCCACTATGTAAAACAGTGTGGAGCTTACTCAGAAAATTTAAAAAAATAGACTTACTCTATGACCCAGCAATAGCGCTACTAGGAATTTATCCAAAAGATACGGAGTGCTGATTCATAGGGACACATGTACCCCAATGTTTATAGTGGCACATCAACAATAGCCAAATTACGGGAAGAGCCCAAATGTCCATCAACTGATGAATGGATAAAGAAGATGTGGTATGTATATATACATATATATACATTGTATATATGTATGTATATATACACATATACAATGGAATACTATTGATGATGAAAATGAATAAAATCTTGCCATTGGCAACAACATGGATGGAACCACAGGGTATTAAGCTAAGTGAAATAAGTCAGTCAGAAAAAGGCAGATATCATATGTTTTCACATATATGGAATTAGAGAAACTTAACAGAAGACCACAGGGGAAAATAAGGAAAAATAAGTTACAAACAGAGAAGGAGGCAAGCCATAAGAGACTCTTAAATACACAGAACAAACTGAGAGTTGATGGGGATGGGACGGGGGTAGGGCTGCAGGGAAATGGGAGATGGGCATTGAGGAGGGCACTTGTTGGGATACTGTATGTAAGTGATGAATCACAGGAATCTACTTCTGAACCAAGACTACATTGTATACAATGTATGTTGGCTAACAACAATAAATTATTTTTAAAAATAACAATAAAACAAAAAATAAACAAAAATGGGTAATATTTTTTCATTCAAAAGATGCAAAATCTAACAACTCAAATCTGGATCTAACTTATTCTATAGTTTGTGTACTTTCCATCAAATCTCATGAAATTGGACAATTTGTGGCTCTGGAAAGTTAGGTCTAAGTTTATTCTTTATTCTAATTCTAACATATTTTTTTAAAAATTCAATGTAGATCATGACTGCTTAGAAAAGCAGCGACTACTATAAAATTGTATGAAGCTAAATGAATAACACTGGATGTAGAATGGATTTTCTATCATTTGAAATAATTTCAAATATAGGTGTTTGGGTTTTATGCTTTTATAAGTTTATGAAAACAGATACATGAGAAGAGATTCATAGTTTTGTAGAATATTGTTTAGAAATGAATCAGCACTTAGTGTATAATCATGCTTATTAAAAAGAAAGAATTTAGGGACATCTGGGTGGCTCAGTCAGTTAAGTGTCTGAGTTTGGCTCAGGTCATGATCTCACGGTTCGTAGGTTTAAGCCCCACCTTGGGCTCTGCGCTAATAGCGTGGGGCCTGCTTCAGATTCTGTGTTTCTCTCTCTCTCTCTGCCCCTCCCCAACTTGTTCTCTCTCTCTCTCTTAAAAATAAATACACATTAAAAAAAAATAAAGAATTTAGGTGAGCAAATACGATAAAGAGATTGAAAGAGATCACTACAATTTACAATGGTGAGGCATAGAACTTTTATTATACATTTTAGCTTGAAAATGATCATAGATAGCAAAAGCAACTGGCCTCATAATTTGATTATAACAAGCATATTAAGTTGAAAAGTAATCCAGTAAATGCATAAATACAGTCTGTTCATATTCTCCCTATTCTTTTAGTTTTTATTTTTTTTTCTCTCCGTACTCTTTCATCAAGTGAGTAGATATTTGTTCCACTTCTACTAATTCCCCTTACTACTTACACCTCACCAGTTTCTAAGTGAATTTCACAATTGTGCTCTTAATACATATAATTCAATATTGTTCTTTGCTTTAGTTCTTGTTTCAAGTGGATGACAAGTGCGGGGGAACAGTCTGTGTCTTATCCATGTTAATCCTGTACAGACCACACTCTCCATAGCATTAAGTAAAAGATACTCAACTAGTATTTAGCTAATAAATCTTAAGATTTTTTATCCCTAGTAAAACTTGTGGGAATATGCTCTCTCTTGTCCAAATTCAGTGAGAATATAAACTGACACAACCTTTCTGGAGGGTTATCGTCATATACATAAATGTCTAAGCCTTTCAACCTAGCCATCTCAACTTGGGACACTTTCCTTGGGGTCTTTTTCTGTGCATCATTTTCGCCATAGAACCACCACCTTGTTTCCTACTTCACCATGTTTTTTCACTTGGCTACACCCTACTATTTGTTAAATCTCAGCTTAAAAGCAGCACCCCATGGAAGATTCCTCCTAATATTAAAAATAAGGTTAAGTGACTTAATTTTGGATTCCCAGAGCCCCCAGTGTATCTCATCACAGCACCTACCTACACAACTGTTGTATCCTTATGCCCAAGAGTATCTGCGAATTGTATTTGCTTAATAAGTGTCTATTAAATTAGTGAGTAAATGAGTGAACTAATGAATAATAAATAAATAAATTAATTAATTAATTAATTAATCTGTTTGAACCCATGATGTAGAATAATTGTTTGTATTTTACAACATTAAAATTTACCAGGCATCATAACAATTTGTTTCATAGTAGAATGTCCTTATTTCATTAAAGGATTGTTAAAACATAAAGCAAAAGGAAACCTAATTGGATGTTCTTTTTCTGTATCAAAGAATAATCCATATGCTTAGTGTAAGCATCATCTCAAAAACTATGATATGGAAGTCTACAAATGGAAAATACATAAATCTGGGCCCTTTATTAGGGAGGATCATAGAATTGAGAATGAACGATTTTGTGACCTCTGAATTCCATATAAACATATTTTATTAAAGTCCTAACTAGCTTGGATATCTTCCTCAGAACACTGCAGTGGCATGACTGAAGAGTCTTCTTGGATCATTCCAGCAAAAAAGAACATGTTCTTTCTTTTTACCCTGCTTAGAATCCTTTAATAACTAATCCTCTCGTAAGTGTGCAGTAAAGGCAAAGAAGGGGAGAAAAAAGCTGTAAGAGAGGAAGTTCATTTTATCCATTTAATACGCTGTTTATTTGCTATACATATTGAAAAAGAATGTTTATTTTTTTTCTGTTTTCCCCTAAAAAGAATCTAAAAATCCATTTTGCAATATATTAGTCTATCTTAAATATATACATGTATATATATAATATAATGTATATAAATACATATAACTTCATGTATACTTTATATAAGTTTTTTATAAAACTTTATAAAGTTTTCAAACAACAAATTGTACTCATCTCCTCTAATCATTAGCCAACTAACTAAATGACTTTAGATCTACCTGGATTCTTAATGTTCATTTGATGCAATCACCTAAATATACAAGTGGGAAAACTGAATTACAGGGAGGATTTTTTGGGGTCTTCTGCAAGGACTGAACATGAGGACCTGACAGAGATAAATGATACTGGAAACTACCTCTTCCCACCTAGCCCCCAACGTACCTCCCACTTCAACCAATGTGCTACTTTTAAGTGCTGTTAATGACAGTTTAGACCCTAAACTGTAAACGTCAACCCAGTAATCACTTATCCCTGAACTCATTCTCAGAAAAGTTCACAAGTTGAAAAATAATATTTTATAATTTTTATCATATATATTTTCCAAAAACTGTACACATTAACCAAAACACACACACACACACACACACACACACACACACACACACACATCTTACTAAACCAAGAGTAGTAATAGTTCCTGTCTAAAAGAAAGAAAATTAAAAAAAAAAAAAAACCTCTTACATCAAATATTTGGCATAGAAAGATTTCCTATAATTCTTTCATGCCATCTCCCTCTCCCCACCCCAACCCCTTGGTGAGATTAATCGTGTGACAAATGACATGAGATGGCCTTATGAAATTTTGTCTGGAACAATTTTTACTGCTAATGGAAATTATAAATAATATGTGCCTTTCGTCAACTGCATTCTTCAGTAATCTAATTGTATCAAGCTAATGAGACCTGGGTTAGGAAATGTTCTGAGGTTCCCATGCCCCAGGTCAGGGAATGCTGAAAACATCTCCAAGCAGATGTGCTCAGTCTCACGAGGATGGCAGCTGGAGCATGTGGTCACTCCACAGAGTGCTGGCTGTGCAGAGGGCTGTGCACTTGACCTACTGCTAGAGGTAAACAGCCTTCCTGTTGGTTAGCTGCAAAACTCTAGGGGGTGGGGCAGAGAGAGAGAAAATTCTCCTTTTCACCGTCTGTCTCCCAACCTATTATTAATTCTGTGGAAGATTCTCCCCATTTTTTTCCCAAGGAAAATGGCTGTAAATGTTGCCTTTTCAGATACTAACATATGTGTTGGTATCTGAGTGTGGTGTGTTGAAGGGAGCCAGAGGTCCAGGGAAGGGTGGCATGAGAAAGAAAACACCTCTTTTCTCCATTTCTTCAAATCAATATTGTTTACTCTGCATTTACAAAGGTTGATGCAACACCACTCCAGGCTGTTACAGACAAACTGCCTCAAAGATGATTGTATATTATGGTTGGATAAGAGGCGTTTAAATACAAAATTCCAACATGCTCAAAAAGTAGTTATGACCACCCCCCTAACCTTGAGGTTAGGAAGTGTGGGCAGTAGGGATGAGATATAATTACCTACATCCTGTGAGTGATGTCATACAAGGGCAACGAGACCTCAGGAGTTGATTGTCATATTTGGTCAATCTCCAAAATCCAATAGATTTTTTTCCCCTTAAAAAAAAAAGTTACTCATAACTTTTAAAATTTGCTCCATTGCAATGCGACTGGGAAATATTTTTCTTTTTTCTTATTTTTTTCTTTGTCTATTTTTCAAAGTACAACTGACCCCACTCTTCTATCCTTCTCCAACTCCACATACCATGTGAGTGGTACACACACACACACACACACACGCACGCACGCACACACGCACAGAGGCACACCTGTGCTTCCTTTCTTCCTTTGACTCAAGGCATCACTGATTCCATAGTATTACACCAGCAAAGAACTGCTCCTTCAGTAAGCCTCCTGGGGTTTTATTTGGAGTATTTCAAAAGTCCCAAGAGTGAGGATGCTCACTGATTTTCTAAGAATGGGGTTGGTTCTCACGGTGAGCATATTCCCCTCTTCTCATTTTTAACTCAAACATTTTCTTCTTCCTTTGTGTTGTCCATTTGCATCCTGCCAGAGGATTCTTCCTCTCCTGAGGCATTTACATCTTTCACATATTTGCAGACTGTTATCATGTTCCTCTTAGCAATCACTTAGCCAAAATATACATTACTCTGTGCTCTTTTAATCTCTCCACATAAATCAAGCCCTTGGTGCCCTAATCATTTTGTTGTTCTTCTATGAAGTCACTCCAATTTGGCTTTGTGTTCTGGGGTGACAAAAATGGAAGACAGATTTTCCTGTTCAGATTCAGTTCTGTCATGTTGAGACCCCATCTCCTCCTGCTCCTTCATACGAAACTTTTTCATATGCCAACTGACTCAGTACTCTTCTCGTACTGTTGGATTATGTTGCTGTTACATACTTTTCTCCCTGGAGGTTTAATCTGGTGGGAACCTTGAAGTGGTTTATTATGCTATTTTTGAACAATAACAAGAATAGAAATTGCATTTATTTTTGATAAAGACAGCGGAAGCTGACCTCCATGTCCCCATGCCAAAGTTCCCAAGCATTTATTGGATCTATGGATTTTTCACATTTTTCCAAGGAGTTTCCATTAAAAATAAAACCAGACACGGAAATTTCTAGGCCCCAAAAGGAAAAATTTTAGAAGAGGAAAGTGGGAGTTTATATTGAAATACCTCTTGCAACTTCACCAAATATGCTTTGATACAGGCACAGAATCAAAAGCAGTTTAGTTTATAAGTACTTGCTAAATTTCAGAAAGAAAACCAAATGAAACTTGAATACTTAAGAAGTTTTTTGGAGGCATTTTCTTTCAAAAGTGTATCATATTGCTGCTTTTAAATTTGTGTCATCCAGTGATAATCCTTCAGCTTCCTGATTGGCCATGGTATTTGGAACTGACCGGCCTTTGAATCACTCTGTATGCTGAAGGTGGGTGTGGATGTTAATCCGTGGGTCATTAACACCTCATATATGTTAGTTCAGAGATCTGGGGTGTGTCTGTGTTTGCTCTGCCAACATGCATAGCATTTCTTGGAAATTCAGAGTTTTTTGTTTTCTGAGGGTTTGATTTGAAATATTTTCCACATAGGTATTTTCACTCTCACTGAGTAATCACTTTTTTTTGGAATTTGGTTTTATTTTAATTCTTCTTTTCTGAACTCATTGATTAGCAGAGATATGCACCAGCTGAAAAGTCAGAAGAGGAGGGAGGAGTCTTGCTTCATTGCTCCCTGGAGCTGATGTCTTGCGCAAAAAAAGCCTGTCACCCTGTCAGCTCCATCTTACTCCGGATTCCCAATATTCACCTAAAATAATATTTTCATTCTTGTGCAATTTACAAACTCCCAGTGTGGCTTTTGATATATCTGAGACATTCCTTTTCTATTAACATTAGAATACTGAATACATTCTCTTTCCCATCCTCTCTCCAGCATGTGACTTTAAATGCCAACTTCTGGATCATAATGCCCCATGCAAAATTCTTGCCCACTTTGCCTATCACTTTTCAAAACCTATAAAATAATCTATGGAAAAAAAATATCAAGGTCATGAAAGTTGAATGAATGCATTTGAGAACAGGTTGATTTTGGAAATTCCACTGGTATGTTAGCTATCTGTGATAGGAGTCAGATTTATAATGCCACAGGAAACAATACAAATGAAACAAAGCCAAACTTGAGATCCTCCTGGCAGTAAGGTAGTGATCCCAGGCACTAAGTCACGTTGGGGTGTTACCTGGCGCCAGCCTTTACAGTTGCTGTTCCTACCACCTGACACACTCTTCCCTCATATACATGCATGGCTGGTCACTTTTGCTTGCATCACATTTTTTATTGAAACCTTCTCTTCTTCTTGAGGCCTTTGACCCACCAGTCTAAAACGGGAGTACTCACACATGCACCTCCTATCTAGCTTCACTTCTCTGCTCCATTTCTCTTCTCTATCATTTATCAATATTAAACATGTCAGACATTTTACATTTTTATTCTGCTTGCTCCCCCTACATCTTCAGTTAAAATGTAAGCCCATAAAGGGAGACATTCATGTCTCATTGTGGTATCTTCAGAAATTACAATAGTCCTCAGAGCACTGTAGGCTCTCAATAGATATTTGCTGAGTGAAGAAATGAAAATAAAATTTCAATAGACCAAACAAATTAGAAAGTAACTTTGAGTTTATTGAAACAGACTGATATCTAAAATATACTTTTCTATAAGGCAAAATTAAAAATTAGGTAAACGTAACTGAAATAGCAGTATTGAATTTAGGGGGATTAATGTGTAATAGGAGAATTTCACTTCCCCTTTACTTTTACATACATATACATGGACACAAATATATTCAACTTGCAAATAAATCATTACTTTCTAAGTGATGTTGGAATAGGAAGAGACATGCAGTTCAGCCTTAATATCATCTCCGCCAAGGTTCTATGAGATACGGAATAGAGAAGAGTATTGATTTAATTAAGAGCAGTTACACAAAAGTAATGTTTTCCAAATCCTTTCTGTGCTTCAAGAACTAAATGAAATCATGTTTCTTCCACAAAACTACTGCCAATGACTCTAGTCCATACACATAACTCCCTTCTTTATATTCATATCTTCAAGTTAATATTTTTTGAGAATTGGTTTGTGCCAGGTACCACCCCAGTGCTGGAAAAGACTCAGCTAAGGAAAATCCTCATGAGACAGAGTTTTGTGTAATTTAATTTTGCCATGAACATTTTTAAAATTAATCCCACTTTCTATTCACTTCCTGTGCTCTCTTTCTATCTCTTGCACATACTACTCTCCAATATATCACACACGTTATTTAGTTATCCTATTTACTGGTGGCTCTTCCACTGGAATGAAAAGCATATGATGTTACAGCATATAGGCAGAGGTAAAATCTTTTTCTCCTGCCCATCATCTGGGAATATAAGTGGACGCCTGTGTCTGTTAAGATCCAGTGAGCAAAAGAAGAACTATTTTGGGTAGCTAAAACAAAGGAAATTCCAAGCAGGTATTTGGTGACATCATTTAGAAGACGGTTACAGAGACAACCAGAGTAAACTGAACGAAGCAACCCAAAGATTATCTTGGACCAAAAGCATAGTGATTTCCTGTTCACGAGAAACCGTATGGAATGTAAGCTTACTATTTTACAGGGAACTTAACAAGAACAGATGTTGAGGACTAATTGTTTTCTATAACAAAAAACTTTTTAATTCATTATAAAAATGTTTTTCTTGGGGCACCTGGGTGGCTGGCTCAGTCAAATGTCCAACTTAAGCTCAGGTCATGATCTTGTGGTCCGTGAATTTAAGCCCCTAGTTGGAGCCCCCCATTGGGCTCTGTGCTGACAGTTCAGAGCCTGAAGCCTGCTACAGATTCTGTGCCTCCCTCCCTCCCTGCCCCACCCCTGCTCACGCTCTGTCTCTCTCTCTCTCGCTCTCAAAAATAAATAAACATTAAAAAATTGTTTTTCTTTTATGGGTGATGCTGGAGGGTTGGTGAGGGGGCCTTGATCCATGCAGGAGGAATGTGGAGTTTTCCATGAAAGCAGACAAGGCATGGTTGGAGCCTGCAGGGTTTACTCTGTGACTTTGGGTATGTGTGGGAGGAGTAAGTGCAGGTCCTGAAAGAGGGGCAGTCGGGAATGGGCTAGAATGTGCTGCATGTCAGGGATGGCTCAGAAAATGGTAGAATCAGACTCTAAGGTGCTGTAGCCCCTGCCATGCTCTCCAGAGGAAGCTGGATCTCATAAGATTTTGGGAGCTCTACAAGGGTGGTGCACCTGGGAGCCCCTTGGTGCTGGTGGCCCCTTTTTCCAGAGTTGTTCATAAGGAGTCTGGCTTGCACCAGTCTCACACAAACCTCAATGCTCATGGATGCCTCCCTTCCCTCCCCTCCTTAAGAGTCACAGTGCCAGGGTGCCTCACCTCAAAAGCCAGATGGTGGGGTGTAGGCTCTGGCTCGAGAGCAGTGCAGAGGGGCACCACGCCAGACCAGAATGGGAAAGTGAACTGTGCATTAGTAACGACAGGCGTCTACACTTGAGGGACAACGGGCCAGTCATTTTACTGGAACTCAAAGACATGTTCATGTGGAGGACACTGAAACCATTTTGGGATCTTCCAGAAGAGATGGTGTCAACTGGGGAAGACATTGTTAAGACCCCAAGAAGTGAAATCACTCCACATTCTCCACTCCTGCCCTCCACACTCTCAGTGTGCTTCAGATGGCAAAACCCAGCCAAAAGTCAGCTAAGAAACCCATCTTGCAGGAGTAGGGTTCTGCTGTAAGATAAAACAGGGCAAGCAGGGCAGGGCAGATGCATCTGAAGGTGAACAGGTCTGGCAAGTGGAAACACCTAGCAAGGAAAAATGTGACAGAACACAGTTTTGAACACGTAACTCAATGAAGTTTTTGTTTGTTTGTTTTCTTTTCTTTTCTTAAAAAAAAATCCTGGAAACTTTCTGGAACACCGGACCTGTGCATATTTCAACTATGAAATGGGTGACTCATACATGGGAAAGCTTTACAGAGAATTCTCTGATATATGGCTGAACTAGATAATTTGCACTTAATCGTGTGGATAAAGAGGGGGCTTGATTCAAAAGGGTACATTGGTGGTAGAGGTAGAAGGAACAAGTTTATTGTAATCAAATGATTATTATCAGATAATAATTTAGAAATTGAGATTAAGAAATAAATGTCCTATGGTTGGATCTCCTTTATTTTTTTTGCAGACCTCAACATTACCCAAGTAACAAATCTGTTTAAAGCAGTATTTATATTTATTTTAATTTTTTAATATTTATTTATTTTTGAGAGAAAGAGAGAGAGAGAGAGTGGGGAAGAGGTGGAGAGAGAGGGGGACACAGAATTTGAAGCAGGGACCAGGCTCTGAGCCTGTCAGCACATAGCCCAACTTGGGGCTCGAACCCACAGACCATGAGATCATGACTGGAGCACAAGTTGGACACTTAATCGAATGAGCCACCCAGGCACCCCTATATTTTCTATGTAAGATAAATGAGGAATAGATAGAAAATGATTGAACTAACTCAACTTTTTAGGTGAAGTAGGAATGAAATGCCAACGTTCTTTATGCCCTCCTATGAAGAAAAGGCCCTCCAGAGAGAGAGAGGGAAAGAATATAAATATGAGAGAGAGAAATCTGGAAACACCACGTTGAATGAGGACCTTCTGTAAATACAGAAGTTTGGTTGGTATTTTTTCAAACTGCTTAATACTGCTGAATGGACCTCTTTACATGACAAACACCAGATGGAAAAATCAGTTGAGAGTCACAAGCCGAGGATGATTTCATTACAAAATGATCATTTACTCATAATTATCCAGAAAAGCCCAAAACCCTACAGTGCTTTCATAATAACATTTGTGTTACCAAAATATAGCAAGAGTATACTTTTGCTAAAAGTTTACATTCTAATCTGCAGCAGAAACTTAATTATTCTAATATGATAAACACATAAAATGTCTGTCTAATTTTAAAATTGGAATTTCAATTTCCAGTAACACATTTCACCATGACACCATTTGCAGTTTTTCTCCTAAACTGCTGCCTACAAAAAATACTGTAATAACATAGCTTTTCTGATTAACCAAACAACTGATAATCAAGAAGACAAAGTGATTTACTCTCATCCTTATGTAAATAAAAAGCTTATTTTTTCTCTCCCTAGTTGCATCTAACAATAAGATGCTTGAAGTAAGTTTTGAGAGACTTTATAACAATGAAATGCTTTTAAAGAGTTTTGAGAGACCTGGACCAAAAAATCAATTTAGAAATACTGCTTCAAATGACCACACAGCATGTCTAAAGCCGTATCATGACATGTTCGCGTTGTCATTTGGTGATAAACAAAATAAAAAGATCTGTCATTGAAATGTAAGTATGGGAGATTGGTTACACAAACTGCAACATTTGAAAGTTTAGTCCTGCACAGTCAACAGCTTGAGGCAGCTCTTCCAGCTAAACACACTTGGATTGTTTTTTTCCAGACAGGAAAGATTAACAGCTGAAAATCATGACCTTCGACTTTTGACATAAATTCTAAGAAGTGAAATGCAATTGGAAAAACTGGCAAAACCTTAAATTGTTGCCATGGCGCAAACTAATCACCATATATCTACAATAACTGAACATACACACCCTAATTTGGGGTCACGGATTTCCTGTCTAGCTTATATCACAGTTTAGCCGAGGAATGTACAGTGTGGATGCTTCATCTTCACTGTACTTGTGCAAAAGGAAGCCCCAAATTGCTGACTCCCTGGAAAGTGCACATTGTTTACAAGCATGATTTCCAGAGAAAATACACACTTATAAATACGGAGGATTTGTTTCATCTGACATTTTAATAACCCGTATTTAGAAATCACTTTGTACATGCACTTCATAATATCGCAATTCTGGATCTTCTTGAGGAACAGATATCAATAACTTCCATTATACATTTAAGTAGTCAAAATGAGAAAATTATCATAAAATCTTGGCATATGTGTAAGTTGTTTGAAAGAAAAATGTGTATCTTTTATTATGGACCATGACCTTTGGCAATAATTTCTCATATTATCACTACTAAAATAAGAACGAATTTATAGCTTAATTATAAAATAATACAATATAGTGTGTTATGATACCATTCATAATTCATTTTTTATATTAATAAAATATCAGATATATGCAACTACCAGAAATAAGTCAAATCAGTAACTTTATAACTGCCTTCAACCATGCTTCCAATAAAAGAATAATTAAATTAATACCTGTGTACCAAATGAGTTCTCAATGAAGAGTTAATGGCCCTTTTCACTACAATGTAAAAATGGAAATCCAAATAGTATTTGGTGGCACAGAAGCAGCTCACTAAGTGGCACTTTTCATATCCCTTTAGGAATAAGAGCTATCGTATTATAAATTCTGGTGGAAAAAGATCCCAGGATGACAGAACTGATAAGTAACAAGCCATATACTGATGATTCAGATAAAAAGCTTCCTGTAAAATAATAAAACCCTTTCTCTCATAAATCCCATAATCCTGGCTAAATCTTTGCCATGAAACAAGGAAAGTATCTTTAGTTTCCAAAAGAAAGGGGAATACACACACACACACACACACGCTCTCTCTCTTTCTCATTTAGTTCATCTTTAGGATCCTCATATTCTAACTATGAAACATGACTCAGACTTTGAGCTTCAAATATCATGTCCACTCATTGGTTATGGTCATATCTCAGTCTTGAAAAACCTTAAAGGGGAATTTCTGCTTGTTTGCTTTCTCTTAAAATTTATCATTTGTTCACAAGAGCTTTAAGATAACTTCTTATAATTCTCTTAGGGAAAAGAAACAAATGTTTCATTGTTATTAATTTTAAATGTGCATGTCATTAATATTTATTTATTTCAAGATGATGACCTTTTAGAAACCTGAGAATTTGCATATCTCTTCTTGACTTCCAATTCAAGATGAAATAGTGAGAAAATGAATTAATCCCCTTTTCCTCTTGAGGGCTTTCTGAATAAAAACGACATGGATCACATAAAATTAATAAACCCAGAGAACCAAATAGGACAGGTGGTTATCAATATCATCATAGCTATTTCAGCGAGGTTTAGGAGTCTGAAAGTAGAAGTGTGTAAATCAATGAGCAGAATTTGCTATAAAAAGTCTCTCCTCCCTGGGAGATGAGAATCGTGTTTCCATCAGACCACTGAAATGGCTTTGGGCTTAGAGGCCGAAATGACACGGAAGGAGAATGATCATATAAGAGTGATTATTTTAGATAATATGCCAAGCCATACTGCTACAAGGTAGCCCAGCATTTGTGTTTATGGGGGGAAAAACAAAACAAACAAACAAACAAAAACAACAACCCCAGGACATTGTTTATGAAAGAAATTAAATGAGATATCTGGAGAGAGAAACAGTAAGGCTGATGTGTATATTGAAGCCCTGAATACAGCTCTGCTTGTTCTGACACATGATGTGTAATAGCATACCTAGAACTTGGCTTCATAAATCTATGATAAGCCTAATGATCCACTGTACTCATATGAACAAATCTTACTGCCTATTCAAGTGATGTACATGAAAAGAACTGTTTGCAGGTCTGCAAATTTGCCCAAGAAACCTATATCCCCTAACCATTCTTTCTTCTTAAATATGAACAGGCAAATAAGATCATCAGGTGACTGCAAAATCAACAGCATCAAAGAGAAATACCAAGATAAACAGAAAAGATGATTATGGAGCTAAAAAAGGTAATGAGTAATTCAGTAAACGAAAGAAGAGAAAACAAAATCCTTTCTTGTAAAACAGAGAAATCAGAGGTGACATTAGGTCAATATAACAAAAACATGATGCTATGTAAAAGGAAAGCAAAAATATTAAAGAATACAATTAGTGTGCTTAGGTGATTAGAGATTAAAGATTCAATTGAAAAAAGGAGGAGAGATGTGCCAAAGTGGCTCAGTTGGTTAACCCTCCGACTTGATTTTGTCATGATCTCAAGGTCCTGGGATGGAGCCCCACGTTGGGCTCTGTTGGGTGTGGAACCTTGAGATTCTTCTCCCTTTCTCCCTCTGCTCCTCCCCTGGGCACACGCTTACTAGCTTGCTTTCAAAACAAAACAAACAAACAAACAAACAAACAAACAAACAAACAAGAAGGAGGAAAAGGAGGGGAAGGGGTGTTCTGACCCTATAGAACACAGCTAGATATTTTGTGTATGACAGATAGATTAACAAAAGATGTGAGAGGGATGCTTTGAGTGGCTCAGTCAGTTAAGCATCCCTCATGATCTCGTGGATCATAAGTTCCAGCCCCGCATCAGTCTGTGCTGACAGCTCAGAGCCTGGAGCCCGCTTTGGATTGTGTCTGCCTCTCTCTCTGCTCCTACTCCACTCGTGCTCTCTCTCTCTCTCTCAAAATAAATAAACATTAAAAAAAATGTGAGAGAAAAAGGTAGTCACAGAGCATGAACGTCCTACTAAAAAAGAGCTCTAGAAAAACAAAGTTGAGAAAAAAGCTGATAATAGCAGAGAATTTAAGTCAGAAGTCTTTAGATTTAACAGATTTTGATAATTCAAGTGCCCATTACGCAAGGAAATATCTTGTTTTTCAAATATCCTTGTGAAAATTTAGGAATTCTAAGGATAGAGCTAGTACAATTTTCCAAATAAATAAAATGCCTTTTTAAAATAAATAAAATTGAGATTGGAACTGGAATTCACCTCAGCAATACCATATTATAAAAGAATAAAGAATTGTAGGAGAAAACATATTTTTGATTTAGAACTCTAGGTCACAACAAAATGTTACTCAAATGTGAGAGCTAAATAAAGACATTTCAAACAGAGAGGGCTTCCAAAAATTCACCTTCTATGTATCCTTTCTTTGACAGTTATTTTCATATGTGTTCCAGAAAAAAATAGCTTATAATACTAAAAGGGAAAATATTTGATCTCAGCAATGGAGACTATAACTCAGGCAATCCTTCAATGCAAGTCTGGGCTGATAGCTTATTTTTCAGGTCTAAAAATGAGTTAGTCCAAGTTGGAGCCTCAGGAAAGAGGCCTCCATGAAAAAAACAAAACAAAACAAACAAACAAACAAAAATGGCGGGGGGAGGAATTCAAGAAAGCTAATATTCACAAAAAGACGGACATTTTGATATTTTGGTAAATACACACAGAGAAAGACAAAGTTTCCAAGAAAATGAGCAAATGACAAAATACTATGGTCCAAATGTAAGCCCAAATAAAATGCACCATGATTCTGAGCACTTGAATGGTATGCAGAAAATAAGAATCTAGGTGACTTTGATCCTAAAAATGCTTTTTTTTTTTTCTTTAAGTGTTCCCAGAATCATGGCATTAGGCCTTAAAGGAAGGAAATTTCATCCTATTTCTTCTGGCAGTGAATAATATTCACATGGTCATAATAATGTAGACATTGTAAATTGGTTTACAACTTTAAAAATCAGCCCATGGACAAAACATGCAATAATTACTTGTGTGTGAAGAAGAGAATGCATTAACCAGCTTGGTAAGTTAAAGTAGATCAGAAAAAATGAGGAAGAGGAAAGGTGGAGAGAAGAGTAGTTAAAATACTGACTGGAATTGATGGTTCAATAAGTAGAGGTATATGTAAATCATTCCGAGTTACAAGGTAATGGATGGAAGTTCTCAAAGTAATGATAAAACTGTCCAACTTTGGGAGGAAGTTGGGGGAGGGAAGATGAAATAGAATGAGATAAATCTTGCCTTTCTTAGGAAGTCAACAGACATTGTCTCAAGTTGGAAATTAAGAAATGGTCATATAAACATACCTAGTGTTAGGAAGATAACCTACAGAAGAATGATAATGGAAATAGAAAAATTGGCCCTGGAGATTGAGGATGGGAATAAGAAAAAAATAATTGGAAGACTGCTTTTCATTAAAATCCTTCTGTACCATGTGATTTGTTATAATGCACACATAACAATGATAAATTTTAAAAATAAAAATAGTTAACTTCTTTTAGAGCACTTTCAACCAGCTTTCAATGACCCAAGTGGGAGGGGGAATACTTTTTATTGTGAAAATTAGCATATCAATTAAAAAGGTCTTTTTTTTCTTTTTTTGGTGACACCAACCATCACCTCCAACCACAAAATATATACTATTTCAACTAGAAACTTGTTTCAGAATGTAAAAAAGAATTTTAACTTAGGAACCTCAAATTTGGCTTTGAGTTCAACCTAGTGTTATGTGTTTGCATGTTTGGATGCATGATTGAGTAGTTCATTTTTTTTCAATGTCCAGTTGCATATGTGTAACTTTTTAGACGAAACTAAGTAAAGTATTGTATCATTTGAAATCCTTTCACTGTGCAAACTTTGCTAATTGACAGAGAAGGCTCTGATGATTCCCAAGGACTTGTGATTATTTCCAGGATCTTTAATTTGTGAATTAAAGATGATATGTGAGATAGATGAGCCAACTTGCCATAACTGGTCAAAAATGTACTCTTTTAAAAGCTGCTAAACAAGGAATTGAGGAAATATAAGCATTGTCTACATTGAGCACACCCCTGTTACATAGTCTCTGGATCAGTAGCATAGTGTCAAATGAATGGAGCAAATTTTCAAATAAGCACAATATATAAACTTTGTGCCATATTTCTTTTTAAAAAGTTAGCAAAGACCGGTCATTGACCCATGTTCTTGGTATACTATTAGCTCCTTCAAACCAAGAGTGAATCTGAGTTGGACCCATGTAAATGATTCCAAGAATCATCTTAATTATGAGATTTGGTCAAGTTTATTGGTCTTGTATATGATTCAATGAGTGTTATGAATTCATCTCCCTTCCTCCTGATTTCACCAATGGCTAGAAGAATAAGGTTCACGTTTGTGTTGGCTATTAGTCCTATTATAAATATATAACATGGTCCTATTATATATTTACCTATTATATATTTACACAGCTAGTGAGTGTCTGAAACAGGATTTGAACTGAGGCCTCTGGCTACAGAGTACACCATCTCTTCTTAGGCTATCTCTAGCCATACGTACCAGAAACAGAATTTTCTCATTAAAAAAATCTTTTTTTTTTTTTTTCACTTCACAGCATAAGATTTCATAGGATAAAAAAAGTATTTCTCATACACTTGACATAAAAAACCAGGTAAATGTTATTGTTAGAAAAAATCTATAGAATCTTGACTGTATTGATTTATTTTGCCTGAAAGATCTTCCTCTTTCTATATACATATCATACCACATGCAAGTTTTTATCTAAATGCCACCATATCTGAGTGGTCTTTATGTAAATCAGTATATAAAATATTACTCTTCTGCCTCTAGCTCTCCATCCTCTTAATTTCTTTTTCTTTTTTTTTTTTAATTTTTTTTTTAACTTTTATTTATTTTTGAGACAGAGAGAGACAGAGCATGAACGGGGGAGGGACAGAGAGAGAGGGAGACACAGAATCAGAAGCAGGCTCCGGGCTCTGAGCTGTCAGCACAGAGCCCGACACGGGGCTCAAACTCACGGACCGCGAGATCGTGACCCGAGCCAAAGTCGGACGCTTAACCGACTGAGCCACCCAGGCGCCCCTATTTATTTTTCTTTATAGCACTTTATAGATTGTAATGCCATTTGATATCCTACACATTAATTTTTTGTTTCTTCCTTTACTGTGTAGTCCCACTAGAGTATAAACTCCTGGAGAACAGGGGTTGTCCATTTTGTTAACTGATATATTGTGAGTACATGGGACAGACAGTGATTGACAATCAGTTGGTGATCAATAAATATCTTTTTTAAAAAAAAGTTTATTTATTTTGAGAGAGAGAATGAGAGGGGAGGGGCAGAAAGAGAAGGGGACAGAGGATCCAAAGCGAGCTCCACACTGTTGGCAGGAAGCCCAATGTGGGGCTTGAAGTCATGAACCATGAGATCACCACCTGACCTAAGTCAGATGCTTAACTGACAGAGCCACCACGAGTCCCTCAATAAATACATTTTGAAAATAGTTATTTTGAAACTATTTTGAAATTATTTGAAAACTATTTTGAAACTATTTTGAAACTATTTGAAACTATATTGAAACTATTTTGAAAATAGTTATTTCTGCAGTTGAAGAGCCATGGACAACAGCTTTACTCCAAACCAGATGTTGATACCAAGTGGACATGGTTGAGAGAAAGTGGAAGGATCACCACAATGTATCAGAACTCTTGGAATGAAATACTCAAAGGCTATACCCACCGAAGCCATACAAAGGAAGCATGAGCTGCACCATTTTTACAATAAAGGCATTCTAATCCATATATATCTCGATGCATTGTGGCCGCAATAACCAGCAACATGATTTTTACATTATCACACGTATGTAAAAATGTATTTTAATTCTTCATAATATGAGGACAAGGATCTATCTCAGCACCAGCCTAATATTAAACATGTCATTTTCCTTCCTGTTTGCCACTCTTTTCTTAGAATTTGTTATATTTTATACTTTGGATTGGAGATTTCGTAGAACATTCTTCTATAATTCAAAGCAATACTCTGCAATTTTTCTTTGCACTGGTAAGTTTTCAACGTTTAAAATATTGGAAATACATAGAAAGCCTATGCTAACTATACTGGCACTCCAGATAATGCTACTAGGACTTCAGGCTTTTTGTTTTTTCATACATGTATTATACAGCAATGGTGCAAGGAGGGCATAATTTTTCACACAGTACAAGCTAACAGAGCTGAAAGGAACAGTACTTTATGGTAGGACTTTAAGTAGTATAAATGTAACTAAGATTTCTATTTCATCCCATTTGCCCAATTTGATCAACTGGTGAAATTTACTAGCTGATCGGAGAGCTAAGAAAGAGTAATTATTATTATTAACAGCAAGAAGAGAGTTTCAAAGAAACTAAACAAAATGAAACACACTTTAAATTAATTTGATGTTGCTCTAGAGTCTGGAAAAGTAAGGGGTGTATATTTTTGCTGGCTAAAAAATGAGACAAAACACAACCTTCCTCAGTCAATTGCATTATAAAACAGAATATATATAGTAACATTAAGAGGGTAATACATGCTACTTAAATTAGAAGCACGTTGTTACATGGCACCACAATCCAAAGCCTTACAGCAAAACTAAAGGTAAATGACTGAAATCTACAAGAGTCAGGATGAAGAATTACATGGGGGGATTCTTACCAGGTACTTTGTCTCCTCAAAAGTTGTGATTCTATTCCCACTGCTAGGACCAGAACAAAGTAGATATGTAGTAAATATGTACTATGTAAAGGATGAGTCTCAGCTGCTGTAGCCATATGTCTCATCTGGTAAGCAGAGTTTTAGAAACTGGAAAGTCAGACTACCTGGGGTCAATTCCAGAACTCAGGATTTATTATGATTAACTATGTGATGGGGTTTATTGATATGCAAAAAAGACACTATAGCAGTTCCTACTGCCTAGGATACTGGGAGAATTACATAACAAAATCCAAGCAAAGTTTTAAATCCATACCAGGCACATAGTAAGGTTAAATGTCAAAAAAATGTGAAATACTATTTTTACTCATTCCCAATGCCAAAAATTCTTATGCCATTATGACTATATTGTGTACTCCATCATTTTTTTTAAGTGACAGTAGGTAACGAATTTACTTTGGTCCTGTCATCTTTGTCCAATTATATGGAAACATGCTTGGAAAATCCAAAAGCATGCCTTACCTACATTTTTGTTTATACATTAGTTTGCATGGGCATTCTCTTTCAGTAATCTCTTTTAGAACTGGTGCTATATCTATTTTTATTGCCACTTGACACCTTGATGACCCAGTGTCAAATATATAGTTACAGAATTCTGGAGGAATAGCAAATTTCAATTTTATACACTTTGTTGGTAAATGTCCATCTATAACTCAAAGCAGGGTGTAACTAATCCTTATGGAGGTGTTTTACTTGTTTGTTTGTTTGTTGCTAAACTCTTCTCATCTATTGTCATTTTCCATTGCTATTCCCTCTTTTTTCTTCATTAATTCCATTAATTTCTCTACACACATTGACTGAACACAAAGATTATCATATTAGCCCATAAATCAAGACACTTCAGGAACTTCCCATTTCTCTAAAGAAAAGAAAAAAAAAATGCTTATTTACCCTACAAGACCCTGGAATGTCTGTACTTTCCCAGTTTTTCTGGATTCTTCTAGAAACAGGGTCCTCATTGTTTTCTGCTCTCAGCCTCACTGACTCCCCCTTAACTACTTCAATATTCTGGGTTCCTTCAGGCCACAAAGGGGCTCTTCCTTCTTTCCAATTTCTCTCACAGTCCCTTTCTTCCTGTTACTACAAGGTTTGATCCCATAAAATAAGGAGTGGGGACACTGCACTTCTCTTTTAATATGTTACATTTGGGGCACCTGGGTGACTCAGTCACTTAGGTGTCTGACTCTTGATTTCGGCTCAGGTCATGATCTCACAGTTCATGAGACTGAGCCCTGCATCGGGCTCTCTACTGACAGCACGAAGTCTGCTTGGTATTCTCTCTCTACCTCTCTCTCTCTCAATAAATAATTAAATAAACTTAAAAAAATTAACATTTTATATTTATTTTATGTTTACTGTAGTTCACTTTATTAAAAAAAAAAACCATCATTTTAAGACACACTGTTATTGCAAGCACTCACCAAGAAAGAGAAAACACCACCAGTTACAATTTCAAGACTATGAATTATAAGATACGTCCCAATTTCAGAGATGCCGAAATGGAAGAAAGTTGCATCTTAAAAATAGTGAAATATGGTATTTGATAGTGGTCTCCCCTGTAGGACTGGAAGGTCCATGAGGGCAGGAACTGCTTCTCACTTTGTAATGACGTTTTCTATTCATTGCCTAACATGATATACATGATACCTTCCATGTACTGGTAGTTAAAAAAATTATATTGAGTATCTGATATACAACATGTTGTCAGATAGTATATGTTAGATAGCTGTAGTCAGATAGTTGTAGATGGTATATGTTAGATAGCATATTAATTACCTTTGTCATTTTGCCTGAAATGTAAACACTTGCAAATACTTTCTAAATATCTTCATTTTATTTATAAATTCCTTGAAGAGAATGTATATGAAATTTAGTTATGTTTATTTACACCACACCAGCTAAATAGTATACTTCATGTATCATATCTTTATCGGTTGCTTTGAATTATTTCTCAAATAACATGGGGGTAAATAAGCAAATCAATAATCAATGCATAGTAAATTTCAATAAAGGCATGGCAAATTTGAAGTGTATTTTTTGCCACAACAAACCACTGCCAAACTAAACATATTCCAGATTTTTTGTTTTTATCAATTTCCATATAACTGCCAAATTATATCACCAAATTCCTGGTCAATTAAAATTCTAAACATTAAATGTTTTTTACTTTTTCCCTTTAGCTAACCTCATGTTCAGTCAATAATTATGCTCAAACATGCTGTTTATTAAAATTTTTTTCTCTTATCTGCCTCTCTTCATCACTAGTTTTCCCTTCTTAGAAGTCAATTTCAACGTGCTATTCTGCTAGGGAAAAATTCATGATGTCTTATATCTAATTTCGTGAAATCTAAACACCTCTTGATTTTCAATATCCTTCAAGTGGTCTTTTTTCTTAGTAGACACCTTCCACTAATCAAAACAGCGTTTTTACCAACATGTAATTCTTATTCCTGTGTCTATGCCTTCACTCCTTGTTAAAACACATGCTATCTTCTTCTTTTACAAATTCTTAAAGGCATAGATTTATGTTTTCCTCCGAGATGTTCTTTGCTTCCTACCACATTCATTTATCTTTTTTGTAAAAAAAAAAAAAAAAAAAAAATGTTTATCTTTTGAGGCTCCTGGGTGGCTCAGTTGGTTGAGTGTCAGACTCTTGATTTAGGCTCAGGTCATGATTTCACAGTTTGTGAGTTTGAGCTCCAGGTCGGGCTCTGTGCTTACAGTGCAGAGCCTATAGGGGATTCTCTCTCCCTCTCTCTCTGCCCCTCCTCCACTCTCTCTCTAAAAATAAATAAATAAATTTTAAAAATGCACGTCTTTTATAGCCATTTATTTCCATGATCATAATATAGACTGACATCGTTTCCATTAAGACCCATCTACGGGGGCACCTGGGTGGCTTAGTCAGTTAAAGGTACAACTCTTGATTTCGGCTCAGGTCATGATCTCGCAATTAGTGAGTAAGCCCCACATCGGGTTCTGCACTGACAGTGAGAAACCTGCTTGGGATTCTTGTCTCCTTCTCTCTCTGCTCCTCTCCGCTTATGCTCTCTTTCTCTCTCTAAAACAAACAAACAAACAAACAAACAAAAAATCTGCAATCTCAGTCCAAGCACCTATCCCTGAAATGATCACATCCAGATTTTAGGGATCCCCCATTCTTCTCCAACCATGGTTCAACTCCACTGGAAGCTAAAGTCCATTAGGCCTACCAATTTTTCATAGGTCATCACTTTGTTTCTGTGTTAATTCCCAACCTTACTCTATTAAATTTCATAATTTGTCATTATAAATTTACCTGAGAATATACTCTGGTCTTAATTTTCCTCATAATACTCATCTGGAAAAACACCCAAACTTGACTAAATCCAAACCCTTGCCAAGTTGTGTACTAGACTAAAGAGGTCCATACATTCCTCCCAGTAAAGGTGGAGTCTAATTTTCCTTCCCTTGAGAGAATCTCAGGGGATCTTTGTGGTTTACTTGACCAAAAGAAGTGTCACTCCAAGGCTTGGTCTTAGAAGCCAGCTGCCATGCTGTGAGAAAGGCCAATGATTTCTGTGGAGAGGCCCACGTGGAGAGGAACCAAGGACCCAGCCATCAGCCCACTGAGCTCTTGGCAGGCTGGCAGCATCAACTTGCCAGTCTTGAGTAAGCCACCTTCAGCTCCAGTCAAACCACCACGGCTCAATACTTTTGAAAGTGTGAACAGAAATGAGCAACACTTTCTAAGGCCTGCTCAAAATTTCAGGTCTGTGAGGAGAACAAATGATTGCTGTGGTTTTAGGCTATTGTGGTTTTAAGCTGCTAAGTATCGAAGTAGTTTATTAAATACCTAGATACCTAGATTGTTAATCAGAACACTTTGCGGGCATGCATGCAGATTAACGTCACTAGGAAAAAAGCCACACAATCATCCTAACTAGCTTGGATTTAAATTCTTGCTCACAGGGACACCTGGGTGGCTCAGTTAGTTGAGTATCCGACTTTGCCTCAGATCACGATCTCACAGTTTGTAAGTTCCAGCTCTGCATCTGGGCTCTGTGCTGACACATAGGAGCCTGGAGCCTGCTTCAGATTCGGTGTCTCCCTCTCTCTCTGCCTGTCCCCCACTTATTCTCTGCCTCTCTTTCTCTCTCTCTCTCTCTCTCTCAGAAATAAACATTAAAAATTGTTTTAATAAAAAATTAAAAAATAATAAATTCTTGCTCACAAAACTCAAACAACTCTTAAGGTTTTCCAGTAGTCACATGATATTGTCCTATCTGCTCATTTTCTCAAGCTCCTAGTAGATATAGCTCTCTCTTTCCTTAAAATTAAAACACCTGTCTCTATTATTTTCCTCAGCTGATAACTTTTCCTAGTTTCAGATAAAGGGAAAGCAATCAGGATATAATTTCCACAAGCTCCTGCCTTCCCTTCCAACAGCTACAGGCTTCCAAAACAAAATTATTTTCTTCCTATTCCACTCCTTACTCCTCCTCTGCTTTCTTGCTCCACCCCTTTTCCCCAAACTTGTATCTTTTAGGTACCTCAAGGATAAATTGAAGAACCTCTTTTTTTCTCTATACTCCGCTACACACACTCCCTTGTGTTCTCATTCAATTTCATGGTTTTAAAAGCCAGTTGAGACAGCTTAATTTACATCTGCAACCTTGACCTACTCCCTAAATTGCAACCTACTGGAATGTATACACTGTCTCCTTGACATCCCACTTTGATACCAAACCTGCAGCTAAGATGTAACACACCTCACTTCAAACTCCTCATAATATTCTTCCACGAACCTGCTCTACTAGCTTCTCCCATCTCAATTGATTACAAATTCTCTTCCCACTATCCCAGACCTAACAACCTTGTTTCCTCTTTGACTCCACCTTCTTTCCTTCCCACTAATGAATTTAGCAGCAAATCTTGTTGGCTTGATCATAAAAATATATCCAGAAATTTCACCGTGTCTATGTCTACAGCCACCACTCTGTCTTAAGATAACATCATCTTTATCTCCTCATTGGTCTCTGGGTTTCCTGTAATAGGGGTTAGCGGGAAGGCAAGGTTATACTCAGCCCAGCGGGCCATGTAATCCTTATAAAACTGTTAAGTCAGATTAATTCACCAGATAAATCTTCTTTCCAACACCCTCCAATGACTCTACTTCAGTCAGTTAAGACCAAGTCCTAAAATGCCCACATAGACTATACAATCTGGCCCCCTCTGACTCATAATCCCACTGAAGATTCCCTTCACTCATTTACTTCTAACTGAATTTATTGCCCTCCTTGCTTTTCCTGGAATTTACCAGCCAAGTTCTAGCTAATGGGATTTTGTATTTGCTACTTTCAATTCAACCTGGAATCTTTTAATTGTTGCTGGCTTCCTCAGCTTCTTCAGGTCTTTGTTCAAATGTAAATTACTGCTCAGCCTATTTAAAATTGGAAGACCTTCATCCCTGCTCTCTCTAGCACCCTTCAGAGATTAGTTTTCTGTATAACCCTTATCCCCATCTGGTATTAAATATTTTATTTTACTGTCTGTCCTCCAATCCAAACTCTCTAGAAAGCAAGCACCATCTTTTGTTTAGTCTGTCTTATTTACTGCCAAACACCCATTGTGCAGAGCAGTGCAGATGCACAAAGGTATCGAGGTATCTATCTGCCTGAAAAGTAATGGCCATGTATCAGTCTTGCTTTCCTCCTAATTAGACATCAAGCTCCACAAGTACTGGTCCTATGCCACATGCTTCACCAGTACCTTCACAATATCTAGCACACATTTAAGGATACGGCAGTTCTATAAAACACTTGATGACTGATTGCAATTAAACAAAAGTTTTCTCAGCAAATTAGTAGGGCCCACAGGACACTATTAATAGGCTTGAAACTTTTTAGTACAGCATCAGTGCTCATTTCCAAGCAAAATTATTATCCAGAACACAAAGGATGCTGTCTGATGATAACATTTCTCAAATTAATCCCAAGACTACATAAGTATACAAAGCAATAAAGGTGAATTTATTTTCAAAAATCAAAAATCCACACTTTCTACTAAAACAATGTGATATTGTGCCCATTTGTTTGAATTACTGCAACTTAAATCTTTTATAAGCTACAAATACTGACTAATTTTTAAATATATGAAAAATATGACTCCTTCCCATTTCTAAAACTTTCCATCACTTGGATTTTTAGATCTCAAACACTATAGGAGATTATAATCCCCAAAAGTATTTATCACTATGTATCTGTCACAAAATAGGTAAGTTTGGAAGTAGAATTGAGTATTCATGGATACTTTGACTTTTTTTAAGGAACTCGAAAGTTTCCTGTGTTCGACTTCTGAATACCCTTGGGCAAATATAATTTATTTCTGCAAGTCCACACTTCGTAATTATTCATATAGGCAATAAACATGAAGGAAGGAGTGGAGTTTGTCAGACTGTAGAAAGTTGGTCCAAGATCACAGAAGAAATAGTAATTAATAATAACTACTAACATGTAAGCCATAAACACAAATGTTTGTACTGCATATTTTTGTATTGTTTTGTTTTGCTGCAATGTCCTAAGTACCTATGTCTTAACTCATTTAATGCTTACAAAAACACAGAAGCAAGTACTATTACTATCCCAAATTTAGAGATGAGGGGACTAAAGCACTGAGTGTATATATACCTTATTCAGAAAATAGCAAATGGCTAGGTTGGAATACAAATCTAGACAATAGACTCCAGAGAAGGTGATCTTATACATCAGACTGTGTTGTTTCCCTAATATTAAACACATACACAAACACACTCCACACAAACATGAACATACAAACATATCATTTCTAGGAGTAAATAAAAGAGATATTTATGTATATTTTTCTAACTGCAGAGTTAATGTCATTTTAGGAAGGGCAGAAATGGTACAGAAATGGCTCATGCACTGCAGGATATTTTCTATCCATCATCACCATGCACTGCCTGCCAGTGTCCGCTTCAGTCATCATCGGAGCTGAAAGCCCCCTCACAGTCACAAATGCTCCAGGGACAGGAATACAGTAAAGCCCCAAGGATGAAAATTAGCCCATTTCTTCATTTCTTAGCCCAAAACTACCCAAACAAAATTTACCAATGTGAATCTGTCTTAATTTTTAAAAACTTTGAAAAGCAAAAATTTCCCAGCTTCCTCATAACTACTACTCATTCTGAAATAATCCTCACAGTTAAGAATCTCCCATATTTCTCTATTGAGCTCATCCAATGTAGCTCATCATATTTCCTTCTCCTCTATTTTTATTGAGATGTAAAAAATAAGATGAAGATTTCCCTTTCATGAGTTTCAGACTCATACCCCACTATCTAATCTGTGCATCTACTGTAAATACATATTTCATATGGAAACTTTCCATAACCATCATCCTTCTCTCAAAAAATAAACAGTTGATCAGAATACAGAATAGAATTATATTTGCAATTAAGCATCAATTCAATTAGGTGAGTAGGGTCTTGAAGGAAATATAGTTTCTTTAACAAACACCTCAAACAGTGCTTAAAACAGATTGGGCTGACAGCTCTCACAACCTGAGTGTCTCCTCCAAGATTTACAATGGCATAGCTCCCCTTTTTAGCAAATTAAACCTTATGTCAAGGCTTCAAATTAAATCCAAACCCCTTCTTTCTCTGCAGAAGGAACAAATTGGCCCCACATGGCGGTAGTAAGGAGGGCTGATAAGAAACAGCGAAGCGAGAGCTCCCCAACCTGGAAGGCGTCACGTGGCCAAATCAACCGGGATAAACAGTCAACTCCACTTAAGGTTTTACATAAAAAGACTTGTAAAATACAGAGAATTTAAATATAAGAAATTTTTTTATACCACACAAAACTGACTGGGTGCCAAAATTTTACATTTCTGTGCTGTGCAAGCACTTTATGGGGAATGTGCTTTTTATTCCATTTTTACGTGTTTGTTATGGGTCTGTTTTGCAAAGATTGCTCCAAGCCTAGGTAATAAAAATAAAAAATGCACACAAATGGCCATGATTAACGCAAAGAGCAATCTATGCTTCTATATGTATGAAATGCATAATATCCCTCTCTGGATATTTCATATTTCAATATAGCAAAATGTGTGTAGGTTGTTTTAGGATTCACAAATTCATTGTAATAGCAGATCTCACTGTGGAATTATTCTAAACGTCCTAGAACACAAAGTTCTTAGTTTTATAGTTATTTTGCCAGGAAAATATTGTGAGTCTGTTTCTTATATGTTACTTGGCATTAATGCCTATATTAAGAATTGACAGGAATTGCTTCTCCCTAGGAATCTGAGAATGTGGCACATGTATGAAAAATTTCTGAATATATTGTTAGATTATTATCTTAAAATGAGTTGTAGTATACTGGTCACTACTCAGATAGCAGTGTCTGCTTTTAAAGGCCACTTTGATTACCAAATTAGTGTGATACTTTCCAGTGAACGTGGAACATAATTTGGTTCAAAAGTCTCTGTAACCAGTGGGCAAAGTGGTGAATTTCCTGATGAGCCATTGCTTTTTAGAGGATTTTATTTTCAGGACACATTTCTAAATGAGTATGTTTCTTCACTCATGGTAGGGATGGTAGGGAGAGATGTACAAGATATTCATAGAAAACATGAAGATAGAAAAGAATTAAACAATTTAAAACAGCATGATACATGTATGGTTGTCCAGGTTGGGTACATAGAATTCTATGAGAGTGTCATTTGTACGGGTTGTAATCATAGATTTAAATGTTTATTAAGTATCTCTGGAGAAAGCTGCTTTATGGGGGGTGCACGTTGGTATGGTTTGGGCTAGCAAAGGCAGGCAATTCAGAAGTAAGAGAGACAACTATGCTGATAATAAGTAAATGGGCAGACAGTAGATGCAATCAGAGTATGAAAATTATTTATTTGTTTGCTTTTCTATGCTTTAAATGAACTGAGCATATACTCTCAGTTACTTTGGGATTTTGAGTTCAATTGTAAGAAACTAGTATGTACAGATGGGCATTTAAGAAATAAGATATAGAAAAAGAAAGGTTTTCAGCATATTATCAAAATGAATTCTTACCCAGTTTCCTACTTCTTTCAGATTCTTTTGGTTTTCTTTTGTAATTAAATTCCAGGTTTAGTTTATCCCAGCTCCATAACTGGCAGCGTATTATAAAGAATATACCAGTTGCCAATTTATTTTGCAGCTATTTGGTTTAGAATTACACACGGATTTGTATAAAAGGATTGATCTCTTTGTGTTACAGTATGGTCTAAATTCAACTTCAATTTCACAAACTCTTGGATGGAAAGCAACATCAGGTTTATTTTACTGGGGAAATTTTATTCTTAATAGATAACTAGTACAATGTTTGTGGAAAACGAAAAGAAACCTGATTCATCTCAAAACATGCAATTTCATGTTTATGTACAAGCACATGGAAAACACACACACACGCGCGCACACACACACACACGGCCCTAAGGCCATAAGGGTTAGGAAAAAATAACTTAATGATGATATATTTGTTGTGGTCCACATCTTAAATCAGAAACAAAGAAGTCATCCTTTGGGTTTGCATCAATTTCTGAATCGTCCCTGAACAAGTTACTCTGCAATTTCTTCCAGTCATTGCAGGGAATCCTGTGATTGAAACTGTCAGGAGTTCTGTGAACAATTATTTTCCATGGCTCCACAGCTCTGCATTCCCCAAGCCAATTTTTTTTCTTAATATTAGATCAGTTCTTTTACATATGAACCACAACTGCCTTAAAGGATCCATTTCAGTATTGCCCATAAGTTGGATTGAGAGTAAAATAAACTTTTTGCCCCAGTTTCTTCTTCATGTATAAGCTGGATAAATTCTTCTAAGAACTTCCTCTCTTAGGAAGAAGGTAAACAATCACACAGTAGATAATGAACTCTTTACATTCCAATTAATTGGGTAGTAAAATGTAAGAGGATGTATCCTAACAGTATTAAGAACGGGACATCAAGAGAAAAGCCAGAAAGTGTAAAGTCATGAACGAGGTACACCGTCTGCTGTTTCAGCTGGTTTTCCTCTGGCTGTTCCTCCAAAACATAAAATTTCTATGTCTGACCAACACAGTGCACTGGCGGAGAAACTGTTGGTTCAGTAAATCTCAATTTTGGAACAGATTCTCATTTGACAACTGCATCATTTCAGCTCATTTTAAATCTGTCACTTTTTGCTTCCTTCAAAACAGACACAGGCCCTTAGATTTCTTAGTATTGCCAAAGTCTGTTACTTCTAACCAGACATCATCTGCTGGTTTTCAAAGTGCAGTGAGTGACTGCTACTTGGCCTTGATGGATCTCGGCAGAAGTCCTCTGAGAATAGGAAACTCTTCCAGGTTTGCATCCATTGTTTGGAGTGCGTAAAAACAAATATTATTTCCGAATAATCACAAAGAATGAATGTGTACTCCATAAGACTTCAGGAATTAAAATTATGTTGGAGTGTAAAGACTGGTGGCTACTTTCTGAAAGGAAGCGTATCTGTAAAGTCAAATTTGCATAGAATTTTTCCTAAAATGAACTCTTTTGGGAAAAAAACTTCAAACTTTATTGTTATCCATTAGCTTTGAAGTGGCTTTTATATTTCACAGGATTTTAAAAAGTTACCCATGTTTGCTTGTTTTTTTGCATCATGCAGTGAAACAAGCTAATGTCAACAAAAGACTAAAAAGAAATATAATTTATGAATTTCTAAAGAGTTACCTATGCAATATATGTGGGTAAGAGTCTCTACGAGTTTAACTTTCTAATAAAACTGTAATATCATCAAAATATATTTTTAAGCTGATATATCTGTTATTATAATTGCAAGTATAATTTCCACATACAAAATATCTTGATAAAATGTAATATTCAATAATACTGCTTTATTATCACAATAAAATATTTTCAATTATTCTAGTAAATGTTTTACTTTTAAATGAAGGCATTATGTTCCCCATTTTATAGATGGAAAATACAAATTATTTCAATGCATTTACCCGAACAATGGAGTTTTAAGTACAATCAGAGCAGCAATATTTTCCATGAGTCAAAAAAAAATCAGAAGTCAAATTTATTATTTTCTGATTCTCAAATCTCTTTCTCTCCCTCTCGTTCTTCCTTTCTCTCTCTGTGATAAATGTATATTTGAACATTACTGCCATGAGCATAACACCTTGGGTAATGCAAAGCAGAAAATTCCTATTCCCTTTGTGTTTTCTATTACTTTTATCCATGCACTCTCCACCTTGCCCACCAACTTTTTTTTCAATATTGAATTTAAAAAGTTGCTACTTGGAAAGACAATTTTACTGTTTTCAGTTGTCAAGATAGGCAAATATATTTCTGTAAGTAGAGTAGATTACATTAAAAAAATTAATGTTTATTCATTTTATTGAGACAGAGAGAGAGTGAGTGAGGAAAGGGCAGAGACATACACACACAGAATCAGAAGCAGGCTCCAGGCTCTGAACTGTCAGGACAGAGCCCAATGCGAGGCTCGAACTCATAAACCGTGAGATCACGACATGAGCCAAAGTCGTCCACTTAACCAACTGAGCCACCCAGGTGCCCCTAGAATAGATTATATTGCAAATATGTTCTGCCAGGATCCAAGTGATTGTTTATAAAAGCTAAGTTTCCAGACAAGACAATACATTACTATTTAGTTAATATCCATATTATGACCCCAATATCTTCAGAAGGCTGCTTTGGTTTCAAATCTGCCAGAAACAACTGCTTTTCTCAATTTATCAATTAAAAAAAATCTACTACCATAAAGTGAAAACCATATTTTGATGAAATACAATTCAAATATCCAGTTGTAATGACCATGATAAAGATAAGAACAACTATTTTGGCATTAGGTGGGTGTTTGGATATCTTTCACAATAAGCAAATATATTTGACAAGCAAAACTAGTTAAAAGATTTTGAAATCAAATTACTCCTTTTTAGTATCGCTTTGGTCAAGGTCCCTACAGGAAATGGATGGTAACATTTCAGAAGAGTTGAATAAATGAACTCTTCAAAGATGTAGGTGACGTATAGTGCAGTTAATGGCCAGGAAGAGTAGAACCAGGGCTGGTAGGAGTAAGATGATGGCAACAACCATTACCACCACCACCCCCACCGCCTGATGGGGGAAAGGGTGTCTTGGCTACTAGACCCAGAGGAAGGGAACGCCATATGGAGTGAGTCCCAGCCCAGGCCTGTCGGCTTCAGGTCCTGGAACCCAGTCAGCCACTCGTGCCAGTGCAATATGTTCTCTGAGCACACTCTTCTCCTTTTCCTGCCAGTTCTCCCCACTGGTGACCCCACCTTAAGCTAGAGGGCAGTGGGTGTATTAGTGTTGTCTGTGTGGGCCAACGCCCTGGGCCTCGAGCAGAGGGGAGAATCTGGATCAGGAGGAGCAAAGGAAGACACAAACAACTGTTTACTTTAGATTCATAGACTTGTATATTCCTAGATATTTTGACATCACTGATGTAATGGTTTCTTTTGGTGCACAGAGATGTCTGAGATTGATATAAAGGCTCATTTTTACATAAAATTTGCCACATACTCTCCTGAGAAATTTACATCTATTAACCCATTAACTCTTCCCTAGAAATCACGTTTTATTATCCTCATTTGGCAGATGAAGAAACTGAGGCACTGGGCGGTTATGTCGGATTTTACAGCTCATTTTTCTAACCAGAACTCCTAACTATTACCTAATAAATCCAGTTCAAGCTGTGTAGTAGTTGCCAACTTCCTGTGATTATTCCATTAATCTAAGTGGAATAATTCACAATATTCTCTGAATAGTTCAAAATACTATCTGCAATTTTATACACTATTAGAAATACCTATACATATTGACACAATATTAGTAATACCTAAAATGAAATATATTTTTATTCAACAAAATTGTTAATTATCTTTTGTGTACCAGAGTTCCCACTAGCTAACATGATTTAAAAAAACAGTTCAATTCCATGAGGTTTCATGAGGTACACAAGACAGCAGATCAGAAAATTTGACTGAAAATATAGAGTGAGGTCAGATAATTAAAGAATTAAACTCTATCAAAAAAGAATCGATATGAATCATGGAGAGGTTTTAACTAGTATAGATGGAGATCATATTTGCATTTTTTAACCATAATTTTGATGGCAGTGTGAAGGATTAACCAAAGTAGAAAGAGGAAGACATTTTAGAAAGCTCTTGGAATCATCCAGAAGAGTTGTAAAAAGCCTACAGTAGAATGAAAAGAAATTAATTTATTACTGATATCAAATATGACAAAAACCTTTCTCTTTTCCCTTTTTATATTCCCTCTCCCCACCCACATATAATTTTAGACCACCTATCACCTTACAAGTTTGTGTGTGCATATGTGTGTACATATGTGTGTGCATGTGTGTATTTTGTTTTGATTTTTGATTTTTATCTCTGCAAGCCGTACAATGTTTGGAAACCGGTCTCTGGTGACTGTAGTCAGCCCAGACTTTTCTTGGATCCATGAAGGAAAAGACAAATCGTCTCTTGATCAATGCACTTTGTCAAGGCACTTGGTGAGTGCCATCTATTTGTGAGACTGTCCAAGGGCTACCAGAGCAAAATGGGAATCTAAAACAAATGATCAAATCCGTTGGCTTGGTTTTATCTCCACAATCTTTTATGTTAAAATTTTTAAGTGACTTATACATCCGTTCTGTAAAGGCAGTTTTGCTGTATTCAAGTATACCAAAACAGAATTTCCATTATTTCCACCATATGCCTTCTTGAAGAGTCACAGAGCAAGAGGTTATACTTAAATATAAAATTGTTCACAAGAAAAATATTTTTAGAAAGGAATCTTTTATATGAACTGAGGCTGCTTTCTGTATTTTCATTTTCAATAAAATAATCTTTCATGCAAAACACATGCTCTTTTTATATTACCTACACAATTCCTGAAAAGTCATAATTTGATGCAAAACAGAGAAGTTGTTGCAAAACCTTGATGTATTTCTTTCATATAATATTAATTTCCACTATTGTTCTGTTTTAAAAAGATGCTTTTTAAAAAAGAATCAGAAATCGCTGAAGGTCTTATTTTTCTTTCACACCACAACAGAACATGATTTGAACAAGAAGTAATACGAAAACAAATGGATCAAAGTGCCAAATAACAGTAATGAAAACATCCATTGCAGTCAATTTATAATGTGACTAAGCAAGTTTTGTGTAATGAGAGCGTTTAGAAAGAATAAAGGTATATGTCCTATTAACAATAAAAGAACAGCTGAACTTTATCCCATACAGCCCAAATCGGTTCATATTGATTGAAAACGAGCTTTACCTGGTTGAATATATGAGTGTTTTGCACAAGGCAAAAACTATTTCAGTAGCCCACCTATATAAGAACTTGCACATTCACTGAAAGAAACAAGCAAAATGGGAACATACTTTGATATGATTCCATAAAAAATGAGCCCTTGCTCTAGCTTGTCATGTAGCCAGTTCTGTACGAGATGCATAAAAACAGTAAGGATGGATTCTATACTAACTACGGGGTGCTTACTTTCCTTCAACGATAATTGTCTTAATGCCTGTTTTAATCAGTATTAACTACTAGCAATAACATGCTTTTAATTATGTTTTAAACGAGTCCTTTATTGGGCTGTTTGGGGAAGCAAATTAGTCAAAGGAGCTGTTAATCAAAAACGTGTTACTGGCACAAAATAAATGTTCATTTAAGGAGCCATTTGAAATAAACCTGGCTCATTGCCTCTGACAACCTGCAAGGACACCGGGGCCTCCCGAGGATAACTCCTTCAGTACTTGCCTGGATACGCCTTGCTGCTCAGAAGTTATAAGGAGAAACATTAAGCAGTTTAGGTCATTCATCAGCTAACTTTTACTACTGTTCTCAAGAAAATGAGCCTCCTAGGAACTTCACAGCAGATCTATTCGTTCATTAGCTAAGTAATATTGAGAGAGATGTTCCTGTCACTGTGAATAGAGAAATCTATTGCACTGGATTTTAGTGGTATCCCTTTTGTCTATGAGCTGTCTTTGCAAATTCCAAGGTATTTAGTCTGAAAAACTAGCATAATTATCTCTGAACATTTTTAGTATATATTCATTTCCTTTTATTGAACGATCTCTGGCCGGGATGTACCATGAGGCGAGATTATATATTTTATGTTACTCTACAGCCTTAAGACTGGGCTTTCTCACTATTATCCTCTATTAGCAACATACAAATTGAAATATAACTTTGGAAAAGACCTCAGAGCAATTGTTTTGATGGCTTTCTCCTCAATTTTAAAATAACTTCAAACTATGTGATGTTATCTAGATTTATTGTAGTGATCATTTTGCAATTCATACAAATATCAAATCATTATGTTGTACACCTGAAACTAATATAATGTGATATGACAATTATGCCTCAGGAAAAAAATTGTGTGAAAAATATGCCATTTCAAAGTTTATGTATATTTATATTCTGGCTAGTCTACTTGCTGGTAGGGTTTTTTAATTCAAGTATAATTGATACACAGTATCCTACAACTTTCAGGTATATGTCACAATGATATACATCATAGTGATAATATTTAGGTATATTATAATCAATAATCAATAATGCCATACACCATAATGATGACATCATAGTGATTCAATATTTTTATACACCATGAAGTGATCCTCCCAATAAGACTAGTTAGTACCTAGTCCCATCACCATACAAAGTTACAACAATATTGGGGCGCCTGGGTGGCTCAGTCGGTTAAGTGTTTGACTTCGGCTCAGGTCATGATCTCAGTTTGTAAATTGGAGCCCCAGGTCAGGCTCTGTGCTGACAGCTCGGAGCCTGGAGCCTGCTTCCGATTCTGTTTCCTTCTCTCTCTGCCCCTCCCCCACTTGTGTTCTGTCTCTGTCAAAATTAAATAAATATAAACATTTTTTTAAAAAGCTACGACACTATTATTGACTGTATTTTCCATGCTGAATATTATATCCCCGTGTCTCATTTATTTTAGAACTAGAAGTTTATACCTCTTAACCCCACCTCCTTTGATAACTGACAGTTTGCTTCCTGTATCTATGCGACTGTTTCTGATATTTTTTTGTTTTTTAGATTCTATGTATAAATAAAATCATATGGTATTTGTCTTTCTCTGACTTATATCACTTAGCATAGGCCCATCCATGTGGTTGCGAATAGCAAGATTTTATTCTTTTTTATGGCTGAGTAATATCTCTTTATATCTATCTATCTATATATATCTATAGATATAGATATAAGTATAGATATATATAGACACTTATTTTGCTTCCATATCTTGATTCTTATAAATACTGATGCAGTGAAAATGGGGGGTGCTTATATCTCTTCAAATTGTCATTTTCATTTTCTTTTGATAAATACCCAGATATAGAATTTCTGGATCATACAGAAGTTCTATTTTAAATTTTGGAGTAATTTCCATACTGTTTTCCATTGTGGCTGTACCAATTTACATTCCCAACAGTGCACAAGGGATCCCTTTTCTCCATATCCTCACCAACGTTTGTTTGTTTGTTTGGTTTTTTTTGTCTTTGATAACAAACAATCTAACAGGTGTGAGGTGACATCTCTTGTGGTTTTGATTTGCCTTATCCTGATGATTAGTGACATCTAGCATCTTTTTGTGTGCCCATTGGCCATCTGTAGGTCTTCTTTGTTTGTTTTTTGATATCAAATTGAGTAAATTCTTTTATATTTTGGATATTAATCCCTTATCAGATGTATGATTTTCAAGCATTTTTTCCCATTCAGTATATTGTCTTTTTGTTTTGTCGATGGTTTCTTTCACTGTGCAAAAGCTTTTTAGTTTGATATAATCCCAATTGTTTATTTTAGCTTTTGTTGTCCTTGACTAAGAAAACTGGTCTCGAATACACTGCTGAGACTAATATCCAAGAGCTTAGTGCCTATGTTTTCTTATAGGTGTTCTATAGTTTCAGGCCTTATATTCAAGTCTTTAATTGATTTTGAGTTTACTTTTATATGTAGCATAATATGATGGTCCGGTTTCATTCTTTTGCATATAGCTGTCTAGTTTTCCCAGCACCATTTTTTGGAAAGACTGTCTTTTCCCCATTGTATGTTTTTGCCTTCTTTGTCATAGACTAATCGACCATATATGTGTGGGCTTATTCCCAGGCTCTCAATTCTATTCCATTGATCTATATATGTGTTTTCATGCCAGCATCATACTGACTTGATTACTATAGCTTTGTAATACGTTTTGAAATCAGGGAGCATGATACCTCTAGCTTTGGTCTTCTTTCGCAAAATTGTTTGGTCTCTTTGGGGTCTTTTGTGCTTCCATACAAATTTTATTCCAGCTATATGAAAAATGGCATTGGTATTTTGATAGGGATTGCATTGAATCTATAGACTGTTTTGGGTAGTATGAATATTTTAATAAGATTAAATTTTCTAATCCATGAGCATGAGATGTCTTTTCATTTATTTGTGTCATCTTCGATTGTTTTCATAAATGTCTTCTAGTTTTCAGAGTGCAGGTCTCTTACCTCCTTGGTTAAATTTATTTCTAGGTATTTTATTATTTTGATATAACTGTAAATGGATTTTCTGCATTTTTCCTGCTACATCATTATTAGTGTAAAGAAAACACAATTGATTCCTGTATGTTAATTTTCCATCCTACAACTAAAATTAATTCATTTAATAATTGTAATCATTTTTTGGTGGAGTCTTTAGGGTTTTCTATATATAGTATCATGTCATCTGCAAATACTGAGTGTTTTACTTCTTCCTGTCCATGTCCTTAGGATTTTGTTTATAATTTACCATTATTTTCTATCCTTCATGTTTGAAGGTTAAGACTACAAAAAATTAGATGTCCCCCAGTGAATTTTCTGCCATATCATAAGATATTTTTGGAAATCCAATTTGCAAAATAGAACTACTTTTTGAAAAGTCTATTATGTATATGGCTACTAAGTTGATCTTTGTATAGCCAATCACTTCACCACAAGGCCTAGCATTTAACAAGCAAGGATAAATGTTTGCTGAATGTTTATTCAACACATACATACATACTTCAAGCACTTACTAGGTGTCAAAGATTGAGTAAAGCATAGGGAAGTATACATAGGGAAGAAGAAGACATGACAGTTCTCCTCACTGAGCTATACAGTCCGACGTAGAGTTTAAACAGTTTCCTACTTTCTTAACATAAAATACTAATTCAACATAACATTAAGAAAGCTGAGTAAGACCATCTGAGGGTGTCACAATTCATAGTATCTATTTACCACTTCCCAAACTTCTGGAAAGTGTTGCCACATTCATAGGTTTTCCATCATAGATTCTTTTGTTGTTTGATTGTCATTTTGTGTTTTGGGGGTTTTGGGAATTTTTTGTGTGTGTGTTTGTTGTTTTTCTCTTTTGAATTTTGGTCTTTGAGTAAAAGGAGTCAAACAAGTGAATGTTCCCCTATACCTCCAGCTGTGGTCCATTTTGTTGACAGGAAATGAAAGGCTGGGAGTCTTGTGTGAGGAATAAAAGCTTGGTGGGTCTCCCAACATGTGTCCCTATAAGGAAATGGAAAACATAAATGGCTATTTCTTGTCCATTTCCTCATGAAGGAAGGAGGTAGGAACATAAGGCAAAGATACTAAAAGGATTCCAGACATTAAGATGTAGTCTGAACAAAAGATGGAGCCTGAGATGCTTAAATTCCCCACAGTGATTTCCCAGGTCAAATGGAAAAAAACAAGAAAGTTACTCTGAAGTAAGTAAAGGTAGTTAGACTAAGACTTCTTAGGGTTTTATTTGTCTGCTTCAGAAATAACAGGCATGACAAGAAGAGAGAATCACTAACACTATGTCCAAAGTACAACATAGGTGTAAAGAATGAAGCTTTTCATATTGACAATCAGACATCAGAGGCTGCTGTCTTAGTGAATATGGACTGACTTGTGAGATCGGGGGGTAGATGTGGTGGTGGGGAAGATTGTAACCCTGGATGAAGATTTGCTCCCATAAAGGTTAGAAGAGAAAGCCTTGGGGCATCCTGAACTGATTTATTATTACCTTACACCCTGAATTTTCCCAGAAAAATAATGACTCACATTAATTGAGCTTATTCTCTGGGCTATTTTGGTGCAAACCGCTTTATACACATTACCCCATTTAATTTTCTCTCTAGGTACCTCCTATTTTTGTCTTCAAATTACAAATGATGGAACTGGTAATTTTAAAGGTTCAGGAATTTTTCAGCCACACCTCAGGGATAGGACTTGAACCCGAGTCTCAAACTAAAAGTCATAGCATCAGAACAGCCAGTGAAAGCTGCCAGACCTATTTTAGACTGATGTGAGTTAGAAATAAGATTTCATTTTCCCATTCCGTTGGTTGCCTTTTAGTTTTGTTGGTTGTTTTCTTTGCTGTGCAGAAGCTTTTAATCTTCATAAGGTCCCAGTAATTCATTTTTGCTTTTAATTCCCTTGCCTTTGGGGATGTGTCGAGTAAGAGATTGCTATGGCTGAGGTCAGAGAGGTCTTTTCCTGCTTTCTCCTCTAGGGTTTTGATGGTTTCCTGTCTCACATTCAGGTCCTTTATCCATTTTGAGTTTATTTTTGTGAATGGTGTGAGAAAGTGGTCTAGTTTCAACCTTCTTCATGTTGCTGTCCAGTTCTCCCAGCACCATTTGTTAAAGAGACTGTCTTTTTTCCATTGGATGTTCTTTCCTGCTTTGTCAAAGATTAGTTGGCCATACGTTTGCAAATGACGTATCAGACAAAGGGCTAGTATCCAAAATCTATAAAGAGCTCACCAAACTCCACACCCGAAAAACAAATAACCCAGTGAAGAAATGGGCAGAAAACATGAATAGACACTTCTCTAAAGAAGACACCCGGATGGCCAACAGGCACATGAAAAGATGCTCAACGTTGCTCCTTATTAGGGAAATACAAATCAAAACCACACTCAGATATCACCTCACGCCAGTCAGAGTGGCCAAAATGAACAAATCAGGAGACTATAGATGCTGGAGAGGATGTGGAGAAATGGGAACCCTCCTGCACTGTTGGTGGGAATGCAAATTGGTGCAGCCACTCTGGAAAACAGTGTGGAGATTCCTCAGAAAATTAAAAATAGACCTACCCTATGACCCAGCAATAGCACTGCTAGGAATTTACCCAAGGGATACAGGAGTACTGATGCATAGGGGCACTTGTACCCCAATGTTTATAGCAGCACTCTCAACAATAGCCAAATTATGGAAAGAGCCTAAATGTCCATCAACTGATGAATGGATAAAGAAATTGTGGTTTATATACACAATGGAGTACTACATGGCAATGAGAAAGAACGAAATATGGCCCTTTGTAGCAACGTGGATAGAACTGGAGAGTGTGATGCTAAGTGAAATAAGCCATACAGAGAAAGACAGATACCATATATTTTCACTCTTATGTGGATCCTGAGAAACTTAACAGAAACCCATGGGGGAGGGGAAGGAAAAAAAATAAAAGAGGTTAGAGTGGGAGAGAGCCAAAGCATAAAAGACTCTTAAAAACTGAGAACAAACTGAGGGTTGATGGGGGGTGGGAGGGAGGGGAGGCTGGGTGATGGGTATTGAGGAGGGCACCTTTTGGGATGAGCACTGGGTGTTGTATGGAAACCAATTTGACAATAAATTTCATATATTGAAAAAAAAGAAATAAGATTTCATGGTGTTACTCTAGTGAGATGTTGGAGCTGTTCTCATTGAACACAGTGTATTTTATCCTGAGTAATAAAAAAACTTCCACTAGATCACTTACACAATACCCTCAAAGGATTTCTGAGTTAGATGGATGGATAGATAAATGAGTAAGTAATGTAAGCACCTACCAGGAGTTAAAATCTTTATTATGTAACATACGGGCTGCATTTTATTATCACAACAATCCTGACAGTACCAGTCTAGTCCACACTCTCATTATAAAGCTCTTTTCTGATGCCTCTATTTCGATGGCATTTTTCCCATAAAAATTCAATGTTGCAAATTTTACTATTCTTTGTTTTATTATTGGTATTATTACTAAGGTAACTTATAAAAGATCATATAGGGGCGCCTGGGTGGCTCAGTCGGTTGAGCGTCCGACTTCAGCTCAGGTCATGATCTCACAGTCTGTGAGTTCGAGCCCCGCGTCGGGCTCTGTGCTGACAGCTCAGAGCCTGGGGCTTGTTTCAGATTCTGTGTCTCCCTCTCTCTCTGACCCTCCCCCGTTCATGCTCTGTCTCTCTCTGTCTCAAAAATAAATAAAACGTTAAAAAAATTTAAAAAAATAAAAGATCATATTTAAAATATATTTAAATTTAAATTAAATTAAATTTAATTTAAAATAAAAAAATATTTATAATATTTAAAATATTATAAAATATCAAAGCTTAATTTTAAATGTAGACTTTCTTATCCAATTTTATTTTAGGTTTTTTGTCTGTTTGTTTTGTTTTGTTTTGGTTTTTTGCACTAGTAGAGACCTCTTCAATTGTAGCTCTCAGTAATCTGAACATCCTAGAAAATAAATGAAGCAAAGCTTCTCTTTTTCAAGACTGGTCTCCATTATTAACTTGCTAATGTTGCAATGTGAATTTGAATGATTTAAAAATCATATCTGTATATCATGGACAATTAATATATCAAAGACTTACATACTTAATCTGTATCATAACAGTTATTTTAATAAAATATATATTTCAATTTATGTTATGTTAATTTAAATCTTGCTGTCTATTGACTAATTGCTAAGGAGATACTCCTATCATAAGATTTTTGTAATAGTATAACTCATTTGAAAGCTTCTCCCAGAAAGCCACATTCAGACATGAAAGGAGGGCAGAAACTCAAATTAGGCAGGTGAGAAATATGAGGCTACCATCATAAAAAACTCTACTTAATTTTCTTGGTTCCAATTTGGACTTGAGCATGTACATTTTTGTCAATGTCCCTCTCTCACAGCTGTCAAAAATGGTGGAAGGATCTCTCCTCCCCCCCCCCTTTTCTTCTTTTTGCAGCAAAGCATGTATCAGCAAAGGAGGAATGGGAAGTTGATTATGTTGCTCATACCATGGAGCTGCTCAATTAATACCTAGTAATTGGCCCAAAATGAAAGAGAGTTAAGAATGAAGGTCTGGTGTTTCACGGGTGAATTTGGCAATATTGATTTTATTGATTCCTACTAAATTCTATTACTATGTATCCAGCTGAAAAAATATGCTTATTTTTTTAAGTTTTAATGTGTATTTATTATTGAGAGACAAAGAGACAGAGCATGAGTATGGGAGGGGCTGAGAGAGGGGTGGACCCAGAATCTGAAGCAACTCTAGGTTATGAGAGCTGCCAGCACAGAGCCCGATGTGGGGCTGGAACTCACAAACTGCGACATCATGACCTGAGCGGAAGCTGGACGCTTAACCCGCTGAGCTACCAAGGTGCTCCCAAAATATGCTCAATTATTAAACATTAGAAGCTTAATTCAGCATTAAGAATGACTCAATTTTATCGTGTGTTTAAACTCTTTAAAACATCTTCTCTCAGTTAAATGTTTTAATGGAATTGGAAAGTACTGGTAAGCTTCTTATGAATTATTTTTGATTTTTATTAAAGACTCACAAACATATGAACTGAAATGTCATTTTTAAAACGCTTATTTATTTTTGAGAGAGAATGAGCGAGAGGCAGAGAGCAAGGGGGAGAGACAGCCCAAGCAGGCTCCGTGCCAGGGCAGAGCCTGTCATGGGGTTCAGACTCACAAATGGTGGTATCATGACTGAGCCTAAATCAAGGATTGGATGCTTAGTTGACTGAACCACCCAGGTGCCCCTGAAATGTCGTTTTGGGGTACCTGGGTAGCTCAGTCAGTTAAGTGTCCGACTCTTGGCTTTGGTTCAGGTCATGATCTCATGGCTCATCGGTTCCAGCCTCGCATTGGACTCTGCACTAACAGTGCAAAGCCTGTTTGGGATTCTCTCTCTCTTCCTCTCTGCCTCTCCCCTGCTCACTCACTCTCTCCCAAAACACACAAATAAACTTAAAAAATATTATCTTTTCTTTGATACTTAAAAGCTAGCTACTGTTTGGAAGAATACTTAATTATATCAACAATAATGTTATGGCTGTCTTAGAAGTGGAGCTCAGCCTGTACTTTTCAAATGATCATTTTTCTCCTTAAGTGTTATGTTAGTGCCTTTCCAATGATCATCATGTTGTATAAGCCACAGTAAGAAATTACTTCTGACCCCACTCCATAATTGAAGGAGTTTCCAGTTAATGATATAACCACAGTTTGCCAGGCTTAGACTTCTAGAACTGCAGAAATGAGATCTTTGCAATAGAAAGTAATTATCAACCTCTTTGTCCATATCATTTGGCACATTTATTTCAATGAACACTTATGGTATCTTTCGTTGGGTTTTGAACTTCAACCAAACTCTTCCTTCCTTCACTTGAGGGCATAAACAGTTTTCACTAGAGGAAGAAGACAGAAAAACTGGTGAATACCCCCATCTTAGGGATGTCTTAAATCAGAACCACCCAGAATCCATTTTCATAGCTCAGTTGGAATGAAGCCTTACTTGGGAGTTATTAATATCAAAATAACTTCAAGGTTTATTGAACTTTTTAGTTTTTTAGTCAGGTTTAGTTTTAAAGTTAGTTGTTTAGGCCCTTCTTCATGTTACTGAGAATGGAACCTGATGTTACAGAAATTCATTTGTAAAAATCCTATACAGAAAGATTTTTAGGCCCAGTATTTAATTTTTTAACCTTAATGTATTATTTGAATCACAGTTTTGAATTAACATGTATGGTTTTGATGCTCTAAAACACTAAATTTAACTCTCAGGGTTAGAGTTATTTCAGGAATTCTGAAAATGGGGTGATATTGCCCAGAAGGGGTGATAGAGATTTGGGGATTAAAAAAATTCACTCTTTTCATGTATAAAGCACAGATACACATAGAGCACACAATACATAATATATACATGGAAATGTCATGGGAGGATTAGATAAAAAATGTTTAAAGACTTTTAAGAGTAGCAATAATTAACATAAAGTGAGAAATATTGTGCTATTCTAATGCATTTGAAGATCAGGGAAAAGTCAACATAAGACAGAAATTTTATAGCAATATATACAACTATTCATTTTACAGTTGCTATATTTTATAAATGAAGATGGAACCATTACTTAAACTTCTTTTATTTTAAACTATTCTTTGATGTTATACTCCAAGAACAGAAACCTGCCAGCTCTAAGTTATCCACGAATATCTTTTTATTTCCTCCTATGGAACATGGAATTATAAGTGAGATATTTAGGTACTGAAAGTTTTGTTCATATCCTAGATACCTTTCTTTTTGAGATATAATTGACATGTAACATTGTATAAATTCAAGGCGTAAAACATGTTAACCTGATACATTTATATATTGCAATATGATTACCACCTTAGTGTTAGTTAACAGCTCTGTCATGTCACATAATCATCTTTTATTTTTGTAATGAGAACACAAGATCTAGTCTCTTAGCAACTTTAAAGCTTAAAATCAGTATTGCTGACTATAATCACTATACTATGCATTAGATCTCCACAATTTATTTATCTACTAGTTCCAAGTTTGTACCCTTAAACATCTCCCCAATTCTCCCACCTCCCCCCATCCCCTGGCAACCACCATTCTCTGTTTTTAGAAGTTTAGCTTTTTTACATTTGACATATTAAGTAATATCATACACTGTTTGTTTTCTCTGTTTCATTTATCTCACTTAGCATAACACTCTCCCAGTATACCCATGTTGTCACAAATCGCAGGATTTCCTTCTTGTTTTTGTGATTGAATAATATCCCTGTGTGTGTGTGTGTGTGTGTGTGTGTGTGTGTGTGTGTGTGTGTGTATCTCCCATCTTTTTTTTTTTTTTTTTCATCCATTGACAGATATTTAGGTTGCTTCCATATCTTGGCTACTGTGAATAATACTGCAATAAATATGGGAGTGCAGCTATCTACTCTGGATATATGCCAAACTGGAACCGATGGATCATATGGTAGTTGTATTTTCATTTTTATTTTTTTAATTTTTAAACATTTGAATATGGTTGACATACAGTGCTACATTAGTTTCAGGTGTACAACATAGTGATTCAACTCTCTATACCCTATGCTATGTTCATCACAAGTGTAGCTGTCACCATACAACATTAAAATATTGCGCTGTGCCTCTGATTCCCATGAGTTATTCACTCCCTAAATGGAAGCCTGTATCTCCCACTCTCCGTCACTCATTTTGCTCATCTCATACCCCATCCCCTCGGAGATTATCAGTTTGTTCTCTGTATTTCCAGGTCTGATTTTGCTTTTTGTTTGTTTGTTCATCTGATTTGTTTTTTAGATTCCACATGAGTGAAATAATCATATCCAAAACATATAAAGAACTTACACAACCCAATGGTCAAAAAACCAAAAAAGTAAAAAAAAAAAAAATGGGCAGAGGACATGAATAGATATGTTTCCAATGAAGACATGCAGATGGCCACGAAATGTAAGAATAGATGCTCAACATCACTAATCATCAGGGAAGACAAATCAAAACTGCAATGAGTTTTCACCTCACACCTGTCAGAATGGTCAAGATCAAAAAGACAAGAGATAACAAGTGCTGCTGAGGATATGGGCCTTCATGTAATTTTGGTGAGAATGTAAACTAGTACAGCCACTGTGGAAACAGTATAAAGGCTCCTCAAAAAATTAAAAATAAAAATACCATACAATCAAATAATTTAACTACTGGGCATTTACCCAAAGGGGGAAAAAACACTAATTTGAAAAGATATATGCATACCTATTGCAGCATTATTTATTTAAAAGAAGAAACTTTTTTTTTTTTTTACTGTTCATTTATTTTTGGCAGAGAAAGAGAGACAAAGCGCAAGCTGGGGAAGGGCAGAGAGAGAGGGAGACACAGAATCCAAAGCAGGCTCCAGGCTCTGAGCTGTCAGCACAGAGCACAATGCGGGGCTCAAACCCACAAACTGTGAGATCATGACCTGGTCCAAAGGCAGACACTTAACCGACTGAGCCACCCAGGTGCTACTGCAGCATTATTTATAATAGCCAAGATATGGAAGGAATCTAAGTGTCCATCAATGGATAAATGAATAAGGAAGATGTGGAACACTTGTGTATGCACAATGAAATATTATGCAGCCATAAAAAAGGATGAGATCATGCCCTTTGTGACAACATGACGGGCCTAGAGGGTATTATGTTAAGTGAAATAAATCAGCTTCAGGTTGTTATATTTTTATTTTTTTTGAGGAACCTCCATACTATTTTCCATAGTGACTGAACCAATTTGCATTCCCACCAATAGAATATGAGGGGTTCCTTTTCCTCCACATTCTCACGAACAGAGAATCATTAATCACTTGTCTTCTTGATAATAACCATTCGAACAAGTGTGAAGTAATATGTCATTGTGGTTATGATTTACAGTTCCCTGGTGACTAGAAAGGTTAGACATCTCTTCATGTACCCCTTGTCCATTTGGATGTCTTCTTTAGAAAAGTATGTATTCAGTTCCTCTGTCTTTTAATGATAACTTCGAGTTTACAGGCATTTTTCCATCGCTACTTTTCCTCCTGGGTAGGTTACTTACTGACCTTGAATAAACACCACAGAAGTGCACATTTGGGTACTGGTCCCTAATCAGATGAGATGCCTAATTTAATTTTGTTTTAAGTGATGTGCTGAGTGTACATGATAACTACCAATGTGTTGAAGGAATTAATTAAGAGAATGTGACTGCCAGTTGACCTGTGAACTGGACTAGGACAGAGGCTCCTTACTCCCTCCTGTCCTGGAAATGTACATTCCACCCTATGTTTCCACAGCAGGAGCCGTTTCAAAGATGCAACCTTGAGAGAGTAATGTGCTGTTGAGACCACATGGACTGTATATATTACTGAACCCCATTAGGGATTCTATGTGAACTTGAGGATTCTGGTTATCAGAATCTTCTTGGAGCCACCCACACAAGCCTTGAATGGAAGTTCCTTTGCTTATTAAACCTACCATCTACCAATTTGGAGTGTCCTGCCTCTTTTTTCAGTCTCTCTTCCTACTCTAGGTACAAGGGGTCAGTTTCAGATTTCACCTGGGGAACTCCTGAATTTGCAAACCAACACAGTTCTTACTTACACCATAGACCTATACTTACAGAAACAAGTCAAATATCAAAATATGAACATGGAGGTTAAGTAGCAGTGGCATGTAGACCAGCTACTACAACTAACTCCATTTATCTCACAATATTTAAGCTTTTATCACCTGTGAGAATAACCAAATCTCCAGGAGTAAAAAAATCAAGTAAGAGAAAAAAATCCACATATCACTTTGGAAGGATTACCAACACTTATCCTAAGTCTAGGTATGAAATAGCTTTGCATTCTAATCTAAAATAATAAAAAGCAAAATCAAGAATGTATTATTTTATATGTAACAGAAAAAATAAAACAAATAGCAACACAAAATATAATGTGCTTCCTCACAATTTCTACTGAAGTCAATGAATGAGTTATAGGAAAACACATCAGATTTATCACATCAAAAACATTTACAATGTTTTCATAATAAAATGGATTTGAGGACATACCACATGGGGTGGAGAATGATTCAGAATAAAACAACATAATGTTTCTATTCTATGTCCATGCTTAAAATATCAAAGAGTAGCACTAATTGTGGATAAACTACTTCAACTCACAAAATTTGAAAAGAACAGCTTATTAAATCACTACTAACTCTATACATGTAATGTATAATAACTATATTATTAGAATAATATTAAATATAGTAATCAAGACCAAAAATAATCAGAAGCTTTCAATTAACTTAATGTTTCCCCTTAATCTTAAAAAAGGGAAAAGAATAAAACTCAGAATTTTTTTAGACTAAGTAACATAGAAACCATAGAAACCATCCTATAGCATAGGATATGCCATAGTCATTACAGATTAAGAAAGGTCCCTAATCTCTTTTTTATCTTTTATATATGTAAGACAACACACACACACACACACACACACACACACACACACACACACACTGATTATATACTGTATATGCTAATTCTCTCTCTCTCTCGCTCTTTCTCCATACATATATATAACATATGTACAAAGCATACCTCATAGATATTATGGGTTTGGTTCCAGACCACGACAGTAAAGCAAACATTGCAATAAAATGAGTCAAATGAATTTTTTGGTTCCCTGGTGCATATAAAATTTATGTTTACACTATACTGCAGTCTATTAAGTATGCAATAGCATTATGTTTAAAAAAAAAACAATGTACATACCTTATTAAAAATACTTTATTGCTAAAAAATGCTAACCATCATCTGAGCTTTCAACGCATTGCAATCTTTTTGCTGGTGGAAGGTCTTTGCCTCAATACTGATGGCTAGCTGACTGATGAAGACAGTGGTGGAAGAAATAATAAGATGAATGAAGAAATAATAAGAAAATGAAGTCAGCTACATCAATTAACATTTCCTTTCATGAACAATATCTTTATGCAGCATGCATTCTGTTTGATAGCATTTACCCACAGTAGAACGTCTTTCAAAATTAGAGTCAATGCTTTAAATCCTGCTACTGCTTTATCAGCTAAGTTTATGTCCTATTCTAAATCTTTTGTTGCCACTTCAACAATCTTCACAACATACTCATCAGGAGTAGGTTCCATCTCAGGAAACCACTTTCTTTGCTCATCCCTAAGAAGCAACTCCTCATTCGTTCAAGTTTTATCATGAAATTCCACCGTTGCAAATATAATAATAGTGAAAAAGTATGAAATATTACAACAATTAACAAAATGTGACAGAGATACAAAGTGAGCAAATGCTGTTGGAAAATGGTGCCGATACTCGCTTGACATGAGGTTGCCACGAACCTTCAATTTGTAAAAAAAAAAAAAAAAATGCAGTATCTGTGAAGTGCAATAAAAGGAAATGCAAAATGAGGGAGGCCTATATATTCTAAACATATATATATATATATATATAGTACAGTATAGTACTATATAGTATAGTATATATATACTATATATATATAGTAAGTATAGTATATATATACTATATATATATAGTATATATAGTATATATAGTATAGTATATAGTATAGTATATATATACAGTATAGTATATACACATACTATATGTGTGTGTGTGTGTGTATATATATATATGTATATATGTATATATATGTGTATATGTATATATATGTATATATGTATATATATGTATATATGTGTGTGTGTATATATATATACATATATGTATATATATATAGTATGTTTACTAAATCATCACCGGAAGGTACCCATGAATACTTCATTATATTCATATTATTCTGGTGTCATACCAAAGCAGTAATGTAATTAACATATTATTTAAAAATTAGAAACAAGTATGAAAAATTAAGAAGAGATCATTGTTTGGGAGAAAGCATACATTCAATATCTTAAAGACTGAAATGATCAAAGGTCAATGGTTGTTAAGATATCAAATCATTTTTTACTTTTTTAAAAAATTTTTAATGTTTATTTAGTTTTGAGAGAGACAGAGAAAGACAGGGAGTGAGTGGGAAGGGGAAGAGAGAGAGGGAGACACAGAATCTGAAGCAGGCTCCAGGCTCTGTGCTGTCAGCATAGAGCCCGACCGGGAGCTTGAACTCACAAACAGTGAGATAATGACCTGAGTTTGGACACTTAACCAACTGAGCCACTCAGGCACCCCTAAAATATCAAATATTATACATGAAACTCTGTTTAAAATCTAAAATTAAAGAAAATGTCTAGTTACCTCTGAAATTTTCTTTAAAAAATTCTAAAAATTTGCACATAAAATATTTTGCACCATCTTATGTAACAAAACATAAAGTATTTAAAAATGGGAGAAGAAAGCCACTTACAAGATCAAGAACTTGGCAAGAAAGCAAAACACTTTCTGTTAGGATCAATCTCATGTCATGATAAGCAGTATAGGTTCCTGGCTGTAGTTTCTGTTCACAAGTACGTGTTTAATTATATCGTAGTATCTCCTAAAACAAAAAAAAAACAAAACAAAACAAAACAAAACAAAACAAAACACCTCACAAAATGCTAGGTGATTTCTGGTCACTATATGACTCCTTTCTCAAGTGTTCATTAATTACTCTGACCAAGAGAACTCTAGGTTCAAGAACTGGTGTAGATGCCACAGGCAGACAAGAAATAACCACAGAAATAAAAAAAAAAAAATGGCTTCAGTTGTTCTAGGCAAAGAAGCAATCTTTTTTACATTATCACATTCATAAGTGTGCATTTTCATAGACTTATTTTGTGTATGTCAAGGAAAACTGGTTAAAGAAAATCTCAATGGAACCATTAACCATAGTGTGTGATTTGGAAAGACTTGGACCCCATCCATAGTGTTTTAGTAACTCAAATATCAAACGTTCTCCCAAATTTTGTAGTGTCTTATTAGTCACCAAGGGTAGCATTCAGAAGGTATCCAAGGTATCAAGTAGTGGTATCAATTCAATAGGAATAGATTCATTTTATATAGATATATAAATATAGGTGATGTATCTATACATAGACATATAGATATAGATATAGATAAGCAACTTTCGATACACCAGAAAAAATATTACATATTTAGAAAATAATATTCTTAAATCATATTATAAAATGAAATCAAGAAAACTAATGTTATAATTTGATAATGGTACTAACATATATCCTGTTTTTTTTAAATAGCACCAACTTTTGAAATAACATTGACTGTAAAAAGTATTTCAATGGGTGATTTCTTAAGTTATTACAATTATATAACTAGTACTCTAAAATTATTGACAGAAATGGGTTTTGGGGAAAAAGTAACATAGCACAATAACGTAAATGCATAATGCATTTTTCTATGTATTTTTAAATATTTCGTTATTTTCAATTAGAAGTATATATATTACTATTTTTAAAATTTCATTCCTATGGAGACACATGATAAGCTGATTAATACTTCATAGTCTTTGATTATGGTAAATGATTTCCAGATAATTAAATTGTTAAAATTAAATCATGAGTGGGCTATGTAAGAACATGACTCATCAGGCTCTACAGACCATAGCCATGCCCTATGAGAAGCAATAAGAAGTTTACTCCAACCAAAGTAATATCATATTGAATATGTATTATTTAGTAAATTTTCTGCCTAAAGCACTGTTTTTATTTGTGTATAAGTCACATTCTAGGTCTTGATATAATTTTATTGTCTTATGTAAATACCAGGATTAAGAATACTCAGTGACACTTATTTTACTGAATTATGTATTTTTTTGATAACATTTTATCATAATTTCCAAATTTAAATACTTTTTAGAGCTTGTTTTGAGGAAACAAATTACAATAAATTAATGGAAAACTAATTATTGGGAAGATGCTACTTGTTTAATTTACCTTGGTTTGAACTAGAACTTTCTATGTGACTAGCTTAATGTTAAAGAAAAACAAGAGTATTTAGGGAGGGCTAATGGGGTAGAAGTTAGTTTCTGCAATACACTAAAATGAAAAATAAAGTTCTTATTTTCATACATTTTTTAATGTTTTTTTCAAAAATAAAAATAATTGTATTTTCAGTATGGTAATCTCCATTTTCATTTCTCTTTTATTTAGTTGCAGTTGAGAGCAAGCCTAATATAAATATTTTGATCACATCATGCTTTCACATGATTATTTTGACATCAGTTTCCTCATTTAAAGAATAAATGGCCTAATTTATCTCCTTTATCTCCCTTAAGTCTATAGTGATGCAAGCTTTATGTAGTCTTTAAATACAAGATAGTCACCTGAAAACAGGCATTACTTTTCATACCCATATATACCCTGTTAAGAATGTAAAAGGTACCAAGTCCATTACATCAAGAATGGAATTAAAGAGCCAAACGGATCAAACATTCAACGAATTTCTGAGAGACTTAAGGCAGATAGCATATTACTATAGAATAAACCAGAGTTGAAAAAGCTGAGATCCACACATGACAAGGCTGCAGCAAAGATGACAACGGGCAAAAATGAAATGTATACTCAAGACAGGTAGTGACTTTATCTTTTAAGATGGGAGACACTTGAACTTGTTTAATTTTTGATGGAGAGGATCCAGCTGTAAGAGTATAATCAAATAAACCGAATACAAATTGAAAAACCATTTGAAGTCTGAGTTAAAAAATTTGTGGTGCCACTGATATATTCTGTTACACAATTTTCTCCACTTATGGTTGCAAACTCAGAAATGGGTGCAGAAAACAGAGATAGCAGGGATCATCAGGTCTGAGTTTTCATGGAGTATGATGAAAAGACAGAAGGTGGAAGTTAGTTATTGGCAATAATGTTCTTAAAATCATGGATCATGAGACTGAAGTTACATAAAGATATGAACATATAAAGATATGAAGAAGGGGGGAAAAGGAGGACCGATGGATCTGGACAAAGCAAAAGAGTTCATGAACTGGAGGTTTTGAGTGTGTCATTGAAGAATATACTTGCAGTTAATTGAAAATGCAACTGAGAAAGCTCCATGACATAGTCAACCAAGTATGAAGGAAAATAAGTGAGTTTCAAATACGCGACAAGTTGGAAATTGTACTTTGCACATTTGTGCTAAAAACTTATTTGATGTCCTCCAATAAATTAACAAGGAATCTATGGAAGTCGACATCATAGGATCTAGGAAAAAAGGGAATTCACCCAGAAACATGAAAGAATTCCCAGCTTGACAATTTGGCCACAGGTCTGAAGCATAATCAATATAAATGAGAACAGGAAACCACGGGGCTCTTTGTTGAATGTTTTCATAAAGATAGAGAAAACTTTTTCTAAAAAGTGTGATTAAGAATCTGGATGCTCTTGGTTATATAATGAGGAAGGCAACTTTCTTGTCAAAAAGTCACACACAGAGACAAAGAAATTGATTGAAATTGCAGGGAAAATGGAGTTTCCCAGGAAAATCAAACATGAATAAGGTGGAAATACAGTATATTTTAAGCATTTAATATATTATATGCTACTTAATTCTTCACTGAATAATATGTAAAACAATAATAAAGTAATGTATTTTTTTAAGTCTATGAAGTTAAACAGTAACAAAACAATATATATGGTGTAAAATTTGACAGTGTAACGTAGTATATATAATTGAAATGTGTCTGGGATGAAAAGGAGAGTATGAGCAGATAGATGAGACTGTAGCAAAAAATTTTAAAAAGCAGAGGTTTAATTTATGACATAAAATACAGATATAGTTATCAGAAGAATTAAAAATAGTACCATAAGTAACCAAAATTGAAGCAAGGAAGTAATGAAAGTAGGAAGTAATATATTTTATCTTACTTCCTCGTCCTCCAAGTAGAAAATGCATAACATGATCACCTAGGTTTCAGAGGTAAAACACTAACATGCAGAAGTGTTTTTTTGTAAACAGAAAATGCTGTAAGTTTTAACATTTTTGACACAGAAAAGGAGACAAGGTGTGAATCTGAATCTTTACTTTCAATTACTATTTTTTTTTAGTCTTTGGTTATGTGTTTATAATCTATTTGTTTATACTCAAGTAAGAAGATAATACACTTTCTTTTTTTTTCTGGTTCCTTGGAACATTTTCACTCTATTTTAGTTAACTGCAATCCATTCTTTCTACAAACAGCACCCAAAATTTAGAGATGGAAAATTGAATGAGTACTTGCTCAATGGTTTAAGGTATGGTAAAGATCTACATTAAGGAATAATTGCCCATTTTACTCTAGACACAAATGCACAATGTAAAACTGTGTTTCATAAATCCCTAAATAACTAGGTTCTAAACTGCTTTTGAGATTAGGTTCCACACAAGGTTCACTTGAGATATTATGACTAGCTATGCTACCGGCAGTTCCCAAATTCCATCATTAGGGGATTAGAGACAGGATGTCTCCCATGAAGAACCCTCTCTCATGACTGCATTAATCAGTATTCTCCAGAGAAGTGGACATACATAGGACATATATACATGCATGTGTGTATGTGTGTGAAGAATGAGAGAGAGACAGAGACAGAGAAATGTCTTTATATTAAGGAATGCAATTGTGAAGGACAACAAGTCCAAAATCTGCAGGGCAGGTGGTCAGGCTGAAGGTCCAGGCAAGAGTTAATGTTGCAACTTGAGTTGAAGATAGCCTGGGAGCAGAATTCCTTCTTCCCTGAGGGACCTGTCTTTTTTTCTTAAGGCCTTCAACTGATCAGATGAGGCCCACCCACATTTTGGGAGATGATCTGCTTTCCTCAATGTCTATTAATTTAAATGTTAAACTCATCTAGAATATATTTTCACAGTGCTATTTAGACTGGAGCTTGACCAAATATCTGGGTACCATGGTTTAGCCAAGTTGATACATGAAGTTAACCATCACAATGACAATTACTATATATGACTACTTTAATTTTCAAATTACCATTTAAGATATCTACCAGAAAAGGCACAAACTAAGAGATAAATTAATTACTGCAAACAGGGCACTGAATTTCAGCAATTATCACAGACCACACTAAAATACTGCAAACATGTTGGGGTGCTCGAGTGGCTCAGCCGGTTGAGTGTCTGACTTTGGCTCAGGTCATGATCTCGTGGTTGGTGGGTTCAAGCCCCGCAACAGGCTCTGTGCTGACAGCTCAGAGCCTGGACCCTGCTTCAGATTCTGTATCTCCCCCTCTCTCTGTCCTTCCCCCCACTAGTGTGCTCCCTCTCTCTCTTTCTCTCTCTCTCTCTCTCTCTCTCTCTCAAAAATAAATAAATAAATATCTATTTTTTAGAATACCACAAACATGCAACTGGCATAAGTCTTGCTCCTGGATCTCAAAAAGGTATATATATATATATATTTTTTCCACATTCAAAGATAATATTTGCTCCACTTTTCCTGGCTTCTGGATACATGTGTAAAGGCTATCTGAAAATGAGTAAAGTGAACAAATGGAAATGTGTCCCACTTTTTATTTCTTGTTGGAACTTTCATAAGGTTCTCATGCTTGGTTTCTCAATCTCTGTTCCTTCTATCCTGTGTAAAAAATTGGCTAGTAAAACTTTGTACTTAGATCAATCCTACCTTTTGACTTTGTCTGTTCCTATATAACGCCATTTTTAAATTTATACACTTAAAGAAAAACAGTTGTGGTATAGTTTAACACACTTTCTAACTTCTACTGCAAAAATAAATTTTCACTGTAAACATTTTATTTCTTAATGTGAAATGAGAAAAACTATTTTAGAAATAAGTGCCTATTACTTTTTATCCACTTGGTAGTAAAATTGACAAAAATTCCCACCGACCTGCCAGATTTGTTTTACGTGCTAACACTGAAGCAGAGTTTGATTAGAGATTCTTATTTACTTTCCCTCATTGTGGACTTCTGTGTACAGTGAAATGGATGTCTTGTTCTGATTCTGGCTCAAGGGAATATAAACTTTGGGAGAGTAAATGAGAGAAAAATGTATGTGCACACAGTATATATACGCACACTCTGAGTTTTGTGTTTGTGTGCATGTGTATACATGTGTAGCTATGCTTATAACTACTTATGTAGTCTCTCCAGCTTCTACAAGACGCATGTATTCCATTTGTGTGCACATATTTGTGGAAAAATGCCACTGTTCCAAATGACTCAAGAAAATATGATATTAGTATATAAATCTCTCTATATAGAGAGGAAAAAAATAGAACAGGCACCCATCAGGTTTCTAATCTGCATATGAATTATAACTTAGGAGACAAAATTATTCAGTGAAACATTTATAAAAGGTGGAAGTTTGTAGAAAATACACAAACTATCTTGTTGAAACCATTCATCTTTAAGCCAAGGACTCTAAAGCTTATGAAAGTTGCATGATTTGTCCATAATGATACGTGGAGTCAGTGGCAGGACTGAAATTAGTAGCACACTTCCTTGAAGATTAGTTCAGATCCACATCCCTATTCTGCTGAAACTCAATTTTCATATGATGCTTCATACTTGGTAGATTTCCTGTGCAAAGAGATTCAGAATGATTCTAAAAGAACTTGGTGGGGCAGGGGGAAGGAGCAATTGTCTTCATAAGAACAGATGCAGTTTTTGTTCTATTCCTGAACAATAAAGAAGATTGGTCAGATATGTAAGACATGATTAATAAAAACTAGTGAAGCCATATGAAACATATCAAACAAAATATCCAAGTAGAAAGATTAAAACAAATCATTTGTTTGTGTTGCATGTTCCACTGTGCTACAGAAACAGTAATGCATGTTCTGACTCACAAAATGATATTAAACATTGTACTGAGCCATAGCCAGCTCTTCCACAAGAGCCATAAAGTTTGCGGTTCTACAGCCAAAAAGTTAGTTTAAAAAGGCAGATATTCATCAAAAAGCTAAACATGTTATGATTGGCCAAGAAATATACCTTCTACTGATTTTAAGTTCTGAAAAAATCTTTCAGAAGTGACTTAATAATTACAGTTTCAAGTAGACCAAGGGTCCTCGTGAAGGAAATGGGTGATCAGCTGTTTTCTAAAAGTATACATAGAGCATGCATACATGTGTACATGTAGTTTTATGAAGATATAACACAATAAAACCTATTTAAGCAATACCATGAAGGCTCTGTCAGCTACATGACAACATTCATAGTAATGCTTGTTATAGCTTGAATTCAGAGAAGAAAGAATATTCTTCTGAGTTCTTCAAAACTGGGAGAGAATTTTAAAAATGGAAGAAAATCTTGGTGTGATATGGATTAAAAATGGTATGACAGAGGGGCGCCTGGGTGGCTCAGTTGGTTAAGCTTCCAACTTCAGCTCAGGTCATGACCTTGTTTGTGAGTTCGAGCTTTGCATCAGGCTCTGTGCTGACAGCTTGGAGTCTGGAGCTGCTTCGGATTCTATGTCTCCCATCTCTCTGCCCCTCCCCTGCTCACACTCTGTCTCTGTCTCTCAAAAATAAATAATAAACATTAAAAAAAAGAATTTATTTAAAAAAATGATACGACGGATACCTGCTTGAAATCCTTTTGACTCTATGACTGCCCCATACTTGAATAGTATTATATCTCAAGAAGTGCTTTTCCAAGATCTCAAATGGAAATTAGATTTTGTGTGAATTGAGGCAAGTTATTAAACCTCCTGGATCTCAGTTTTTTCTTCTGTAAAATGAGGAAGTCAAGCTAGACTGGGATTTTCAAAATGTGTCATAACCAACTGAGTTAAGATTCACAGACTCTCCTTTACCTCTACAGTCTGATCTTAGCTGCAAAAACTAAAAATTCCCTTTTAGTGGCAGCAAAGTACAGTGAAATCAGTTCTGATTCCAGTTAGAGACCTGGATTCAGATACACTTAGCTACAGTCTAAAATGGGACAGGAGCCTTAACCTCTCTGAGTCTTGGTGTCCTCGTCTATCAGTACCTATAATAGTATCTCTTGATGGCAAAATGCCATAGCAAACGGAGAATCTCCTTACCTCTAGCCTTACCGTCTGTGGTACATTATTTTTGCTTCTCTTTTTGCTGGAATCACTATCATTTCTCCCAAATGTGTTTTTAACCCAACTGAGTAAAGAAACAAACAATCAAACAAACAAAAAAAGAATGCCATCCTTCTATGGTTACAAGACCGGGACAAACACTGTTTGTTGGTATAAGAATATATATCCAACCATGTTAGAACAGCTCCAAAATACAGTCTTTGAGGTACTCTGGGACCAGTGCAAAGTAAATATTTGAACTAACTATCATAAACATTTATTCAACTATAACACAGCTATTATCCATATTATATTACTACATTTTGTCTGTGTATATAAGTATATGTATACACATATGTATACCTCCTTATTGTCTCCCACCTTATTTTCCTACTTATTTCTAATTTGCTTGAAAAGCTAGACCTCAATTTTCAAGTACTTGAAGCAAAAGGGAAAGTAGACAGGGAAAAATGTGTATTATTGGTAATAGTGGGAACCCTAAAGCTACCTCACTCACCCATCCTTTGTATTATGTTTCTTCCTACCTCCAACCAGCTCTTAATGACTACAACTTGTGTTTAACTACAGGTCATCTACAGCCTACTCAAGCTTTAGGGTTTTATGAGTAATTAGTGCATGTATTATCAAGCATGGATTGAACATACACACTAAAAGTTGTGAGACACATGTTAAGTTTTAGGGAAAAAAAATTACTCAAGCATTTTGCAGAAGGCATAACCATTCTGAATAACTCCAAAAGATCATCATAAAAAACAACCAATGAGGTGTTTTTCCCCCCAAACCATGAAGGAAGATACTTAATAGAATAGAAAATAATCAGAGATAACATGTCTTGAAGGCCTAAATGAAACAGCTTAGTCTAGAACTCCTAAACTTTCAGGAAGTGTAATAGAAGTCATCGTCCTTGGGGCAAGCAACAATGGGATCTCCACTGACTTGGGATTGAATTGTGATTTTTATCTCCCCGAGAGGGGCCTTACTACTAGAATTGTATTAAGTAAACTAGAATTTTTATCTGACTGTTTCGATAAATATTGTAGCTCTGATTGTGTGTGTGTATGTGTGTGTGCATGTGTGTGGGTTTAGGACTGAGTTTAGATAAATTTCACTAATAATATCTGATATAAGACAATCTTAATTGGATAGTCTCATTTCTATGAGTTTGCTACCTGGATCTGAGGAGGAGAAAGCATTTCCAAATTCTGGCTGATAGTTCAGCTAGAAGGTCACTTCCTTAAACCATTTCAAATTCAATAAACCATGTAGTCCTCCTTTCAGCACTGGAAAACTCAGAGCCTGGCATATGGTAAGTGTTTAAAACATAATTGTTTCAGAACACAAATAATTATTATTTTGCTAAAGTTTTAGATTATCTGTCCTCTACAAGAATCCAAAGCTAATTTCATTACATATAAACTATATAACAACATCACAAAAAAGTTTTGGAAAATAGGAAAGAATCCTTCAAATTTTGTTTAGAAAACAAAAGTAGTACACTTTTTATTTGAATTTCAGTATTTTTTCATATGACTGTTTCCAGAGTTGAAATGATAACACAGTAATACTTAGCATTTCCAGCTTCTCGTTTTGTGACACCATTTCTCATATTATCATTTAAATTTTATATTATGTTATAGATGAGTATTAGCATTATTTATTTTACCATTTCCAACAATTTTGCCAAGGATACATATATATCTTTAGCTTTTCTTATCTTTATCTTATCTTATCTGGTTTTTCCATTGTATATATTTATAGAAGTGACATTATTAGATTAAAATGTTTAAAAAATTACATGATTAATGATATAAATAACAAAATTATTTTAAACCTGTTATACATTATTCACCAGCAAATACTGAAATCCCAATTTCATAGCAATTTCACATGTACTGAAGCTAACTTAAACTTTATTAATGTAATTGGAAAAAATGCACTTTGTTATTATAACTATTTCTTGGATTACTGTAGTAGAAAATCTTTTTTATTATAAGTTATATTTTGTCTATGATAATTTATATGGGTTGGTTATATGTGTGTTTATCAGAAAATAGTAGCTAATATTCATAGCTAAGAGTTTTGCATGTATTACCTCAACTAATCCTTACACAACCCTATGAAGATAGCACTTTTTAAACTCAGTTTATAGATATAGACACTTAGCCTGAGGGACATAAAGTCACATAGTGCATATATGCTGCAGCTCAAGTAATCAGAATGATCCAAGTATAGAAACGGGATGAATGAGGACACACAAACTCCCTGTGGAGTCCTAGAAGTCTCCTGACTGGACTTTTATTGTTGTTGCTTTGCTGCAGTTGGTGTTTGTTAGCTTCACTGTTTTAAAATTCCTCTTTACTCTACTACCATCTCTTGAAACTGACAGGTCACTTGACATTCTAAAGAAACCAATATGCAAAAGTCTCTTCACCCTCAGAACCAACACTGTAATGATCTATAATATCTTGTAGGTGGCGGAAACCTCATGGGATGGTTAAAGGTCAACGCAGTTACAAATTTGCAGTTGAGTAACTTTAGAGCAAACAGGTCAAGAGATTGGCCCAAATCTCAGTAAGTGGCAGAGCTGCGGCCTTTTGTTACCCCACATTTCCTTGTGCTAGCTTGCTGTTGATTCTTCTTTATATGGAAATGTTTGCCTTGATGATGGCAAACACAATGTCAGAATCCTTTCTCTATGGTTCGAATTCAATTTTATACACTTTTCTAAGTGAGCTGCTAAATCCCCATTATTCTATGGCCTCACCTGTGCATTAAATCCTCATGCAGAGGCAGAATATAGGAGTGTAATACATGCTTCCAAGAAGACAATTAACCCCATCCCTATTTGTACTGCATGTCACATGGTCACATTAAAAGATTTTATTGTTTTGCAGATAAAGATTGTTTGAGGCATCCGACGTTCATCTTGAATTATTCATGAAATATCATTATTTATTCATTAGTTCCTGAGCAATCTTGCTTAGCTCAAGTACCTATACTCTTTTGTTTCTTATATGATGTGTCAGGATATTAGCCTTATAGGAGATGTGCTATATTATAGGGCAGCTTCTAAACATTTAACGTGGCATAGGCACTTAGAGACAGGGCTCACTGGTAAGGAATATATACAGAATTAAGATATGGAATGCTAATCAGAAACAAAGTCAAATCTTTTTGCACTGACGGGCAATTGTTCAAATGTTAGTGTCTCACAATTAATGATGCTCATTTCAAATCTAGTATCAGATTCTTTGGAAGGACTAAAGAAACTCAAAATACCAATTTTGGACAAGGGAAGTATTCAAAACCTTAGTTTAGAACATATTTAAGTGCTCTCAAATAATGTCTTATCAACCTGTTGACTTGAGAGTAGCATAAGAACTTTTGGGGGAGAATATAAAACAGTTTTATGAAGGATGCTTTACCAAGAAATAGTCTATGTGAATGAGAAATTGAGCAGTTAGAAGGAAAAGGATACAAACAGAAATACAGGAAAAATAAGGTAGGAGGGACTTAAAAAGGTGTCCATACGTTAGAAGATACCTCCATTTATGAGACTTAAGATATGACTTAAGATAACTCACAAAAAAATAGGCATATGTGATTATAGATGGAATAATCACATAGTATATTTTCCAAACTAGTCCCTTTTAAAAATGAAAGGGAGGTTCTCTATTATCCTGGTATAACAGGCATAAACTAAGACTGTAAATCAAGGCATGTCATTATACTAAACAAAGAGGACTTAAATGAATACTTACAATAAATAGTATTTTGTATTTATCATGCCACATTGGAATCTACTGAGCACGGTCAGGGTACCATACTTTAATAGAAATAATGCTCAGCAGAGTACATTTAAAGCAAAAAGTCTAGAAAAAATATATATATGTGAAATGCCTGAAGGAACTTAAAACATTTAGCCTGGGTAAGTAAAGACATGAAATAAATAATCATGATAGTCAATTTTTTATAGTTTGAAGGCATATCACACTATCTTTGGATGAGATTTACTTGGCCTACACACATAGTCTAAGACTGGAACCAATGCCTGGGTGATAAATGAAATATTCCAATACAACATTAAAAAAAGAGCTTATGATGTGGTGTCATGTTTTAGGGAGTTTGAACTTACTTAGGTTGGAATCATAGCTTGGCTATTAATTATCTGGATGACCTTAGGGAAGTTACTACCTCTTTTTCTCAATTTTCCCATACTAAGGGAGTGACTGCTCTAAGGCTATGCAGGTAGCCTTCTGCTCATATTCTCCACTACTAACCACATAGGGAAAATCTTTACATAAAGAGACGTAGTTACAGCAGCAACGCCCCCCACCCCGCTTCAATGTTGGTTAACAAGATGTCACTGGGGCATCTCTCTCTAATTAAAGTTACCATCACTCCTCCTTAGAGTTGGACACATTGCTTTTCCTTTAATATTTATCCCATGTGGAGGTTAATAGTCCAGTTGGTACAGCCTGGACATCTATGCAAAACTTGAGTAAGAGGTAGATGTTAACACAAGGAAGAGGGAATAACATAAAACAACATAATCTAGTTTTCAGTAAATTGGATATAGGTTCAACTTGGAGTCCTGCAGTAAAAAGTTCTCAGTCTGCCTTCATCTGACAAGTGCCATCTTTAACAAGACTAGGTCTACCCTCTGTCAGTGGTCATTATTTCAATATACTATAAGACAGAGTTTTATACACTTTTTCAACTAAGTGTCCCTGAGAGAACAAAAGACTAATGGGGTTATGTGCATGTGTAAGTGTGTGTGCATATGCAAACTTTGGTGGAGGGCTATATGTAATGGTACGTGCAGTTGTGTGTGTTTATGTTTTATCAGGCTGATATGGTTTACAAAAACATAATATTTTCTTTAAAGTCTTACAAATTTTTAAATCCATAAAAAATATTGTATGTACTCTATATCTGTCTTGTTTTCAAATAAATGATACAAAATAATGTCTATGATGCAGGAAGATGTGCAATTTTTCCCAGGGAATCTCATATACTTTATATTCCTTACAACTTGCATAATATCTGCTTAGTCAGTTAGGGCCCCTGTAACAGAACACTACAGACAGAGTGGCCTATAAACAACATTTCTCACAGTTCTGAAGGCTGGAAAGTCCAAGATCAAGGCCCCAGGTAATGGGGTGTCTAGTAAGAGTTCATACTCTAGTTCGTAAACAACTGACTTACTGTCTACTCACATGGCAGAAGTAGGGAGGGTGCTCCCTAGGCTCTCTTTTATAAGGGCACTGAGCTCATTCATGAGAGCTCTACCCTCATGATGTAATCACCTCCTAAACACCCCATTACAAGAAATCTTACATTCTGATCCTCTTGGTCAAGGAGTCTCAAAATTCCATCTTAGAAGTATTTTCTTCATTCCTACCAATACATGCCAATTTAAATCTTTCAATTCTTTGAAGATATAGTCCTTATCCTCCCTTATCAAACCCAACACATCCTCAGCCAAATTATGCTGGGATTTAATCCTACTTTTTGCCTGGCCACCATGAGAGCACGTGAGAACAGCTTCTGAGGGGACTATCTTTCACCTGTGGCAGAGAGACTACTGTAGCATACTCTAGCACAGTTAAGTGCCAAGTCATACTAAGGAAGGGTGGACTATTTCTGCAGGCCTTCGGGATCCAGGAAAGCTGAAAAATCAACATTTTTAGGGACATCCATACTTATATGTCCACATATTTCAAGATATTAGATTTCCTTCACTCTTTACAAAATAGATCTGTTTTCCTGAGCAGGCAAATGTCTCTAGAGTGCTACAGTCCTAATAATTAGGTCTTCAGTTCACTGCTCATGTGTGTCAGCCTGTCCACTATAGGAGATAATGCCCTTTGTGACTCTTACATTAACTGCTAGTTAAAAGCTCTCAGTCTGTCATTATCCTCTGCAGGCCTTCAACACAATGTAGCAGTAACTAGCCAACTGCACTACCTCTGTAGGCATTGTTACTCTCATACATTTCAACTTTCCATAACTTTATACCTCCCATTGCATTCCCTTCATGGGGCAACTTTCCCAGATTACTGTTGGTAAAAATTTCAACAGTTGAGCCACCACATTTTGCTTGGTAATATAAATGCCTTACCCAATAGCCAAGATGTCATCTTGCCTGTTGAGCAGTGAATGAGTCATTCCCCAATCCCAATCTTGTAGTCTGTTTCCTCAGACTATTCCAGGAGCTGTGTTAATCTAAGCCTTTCAAGTAGCAGATATAACGATGGGATTAAACACACAAGGATTTCATTAGAGGAAATGTCTGTGAGAGAAAACAAGGATAAAGTTTAAAAAGGCTGGGAGGACCAGCAGGCCACACAGTACAATTCTGGTCCTGAGTCAAGGAGAAAGGAAAGTAAGTTTCAGTGGGAGCATCAAATATTCCAGGAAGTTTAGGAATGATTTAGCAAGTCTATCACAAAGAGTTTAAGCCAAAGTCCACCACCAGAAAATGTCTCCTGTTTCCAAGACTGATCCAGTGTTATCATTGATTCTTACTGGGCTTAACATTGGCTGGTAAGAGCAGTGGCTGGTGTGAAGATTGGCCTTGTTGGAAATGAGGCGGCAAATTTAGACTGCAGCAACTGAACTTTTAGACAATAAATCTCCCTTGTTGTTGGTGGTCTATAGGCAGTCTCATGGCTGCCAACGGTATCATCAATTCATGTCTAGCAATTGATCAAATTAGATTTATTATAGAGGTATGAGAGTATTTCAACTCCAGATAATCTATTAACATAGCTAATTAAATCAATAAATTAAAGAAATAAGAAGTCATCCATGCCAACATTTCTTAGTATAACATACACTGTAAGAATAGGAAAAAATGTATATGGAAAATAATTGTATATGTCATTTTCATAGAGAATAGGATTGGCTATATAGATTACTAGACTAGTAGTTAGACTAGATTACTAATAAGAAAATTTAGCTCCAAAAACATTTTCACAGAAATAGAACAAATTATCCTAAATTTTGTATAGAACCACAAAAAAAAAAAAAAAAAAAAAAAAAAAAAAAAGAAAGAAAGAAAGCTGGGGACATCCCACTCCTTGATTTTTTTTTCCTTTTCTTTTCTTTTTTTTTTTTTTTTACCTTTCCTCAGTGGCATGAAATAAGGCTTTAGTGGCAGTTAGAAATGATTTGTCATTCCATGTTGTCCATATAATACTAATATTTTAAAGAAATTTAAACGGCTTTCAGTAAAAGAATGGGTAATAAGGGGATATCATGACTTGTGGCAGAACAGGTGGGGCAATTATTTAAAGGGAGGAGTTTTATGGCATTTCTCAAGTAACATTCCCAAGGTGGCTTTCTCTTCTACTTATTCCAGCACACATTCCTTGATTTTAAACTACAGTATGAAGCTATGCTAATCCAAAGAGTACAGTATTACATTAAAAAAAAAGACACATAAATCAATAAAACAGATCAGAGAGTCCAGAACCTATGCTTATATGGTCAGTTAATTTTTGACAATTGGTCCAAGAATATTCAATGAGGAAATGACGGTCTTTTTAATAAATTTGGATAAACTGGACAGCCACAGGAAAAAGAATGAAACTAGACTACTGTCTTAACACCATACACAAAAATTAACCCAAAATGGATTAATGACTTGAATGCAAGACCTGGAACCACAAAACTCCTGGAAAAAATCATAGGTGGTAAGTTCCTTGACGTCAGCCTTGGTGGTGATTTTTTTTTTTTTTGGATTTGACTCTAAAATCAAAGGCAACAAAAGCAAAAACAAAGAAATGGTACTACATCAAACTAAAAAACTGTGCAGCAAAGGAAATCATTAACAAAATGAAAAGGCAAACTGCACAATGAGTGAAAATATTTGGAAATCATATATTTGATAGTGGGTTAATATTCCAAATATATAAAGAACTCATGCAACTCAATAGCAAAATAAAAATTAAAAAAAAAACCCACCCAAATCTGATTAAAAATAGGCAGAGGGTCTGAATAGACATTTTTCCAAAGAAGACATACAGATGTCCAACAAACACATGAAAAAATGCTCAATATCATTCATCATCAGGAAAATTAAAATCACAATGAGATAGCACCTCATACCTGTTAGAATGGCTATTATCAAAAAGACAAGAAACAAGTGTTGGCAAGGATGTAGAGAAAAGAGAAAGCTTTTACTCTGTTCGTGGGAATGTAAATTGGTGAAACTACTGTGGAAAACAGAATGTAAGTTCATCAAAAAATTAAAAATAGAACTCTCATATGATCCAGCAATTCCACTTCTCAATATTTATCCAAAGAAAATGAAAACACTGAGTTGAAAGGATATATGCACCCTATGTTCATTTCAGCATTGGTTATTTATAATAATTAAGATATGGAAACAACCTAAGTGTTCATCAGTGCATAAATGCATAAAGAAGATGTGAGCTATGTATCTCTATCCCTATCTACCTATCTACCTACCAACCTACCTACATGTCTCCTATAATACATTTCAGCCATAAAAAAGAGTGAAATCTTGCCATTTGTGACAACATAGATGGAACTTGAGGGCAGAATGCTAAGTGAATAAGTCAGAAAGGGAACGATAAATACCATATGACCTTACCTATATGTAGAATTAAACAACAACAACAACAACAAAAGCCAAGCTCACAGATACAAAGAATGGATTGGTGACTGCCAAAGGTTATGGAGTGGGCAACGGGCAAAATGGGTGAAGGGGGTAAAAAGGTACAAATTTCCAGTTATAAAATAAACAAGTCAAAATGATGTAGTGACTATAGTTAATAATATTCTATTGTATATTGAAAAGTTGCGAAGATAGTACATCTTAAAATATCTCATCACAAGACAAAATTTGTTGTGTAAATTTATATGGTGACATATGTTAACTGTACTTATTGTGGTAATCATTTGTGATATATACAAATATCAGATTATTATGTTGCACACCTGAAACTAATATAATATTATATACCAGCTAAAGCTAAAAAAAAGTTAAGAAAATTTAGCAATTTTCTATTAGATCTATGATAAAAAAATTCAACCTGTTCCCTTAGACAAAAAATAATTAGAAATTATAATTTAAATGCATGTAAAATGTCCAAAGCAATTGAAAATATAAATAGAAAATAAATACTAAAACATTTCAAAAACTTTTACAAAGAAAATTTTACTTCTATTTTTATTAAAAGATAAGAAGACCTAAATAAGTAGAAATGGAAACTGTGTTCACAAATAGGAATACTTCATATTTTTAGATTTCTCAAATTAATCTCAAACAAAATGTATGTCCAATAAAAATTACAACAGAAATTTTTATGAACATAGGAAAGCTAATTTTAATTAAAATTTTTTTAATATTTATTTATTTTTGAGAGAGAGAGACAGAGCACAAATGGGCAAGGAACAGAGAGAAAGGGAGACACAGAATCTAAAGCAGGCTCCAGGCCCTGAGCTGTCAGCACAGAGCCCGATGCAGGGCTCGAACCCATGAACTGTGAGATCACGACCTGAGCTGAAGTTGGGCACTTAACTGACTGAGCCACCCAGGCTCCCCTGATTTTAAATGTTATATAAAAAAGAATAGATTTATGATTTAATGAAACTAATTAAAAAATAAAAGTGAAGAGAATTGCTCTATTAATATACTAAATATGTTTATAAATCTATAGTGGGAAGATAGTGTGGAATTTGTGTGGTGATACATAAATGGATCAGTGAATTGGAACCAAAAACCAAAACTTTAAAATGAGAGATCTTCCACTTCTGGCTAAAAAATAGTAACAGGAAATGGATTCATGCTCTAGTCCTAAAACAACTATAATACTGAAAAATATAATACTGAAAAACACATGAGAAAACCATTTCAGATATTAGGTAATGCAGGACAGTAATCCCTGAGAGAAGAGAAACAAAACAGGTGAGCCTTTGACTTCTCACACTTAATGCCCAAAGAAAATACCTAAGCGACAGAGGCAGCAGGAAAAAGAAGACCCTGGTGGAGAATAATAGTCTCCTCAACTTGAAAAAAAAAAAAAAAATTGTGAGTCCTAAGGGGCCGAACAGCCTGAATTGATAAGTCAGAAGACCAGAAAAAAGAGAGCCACACAAAGATAGAGTTCTGTAGGAATACAGAGGATCATTCATTGTTTTCCATAAGCCTGAATGGAAAAACCCAGTAACTCATGAAAAAACAGGTAGCATATGTAATTATATACCTCACTAGTGAGTCAAATTTAGTCCTAAACAAAAAGGCTGTCCTGATCCTGATCCTAACAAAAAAACTTAAGTGCAAATCTTGAAAGGAGCATACTGGTTTCACGTAATTTAACTGCACACCAAGGAAAAGCTTAAGGATATAGGAATTAAAAAATACCCAGTTTAAGAATATAGGAATTGAAAAAATATCCAGAATATAGGAGTTAAAGAATACTAGCATCAAATAATAAATTTTAATGTGTTCAAGGAAACAGAACAATACGACCTATAATAAAGAGAAAAGTGATTCAGTAGAAATTATTAATTAGTAGACAAGGGCATTAAGACAAATTATATGAAGTATATATTCCGAATGCTCAAGAATCATGTTAAATATAGACATGAAATATATGGAAAACCAAATGTGTACAGATGAAAAGTAAAATGATTGAGATGAAAAACACACAGAATAAGATTAACAGCAGATTGGACTTGCAATAGAAAAAATTAGTAAACCTAAAGACAGCAATGGATAGTGTTACAATGAAACAGATAAAAGGGCATGAAAATAAATGAATAGATCCTTATTAAGCTGTGAAACAACCTCAAGCAGCTTAACATACATGTAATTGGCTTCCCTGAAGATAAGTAAAAAAATATGAAGTAGTTGTCTAGGGGCAGAGTGGGAAAGGAAAGTTTAGAGGAGAAATTACAAAGGAACATGAAAAATTTGGGGATCTATTTTTCTTTTTTTTTAACGTTTATTTATTTTTGAGAGACAGAGAGATAGAGCATGAGCAGGGGAAGGGCAGAGACAGAGGGAGACAGAATCCAAAGCAGACTCCTGGCTCTGAGCTGTCAGAACAGAGCCTGATGTGGGGCTCAAACTCACGAACTGGGAGATCATGACCTGAGCCAAAGTCTGACGCTTAACCGACTGAACCACCCAGGAGACCCTCCGTTTTTATCCCTTGACTGAAGTGATGATTTTATGACTGCATATATATATGAAAACTTAGTTATGACAAAACTAAATGTATTTTGTTACATTTCATTAATACCTTAATACAACTGAAGACTTAGTGGAGAATAAATGGTCTAATGATTCTAGAACACCACGTCATAAGAAAAACAAAGATTTACTCACTACCTTACTTATTCAAAAAGAAATATTACGTATATTTAATATCTAAGATTGAAAGCTAAAATTTGAAATATCAAGAAGAAAATATATTTGGATAAAGTAGAAATGAATATTTTTAATAAAACTTAGACAGTGAAAACCATAAGAGTGAAAGATTTTTACACTGACTTTTTGAAACATAAATATTCCATGCATCAAAAGACTTCATACAAAGGTAGAAAGAAAAATAGACTGCAAAAAAACTATTTACAAATGCAGAGGATGAATGCTAGAAGACAAAGAAATTACACTTACTAGGAAGAATAAGGAAATATTAAAATAGTTGATTCACAGAAGAAATTAAATGTCCAATAAATATAGAAAAATTCCGGGGAGCGTGGTAGCTCAGTCAGTTAAGACTTCAGCTCAGGTCATGATCTTGTGGTTTTTGAGTTTGAGCAGCACGTCAGGCTCTGTTCTGACAGGTCAGAGCCTGGAGCCTGCTTCAGATTCTGTGTCTCCCTCTCTCTCTGCCCCTCCCTTACTCATGCTCTGCCTCTATAGGTCTCATAAATAAATCAAACATTAAAAAATTTTTTAATATATAGAAAAATTCCTCAACCTCAGTAGTAATCAAGGAACTATAAGTTAAAATGACAGTGAGATTCCAGCTATATTTCAGTAAGTTTGACAAAATGTTAAATATCCTGATGTGACACATTATGAAAAGAATTTAGGAAAACGATAAATGACATTACACTGCTGGGGGGGGGGATAAATTAATTAAAACACTTCACATTGCAATTTTTTGGATATTCATTAATGTAAAAAAAATATAATACATACACATTTACTTGAAATTCCACACCTAACCCTATACCATAGAAGAAAATTCATATATAATTTATCAGAAGATACTAATTACAAATGCTAGTTCAGTAATGTTTACATTAAGAAAAAAAAAAAAACCTCGATGTATATCAGCCGTAAATGGATTTTAAAAGTTGAGTTTATTTATACAACAAAATATCATACAATAGATACAATAGATGAACTGGTTATATAGATAGATGAACTGTATCTATACAATAGATGAACAAGCAGCACAGAAGTCTTGAAGACATAACAAATTCCCATAAATCAAGAAATGCAAAAATATGTAACTAAAATAATAACTAAATAATACTTTATATTTTCCCTTTATTTTTTGAAAACTATATTTCCTAGGTATATAGTTTTAAATTAACCTTTTTTTAAACTTTGGAAATGTAATTTTTTTAATGTTTATTTATTTTTGAGAAAGAGAGAGACAGAGACAGAGTACGAGCAGGGAGAGAGGAGAAAGAGGGAGACACAGATTGCGAAGCCGGCTCCAGGCTCTGAGCTGTTAGTATGGAGCCCGATGCGGGGCTCAAACTCATAGACTGTGAGATCATGACCTGAGCCGAAGTTGGACACTCAACTGACTGAGCCACACGGGCAACCCCCCCGCCCTTTTTTTTAACTTTAAATATCAATTCATTGTCTTTGGGTTTGCATAGTTTCTGAGGAGATGTTAGCTGTATTTCTTATTTTTGTTTTCTCTCTGGCTCCTTGAAAGATGTTCCCTTTAACTTTTTAAAAAGCAATTTGAAAATTCAAATATTATGGGCATATAGTTGTGTTGTGTGCTTTCCTATTTATCTTGTTGGGTTTCCCTGAGCTTCTTGGGTTTTGTGGTTTCATATCTTTCATGATTATTAGAAATTTCTTAGCTATTATCTCTCAAATCTTTCTTCTTCCATATTCTTTCCCTCCTTTTCTCATGAGGCTCTAATTACATATGTGTAAGATAATTTGATATTTTATTACAACTTGCGTGTTTTTCTATGTTTTTCATACCATAGCTTTTGGATCCTGTTTTTCTTTATTTGTGATTAAGTTTTGATAACTTTATTGTCTAATTTTTTATTTTAATTACTTTACTCAGCTATTTTGAGGGTGAGCTTTTTGAAGGCATTATTATTATTATTATTATATTATTAGTATTTGCTGCTATCACCTGTTCCTTTCATTTGTATTATTTTCATTAATTCTTCCAGTTCTACTCTCTCTGTTGAAATTCCCCATTTGTTCCTACATGATACCCATCTTCTCTACTGGACCCTTTAACATATTAATCATGATTATTTTAAGGTTCAATCTGATAATTGAAACATCTGGATCATATCTGTGTCTGAATCTATAAATTTTCTCTTTAATATGTGAGTTTTTCCTATTTTTCTTTCTATTTTGTCTTGCAATTTTTCACCTAATATGAGTCATAATGTATAAAGCAGTAAAGACTGGAGAAAATAATATTTATGCCTGCAAATGGACATATCTTCTTTAAGGATGGTAGTATAAGGTTCTGGCTGTTTTGTTTATCTATCTATCTATCCATCCATCCATCCATCCATCTATGTATTTTGCCATCAGCTGACCTTAGAGTGGGAGTTGCAGAGTGATAAGGATTATCTCATGGTTCTTCCTCCATTCTGGGTTTTCATTCTCACATGTTTGTGCCATAGATGTAGTATCTCTACTCTCTTTCTTTTCCTGTGTGATATTCTGCTGTTGCTTTTTACTGGGTGATTGCTCAGTTGATGGTGTGGTGCAGGGACGTGTATCTATTGCCTTGGTTCAACCTCAGTGTAGGCAGGCCTGTATTCTTATGACTCAAAAGGGTGGTTTTATATTTTGAAATATATGACATAAATACTACATGTTGTTTATTGACACATATATATATTTTACAATGTATAGCCATACGTGAGATGGATTAATACTAAATATGCAACTGTAGTGTACTTTGCAGAGACGATGGAGAATAAATGTGAGCAAGGGACACAGAAATATCAATAGTATGTATAATATATTATTTCCTAAGGTGGTTAGTTATTACAGGAACATTATTATATTATTATATTTTTATGTTTATTTTATGTGAACTTTATGCAAACATGATTTATATTTAATAAGATAAAAATCCCTTGCTTAGCTTGAAATTTTATTCTGGTTAGCTTTATTTTTCCTTTCTGCAATGACAGCCACACATTATGCATAGACACAATAATTCTTTGATGCAATACTTGTGTACAGAGACACTGAGATTTTTGTAATGGGATAATTAATAAAATATAAATAAAACAAAACATTTTAACCATCTGCAAATGAAGTATATAACTGCTACTTCTCTGCAAAATTTATGATTGTATTAAATTGAGCTCCATTAATTGAGAGTCATAATCTCCACCAAAAAAGAAAAAGAAACTAAAGAAAAGAAAAAGGAGAAAATTATGATTTGTTAATAAGACTAGGATACAAAAAAAAATAGACCAATCTAAAGACCATATATATTTGAAGAATGACTTTTAAAGTCAGCCTTAGCCAGGTTAAAATTGCACATTACCCCTTGCTGGTTGTATAAACTTGTGAAAGTTAATTAACTTTAACATTTTCTTTCCTCAAATGTAAAATGAAGATACTATACCTACCTTGAAACAGGGATTAAATATACAAGACACTTATCATGATTAATTTTTTACTTTGTATAAAATAAAAATAAGTCATCAACTAGTTCTGTGATTTTAGAAAGATCACTTCCCTTTTATGTGCCTAAGTTTCCTTGTTTACAATTAACTATAATAACATTTTCCATCTACTTACACAATAAAATAAGGATAAAACAAGATAACATGTAAAATTTGCTCAAAAAGTATGTTACCATGCAAAGTTAAGTCATCACAGTGAGTAGGTGTCTGCTTTCGTTCAAATGAGTACTAGAATGGAAAAGCACTAGATTGAGAGAGGTTAGAGACTTAACCATTCTTCAGTGACGAGGTGAGCGCATAGTAGCATGTTTATCAGCCCAAAGCAAACAAAGCTGTGGACAATACATACATACATAAGTACATACATACACAGCAAAATAACAGAAATGTTGTGTTTTGTTGCTTTTCTTGACTTTTATTTTAAAAACATGATTTTACTTTTTGTGAACAGAATTCACATCGTTTTCAGTTGAACGGCAGTATGATGTGTGTGTATACATTTCCATAATAACTAATAATCATGTACATGGGACTGCTAAGCATAGAAACGACTTCTCATACATTGCAAACTTATACATTTTTGAGCATCTGGAAACTTATTTCTTCTTATGTAAGTTACATCTTTATTTTTTTTTAAATATAATTTATTGTCGTTAGCTAACATACAGTATATACAGTGTGCTCTTGGTTTTGGGGTAGATTCCTGTGATTCATCGCTTATGTACAACATCCAGTGCTCATCCCAACAAGTTCCCTCCTCAATGCCCATCACCCATTTTCCCCTCTCCCCTACCCACCCCCACCAACCCTCAGTTTGTTCTCTGTATTTAAGAATCTCTTCTGGTTTGCCTCTCTCTCTGAAACAATTTTCCCCCTTCCCTTCCCCCATGGTCTTCTGTTAAGTTTCTCAAATTCCACATATGAGTGAAAACAGTTGACATCTATCTTTCTCTAATTTATTTCACTTAGCATAATACACTCCAGTTTCATCTACGTTGTTGCAAATGGCAAAATTTCATTCTCTCTCATTGCCAAGTAATATTCCATTGTCTACATAAAGCACATCTTTATCCATTCATCAGGTGATGGACATTAGGGTTCTTTCCATCATTTAGCTATTGTTGATAGCGCTGCTATAAACCTTGGGGTACATGTGCCCATATGAATCAGCACTCCTGTATTCTTTGGATAAATTCCTAGTAGTGCTATTAGTGGGTCGTAGGGTAATTCTATTTTTAATTTTTTGAGGAACCTCCACACTTTTCCAGAGTGGCTGCACCAGTTTGCATTCCCACCAATAAGGCAAGAGGGTTCCCATTTCTCCACATCCTTGTCAACATCTGTTGTTTCCTGAGTTGTTAATTTTAGCCACTCTGGTGTGAGGTGGTATCTCAACGTGGTTTTTATTTGTATTTCCCTGGAGCATCTGGAAAGTGTTGCTTGTATGGACTCACCAACAAATATAATTTAGAAGCAATATAAATATATATTTCCTAAACTTTAATCAAGGAATAAATTATTGCTTAATAATTTGTGAAAATTCTCCCACCTTGCAATCATTCCATTATATTCAATCCCAACAGTATTTAAAGTCTATCCCATAAAACTTTTTTTCTTTCCCCACTTAAAAAACTAAAATTATTCTCATAAATCCAAATTAGCATGTATACAGAATTTACATATTTTGTTTGCCTTGCTTTGATGTTTGGCAGTTGTCCAGTAGTAGCTATTCTGACTAATCTCAATTCCATTCTACCCAAGATCATTAATGATAGTGCTGAAAGAGCTTCATGAAGCACATTGAGAGAACTGTTTTCATTTTCTTAAAAAAAAAAAAAAAGACACTTGCGATTTCACAAGATGATAGTATTGGTCATAACATGAGCTCATAGTTTCTCCTAAATGCAAACAATACATGTAATGACTGACTTGGATACCATTTTTTAAAGAAGAGATAACATTTGATTGAACCTTAGATCACATTTCACACCAATCTGACTTATCCGACTGCAGAAATAACCTGACTCTTCAGGGGAAGAATTTAGTTTAATTATCTACCACTTATGTCAGGGGAAAATTATTATGAAAAATTCGAACCTGTTTCTAAAGTTCACCATGAGGCTACGGTTGTAACAGGAAGAAAGCATTAGTGACTCGAAGCTCAACTTACTTAGTTTTCACTTTTGTGGGAATATGTGCTGAAAGTTGAGACATTTGTTAACCTTTCAACGAAATAACTGAGGTGCTGGCTTTTTGACCCTATTTGGGTACCCAGAGATGGAAAGAAGAAAAATGATTTCAAATCAGAGCCTCAACATGTGAGTGTGTTTTTCTCCTTTCCCTTTTTGGTTAGTGACCCTCAGGCATCAAAAGCATAAGGTATCTTGGCCTCTTCTCTTCACAGCATGAAAGTCAGTAAAGCTTTCAACAATCTCCTGTCCTTAATAGCTTTCTTTTCTATACACATGTATATATATTTTTCCCAAGCCCCAAAGCAGCCATTAAAAGTCACCATCATCTATCCAGTTATGGAAGCAGCACAGAAAAAATGCTGAAGAAAACTGCTAGTCGTTGGCACGGAGCCAGGAATTCAAGCCTAATTTTGTGCATCTATTTCGTGAATTAAAGAAAATATGTCTCCAAATAATTGCAGCTTAAGAGGACCTCCCAAGCCACCACATAAAGATTTAAGGAGAGAAAGAAATACATGTGAAATGAACCAAGAACTAACTTGATTTTCATATTTTAAAGACAGGTCAACAAAGACGATGAAATATCAAAGCTCCTTTGTCCAAGATCATTGAATCTTTCAAATTCAAGTTTCATAGTGTTGCAGAATATATCTATACCTGCTAAAGATATACCAGATGCTGGTTAAGCATGATGACTTTAAATAAGCTCTTTACCTTCCAGTTGGCTAAACAGCAGCTCTTCTAAGTCAGATGAATACTTAGTAATCTGAATTACCACTCTTCAGGCATAAGATAAAATTTGAGGGCTAAGGTTGACAAAAGGGGCTCTTAAATATTCTTCAGACTCCCTAAAGATCTGTGCTTCTGTAGTAAACCTGGCTGCATTTCCTGTCAAATTTTTGCTAATTTTTTAGGTGCTGAATTTACATTTCCTCAAAATATGCTTCATTTGGACTCCCCTATCTCTGAAGTCTATTTGTTCTACAGCATCATATGCCAGACATGATCTTACTGTATTTTGTTTTATTTGTGTATGTATGGACATATGTGTATATGTATGTGTTACTGTGAAACCTCCTCATGAGCTTCCTGAGTATAATCTAAAATCAGTCTTCTTATAAGTGGGCAAGGAAACCAAGGTAAGAGGCAGACCAGCCAAGATCGGTAGATGGCAGGTTTAATAAGCAAGAGAACTTCCTTGTCTTGAGGCTTGCTCTGGATGGCCACAAGACTAAGTAGATGTCTACACCTGCCACTAGCATCGGTTCAACAGAGTCCTTAACTGAGTTCGGTTATGCACCCAATCCAGATTGTCTCAACACCACATTTCTATGTCAAAGCTATATTCTTGAAGCAGTTCCTGGGTGGAGGGAAGGCAAGAGGAACACATATTTCAAGGACAGGGAAAGGGGAGAGAAGCCTCTAATTGCTGGGGTCCAACTTGTGGGTTAACTGGTGGTCATGTCTTTTTGATGACCTCTTCCAGTGGTAGGTGTGTTTTATTGGCCTTTCCACTAGCTAGCAAATATGACACCTTTTGGAGCATAAGATAGGAGAAATACGGTGCTTCAAAACTTTGCATTTATAGCTATTTTCCATGTTTTAAAAAATAGTGTGATCACATTACTTGTTATAAGAAAAATAAGTTAATTCTAAACTAGGTATTTTGTATTAAGGACCAGTTCCTTGGCATGTGATCAGTACTAGTCTGTAAGGGAAAATCTCAGACTGCTCAGTCTTCTACGAAAAACTACTACTAATTTTCAGCCAGCATATACCAGTATCGCACTCTGATTGCCCGTGCCTTTTTCTACTGATTGTTTAATATTGTGATTAATCTCTTAGAAATACTCATACTCCTCTACTGTTCCCAATTCCTGGGCAAATACTACTTGTTCCAAATATCTTTAGCCCATTTGATCCTGGATTGATCCAGCATCAAATATATTGTTTAGTGGGTACAAATGGGAGTTTTACATAATGTTTAATCTATATGGTGACATTCAGTAATAATTAATAAAATTCACAAAAGAGAAAATCAAGAAAAGAGATGAAAAATTATCAAGCAGACCAATTTTAACTTTATCTTTCAAATAGGTCCAACATTCTATACTCCAGGGAATAAAACTTCATAACATCAAATTATTCAGGCACAACTACTTATATCACCCAACATGAGATTTGCATCATATGAAAGAATGTGGATTTAATGGCACTCTGGCCCCTTGTTTCTGAGCTATAACCCTAAGAAAGGTCACACTGTAGATTTTCGTACTTTTGGTCATATGCTTCATTCATGTGTTGTATCAGGACTTGTGTGATATCAGAGCTAATATAAACTACATTTTCATTTATTTATTTTTTAATTTTTTAAATGTTTACTTTTGAGATTGAAAGAGACAGAACATGAGTGGGGGAGGGGCAGAGAGAGAAGGAGACACAGAATCTGAAGCAGGCTTAGGACTTTGAGCTGTCATCACAAGGCCCAATGCAGGGCACCCACCAACTGTGAGATCATGACCCGAGCAGAAGTTGGACACTTAACCAACTGAGCCACTCAGGTGCCCCTGAACTACATTTTTAAAAGAAGAACAAAACTTTGCATGCAGTGGGGCAAATCTTTTTCTCAATCACTTTATCATAATTAAATGGATGCTTTAACTCACTATGAAATTTAATTGGAAGAGTGAAAATATTTAAAAAATTTTTTTTATGTTTATTCATTTTTGAGAGACAGAGAGAGAAAGAAAAAGAGAGAGAGTGAGTGGGGGAGGGGCAGAGAAAGAGGGAGACACAGAATCCAAAGCAGACTCCAGGCTCTAAGCTGTCAGATCCGGACGCGGGGCTGGAATTTACAGACAGCGAGATGATGACCTGAGCTCAAGTTGGAGCTTAACCGACTGAGCCACCAGGCACCCCAAAATATTTAATTGAGATATTTCTTTAATTGAAAATACTTCAATACATGATATAATCTTAAATTTTCAGAATATTTTCAAGTATTGAATCTATCACTTGATAATAAAAGAGAACGAGGAAGCTAATTCGATGAACGCAAATCCATCCATACAAAATGATGTTTATAAAGCTTATTTTTCTTCAGAAATTAAGACTAAAAAGTAAACCTTTCTACTTTATTTAAAAAGCCATTACAGAAATCTAAAATCAAACCAAACCAAACAAAAACGAGAAACAGACACATAAATGCAGAGAACACACCAACGTTCCCAGAGGACAGGTGGTTGGGGGATGGGTAAATGGGTGAAGGGGAGTGGGATATAGAGGCTTCCAGTTATGGAAAGAATAAGTCATGGGTGCCTGAATGACTCAATCAGTTAATGACTCTTGATTTTGGCTCAGATTATGATCTCACAGTTCACGAGTTCGAGCCTGGTAACCAGCTCTGCACTGACAGCACAGAGCCTGCTTGGGATTCTCTGTCTCCTTCTCTCTCTGCCCCTCCCCTGCTCATGTGTATTCTCTCCCTCTCTCTCAAAATAAATAAGTAGGGGCGCCTGGGTGGCTCAGTCGGTTAAGCATCCGACTTCAGCTCAGGTCACGATCTCGCGGTCCGTGAGTTCGAGCCCCGCGTGGGGCTCTGGGCTGATGGCTCAGAGCCTGGAACCTGCTTCCGATTCTGTGTCTCCCTCTCTCTCTGCCCCTCCCCCCGTTCATGCTCTGTCTCTCTCTGTCTCAAAGATGGATAGACATTAAGAAAAAAATAATAAAATAAATAAATAAATAAAAATAAATAAAAAAATAAATAAGTAAACTTAAAAACAATAAAGAATAAGTCCTGGGAATGAAACAGAGCATAGAGATTATAGTCAATGGTATTTTAATAGTGTTACATGGTGACAGTAGCTACACTTGCAGCAAGCAGACCATAGTGTATAAACTTGTTGAATCGCTGTGTTGTACAGCTAAAACTAATGTAACATTGTGTGTCAACTATACTTCAAAAATTAATTAGTTAAGTTAGAAAACAAAAATCAAAAAAGTTAAAAAACAACTAAAGTTGGAGGTGCCCATATCAAATTATGATTGAAGTAGTTAATATTTGGAAGTTTATTAGTTGCTGCCTAAATGTGTTTTATTATCATTAACTTGTTAAACATGTAGAATAAACATCAGAGAACACTTTTTAAAAAAGCAATTACAAAAAACAAAAACAGAGCCATTACAGGAAATTGATAAATTTAACTGTTCTTTATAAAGGCCTCATTTAAAAAAATTAACAGATGTAATGAAATAAACCCAGATCACCAAGTAGAAACAAACCCACTAAGACCAAGAAATGTCTCATCAAATTCTGAATTCATGTTTTCTTCAGATACTGTCAGTTATCTCCAATATGTATGTTCCACTGCTTTCCAGAAAGTTATATGATAAATTAAAAAGATCGCAAACAACTAAATTCTAGTGTTTTTTGTTTGTTTGTTTTATGTGACATATTTCAAACACATGTCTTGAAGGTAATGAGCTTAAAGTAGGGTGGAAAAAAATTAGAACAATTCCCTAGAACCAACGTTTCTTATATTCCAACCCCAATTAAAAGTTAATGAGTCTTATTCTTAGGGAATTAGAGTTCAAATAGTGGGTTAAAAGTTCACAGAAGGAACAAAGTTCAGGGAAAAATTGGAAGGCAGTCAGAAGAAAAATGAAGAGGGGAAAGTGAAATAGAAAAGTCTAAAAGAAAAAGATATTCTGAAATATATTGCACACACTTAGAACTAGACTAAAAACTTTCAAAAAAAGGAAAACGAGTCATTCCCCATTGTCCTCCATGGCAAGTGCTATTGATAGAGGTTGCTTAGATGAATATCAAAAGCAATTATTTTTTTTCCAATGCCCTCTTCTGTTAACATGAGCAGTCACCTCCCTCTAATAACATTTTAGAAGTAATTATACCAGTTCATTCAATTGGGGATGAACTGACCATTGTTTTGTTTTGTTTTGTTTTGTTTGTTTGTTTGTTTGTTTTGGTTTCAGAGAAGACAGAATGAAAATAAAACTATAATTTCTAAGTATTTTTTGCATAGAAACATACATAGGAGTTAGAAAACGTAAATTAACAAACTACATTTTTAAATTTTAAAATTAAGTATCAGCACAACTCTCTGTTCTTTAACTAAAAATATTTTCATTGATTGTTCTACTGGGCTGAAGGTGCTGGTTCCTCACATTGCTGTATCTTAGTGTTGGATCTTGACTACCTGAAGAGGTACGAGGGCAGTGCCATGAGTACTGAATTAAGCCTTGTGTTAGAGTTCATTGGTTTCAACTTGTGTACAGGCTGAGTCAAAGGAAATTAATTATATGTGAGGAACACCTCTAAATCACTGTGACTGATTTTAATAATAATTTAGATTTCATATATCTAGATCAGTGTTATCTTCTTAAAAGTTTTGGTTATATGTTTTTTCCAGTTATCTTGCTATTGTTCAAATATCCTAAGACCTTAAGGAATTGAGAGAACGTTAATGCCAAAAACTATAACACAACTGAATTGTGATCATAGGAATTATTTTTTTTTCAGATAAAGATACTGCAACTCTGTTAGGTTAAAACCTGTATTTCTCCACCCCATAATGCTAAGGAGCACTGGGAACAAAACTCAGCTCTGTGACAGACAAGAGCAAGAGGAAAAATTGCTAAAGGAGATCAGAAGAGATTTATAAATGAAATTATAAACACTTCTTACAACCAATGATTGTAACTAAGTATACTTAAAATATCTACATTAATGAGTAACCTTGGGAAATCTGTATGTCTTTAAAAAATCATCATTGCTATTTTATAGTTATACCTATTCAAGTATCAACTTGGCAAAAATCATATATTTTTATTGTATCTGAAAATTAAATGTAACTTAAATCTTCATGAAGTAAAATAAAACAACCTAGTTAAAGTTTCCCAGTGTACACAATGTACCATTTGTTTAAAATTCAGGTACTTTTTATTCAAGAACAAAATAATTTTTAAGCAGCATTATTAACCTGACTTTCATGGACAGTTTTCAATATTGTTCTTGCCCACTGTTAACCTGGGACCATTAAAAAAATAATAATGCAGTTTCCATATCATCCCTGACTTTCTTATCTCTTTGTTTTATAAAATAGTACTTACTGGAATTATATTCATGTACTTTAAGGAATGCCAGGTACTGAAATATCTATTTGCTTATTCTGACAGATTGGCTTACTGTCTTCAGATCTGCTGAGTGGAATACTGACCTGAAGTGAACTAAACTTTAACAGATAGAATAATGTGTTCTCAGAAAATGAAATAATTCTGTAGATTTCAAGAGGGCACTGCATATAATGAAAGACCTTAGGTGGTCCTAAAGCAATCAGTGTAAGTACTGTAGAGACCTTCATCTAGGTATCAAGTCGAACTTGATACTAAACTTTTTAAATTCAAATCTAGGAAGGTTTCAGCTCCAAGACACCAAATCATGAAGAAACAACCTGGACATCAGCAAGTCCAAAATAACCCACATGCTATCCAGAAATCAAAGAGTCACAGATTTTTAAGTCTTTATGATCAACAGATGCTATGAGAATGTTTTAATTATGTAGAATTTTCAGAACATCTCATTTTGGAAGTTTCACACATAAAACATGCAGACCACAGACACCAGGATAAAACTTGCATTAAATACTCAGTTCATTGTTGCAGATGTAAAATTTGTTATTTATGAATGCAAAGTAATATTTGCCCACGCCCATAAGTTCTATGACTCTCTGTAAGCTATTTTCCATTGTAACAGAAATGGCTTCTTTTCCCTTTGTTCTTCAAATAAGCAGAAATCTGGTCTTTGCAAGACAGAAGAATTAAACACCTTACAGACATTAGGGAGGTGTCTCAAATTCATCCACTCCATATAAAAAGAGTTATTTACAGACATGGGTAAGTGTGGTCTACAGCCTTTTCCTTGTGATTTGGAGGGTGGCTGTTTCTTGCATTCACGTAAATTCCAGAGAAGGTTGGCCTCTATCTACCTCAGTCTTTGCTTGATGGAAGTGTCCACTACTTAGACACTTAGAAGGATCCAAATGTATAGGACCAATATTTACTTCTGATATGCTGAGAGGTGGGGAATTACAAAATTTGTCCCAGATAGAAGCAATCTGAGTTTTCCAGACACTTAAACTCAGTATTAAAGTCTGTATAGGTAACTATCGTTAGCTGCCTAAATGCATTATCCCGTTAATAAGGTTAAGCACTTTGATTTTGTATTTTTGGCTATTCAAGTTTTAAACTTATTTGGTCAATAAAATGGCATTCAGATCCATTACAGGAATTATAATAATTATTTAATGTAACATCCTTCATAGTTAAGAATTAGATACTATGTTGAAGTACACTATATTGAAAAAAAATATTTATTGTCATAACAAGTAACATATCCCAATAATTGTTAAATATTTTTCTAAGGATATATTTTTAAAAAGTTAAAATTTGGCATTTTGCAAATAATAAACTGGATAAGAGTCAAATGAAAAATATAGTATGAATTGTTTCAGAGAACTATTTCCCTGTTTACTTAATTATCTAAATATCTACAAATGTCTTTGGAGGTGTCAGTTTAACTAGATATCTACAGATTAAAATAAATATGTGTGTCACTTAAAAATAAAGAAGGAAGAAGTTAGTGTGCCTTATCTCTTATTCACCAATATATCTTGAATACCAACCTAAACATGATGATCATTACCATTAATCGACATCTCGACATGTGGACTGATTTCAGATTTTCAATTTTGCCAGATAAATTCATAAAATAACAAAAAAGGAAAGAGGAAGGCATGAATTTGCACTGAATAGATGAGAATTCTATTCAGCTAGTACATCTGTGGAAATTCACATTAATTCTGAGAGAAATCCATTTGTGACATATGTTGTCATGGGTTTTAAAACTTAAGTTTGAAGATGGAGTAAAGATTAGAAAAGACCTCATATTTTACCTTAAGTGACATGACATGTTTCCTAGTTCAAGGCTACTATTAATTTCCTTGCTCCTAATATACCCAGAAGGAAACTATAATCTAAAGGAATGTTTAAAAAACATTCTCATCTCCAATACAAATGCAGACAAGTAAACTGAATAATCAGTGTGAGGAAAGCTCATACTATCCACAAATATCACTGAAACTCCAGTTAATCAAGGCATCAAAGTAATTATAACATTTATACAGGTTTTATTGAAAATAAATCAGTTTATTGTATACTCAAATGTATTCATGACTTTCTCGTAGAGATTTTTTCTTGGTCTTCTGTAGTTTTTTTATAGAGTATCTCCTGCCCTCTTTAGTCCAGATTTTATAACTACATTTAGGAAAGAGATATAACTCTACAGCATTAATTCTGACTTCAGCTTCTCCTGTTGCTTGGTGAAAATAGGTCATTATTAGCCATTTCTGGCAGAAACAGTTGACAGGAAACAGGACAGGAAATGATATAATGACTCCAGAATTGTATATTTCCCCTATGCCCTGCTGTTTGGGGAATGACCTTACAGTTAACCAGGAAATTGGGAGGTGGTACTGAACCTCAAACACTCATACTATTGAACTCCTTTTTTGTCCCTTGTTACTCTTAAAGAAATAGATTAAAATTCTAGGACCAACAGAGGTAAAGATAAATTTAGCAAAATATCTGCCAAATTATATATATTTCTCGATTTTTGAGCAAACTATTCAAAGCACACTTTAGTCTCCAGATAGCTAACACAGCATATACCAACACAGCAAACTTCTAAATGTTTCATATTTATGTATTTTAACTAGTTTTTCATGAAAATGAAACTTTGCTATTTATTATTAAATACATGGTTTTTTATTTACAGTTAAATCACTATGTTTTAAAACTGTTTTTATGTGTGTTTTCATATGCCACATAATGATAAATTACATTAATATGTGGTCCAGTCCTCTTTTTTTTTCCTCTAAGATAGACGATATCTCCTGGATGAAATATACCCAATAAAAATGACATGACTTAAGCTCACACAAACACATAGGCACAAGGACACAGCATAAAATGTAAACTCCTCCATTTAAAATTGTATGCAAATACAGTGTCAATAAATTCCGTTTATACTTTTTGTCTTGTTGCAAGTTACTTTATATCTTTAAAAACAGATCTCCAATTTACGACCTCACCCAAGAAAATTAATTGCTCCACAAACAAAAAGTGCAGAATCCATTACACAGGTCTGATGCTTACAATGTGATCTAAACCTTTTTTGTTACTCCAGTGTGGTATCAAGCCTGTTAATATTTTAAAACACTTAACTATTTTATTTACATTCCTTTAGTCATTAACTTCAACCTGTTTTAAATTTATGTCACTGGAGGATCAAGAATAACAAAGCTGTACAAATTTAACAATTAGGCTTACTATGTAATTGCTTAGAATAAACATACTGATTAGTCAAATCACTATTAAATTTTAATCAATGTGAGTGGGTGTTTCTATTTTTGATTGGGGATTCCACATGGATTTTCTAAGCAACTCCTTTTTGTACATGAAGTTGATGTTTTCTCTCTTCACATTATGTCTAATGGATTGTATCTCAATCTTACATAATGCACCATTAATGAAGAGTCAAAGACATTTTTCTTTAATATGAGCTTTTGTTTTATGATTTTAATGACATAATTTTCCTTTTCTAAATTTATTTTCTCTTGATTTTTAAACAAAGGTGTGTATAGATATTAAAATGTGACAGTCTGTCATAAAGACAGCTTCAAATTTTAGAATTTAATTTTATGCAAATATTTTGTGTTATTTTTAGATAAAAAGGACCTTTTTTAAAAGGAGCAATGCTAATTATTTGGAATATAAGCATTTATTTTTAAAAAAGAAAGTATGCTATGATTTTACCCACACAAAATATGAGAAGATAAGAGATAATATGTAACAACTCCTAAAATTTAAAAAGTGATTTTCTTCCAGAAATTTTGATTTCATTAAATAGGCATGTGACTGTAGGGTTTTTTTTTTTTTTTTTTTTTTTTGGCGGGGGCGGGGGGGGGGGGTGGTGGTGGTTGAAAATCTTCCTATCAGAAACAACCAAATAGCATAAAATAGTATTTTCTGTGTTTAATATTCTGCAGACATCATTTCCATGGATTTCTTTAATGAATGCCTATGAATTCTTCAGGTATTTTTAGATGAATATCTCATTTCCTATATATTCTCTTATGCCATCGTTGTGAGAACATTATCTCTGAAGTGAAATGTTCAGAACCACTCAATCTCTTTTAGCATTCTCTTCTAATTCAATATATTCTACCAGGGGACAAGTAGAACGGCTTTTGGAGTAACATGCTCTATTATAATCAATTCTGTAAAACAACAAGTTTTTTTTTTTCCCAGAAATGTATTTGGTTAATAACTTAAATAAAATAATAAATATACAAACATCACACTTATGAAAATAAATAAAATGTTTTTTTCTGAGTCACAGGAATCATACTTTCTAAATGCAATCTTTGTATTTTCCTTGTCTTTTATAACACTGACAGTTTTAAAAATGGCATTACTTTGAAACTTACTACTCAAATGACATTCTCCTGCTTTGTTGTTCAATGTATACTTTGTGTTCCACAATTTCCATTTAGTCTGTTTTTCTTAATTAAATCATTATTCTGCTTTTTCAAAAGTTACAACTTTGATATGTGACTATGTAAATCTTTAGATAACTAAATGTAGCTCCACTGTAATTTACCATTTCTAAGAAACATTTACAAGGGGACAATAGAAATCTCTCTCTCTCTTTCAATATAAGTATGACGAAGTTGTAAAACTGTATTACTTACTAAAGTTGAGGACAAGTTTAAATGTGCCATTTGCTTTTTGTTTGTATCATTAAATAGTTAATCCTAACAAGCATGGGGGGAGGAAAAGAAATTAACTAAAGTAAGGCCCTTGTGATACAATGACACTTGCTCTATGCTCTTACAGAGAAAAAACATGATGATAAAACAGCACAAAGTGGAGTGTTATGAATTTTATTAATGACTAGGAGACAGTGTGCAAAACATCAAAGGTCTGTGGAAAAGATTAATGACCCCGTGTGAGACTGTTTAATTACCTCCAGCTAATTAGATTCTTGACCAAATTTTTAATATCTGCATTCCTTCTACAGCCTAATTGAGATTCCACATTATTTATCAATCTTTCAAAAAGCCCTTAGTGGGCTGCTTTTTTAGTTTTTCCCTTTGCACTTTGACTCCATTTATGGTCAATTATTAAATAAATAGCAAAGTAACTATTCCCCACAAATTGTATATGCAGAACACTTTATGCCTGTTTATTTTGACTAGGAGACTATCATTGGCATCGTTTATACATAATGAAGCACTGCAACTAATAAACTGACTAACTCCACTGTAAACAACGTGGATAATATTTTTGTTATCTGTGCTGTCTGTGCTCAGAACTCCTCATGTGGTTTCTGTAAATTAGCCTTTGCGATAGTCAGTTAATCCTTATTTCAGTTTACCTTGGTCGGGGCCCAGAGACCATGGAATGTCATCATGCAAACTAGAGAGAACAATTCAATCAATTCTTCTTTTCCTTTTTCTTTTCTTTTCCTTTCTTTTCTTTGCTTTTCTTATTTCTTCTTCTTCTTCTTGTTATTATTATTATTATTGGTAAATTTAAATTGCTTTGTTCAGAATGTCCTAACTGTACAAAAATTTGTATTAACAAATACCAAGAAGTTCTTTATGAAATCCTGGAAACCCAAATGCAGTTTGTTAGATATATATACAATACACTAGACATTGTGTATTCTATATATTTATATTACATACCATTTCTGAAGAAGAAACATTTCATATAGCATCACAGTGGAATAAAAGGCACTGCTATGGAAAACCTACAGACCATGGAGAAAACACCAATGACATGGATTGTCCTTTATACACATTGAACAAAACAGGAAGTCCAAACTGTGCAGAGACCTGTTATCTTTGTCTAGACAACTCCTTCTGAATGATACATAAAATCTTGGCTTTTAAATTCAAGTATTTTAAGTAGAATAAATTCATTAGGAAGATAGGTCAAATATTACACTATCATTTACCTACAGAACCAATGAAAGGAAAATAAAAGCTACTGTAATTTAAACACGTTGATAATGTCAACCATGTCAACTTGTGAATCTAACAATGTGATGCTATTGAGGGATTCCATGTATATTTCATCTCTGATTATAAAACCTGGAAAACATATCTTTACAACGTATAGAAACCCTCTACCATTAATAATCATCATCTTCTGTATGTTTCTTAGTATTGTTCTTATGTTCAAGAGAAAAAGAAGTAATAAGAAAATAAGTTATCAATTTATCCCATGTTTATAAAGAGGACAGGGTAACTTTCACTAGTTATTTCACAGAAGTTGTAACTCTCCATCAAACATGCAAGGACAACCAGAAGAGTCATTCACCACTTCTTTTCCTCACCCTCAGTACTTGGTACAGTCCATTGTGCCCAATGTTCCATTTATTCATATGGTTGATCATCTTTAAAATGAGAAAAAAAAATTGACAAGATGATTTCTAAGGTCACCCCTAGTTCTAAGTCCTTTGATTCCAAAAGATTCTCACATCCCTACAACTCAGATACTTCCTTCCAGTGTCCTAGCAGGTTTCATGTCAATGGCTAGAGTAACAACTCCCCATAGTAACTTCAGGTTAGGCCTTATACTCCTGCCAAAGATTCACATTTAGGTTAGATCAATATAAGAAGTAATGAAGGGAGAACCAAATATCTCTGAAATTTTATGGAACTGAAAACAAAAATAGGGAACCTGTTATATCCCCTAGGGAGATAGTGTCCAATAACGGTGATGAAATTTGGGGAAATCCAAGGAGGATGGACTACGTGACCTAAATAGCAAGGGGCAGAGATAATCTCCCTGCGCACCTGCAGAGCTGTAAGATACGAGATCAGATGTAGACCAATGAGTGAACAGGCAGTAGGCCAAAAACTTAACATCAGTTCAGTTAAGTCTCTGAATCCCAATACACTCTCACACTGAAATCATGAATACCTAAACTTCCTCACAGGACCTCCTTTTTTGGCAAAAGGCAAATGAGAAAAGGGAAGAAGGCTCTTGTATATGCTAATGTAAAAATGACTATGGGATAGGCAAAACTTAACTATATAAGTCATTTGCACAATCATAAAACTGAAATTTTCAGATTCCTTCTCAAGGAGATTGGCCACCCAGATTCAAAACATGGGAAGGTAAGCAAGAGATAAAGTAGAGGATGCACCAAATTAAGACTCAATTTCTTCTTTATAACTTTGATGAAGACTGAACCCAGCAGTCTCTGGTATTCAATTATGGCAGAGGGGAGAGGTATAATTGCACCATGCCTCAAGCAGCTCCCTTTATTGTTAACATACTGATCAAATGATCGAGTCAGGACCTTCTAGAACATTTTAGAACAATAGAGAAACCTCAGAACAGTCCCACATTCTTAGTTCTGGCCTTAGTTAACAGTATTCACTTAGTCTACACGTTCACTCATTTATCAACTGTTTTAAATAAGCATGTTGTAAGTGCCAACTATGTATATGATGGCATGTAATGACTAATCAACCATGGCTCCTGTGTTCCATGAGTTTACAACCTAGTATGTTCTTATGTAATATCTATACATTTAAACAGATCTGGAGTGAGTCTACAAACTACATCCAAAAGAAATGCAGAGAGATAGTAAAAGTGAGAGCTCACTTTCTTTTCCTGGAAGCCCCAGGAAGTCTTACTCATGTTTTTGACACTGGATTTACATTCAATTGCACTTACCATTGAGATTCTCCTATTTTTTTAAATCAAAGAAAAAGGGCATTTGGCCAGCAACAAAGTTCAGATAATTTTAACATGACAGCGAGGATAAAAGCCCCCCTTCCTCAATCCTACATCCTTGTGGAAAAAAGCCTGTGGAGGACTTCATGATTAAACCAGATCATCTAAGTCAACTTCCAGATCATTATGGGACTCCATGTTATAGCATCTTCCTAGGTTTTCCTTTCAGAGTGTCACCTCCCAAGAGGTAGACCACTTCAAGTGACATTTTCATACATAGTTGTAATTCTGCCATTTGTGCTTATTTATTGGGCAGCAATTATTTAAGCACTCTAAATTTCTCCATATAATTGTTATAATTCTAAGTTCTTATAATTATGTTCTCACAACCTGAATGGCTAATCTGGGAATCATTTCTCACCATTAGCTTTCTAGCTGCCATGCTTTTGCTCCATACCAATCCTCTCAATAGTTTATTGGAAATACCAATAGATTTTTGGTGAGAATTAGATTGAAACTCATAGCAAGAAGATTTATTTTCTACCATCTAGTGCATATTATGAGAGGTAAAGTTATCAATAAAATCATCTAAATAAGAAATTTCAGGGAAACAAGGACTCTTACACACTGTTGCTACAAATATTGTATTGAGTAATTACTTCATATATAACAAGAACTTGAAAATTTCCATGTCCTTTGGTCCAATATTTCCCATTGATAAAATTCAATAAGAAGAAAAAGTAGGAAAAGAAGAGTAGGAAAAGAAGAAGAAAGAGGAGGGGAAGGAGAGAGGAGAGGGGGAGGAGGAAGAAAAGGAGCGGAGGAGGAGGGGGAGAGGGACAGGTTAGAGGAAGAAGAAAAAGAGGTACTTCAACTGATAACCAAAATTATGAAAATGTTGATTTCTAAATAGTGCAATGGACTATTATGAGTTAAAGAAAATTTCATGAAAATATTACATAATGATAAGAAATTACTCTAGTTATCATGGTAAGTAAAAAGAAAAGCATACAATCTTATAAGTAACTATGATTCTATACGTTAAAAATACAAATAGAATAGGGGCTCCCAACTGGCTCCGTTCATGAAGCATGTGACTCTTGATCTCAGGCCTGTGAGTTCAAACCCCGTGATGAGTATAGAGATCACATAAAAATAAAATCTTTAAAAAATACAAAAAGAATATGCTTATCTACCAGTCTATATATTTTGTTTGTTTTTAAGGGAGAAAAAAAAGGTTTCAAAGTGCATGTATAAAACAGATCCACTTCTTTAAAAATACTCAAATACAACTTATGATATACTTTTAATCCATGAAAAAATCTGTAAAACTATACAAGCTATTAGTTATGGAAATTAAATATTTAGAAATATTTATTTTTTTCAACATAAGTTTTTATTATGTTTTAACTCTATAATAAATATGTATTTATATCCAAAAACATATTTATGGATAGAAACATTAAGCTAGGAAAGATAGAACATTAAGATGTTAGGAGGATTTTATCTTTCATGTGTCCAACAAAACCATATTTTATTTTATAATTATAAAAACAATAAAATAGGGGTGCCTTGGTGGCTCAGTCAGTTAAGCGTCCGACTTCGGCTCAGGTCATGATCTCACAGTCTGTGGGTTCGAGCCCCGCATCAGGCTCTGTGCTGACAGCTCAGAGCCTGGAGCCTGCTTCCGATTCTGTGTCTCCCTCTCTCTCTGCCCCTCCCCTGCTCACGCTCTGTCTCTCTCTGTCACAAAAATAAATAAAAACTTTAAAAAAAAACAATAAAATAAATTTTAATTGGGATGAAACTATCCAAATAAACATGTCAAATGGATTTATGAATTAAAATCTACCTTCAGATAAAATGAAAAAAACCTTTTAAGTAACGAAGTACATATTCGTTAACACTAAATGTATAATACTAATATAAAATACAGATTTTTTCCCCCTGAAACTGTTATATATAACTTTTAAAGACTTCATACCAGTAAGTTTGCACTACTAAAACATTAGTCAATCAAATTGGGAAAGATGTGCTTATGAATATATAGAGCAGTCAGACAAGTTTAGATCTTTTTCAAGACTTGCTGGAAGTGACTAACATTGAATGTAAATTACTCCTAATATATGAAGTGTTCTATTAATTTTAAATTGCTCTAGATCATGCCTGTTCAATTTATCAATTTTCCTATACTTTCCCTTAAATATATATAAAACACTAAAATGCACCCTTGCAACAAAGCAGTATACTGTGTTTAGATCACTAATGTTGTTGACTTTACTATTTAAAAGACTCAGAAGGAAGATAACATGTGTGCATGGGAGTGTGTAATATGCCAGGTTTACATTGGTTGTTACATTCCATGGAACAAATCTTTAATTCTATAAACAGAAAGAGCACAAAACCTTAATCAATAAACTTGATCAAATTCATGTCAGTTATTTTATACTATTTGTTCTCCAGTTTGGATAATTGCTGCTACCTGTAGCCTAAACCATTAACCTCTCAACCTTAGTAAATTGAGATTTCCTAGCAAAAAACCACACTACCAAAAGGAAGCCACAATTCCAACAGGAGAGAGAGAGAGAGAGCAGTTTGTTAATCAAGAGTCTGTACCACACTGCATTTGAGAGTTCATGAAAAATTGTGTTGGCGTTTTGTATTTTCTTTCAAAAACAGCTTCTTATAAGCTCCTAAATGGGCTCTCCTTATCCCCAGCCATGAAAAACAGCAGCATTTCCAACTTTTCACCTTTCAACCAATGTGTCCCTGAAGTATTCACAGTACTAATGAAAGAGATTCTTGACAATGTCACTATGGACCACCCCAGAAGTGGAGTCCTGCCAATGTAAACCATTATTACAGTACTGACCGCTCATCTCTTGCTGTGAGGTCATTCAGAAACTTCCCCTGCTTCCCTATTGCTCACACTGTCTCTGAAGAGTGACATCCTCCCTTGAACCACAGACATTGAGGCGAGCCCCCTGCTACTGATTCCCATCCAGATCACTATGGACAACATCCACACTTTGATGCTACTGAATGGACTTTCTTTCTTTCGGGGGAGAATCAAAGAACATTCAAAGAAAAACAAGTTGGTAATCACAAAGAAATGCCCACAAACTGATGCAGCCTTTGCTTTGGAATTTTCCTCACATCCCGAGCCTGTAACAAGCAATGAAGCTTCTTGAGCATAATTATTTAATAATAAAAGCACCAAATAATATAAGAGCTATGTTTTTGCCAGAATCACATTTAACTTCTGGGAATGAAAATGATTTGGATACAAATTTAGTCTACAGTGACTGACACGGGAGGATTTAAATAATATGGATTATGGGAATGAGGACTATTAGTCTCTATTAAATAACTGTGACCTGTCACACACAATTTGTGTGAAATGCACAGCAAGTTTAGGTTGCTATATTTTGAGAAATTGCAATGCAAAGAAAGGGAACATGGATAAGACTTCAATATTGCTAAGAAACAATTCATCTAATCATTGTTGTCCAAACAACTACCAAGTATCAGACCTGTTCATGTAAGTGTCCAGACCACACCAGGTTGCCCTTATGGAGTCAGAGAAAAATGTACCCTTAGTCTTTAGTGAAAGTGCCTTCCTTTTCTGCCTTATTGGAGAACTTAGTCCCTCATACTCCCATCTTACAGCTTTGCTTTTTAATTTCCTGTCCTTATTAATCAATAGTTAAGGATGAAGGGCTGTCCACTTCACTCATCTGCTAAGAGATGAACTCAATTTGGGCTCAGCAGTTCCTTTCATTCCATCTATAGAGGATAACTATTATGGCTTTGGATGGAATGATTCACAAGAGAGTATATCATCAGGAGAATAAAAATATTTTGTCCTTGCTCTCATGGAAATAATCACTACATAGAAAAAATGCAAACTATAATGAGATATATAAAATGCAATGGGAAGAATATTGATACAAATTGCAAATAATTATTTCTGTCTATAATTGGAGAGGAATTCACAGGGAGCTGATGCATAAAAAAGGTTTTAATAGATAAACAGTTTTCTTTCTTTCTTTCTTTCTTTCTTTCTTTCTTTCTTTCTTTCTTTCTTTCTTTTTTTTAAGTAGGAGTTTTCCAATGGAGGAAGTAGAAAGACTATTTCAGTGTGGAAGGATGGACAAGAGTGCATGCTAATGTACAAAAAACATGCAGAGAAAAAAGCCCAGCAGGACTTGGATGCAGTGATGTGCTGGTAAATGTTTAACAATCAGCTCTTTGGAAACAAACAAACAAACAAACAAAAATCATGACATCAGTGAGTACAGAGTTGGGAAGACACACACCATTTGCTCCTGTGAACCAGTTAAGTGCCAGCTCCAGTACATCATTTGAGCGGGGCAATATGGTAGGTCCCCAATCTTCTTATTTAAAGGATACAAACATAAATGAACATTTATGAAACCACTTAATTTCACCAAGTAGTAATTCTAAATTTTTAGTTTTTTGTTTTGTTTTGTTTTGGGTTTTTTGTTTTTTTTTTTTTTGTGCAGTTGGTTGTTTCCCCTAAGCATCAAAGTGTGTTTTGTCACTTACCTTTTACAACTGTGCTAGTCTTTAAAAAAATATTTCTACTTTGCTCTGGGCTGAATAAAAGATAATCAAGCTTGCTAAAAGTATTATGGTAATTAAGAGTCACTAGGACCCTCATTTGAGGTCAAAAACATTACAACCCATGACTGAAGGGCAGAAGTTTCTGACAGCTGTTCGCAAGGCCAAGGCCTTATTTGCAGATTCAGGACTATGATCTGAATGGTAAAGGTGTCCTGAATACCAATTCCCTGATGAGTAGACTTCCAATGTATGGATAGAAATATCATAAACAAATAGATTATTTTTCGGAGTTAAGCTCCAAAATATTGGTTAGCTTTTTCATGTTCAAAAGAAGCAAAAGCAACAACAAGTCTGCCATTATTTTATTAATAGAAATAAAAAGCTACTGAAAAATGATGACTTATTTAAGTAAATTGCTCATCTCATTACTGCAAGAGCCCCAAGCAAAATCTTTATAGTGTCTAGCAGGTCACAGAAGTGAATACAATAGGGCCAACTGAAATACAGCAGAAATAAGGCAGAGTATCAGGGACTGTGATGGATTGCAGGAGGAGTGCTCCCACTCACACACTGTTGCCTGGAATACAGGCCCCTTTAAGAAAAACTAGGATTTCATTTAAAATTTTCTGATTCTTAAAGGTTGGCAAGTATTTCATATTTTAAACACATTGTGTGGGCCAAACAAAACATGTCAGTGGGCAGGATTTTGCCTGTTAGCCACCAACTCGAGACCTTTGCTTTCATTCATTCTAAACAGTGCAATGTGGTTTGTATTATGTGGTATTGGCAGGCAGGTAGTATGTGGGGCTAACATGCCTGGATTTATTTTACTTATTAATTACTTTATATCCTGCCTTGTTCCCAGATGTATTTGAGATAGCTATTTAAAAATTGTACAATAATATGATAGACTAATTGAGGTGAAGGGAGAAAGGACTAAAATATAAGAAGAGTCCTAAGGAGAAGTAACATAAAAAAAACAAAGGACATAAAGTGTAATAAAATTATTTAAGATGAGATAACAATGCTTCACTGAGCTTCACAGCAGCCAAAGCAAAGAGAAGGAGGAAAAAGAAAAGTCCCTGCATTTATTTACATCATGTGTGAAGTAAAATACGCTAGATAATCAAGAGAAATGTAGCTTTACAAAAGACTGAGGTCAGAGAAAAATTTCTGCCAGGAGTCTTTATATTTTCCAGAACTGGAAGAAATTTTCTCCACACACAAATCCTCTGGTCACCTCCTCTCCAATAACTGATGGCCGTGAAATCACAGCCCATGTTTAAAGCACAGCATTAACACTAACAATAATGTGTAATAGGGGTCTTTGTCAAGGAGTACTACCTCTTCCTTCCTGCCCATACAGATTTACAAACAGAGGAAACTATCCCTGCCCCTACCAAAGGATTCACCCACCCTTAGTGTCAGTAAACGTTGTGGCCAACTTTAGTTAAAGCCAGGACAGTTCCAAAAATTAAATTCCATTTAACATTTGTTGAACACCTACAATATGTCAAATATGGTGCTAAGCTCTTGGTAATTTACAAAGGTAAGTAAAAAGGGAAAAAAAAAAGTTACCTGGTCTTAATAAACTTCCCTTCTAGAAAAGGAAACAAACAGGTTTTGAAACAAGTAAAGATAGTGTGCTAAGTCACATTAAAAAAAAAAAAAAAAAAAAATATATATATATATATATATAAATCCCAGATGTAACAGACAGAAGCATAATTATTTCTCTCTTGGAGGTATGAGAAAAGCTTCCAAGATTATTTTCAATGATGATAAGAAGTTTGAAGGTGTCTTTGAGAAGGGTAAGAGATCTCTAGAAATGCAAAAATAGCCCAGAAAGACTTTCTACCAGTCTCTCTCAGAGATGATTACACCATTAGTAGCATCTCATTCTCAATTGTATCCACATCACTACATTTAACAATACATTCTGGTCCCTCCCCTGCATTATTTTGATTGCCTCCACATGACTCATCCCTACCACCCCATATTTAAAAATTCTATTCATTCCCACAAAAACACTAATTTGAAAAGGTATTTGCATCCCTATGTTTATTATAGCATTATTTACAATAGCCAAGTTCTGGAAGCAGCCCAAGTGTTTGTCCATAGATGAATGGATAAAGAAGACATATATATATATATATATATATATATATATATATATATATATATATATATATATATGACAGAATATTATTCAGCCATAAAAAAGAATGAAATCTTGCCATTTGCAACAACATGGATGGATCTAGAGAGTATAATGCTAGGAAAATAAGTCAGAGAAAGATAAATACCATATTACTTCACTCATATGTGAAATTTAATTTAACAGATGAACAAAGAAAAAAAAGAGACAGACCGAAAAAAACCAGACTCTGAAGTATAAAGAAAAAAACAGATGGTTACCAAAGGGAGGTGGCTGGGGGATGGGTGAAATAAGTAGAAGGGATTCAGAGTACACTTAAAGTGATGAATACTCGGTGATATGAATAGAATCACTATATTGTATACCTGAAACTAATATAACACTGTATGTTAACTATACCAGAATTAATTTTTTTTTAAAAATTGTATTCATTTCAACAAGTTGTTATCCCTCTGGCATACATATTGTTCCAAGAAAATTAGTACTTTCTATGCTGGCTTCCATACCCTATCCCTATGGCTTCAAGTTACATGGTGTATGTAGGAGTGATACTCACTCTAATACCTTGGAAACCTGGTCCAGCTGTAACTATCATTTCACTAGGGGTCAGATTTTTTGGTCAGATTTCCTAGCTGTTTTGGTCAGATTCACTGACTCTCTTTTGTTCTCTTCTTATATATTTATAGTTTGGGGCGTTTTTTTCCCCCTTACTATGTCTTCCCTTCTTTATGGCCAAACAAACTCTGTTATACTCCCTTTAAAAGCCAATAACATCAGGAAAATCTAATTACTTCTTTGCAAATCCTTCTATTTTCCCAGTAGAAAAATGGATTGATCTTACTCCTCTTTGGGAAACACTGCATCAGTTTTTCATGAGACTTATAGTTTAACCAAGCAACTATTATTTTCCAAAATAGTATTCTATGTATTACTTTAATGAACCCAGTATTGCCATACTTACCTCTGTAGTATAAACTCTGCTTATGGAAGAAAATACTCTTAGACAAGAAGAAAATATATTTTAATATAGCACTCAACTGCATTGTAACTCCACATCCTAAGAGAAGGAAAATAGATGTAGCAGAAGAGTATTAGAGATACCTCTGTGATATTTACATATATAAGATTTGCTGTATATACATATTGAAATCCATAGAGAAAAAGAATCAGAAGAGCAAACAAGTAATAGTAGACCAGATAGGCAAATAAATTCAAAGTCTCAGGCAGGAATATAACATAAATTTTGAAAAGAAAATTAAAAGTATGATCATAGAGGCACAAGTTCAATTCTATAACCTCTTTTTGAAGAACCAAGGAGGGTTGCATTCCAAATGTTAGTTTTGAGATCTGCTCTGAATAAGAGGTGCAAGATGTCACAGGTATTTTTTTTTAATTAATGTTTATTTATTTTTTAAGGAGAGAGAGACAGAGTGGGAGTGGGAGTGGGGCAGAGAGAGAGGGAGACATAGAATCTGAAGCGGGCTCCAGGCTCTGAGGTTTTAGCACAGAGCCCGACGCCAGGGCTCAAACTTACAAGCTGTGAGATCATGAACTGAGCCCAAGTCAGATGCTTAACTGACTGAGCCACCCAGGCGCCCCTCACAGGTATTTTTAGACCTGAAGAGGCAGAACCTTGAGGAGCTGATATATTTCAATTTTTGTCAGGATCAAGGATCTAAACTTAACAGCAGTATCTTTCCTTAAAAGCAAAACTTAGAGAAGCACCATGCTCTAGTGAATAATACATATTTAAGTTACCAGTTTTTGTATCTCTTGATTTGGATTTGGGTTCCTTATGCATTTTCGCTAGCTATCCATTAGAGTAGTGTATGTTTTTTCCATGGAAAAAAAAAGTGTCCAAAGAGGAAGTAAGTTTCTGGAGAGGACGAAGTTTGTAAGAAACATCAGGGAAGGCAATAGGTAATTTCTTCTTCCTCAAAGAAAGGGATCAGGAGAGGGAGATTCAAGGAGTTAGGAACTGCAGGAGAGTCTAAGATGCTTATGTATAGAGGAAGAAGATTCCTCATGAAATATTAGATACTAAAACAGAATTATAAAGAATTCAAGCAACAGTAAAATAGTCCAGTACCCTTCCATAGTTATTTTACTTTTACTAAGAATTCATTCTTACTCTTATAACAAAATCATGTATTTCTGTCAAGGTCAGTGCCAGCCATTTCATATAGAGTAAGAGCCCAAGGGGAGCTACAATCTTTGAGATAACAAACACCATGGTTATGAACAGATTAGCCTCAGATCCTAGACTTGCACCCTTTTGGTAAGGAAGTAGGCACCTCAGCACTGTTGTTCCAACAACTTCAAAAAGAGCTGAGGCATAGAAAAATTTGCTGAGTCAGAGTTAGGAGAGACATGTAGGAGGGTTTTATTGATCTGGGACTTAGCATATTTTTTTTTTAATTGGTTAAAAATAAACCCATTAATTTAGGTCTCTAAGAACATCTTGGGTCTTAATAATAGATTTGGCAAAGCTGCAGTGAGAGAAACAAAAAGAAATAAACTTAGTTTTCCTTTTAACATACAATTATTGTCCTATTAAATGTAAATTTAATCCCTATTTGAGACATGCAATTTAAATTGTGACCAAAAATATTATAGGCATGCTACTTCTAATTACATCAGGTGGCCTTATTTTAATGAAGGCAGAATTTGGAGGCGGGACCAATTGTAGTAACAAGCGGATGACTGACTTGTTTTTCACAGTCAACGTATCATTAGCATTTGAACCCCAGAAAGAGAGTAATTATTTTTTTAAATAAACTTTTAAAATTAAAGACTAGGTATACATAACATAGTCCACCCCTGAATTGCTTTTTTTTTTCTTTCCTTTTTAAGTGCTATTTAAAATAGACATAGACTAAACAAATTAAAATGTGCAAAAACACACCTGGTCCTTATCTGACCAACAGCTAAACCTTGGTATAAGAACCACATAAACGTATCAGCTGCTTCCTTTGCTTACTTAGCATTGTCTTCTGCGTTTATTTTTTAAGAGTTGGGATATGCATGGTAACCACTTAAACATTTAAGGTTTTATTCAGCTTTATGGAATAAAATATAAATTGTTTACTGACTCGGGGTATGGAAAGGAGAACTAAATTCTCTTACTTTTAATATTTCTCTTTGATATCTGCCCTTCTGGACAGAAATTCAAGCAACAGTTCCCAGAAAACATATGGGGAAGCCCACTGGAAACATGGTAAGTTAAATTAATAATGGTAGATGCCGGCACGTCTGGATGTTGTTTATGCTGAAGAGTTCTGCATTCTTTATGTTTTGAAATTATTCTGTTGTAACAATTTTCAGATTCGTTTAGCTTGGCAATGTATTCTCCTCTCCAAAGGTGTCTGCATTTATTTGACTACAGAAAATATTTACTTTAGTAAAGGGCAGCTTAACCTTTGTTTAAATTTGAGGTGAGTTAAAGGTCACTGTAATTATTTGCTGTATTATTTGTGTCAGATTTGAATTACTATGAATACAGCACATGCATTGCCCTTTATTATAAAATAAGCAAAAAGAAACTCAACTTCTGCATACAGCCAGCATATTTTATGGAACCAATCAGTGTTGCAGAACATTTTCAAGGTTCTCTCTTGGACTGTGATTGACTGAAAGTGCTTGAGGTTAAGGTCCTTTCCCAGAGGGAGGGAAAGAGGCGATTTAACATGGCAGCTCACTCTCTCCCCCCACCCCAAGCTATGTTTTTGATGGCTAGCAGCCAGCATATGGACAGAGTGGGGTTCAAGGCTATTAGTGAAACACTGCAAGCAGTCACACTGGAAAAAGTATACAGACAGGGGACCAGAAGGGTGGAATTGCTGAGCAGAGGATGATTTCAGAACAGATACATTGGAATCCCTGCATTTTCAGTGAGGGAAAATTCAAAGTTAAAACATGAATATTGGAAGACAAGAAGTCAGTAGAAAACAAGGGGAATGTGATGGAAAAGTTTTGAACTCAGATAGGTTAGGGCATAAAAGTTGGTGAGCCTTCATTATTGGTCTTTACCCTTCAATTATAGAGAGAAAATGATGTAATACAACATGTTGACCCCACCTTTAAGCCCCCAACTCCACACACACACACAATCAACAAAAGATATTTATGTATGATTCTGGTGACAAAGAAATATCAAAGTTCAATTAGCAACTGAACTACACTAATAATATGGGGTTTGTTTACTTGAAAGAATGTCTGATAGAAGTAGTATATTCAATATAGTGAAAACAACAGGATTTATAATTATGAATTAGATGCTACAAGTAAAAAGTATACTTCTTTTCCTCATAGAGAGTTAATATTACTTCTCTTTTGTGTTATGTTTATTAAGAAGACTAACATATTTATAGTACATAGAAATTGCCTGGTAGACAGTAAGCATAAAATGAAAATTAACTATATATTGTCACTGTCAGTCATTATTATTATAACTCAAATATTTAAGACAAAAATGCACATACGCAGCAAATGCAGGCTTTTGGCACAAGCTAAAGTGAAGGAAAAACTGAAGTCAACTGCAATCCTGTACAGCAAAGGAATTCAATGAATAAGAAATGGTGAAGTCATATTCAGAATACGGGCAGAACATACCTACCTAATTAACAATATCATCACAAAAATGGGGAAAATACAGTCAAGGCAGGAAGCAAAAATTCCAAATATCATTCAAAAGCATTTGTAATGTTGGTAATAGTGATAATGATTAGACTCCAACAAATCCTAGCCAGGAATGCATTTAAGTTCCAGGATAGATACTCTGTACTCAGTTACAGCAAAACTTTCTCCTTTGCAGATTCTTCATTTACCACACCCTATCACAATAAATAAATTCTCCAAAGCTAAATTAACTGTCATTAATAGTTCATATAATTTTTAAAGCAACTTTTTAAGTTTGCTTGTTGTTTGTTTACAGATAACTCAATGATTTTTAGTATATTTACAGACCAATGCAGTCATTCCCTCAATCCAAACATTTGAATGGCTTTATGGAGATACAGGCTACCTACTATATACTTCACCAACTTAAATTTTACAATCCAGTGATTTTTGGTGGCCACGGAAAGAATTGGGCAACTATCCCCACAATCTAATTTTAGAATATTTTTATCATCTCAAAAAGAAACCCTGAACCCATTAGCAGTTACTCCCCATATCTCCCAAATTCCATTTCCCCTACTCCTAGGCAACTATTAAAAAAACATTCTGTCACCATGTATTTGATAATTATGGGCATTTCATATATATAGAAGCATAAAATGTGTTGTTGTTTGGGACTAGCATATTTCATTTAGTATGTTTTCACAGTTCATTCATGTTGTAGCATTTTGTCAGTACTTCACTCCTTTCTACTGCCAAGTGATATTCCATTGTATTAATATATCACATTTATGCATCCATCAGTTCAGGAACATTTGGACTGTTTCCACCTTGGGCTATTAAGAATGCTACTGCAAAGGGGCGCCTGGGTGGCTCAGTCAGTTAAATGTCCGACTTTTGATTTTGGCCGGGGTCATGATCTCATGGTCAGTGAATTTAAGCCCCGCACTGGGCTTTCTGCTGTTGGTGTGGAGCCTGCTTCGTATCCTCTGTCCCCCTCTCTCTGCCCCTCCTCCACTGTGTTCTCACTCTCAAAAATAAGCATTTAGAAAAAAAGGAATACTACTGCAATAAACTTAATTTAATAATAAACTTAATTTAATAAGTTTCTCCTAATAAACTTAATTTAAAAATGTGTAAAAAAGGGTACAGCTGCAATGAACATTCAAGTGGAAAATTGTTTGTGAACATGTATTTTCACTTTCTTACATAGATACCTAGGAATGAAATGGCTGAGTCATAAGGCGACTTTATGTTTCATGTTTCAAGAAAATGCCAAATTGTTTTCCACAGCATTTATACCATCTTATATTCCTATGAGCAGTATATGTATGAGGTTTCCATTTCTCCTTGTCAATATTTATTTGTTTGTTTTTTAAGTCCTTTTTTGTAACAGCCTTTCTACAGAGTGTGAAGTGGTATCTCATTGTGATTTTGATTTGCATTTCTTTAAAAAAAATTTTTAATGTTTATTTATTTTTGAGAGAGACAGAGAGAGAGCAAGAGAGAGCATGCGTGCAAGTGGGGGAGAGGCAGAGAGGGAGACAGAGAATCCAAACCAGGCTCCAGACTCTGAACTTTCAGCACAGAGCCTGACATGGGGCTCGAACCCACAAACCACGAGATCATGACCTGAGCTGAAGTTCAGTGCCCAACTGACTGAGCCACCCAGGCACTACCTTGATTTGACTAATGATGTTGAACAACTTTTCAAAACATGTTTTTTTTAATGTTTATTTATTTTTAAAAGAGAGAGACAGAGCATGAGTGGGTGGGGGGGGGGGGGGGAGGGAGGGGGATACACAGAATCTGAAGCAGGTTCCAGGCTCTGAGTTGTCAGCACAGAGCCCCAAGCAGGGCTTCAACTCACAAACTGTGAGTTCATGACCTGAGCTGAAGTTGGACGCTGAACTGACTGAGCCAGTCAGGTGCCCTGGGCACCATCAGATGCCCTGATGTTGAGCAATTTTTTATGTGCTTATTGCCATTTGTATATTTTCAATGGAGAAATGTATATTCAAATCTTCTGCCCATTTTTAAACTGCACTGTCTTTTTTACTATTCACTTATCAGATATATAATTTGCAAACCTTTCCTCTCATTCTTGGGATGGGCTTTCACTTTCTCTTAATGTCTGCTGATGTACAAAGGTTGTTCATTCTGAAGAAACCCAAGTGATCTACTTTTTCTTATATTGCTTGTGCTTTGGGTTATAAAGAAACCGTTGCCTAATCCAAGGTCATGGAAACTTTTACCTATGTTTCCTTCTAGGAGTTATACTCTTTGTTCTTTCTTTTAGATCTATCATCCATGTTGGGTTAGTTTTTGTATGGCATGAGCAAGAGTGTCCAACTTCATTCCTTTGCACCATTGAGAGCCAGTACTATTTATTGAAAATATTACCCTCCCCCCCACACACACATCGAATTGTTTTGGCATCTTTGTTAAAAATTAATTGGCTATAAATGTAACAGTTTATTTCTGCACATTCAATTTGTTCCATTGTTCTATTCTTCGTCACTACCAAATCGTTTTGATAAATACAGTTTGTCCTAATTTGGAAATTAAGAAATACGAAAACCCTATTGTGTCTTTATCTGAAGATTATTTGGACTATGCTGAGTATATTGCATTTCCATGTGAATTTTAAAAACAGATTATCAATTTGTGCAAAAGAGAGAGAGAGGGAGAGAATGTGCAAGCTGGGATATTGTTAAGGGTTTTAATGAATCTTTAGATCAGTTTAGGGTATGTTGCCATTTTATCAATATTGCCTCTTCCAACACATCAATGTGGGATGTTTTAATTTATTAATTTCCTTTTTTAATTGCAGTTTTTAGAGTATAAGTGTTACCTTTTTTTTTTTTATTTTGCCGAATATAAGGTTGTAACTATTGCTTTCTCTTTTTTGATGCTATTACAAAATGAAATTGTTTTCTTAATTTTATCTTTGAATTGTACATTGCTAGTGTATACAACTAAGCTTTGTACATTGATTTTATACTATAAAGCTGGTTAAACATGTTTATTAATTTTAATAGATTTTTAGCACATTCCTCAGGATTTTCTATCTATAAGATCAGGTCATATGCAAACATAATTTTACTTGTTCCTTTCCAATATAAATACTTTTTTATTTCAGCTTACTGCCTAATTGACTTGACTATAACCACTAGGACATTATTGAATAAAAGTGCTTAAGAGGGGACATACTTGTTTGTTCCTTATTTTGGAGGCAAGTAATTTAGTATTTCATTATTAATTATGATGGTAGCTGTGGGTTATTTGTAGATGTCCTTAACCAGGATGAGAAAGTTTCCTTCTTTTCCAAGTTGGTTCAGTGTTTTTCACCATCAAATAGTGTTAGGTTTTGTCCTTATACTGTTGATAAATTGTATTATATTGAATGATTTTCGTGATTATCCAATATCTTGCATTCCTGGGATTAATCCCATTTGATCATGATATATAATCCTTTCTATGTAATGTTTAGTACTAATATTATTCTGTGTGTTGCTAGATTTGATTTGCTAATATTTTGTTGAGGAATTTTAGTGTCTACAATTATAAAAGATATTGTTCTGTAAGGTTTTTGGCATGTCTTTGGTTTTGATATCATGGTAATAACAGCTTCATAGAATGAGTTGGGATATGTCCCCCCTTTCTATTTTTGGAAGAGTTTGTAAAGAAATATTATTAATAGTTCCATACTTGTTTGGTAGAATTTACCACTAAAGAAATATCAAACTGTGCTTTTCATTGTTTAAAGTTTTTTTTTTTTTGTAATTACTAATTCAATCTCTACTTATTATAAATCTATTCTTATTTTATTTCTTCTTACGTCTATTTCAGTAGTTTCTGCCTTTGGATAAGCTTGTCTTTTTTATTTATCACTAGTGATGTCTCCTCTTTCATTCCAGATTTTAGTAATTTGAGTCTTCTCTCTTCTTTCTCCTCTCCCCCTACTTTGCCCTCCTCTTACCCCTTCTTATTTCCTTATTTCTTGTCTATCTAAAGATTTGCCAGTTTTGAGGAACTTTTAAAAATTTCAGATTTCTTTTTTTCTATATTTTTATTCTTTATTAGTTATATTATCTAATCTAGTCTTTATTACTTCCTTTTGTATCATCTAGGTTTTGCTTTCTCTTTATTACCCCATTTATTTAAATGAAACATTAGATTATTGAGTTCTTTCATTATCATTTTTATAATTTTTAACAGACATTTAAAGCTATAAATTCCCCTCTAAGCAATGCCTAAGCTCCATCATAGAAGGTTTTATACAGTGTGTCTTTTCTGCTCACTTCCAAGTATTTTTTAACTCCACTTGTGATTTATTCCTTGACTCATTGGTTACTTAAGAGTAATATAATGTTTAATTTCCATGTATATGTGAATATCCCAAATTTTGTCTATTATTGAATTCTATTTCATTTCATTATGGTCAGAGAACATACTCTGCATAATTTCAATCCTTTTAAATGCACTGAGGCTTGTTTTATAGCCTAACATATGTTCTATCCTAGAGAAGATATGCCCTTAAGAAGAAAGTGTATTCTGCTGTTTTTTTGGAAGGAGTATTCTATAAGATGTCCATTAGGTGTGGGTGCATTATAATGGGTTCTATTCTTTTATTTCCCCTTTTATCTTCTGCCTACTTGTTCTATCCATTATTGTATGTGTAGTATTGAAGTATTAAGCTATTATTGTTGCATTGTCTTTTTCTCACTTCAATTCTGTCAGTTTTTGCTTCATTTATATTAGGGCTCTGTTGTTAAGTGTACATATTTATAATATTATAAATATTATATCTCCATGATGGAGTGACAATATTTTTATCATAAAATGTTTCTCATTACCTCTAGGAACAATTTTTTAAGTCTGTTTTTCTGATATTAGTATAGCCATTCCAACTTTCTTATGGCTACTACCGAGTGATATATTTTTCCCATCCTCTTACTTTCAATCTCTTTGTATCTTTAAATATAAAATTAGGAGGTTGTCTGATGTAGATCACTAGAGTTGGATCTTTTTTCTCTTTTTAAATGCAGGCCACAATATTTTCATTTTGATAAGATTGTTTAATACATTCACTTAATGTTATAGATATTTGAATTTATGTCTTCAAATTAACATTTTTTTTCAATATGCTTCATTTTTGTTGTTGCTATTGGTCCCCTTTTCCTCTCCTACTGCTTTTTTTTTTTTTTTTTTTTGGTGTGGCGGGAGGTAGGTGGATATTTTCTAGTTTCCTATTTTATTTTCTTTTATAAGTTCTTAACTATGTTTTTTAATGTTATTTTCAGGAGCACTGGGTGGCTAAGTCACTTAAGCATCTGACTTCAACTCAGGTCATGATGTCACAGTCTGTGAGTTCAAGCCCTGCATCTGGCTCTGTGCTGACAGCTCAGAGCCTGGAGCCTGCTTTGGATTCTGTGTCTTCCTCTCTCTGCACCCACCCCCTGCTCTCTGTTTCTGTCTCTCTCAAAAGTAAACATTACTTTTTTTTTAGAAAAAGTCATTTTCTTCATGGTTTTTTTAGGACTTACATTATACATCTTATCACAATCTACTTCATATTTATAGTAATCTAATTCCAGTAAGATACAGAAATGTTATTCTTATAAAATTCTATTCTCTCTTCAGGCCTTTGATGTTATTATTATACATATACATATGTTAACAAACCCAGCATTACATTAGTATAATTATTATTTTATATCATGTCTCTTAATGAAGCTTAGAGAAAAAGGGAGAGGAAGTATGTATTATAGTATGTTATATTATTTACCATTTTTTTTATTTGTTCCTGTGGAGTCAATTCGCCGTCTGGTTTGATTTTCCTTATTCTAATACAGCTTTTCTCCTATTCACTTCCTTTGTATTTTTTTTGCCAAATATGTGTGTCTTAAATTTCTACGTTACAAGGCCAAATATACAGTTATATACACATTATTTTATATGATTGATTTTAAATCAAGTAGAAAAAGGATATATATGTTATATTATCTTTTTTAAATGCCTAATTATATTTAATAATCTCTTTGTTATTTTTGTGTGTGTATGTATGTGCATTCAAATGATTGCCTGGCATCACTTGTTTTCATCTTGAACTTCCTTTAGTCTTTTAGTCAGCTAGGAACAAAATCTCTCAGTTTTTGTTTTTTGGGAGTTTTTTAAATTTTATTTTCACTTCTCAAAGATAGTTTTGCTGGATACAAGATACTTGATTGACAAGTTTTTCTGTATTTTTTTTTCAGTACTATAAATACATCAATCTTCTGGTTCCATCGTTTCTGATAAGAGGTTAAGGCTCAATTCTACCTGATGAGTTGTTTATCTCTGCCGATGTTCTCTCCCTGACTTTATTTTTCTACATTTTTACTATGATGTTCAGGGTTAAGCTCTCTCATGCTTCCACTATTTGGAGTTTGTTGAGATTCTTGAATGTATACATTAACAATTTCATCAAATGTGAGCAGTTATTAGTCAAATAAAAGTCAAATACTTTTCTTCATTTTTTTCATATTCTCCTCTCCTTTCACTATTTCCATAATGCATATGTTGATGCACTGAATGGTACCCACACTGTTCTGAGACTGTTCATTTTTTTCTTTTCTTTTCCTTTTTTTATGTTCATCTTTATGGACATATCCTCAATTTGCTGATTCTTTCTTACATCAGATAAAACCTACTATTTAGCTCCTTGAGTAACTTTTTATTTTGCCTATTGTACTTTTAAACTTTAGAATTTTCATTTCTTTTTTTAAAGAATTTCTGTCTCTTCTTTAATATTCTATATTTGATGAGACACTGTGATCATACCCTCCTTTACTTCTTTAATCACAATTTCCCTTAGTTTTTTTTACAATATACTTATAATAGTTGCTTTGAAATCTTTGTTAATCTGTTATTTACAGAGTGCCTGGATACCTGTCAGTTGAGCAGCCAAATTTGGCTCAGGTCATGACCTCACAGCTTATGAGTTCAAGCCCCATGTGAGGCTCTGTCCTGACAGCTCAGAGCCTGTAGCCTACTTCAGATTCTATGTCTCCCTCTCTCCCTTCCCCTCCCCCACTCATGCTATCTATCTCTCTCTCAAAAACTAAATAAACATTTAAAAAATGTATTTATAATCTGTTATTTGCACCTTTTCAAAGGTAGTTTCTGTTGGCAAATTTTTTTCCTCTGTGTCATAATTTCCTGTTTCTTTGCATGTTTTGTAATATATATTTTTTAATCTGGACAACTTAAATAACATATCAAAGCAACTCTGGATACTGATCCTCTATTTCCCACCTCAGTGTGTAGTTTCTCCTCAGAGGGTGAGGCCTTGTGCATGACAATGATTTTAGCAGGACTCTTGACCGTCTGTTTCTCCCTCTTTAAGTTTTGCATCTCCTTTTGTTATCATATCCATGTATTAAGATGTGATAACACTAATTGTGGCTAATTGCTCTATTGTTTTTGAGAATCGCCTGGGACATTATTGCTTTACAGTCTGACCCAATTAAATTTGGGCCTCTTTGTAGAAGGAATATTTAAAGAGGACTCTTCTTAACTATCTTTTCCCCTGGTTGTCTGTATTTTTGGTGACTCGTGGTTTATCTTGTTGCTCTATATAAGTTAACAGCCTTCTCTTAATGTTACCGTCATATTCTCCATTATTTTCAACACTACACTTAGGCTTGAACTTCCCCCCCCCCCCAATTCTGCTCAAAACCAAGTCAATTGCTTTGGGTAGAATGTCAGAGCTCTCTGTTCTTACTGTCTATTTCTTCCCTGCATTAAACCTGTGCAGCACTGCTCTTTCTCTAGGGTCATGTGAAGCATCCCACTTCAGTAGGAGCAAGATCTTTGTTCCATCAGTAGGGCATTGTTCTGACAGATGGGGGGGAGCCTCCTGTCTTGATTTTCTTCTCCCAACATTAAACCTCTGCACTGCAAGCAAGCTGGGGTAAAGGCAATAAGAACGATGGTATTCTCAGCCTGTTATACCTGATGTAGAGTTCTTCCCTTCAATTTGGAGCTGAGGGGAAAAGAAAGCACTAGATCTCTCAGATGCTCTTGCCTGTGAAAGAACATCTGTAACATGGAGCTAGGTGGATGAGAAATGCTTTGTCATCTCTTTCCTTGGAATATACCTCAGCTGTACCAGGAACTGAAGGGAAAGAGAGCTTTATGTTCTTGGATGAACCTGCCAAGAATGGAATTTCTATCATGCTGAGCTGGGAAGAGAGAGGAAGGAACTAGTTGTGGCTTGAATGCCATAAATTCTTGCTGTTCTTTCTGAGATTTAGTATATTTTCTTGGTGAAATATTTCATTTTCTTTATGACCTTAGTAAAATTTCCAGAGAGTTTGGTTATATTTAAAAATAATAGTTATGATCATAACTATAACTAATAAACTAGTTATTATAATTTCCCTAGGAAGAGCAACTGCAGACCTCTTCACATGGCCATTCTGTAAGTAATCCTTCTATTAGTACATATTGCTATATATTTAATCTTAAGAGAAATGTTTATTCTGATGAAATAGAACTTTTTGTTGGAATAAAGCTCACAGAAAGTCAGGCAGGAAATTATCACAGTTAATTACAATTAAGGTGGCCATGGTCACTTAAAGTCAATATTGTAAAGCAATGTTCTTTGCTTCAACAATCATCTAGTTTTGTGTGTGTGTGTGAAAAGTCCAGATTTTTGACACCCACCTCCCTTGCTACTGAATCAGTAGGTTTTAGAAAGATTCCACAAATTTACATCTTTAAGTCAATGTCCTAGTTGATATTGAATGATGTGGTCAAAGGATTCCACTTTGAGTACTATGGAATTAGGAAAGAAGTTGAAGATAAAGAGCTGGATTCAAACATCTAAGAGATATGTAAAGGAAAATAAGAAATGAATTAAAGATAGATGAATTTCTAAGAAGACAAGAGAACTGTAAATGTATGGAATTTTACTTCATCAATGAATAAGCAGCCCTAGAACTCAAAGAGTGAAAGAACTGGCCTGATTTAGGATATCTTCAATTAAATGATGGACCCTATGCTAAACTAAACTGTAAAGTGTTAGGCATATAAAAAAATTATATATATATATGTATATGTGTGTGTGTGTGTGTATATATATATATATATACACACATATATATATCAAAACAAAACTATATATATATATATATATATATATATATATATATATGTATATATAACAAAACAAAAACTAGGAATGCCATCACCAATCCAGAAATATATTGTGAGGATACTGAGTTTGTGATGTAAATCAATGACCAAAAGATCAGTCTGACAGCAAAAAGAGTAATGGTCTTAATATGATGAATAAGCCAAAAAAAGAAAAAAAGTTCTACATATAAGTTATTGATCAAGCTAGAAATATAGAAATCAATGGGAGTTCAAATAGCACTACATCTTTACAATTTTAATATTAGAGGGGCTTTAGATATTGTCTAACTGTCATGATATTTATATAATTGCATTTATTTATGCACTCATCTAATAAAATTTCTGGCCAGGTACTAACCTAGGGCCTTAAAGTATGTCACTGAACTAAAGGAAAACAGATCCTTCCCACAGTGAGGTTTAAACCTAAGGGCCATAGAAAAATAATAAATACCTATTAGCTAATTATTGGCACAAGAAATGGTAGAACACTAAATTATAAACACTAATTCAGTGTTCTAGTACCAGAGAGAATTGACAGAAAATGACAAAGACACAAAATGATAAGGGGGGTATAATAGTGAATATTAAACATTCTGAAACTCAGGTATTAAGTTCCAAAAAGGACCACCAGGAAGAATAATTCAGAGCTCAACTAAAATTGTGTTACTGCTGATATAATACTGGGTAGAAGTCACTTCCTCAATTACATAACAAATAAAGGATTAGTGGACCAGAGCAGATAATCATAATCTCTTTGAAACAAAAGAAAATAATATAAATTCTGTTTGGGCACTCACTGGCATTTCTACACAGGACAAGTCATTTTTCTTAAGGAAATGGGTGCTCCAGAAGCTCCATGGCAAACAATGATAATAATCTTAGTTAATATTTATTATTGAGTACCTACTATATGTCAAGCATAGTGATCCAGAATGTACATATATTACCCTTTTTAATGCTCATAGCTGTCATATGTGCTGTGGAAGAGTATTTCTCTAACTTTACCAGTACAGAAGCTGAGGTTTAGTTTCTCCCGAGTCACACATACACTCAGTGGCAGAGGTAGGGCCAGGTTTTAGAGTACTGCTGGCTTCACCTCTCCACCATCCAAAGCATCATTATGTCTATATGCATCGTTCTGTAATCCATAGTAGGGAGAAAGTAGAAATATATGAGAATAGAAAGCAAAGAAACAAAAAAAACTAAACCTTTAGGAAATAATAGAGTGTATGCAAAATGTCCTAAAGTCACTAATCCATCTTAGTGACTATATGAACATACAGAATAAGTGTGGTATAACAGAAACAGCTCTAAAGTAATGATATGATTATCAGATTCCTCAAGAGTGAATATGAATTCAAATGGTTAATAATTATCTCCTTTAAACTTCCTTAAATGCCTTATTATATGGAGAAAAAGATAAAGATCTATTCTCATACTGGTAAATATTCATAATTGATTAATAATGATTGAGCAGTCACTGGACTAAGCTAAGTAGTAGATTTCAGACCCCTGAAGCTCTGTTCAGTTTATTAAACCATACTTCCTCCTCTGGTTTGTTTTTTCATAAACTGAAAATTTGAGCCCCTAAATAAATATGAGGCAATTTCAGATCCCTTAGCACTGAGAAAATGACATCTATCTTGAGCTAATTGCGGTCTCTTTGGGAAGCTGGGTGAGTGCTATGCCTTATTTAATATTCCTGAGCTTAAACTAAGACTGCATTTTAATAAATGCTCGCAGAGCAGATTAGCAAGATTTGTCATATACAGGTGGGAGCATTCCATTCCCTTGGCTGGAGAAGGATATTCATTCCAGAAAAAAGAGATCAGTCAATTCTGTCAGAGGCTACATGGATGGCTCCATTTCATAGCAGTCCTGGCTGGAAATGGAAGATAACACCATCGAGAAAATGTCTTCTTCTGGTAAAATTGATCTTTGTAATTCTACTGAGACACTAAACATTGAGACAATGTTCCTGGTTTTATGCTTGTCATTTTTAGAAGGCTATGTTGTACAAAGCTACTGATTTTTCTACCAAAGGGTGAAGATCATATTTAGAGACTGGAGAGGAAAAGGGCATTAGGAGAACATGTTAGAATAAGACAATGGCATCCCCATATCAGCATTTCTTTTTTTTTAATTTTTTTTTTAACGTTTATTTATTTTTGAGACAGAGACAGAGCATGAACGGGGGAGGGGCAGAGAGAGAGGGAGACACAGAATCGGAAACAGGCTCCAGGCTCTGAGCCACCCCATATCAGCATTTCAGATTCATGTGTTTTCTCTACCTTGTAACCCTCAGTACAACTACACTGTTTAATAGCACATAGTCACATAATAATTGTGCCCTATTAAATTTTAGGACATAGAACCAAAACATAAATTTGCCTCAATGTACTGCTGTAGATGAAATGGGGACCCAAATAGATTTAAAAGTTTCCTCTTCCTAGGAGAGGTCACAGCACATCTAACAAAAATGCGTATCTTTTGTGCTACAGTTAAACAAATGCTTAACTACAGGATGGTTTCTCCCACTATATACCAAGGTTTGTTAAAATAACAGTAACAACAACAACAACAAAAACCTTTGCATTATGGATTGGAATTCAAGGTAAAGAATAAAAAATAAACATGTTATACAGCTTTTAGCAGATGGAAGCCCATTTTGAATTTATAAGGATGCCCAACTGGTGTAAAGGGAGCAAAAATGATAAACTCAAGAGACCCAACTGTTGTTTTATAGCCAATCTAGTGAAGAGAAAATAACCCAGTTTACTTTGTAACTTGGGGGTGGGGGGAGAGAAGGCTAGTAGTATGAAGCACTGAAATTATAGAACTCTTTATCAAATTATTTCTCTAGTGAATAAGCAGGTTGTTTAGTGCTAGGAGATATAACAGGAAACATAGGACCTTATTAGGTAAGCAAATTATTAGCCATTCACATAAGCTCACTTTAAGAAGTCTTGTGAACTGAAAAAAAGGTCAAAAGGTTACACCAAAAACAGATTATGTCTTAAAACCAATATCAGACGTTTACAGTGCTGCTTAACAGAATTTTTTTCTCTCATTAAAATTAACAAAAGAGACCCACAGAACACAGACTTTAAATCAATTTGTCCAGCCATAAGGAAATGGAACAAGGTAAAATGAGAAAATGAGTCAAAATGTAACTTGTACATTAGCAATAACAGAAAACATTTCTTGCTAGACGATTAGATAGTCATGAGGTTGGCAGCTGCCATATCCATACTTTATGTTATAGCAATTATTCTAGAAATTAGATAATAATTATAATAATCATATTAGTTGATAGAATAAAAAATCTGGAAATGAATATAGCCTGGAAATTGAGAAGTCATTTTCAAAGTCACAGAGTTGTAACTGACAAGGAATCAGAACACTGTATCACTTTCTCAGCCTTCACCTGCTATTCACAGTTTTCTTTTCTCAACCAGTGAGAAAAACAAAAGCCAACAAAAAAATACAAGCCTTCTATGTCTCTATTCACCTCTGAGTGGATAAAGGGTCTGAGCTTTCATCCTGAGGTTTCTTCTGCCTGTACCAATTCTCTTACGTTCTTTAATTTGGATAACTCTTGCATTATTAAACATTTAGCTCAAACACTGTATCTTATAGGAAGTATTTTTTGGACTCCACTGTGCTGCATGTCCCCACTCTAGAAATCTTCTTCACAGGGTTGTCACATTACAAAAAAAATTAAATGTTTGTGTCAGTCTTTAGAGCTAGTCATAGGAGCACCTGGGTGGCTCAATTGGTTACGCGTCCAACTCTTGGTTTCAGCTCAGGTCATTATCTCACAGTTCGTGAATTTAAGCCCCACATCAGGCTCTGTCCCGGCAGTGTGGACCTTGCTTAGGATTCTCTCTCTCTCCTCCTCTCTCTGCCCCTCCCCTACTCTCTCTCAGAATAAATAAATAAACTTAAACAAACAAACAAAAAAAGTACTAGCCGGGACTCCTGAGGATACGGGATGATTCCTTAATACCTTGGTACTCCCTAGGCACAAGTACTTGTCATATTATTGGCCTTCAATAAATATTCAGTGGATTGTACTGAAGTTTAGAATAGTGTTTGGGGAAACAACTAATCCTATATTGAAGTCTTAGAAAAACATTAGGACTGAAGTGAATTTTTAAGTCACCTGTTTGAAAACATTTTGGTTGCTGACAATGGGAACAATACTCTGGGATTCATTTTCAGCACCAAAAATTAGACTATCATGGTAAAAGCATTTAACCTCTCTGAGCCCTAGGTTTTTCATCCATGTAATAGTGATAATGATAATACTTAGTTTACCATGTTTCTCATAAAATAATCATTACAATGCCCTTATGTGACTCATAGTAAGCACCTATTAATTATTGGCTGCTTTTCTTAATATTTTTATTGTTAGAAATGGTAGTCAATGTTCCACAGGTAGCAGTATTTAAGACTTGGAATCTACAAACATCCTGTGTACATTCAAGATGGCTAATGCAGTTATTTTAAAATTTTTAATCAATAAAAATAAAATAGCATTTGCCTTATAACCTTTTTATTGAAAGTTTTACTTTGAGAGGTAGCTTTCCAGTTTCTTCTTTCAGACTGAGCATAAACCCCATTCTCTAGTCACCATAAAGTCACCAGAACATGTTTGACCTCTTTAATGATTTGACTTGTTTATTTTAGAAATTTTGAAGTTAAACAAAAATCTAGTTGCTATCTTCATTATCTAAACCTAACTGTAAATCTATAAACACTGTCCATTCAAAATTTAAAGAAATAAAATGAAAACATGTTGAATTAAATATATTCATATGAGTCAATATTTGTATGGGAAGCAGTAAGAATTTCATGAGCTAAATGAAGACTGCTTTAGATTGCTACTTATTTGGTTAAAACAAAACTTTTTCAATTAATAATTCTCTTAATCACACAAGGAATCCAGTCAATCTGTGTGTGAATATTCTATAATTTATTACTTATGGAAATATTTCAAAAAATGCTTGTCAAACATTAAGGTATATCTCCCTTTAAAAAGTTATTTTTCAATACTTAAAGGATATTTTAAAATTACAAACACATTTGATTTTCCCTTTCTTTATGATAAATCCATAGATAAAATCAATTTTCTTTTATTAAAATATTAAAATATCTACATGAAGAATTTCAAAATTGCAAGTGCCTATTAAAACATCTTAGGCAAATTGCATTCCCTCTAAGCACAATCTGCTTAAGTGACATAGTGTTTATTTTGCTAAGATTGCTATAAATCTAAGTGACTCGACGGCCACTATATACTCACAGTTTGAGTATCATACAAGACTAAATTATCTATCATTGGTTTCAAGCATATTGGAAAATGGCAATTTTGTGCTTAACTGTAAATTTATTTTATTTGTATTAATCACAATTGTATGTTCCTGTCTATCTAGTCTTGGAAGATATAAACTCAATGAATTTACATCCTGTTTCATTCACAAATGAATTGTGTTCCTGAATTTTAACATGCTATTCCTAAAACTATTAGCTGTGTTTCTGCTTTATGGGATGTTCCTACATAAGCTGGCTGTTCATCAATTTGGTGTCCATACATTTCTTTGAAAGCTATATTATAATTAGAGTTTAGGTTAATACTATTCAGTAACCATAAAACAGACATAAAATAATTATAACTCATTTAGTGAAATTAGAAAAGGAGCAATTATTAGACTCCCATTGTGAAGCTTTGCTGTGAGGGATAGATAATCTATCTGCAAGATGTACTTTAAGAACACCATTTTCAAAGAAATAAACTAGATAGATTACTGCTTTGTCTTTGTGCACTTGAGGCAGAAGGGGTGGAACTGAAAACTTGTGTTTTATGTGCGAGTTTTCTGAACTTTCCTGAATGTTTACAGGCAAATTAAAAAAAAAAATCTAGAGATTGTAAATGCTTAAGATTCCTGTTCATTCTAATATTTGTAAACCTGAGAAACTGTGTCACATAAATTAAGCTGTATCTGTAAGGTACATTTCCTACAGATTTTTTAAAAATCCTTTTTACAGTCTAAGGCACTCAAACCCTCTCTGAAAATTTTAATGATCAGTCTTTCCCCCTTCCTCCCCGCAGTGTGTTCCAGAGTGATTGATCTGCTTGAGTGCCAACAGAAGTATATTGGGCTTTATCATTCCCCTTATTTTCCAATCATCCACCTCTTGGGAAAGGTATGCTCATCCATTCACAGATAAAGGAGAAAAGCTGATGTCTAAGACCAGGAATTTCAAAGCAGAAAAAGTAAAAGAATTTCTCTGCACTCCCTTTCATTAAATCTAGTTTCATCTAAGTAGTTTTACAGTGAGATGAGACCCCCAAAGTCTAAGAAAAATAGAGAAAATATAGAAAATAATAAGCTTAATAGAATAATAAGTTTTAAAGAAAGTAATTCAGACAAAACTAGTATATCTATGCATTTAATTTCTTCCGATTGTTGCTGAGAAAACTGGTGGCAAGAATTCATATTTCTAGGCGGGGTGAAATGGAAAATTCTATGAAATCAAAGGACCTGGTGATATATCCATACTAACCCCATGAGGCACCGAGAGGGAAAATAAAACCTCTTGGCACTGGCTTTAAGAGAGACAAGACGAAGGCCCATTCTTTTTTCTTGTTATCCTCAACGACCTGTTAATATTTTCCTTAGGTTATAATATCATCAAATCTAAATATAATCCCAATAAAACAAAAAATTAAACTTTGACACATATTGCAATTCGGATGGCACTGAGAACAAAGGCAAGGAAGGGGGGGAACTGTTAAAAAAAGAGTTGAGAGTTCATCACTAATTTTATCTGTATAATGACATAAAATTCTGTTTTGGTTCTTGTTCAATGAAAGCAAAGACATAACCAGAGAATTTCTCTGACAGCTATGAACAAAAAGAAACAAAGAAAAGGTTTCCTTCTGAGAGTACTTTTCTGTCATTTAAGCCGTTTACATGTTTCTTTACTTTTACCTTTCTTGCTTGCTTTCTGACCACCAGGGATACAATGTTAGCACAGGGTCACTGGGGCTCTGTCCAGCTCTAGACAGATGTTGCTATAGTCAGAGTTTTATGATGACAGAATGAGATTTCCAGAATGCACTGGTGACTTCTATGACAATTGTTAAGCTTGTCATTTACAGGGAATAAAAGGAAGTCATTGATTACTTTCAACACTCACTACCTTTTCTTTGAGGGTGTGAAATGCTTTTGTTTTTCCCATCCAAAAATAACAGTTAGACAGCAGTCCCCCAAAATAGGCCACATTATTCATAGTCCAAGACTTTCAGGCATCATAATTTACACTGAGCTGAAAGGAATTAAGACTTTTAAGAGGAGTTCAGTCTTGCTAGACAAGTAAGGGGAATTAATTGAATGAAAATGCAAAATTAAACGCAAATGATGAATATGGCTAATTTCTTCTTCTTCCAATGTTCCAGTATATTCCTCTGACCATTCTCCAGGAACATTGCTTGAAATAACAGCTGTGAATTATAGGTTTCCAGTAAAGTATGGAGTTTTTTTTTTCTTTTTAAGGAAAATCATCTGATGAACAGTTGCCTCAATGATTTAGAGGATTCATTTCAGTTTTTAATAATCCCATGTGGCTTTAAAATATTTTAATACTTTTTCTCAACATGTTTCCCACTCTACAGCTGTGAAAGTAGTAGGACAATTGAAATGGGGAGAACAAGATTCTTATTTCTCTGTATCACAAATACTTTTAGGTATCAGGTAAAAATTTAATAGCAAAATAAAATTAACGTGTATAATACTTTGGTAATTCAAGCAAATGGATCGAGCCTGTATTAAAAATAATCAACTTGTCTGATTTCTTTGATTTTTAGAAATCAAACTCACTACCTGTATTTGAAATATCAGTTTGGTTTATTCAAAATCATCAAACAGATTACAGTAAGAAAATAACACTCACAATCTGCCTTGTGTTTACCATGGATGCTTTTCCTTTCATATTTCTTTTAAATAAATAAGATAAATAATGTTTTAATATTGATAAAATTTAATTGTCAGGTGGAGAGGAGTTAAAAAGAAGGGAGAGAGAGATTATATTGATTATTCAAATAGATTTATTAATAACCTCATATAAATCACTGCTAAAATCCTTTAATAAGATATCTAAATTTAAGTATGTACAATAACTCACATACATGAGGCATGAAAGAAGGAAAGAGGAAAGAATGAAAGCAAGAAAGCAAGGTTGATATTAGAAAACTCAGATTGTAATAAAGCAAAAAGTTCCATAAAGTATTTAAAAGATAATTCTTACTATAGGTAAAGCATTTATTATGTTATGAACTCTTAATGTTACCCTATGAATTATTTTAATGCCATTAACAATGATGAAATACTAACTTTTTTCTGAAGTGAAGAAAACAAAGAGTGCTATATTTGGGGGAAGTTACTTTGAAAATTATTAGAAGGTGTCCTTTTCAAATTTTCAGGTAATTTAAACATTTTCCATTTAAAAATAATAATAGCAATATTTTATATGAAAATTAGGATCCAAAGATTGTAGAAATGACACTATAATTTTCATTTTTCTACTTCTTTAACTTCTAAATACAATGCTTTTCCCTCACTATAACAAATTATTAAAAATATTTTTAAACTCTGTTTCATTTATTTGTATAATTCATGATGTGTATAATTTATTTGTAATAAAATTAGCTTTTATTCCTACAGATGTTCCATTCAACTATTCATGAAATTTATATAGAAAAAGAACGGTTGCATGCAATATATATTTCTAATGAGCTTAGAGTAAGAAATAACACCTTAATAAAATTTTGATATTTTGTCTTTAGCAAATTCTGAAAGATATTAGCATGGAACAATATTATTGTTCACTGTGAATATGTGATAGATAACTAGCTGAAATCCTAACATGGTAACATAGGCATGACCGTTTGTCCCCACTTCTATTTCCAGACCATTGCAGGGCCCTGTAGTGCCTTTCAATCCTTTTGAAAGACTTTTTGTTAATTTTTTTCATAGTTTTGGTTATTTTTACTGTTACATCTCAGTAAAATATTTTGAGATTTTGTAAGATAAAAACGAAACAAACCCAGAAGGAAATCTGCAACAGTATGCAGTGAGTCCCCAGACGTGAAAATCATTTCAGATCATTAGAAGTAATATTGTAAGAACACATATCTAAGCCTGTGCCATTCTTGAAACCAAACAGTATGTATGTTCATGCTTTTGGTGTCTGTATGAGTTTTCTTTCTGGAAAAAGAGTGTTATTTTCTAAGTTACTTAATTTGAAATATGAAATTGAAGTCAAAACTAACCAAGCTGTAACTTTAAGTCATGAGATACAAATAAATCTCCAACTATATGCTTTTATATTTAATTACTAGTTTAGAAAGCCATATTTTTTTCTATCGGAATAAACTTTAGCCACAAGAGGGATAAGCGGTATAGCAATACGAAATTTGCTGAGCTAACCTAAGTCTAAAACTAAAAGTTTAATCTGGTTAATAAATAAAAGCACAGACAAAGCTGAAAAGAAATTCTCACACTCTAACATACAAACAATGTAGGCATAAAGAAAAATGTAGTTAAATTTGCCCATTTGAAGTGATATAATGATTTTTTTTATTTTCTCCAGAGTCCATTATAACATTAATTCTTTGAAATCATGTCACGTCCACAGAAAATTAAAGAAAGAAGAAAATTAAGTGAAGGAGGGATATAAGAAGGAAGAAAAAAAGAAGGAAGATTGTAAACATTAGAGAAGGAGCAGAAAGCAGAACAAAATTGAGTATCGCTGTAATATTGTTACGTTGGTCAGTTGGTCAGATAGATATATGTTACATAAAACTCAAAATCTTGACACTTGTCTTTGGAGGATGATAACTCTGATGATATTTAACTAACATTCTTTCTCGGAATTAAATTTGTACACTTTGTTTACCTGAGCATATTTTTTCTATAACCTCTCTCAGTTTTTATGGCAATAAATTAGCACAGACGCCTGTAACAGAAGGAGCCTCTCCAAAAAAAATGAAGACATCTGTCTTTTTGAAGAGGGACACAGAGCCTACAAGAGAAATGAAGCAAAAAGAATGATTCCCTCACGCGGGCAGAGCAAATCAAAGGGGCTGAAGTGATTCTGACTTCAATCTATTCAAAGTCAACATGTTTATCATTACATCAATACTACTACAGGGAAGGAGGAAAAATTAGGTGGCATGTCACACATACTAAAAACCTAACCAAGATAGAAGAACTGAGGACAATATTTCAGTACAAATGGATAAATCACTGTACATATTAGAATTACTATGAATTATATGACTTCTATCCAGATTAAAAGTCAGACAGAACCTAGATATTCAGTGTTGATATAACTCCAATAATGTGTTAATGCCAAACTCAGGTGCCTGACAGTGGCTAAAGCAACTCAATAAAATTAGCATTAATTGGCTATATTCTAAAACACTTTGGTTAAGCAACAGAATTTCTTTTCTCTGAAAAAAAAAAAACAACAAAACAAAACAATCGATGTTTAAGAACAAGATATTCATGAAAACCTGAGATAGAAATTATCTTAAAGAATATCAGGCTTGGGGCACCTGGGTGGCTCAGTCGATTAAGCACTCAACTTCCCTCAGGTCATGATCTCACAGTTCGTGGGTTCCAGCCCCACGTCGGGCTCTGTGCTGACAGCTCAGAGCCTGAAGCCTGTTTCACATTCTGTGTCTCCCTCTCTCTGCCCCTCACCCACTCACATTCTGGCTCTCTCTCTCTTTCAAAAATAAATAAGCATTAAGAAAATTGAAAAAAAAAAGAACATCAGACTTTAATGACTTAAGAGGGAAAAGGACTTTGCAAATCATGTAGTCTATCTTGCATATTTTACATATGAGGAAACTAATACCTAGAAATAGTAACCATTCTTGTCTAGAAATCTCAACCACTGATAAAGATTAATAACCACTGATAAAGATAAGATATACCTATATAAGATAGAAAAGACAGATGGCAGATACAGATAAGATATATTTATATCTATCTATGTTATATTTATCTATGTACCTATGTATCTGTATCTATCTATCTGGGGTCAGTTATAATTTTCTTTGCCATTGATTGATGGATTGATTTTATTTAAATCCAAGTTAGTTAACATATAGTGTAATAATTGTTTCAGGAGTAGAATTTAGTGATTCATCACTTACATATAACACCCACAAGTGCCCTCCTTAATGCCTATCACCCATTTAGCTCATTCCCCACCCAACACCTCTCCAGCAATCCTCAGTTTGTTCTCTGTATTTAAGAGTCTCTTATGGTTTGCCTCCTTCTCTGTTTTTATCTTATTTTTCCTTCCCTTCCCCTATGTTCATCTATTTTGTTTCTTATATGCCACATATGAGTGAAATCATGTATTTATCTTTCTCTGATTGACTTATTTCATTTAGCATAATATCCTCTAGTTCCATCCACGTTGTTGCAAATGGCAAGACTGCATTCTTTTTGATCACTGAGTAATATTCCATTGTGTGTATATCACACACACACATACACACAGACCACATATTCTTTATCCGTCAGCAAATGGACATTTGGGCTCTTTCCATAATTTAGCTATTGTTGATACTGGGGTGCATGTGCCCCTCAAATCAGCATTTTTGTTTCCTTTGGATAAATACCTGGTAGTTCCATTGCTGGGTCATAGGGTAGTTCTATTTTTAATTCCTCACACCTGTCAGATGGCTAAAATTAACAACTCAGGAAACAACAGATGTTGGCAAGGATGAGGAGAAAGGGGAGCACTTTTGTACTTCTGGTGGGAATGCAAACTGTTGCAGCAACTCTGGAAAATAGTATGGAGATTCCTCAAAACACTGAAGTTCTTTTTTAACATGGTGTTAGCTCTTCTGAAAAGAAAGAGTTTGTTATTATGTAATAACTCACTTTTCTTTCAAAGAAAATGTTTAACCTGATGTGTCTCAGAAAAAAACTTGTCTGTGTCATGAATCCTGAAAGTTAAAACCTCCCTCCTTTGGAATAACTTAACCTCAATCTCTTAAAAAATGTTTTACAAAAGTGAATCAGAAGGTGGATGCACTGGCAGCCATAGGTACCACTTACTTTCCTTTTTCCAAATAAATCATATATATTATTTTTCATAGCTCAAGATCTCCAATCCATTCCAAGTAAAAATCATGATTCATAGTGTTTCATTTAAACTTGAGTTAAAAATCTGAAACAGTAGATAGCTCTTCTGTGTTAAGACTATAACCATCCACTTACTAGAGAAAGGACTGAGTTTTCGTTTCTAGGATCATTCACATTTCTCCTAAATCTGCAATGCTTGCTCCAATCTATATTATCTCTTACCTTTTGCCTATTACCATCAATAGCACTTCTTTTTATTAGTCTCTTGGTACTCACTGATGCTTTATGCATAATGATGCTTAAATTTAATTGAGCTGTAAGTTTCTGTTTAATTATGAGGCTCCATGATACCTTCAGCACTTTTTCCTTCTATGGTTACTGTAACAATTTCTCTATAACCCCTTTAAAATCCTTCACCTATTAAACTCCTAGCAGACAAGCCATTTTTAAGAGAAAGACTAATTAGAGCTTTGTAATTATCTTAATGTATTTTTGTTTTGTTTTTTTTAGCAAAAGCCTTTCTTTAAATACACATTGTAGAATAGTGTAAACACTGGTCTTTGATGGTCTAGTTCATATAGAAGGGTCTTTGGCTTGAAAATCAAATATATATTTAACCACAAAAAAAAGGTGTTATGCTTCAATTCTGCTTTGTTTTTTCACCCTACTCTAGTTGTGTTGAAGTGGTGCTTACTATTTTCCACAGTTGGCATCTCAGTGTGAGAGCTATTCTGATAAGTTACAGGCACAGAATTTCCTATGTGACAGGTACTCAAATCAACCACTTCACAGTTAAACCTACGAAATCTTCATTATGTCTCAGGTCCAGAGATAAAATTTCAAAACTGTAAGTTAATTATCTGGATAACATATCTTTACACTTAAATATCCCCAACTATTTTAATATTATATGAATTGTTTGCTTCTCTTGAAAGATGAATATGCAGGTCTCAAACAAGAATTAGAAACTGAAAATGAGACTTCAATTCAAAACTTTGAAGATGATATTGGCTATGGAAGGAATACTGACTGCTTTCTATGTCCTCTCTTGCTAGGTCATATTTCAAAAGCTGTAACACTTCCACTAATCTGTCTTGTTAACTAGATTTTAGGGATTCACTGTGGCAAGAAATTTCTTTTGTATTTCTTCCAGGACAATTACCAACTGCTTGAGTATTTCTTAAATATTAGCTGAAGACAGAACTTACAGTGAAATGGACCTTCCAGATAAAATCTGGAGATAATATTCTATGACTTTGTACCACAGAATTTTCAGGTATTTATTATTCTTCCTCCAACATTTGTGCAAAAGTGCCCTAAGAATGGACACAAATATGCATGAGTGAAATTCTTGGTGTTTTCAGTTGGGTTTCCTAAAAAGCAAAGTCTAAGCAGGGATTTAATTCTCAGTATGCATTAAGAGAATGTTCATCAGGACAAGAAGAATAAATGCAAAATACAGGAGGGAACAGAAAATAGTATAAGTAAGGATGCAGTTTCTGATAAAGTTAAGCCTTAGCCTGCACCAAGGTGATGAGGTTCTCCTCATAATTGTTCCATATTGAGGTAAGGGAGTCTCATCGATTGAAGTTCCTGTTGAGATTTTTGAGGAGGTCATGCAACCCTCCATGCATCCTCTGTGAGGTGGTTCCTATGAAAATAGATCAAGTTTCCTGAAAAGCTCACAAGTGTAAGTAGTTAGTCACAGAAATTTAAGGATATAAGAGATAATAAAAGCAAGGTAGCAACAGCAATAAGTACACTTGGCTTTTAATCTTTTAAGGAAGCAGCTCTCAAAATCTCATCCATGGAAATGCAGTAAGAGCAATACATAGGAACTATGCACTATGCAGTGAGAGTAATCAAAATGTGGTATATTAGTGAAAGGAAAGCCATAGAAATACATGGAGGGAAAAGGGCATTAAAAAGAGACTTGCACATTTGTGGTTAATTGATTATGGTTAATTCAACCAAGGTACTATAGTAATGCAATGGTGAAAAAAATTACCTTTTTAATAATGGTGATGGCATAATTGGCATATTAATTGTCAATTGCTGCATGACAAATTGTCCCAAACATAGTGGTTTAAAATAATAAGTTATTATCTCACAGTTTCTGTAGATTAGGAATCTGGATAAAATTTGGCTGTGTGCTAAATACTGGTAAGAAAAAGTAAAGACAAGCTGTAGATAGATCTTTTTCAAAGTATCTATCATCTGATGAAAGGCATACTCATAAGATACAGAGAATTTTTAGAAGTCAAAAATTCAATAAAAAGAGGCAAATGATGAACACTTCACTGAAAAAATGTAGATGACAAACAAGCACATGAAATAATCCTCAATATCATTAGAAATTAGGGAAATGAAAGTCAAAACCACAACATACCAACCAGAATGGTTAAAATTAAATTGAAAATGTTGAGTGTTGGTGAAGAAAAGGAACAAGTGGACCTATGCACACTGCTAGTGGGGAGTAAATAATACATTCTTGTTGGAAAATAGTTTGCCAATTTCCTATGAAGTCAAATGTACTTGTTTAACAACACAGAATTCTTCACCTGGGTATTTACTCAAAGGAAATAAAAACATGCTTATTCAAACACCTATCTGCAAAAACTAGCTGGAAACAACCAAAATCCCCTCAACTGACCCCTAGAAGTCTGGAAACATATGTCCCATTTAGGAACTTCATTCATAATCACCAAATCTAACAACACCAGAACTGTCTAGCAACTCATCCACAATGAGATAGAATTCAGTGGTATTAACGGATGAACTACCCGATTTATGTAACAATATAAAGCCTTAAGCTAAGTGAAAGAAACCAAGAACAAAAGACTGCATGCTGTATGATCTCATTTATATTGTATTTCCATTCTGGAATATGTAAAATTATAAGAAGAGAATTTGATGCCTGCCAGGGGCAAGTAGCAGAAGGAAGTCATTGTGAGGAAGGTGCACAGGGAATCTTTTCGAGGTCCTGGAAATATTCTCCATTCTCTACTACGGTTTTGATGGTGATACCATGGTTGTATGCATTTGTTTAGTGCATTAAAGCACATACTGAGAGTAAATTTCACTGTATTTAAATTGTGTTTTCAATAAATCTCACTTCAAGAAGGGAAAGAAGCTATACTGGGAGCTCCCACTATGAGAAGGACGTGATTGGCTACAATAGGCAATGCTTTCAATGAAGCAACTTTAAAAAGCTGAATGCATTTCAAAAATCATTCTCATAGGCATTAAGTTTTTCTAATTTTTTCATCATTGCTTTTATTTTTTAATTTTATTTCAAGCATAGAGTTAACATACAGTGTTATATTAGTTTCCGCTGTACAATATAGTGATGCAACAGTTCTATATGTTACTCAGAGCTCATTAAGTGTACTTTTAATCCTCTTCATGCATTTCACCCATCCCCCACACCCACCTCCACTCTGCTAACCATTAGTTTCTTCTCTATAGTTAAGAGTCTGTTGTTTGGCTTGTCTCTCTTTTATTTTCCTTTGTTCATTTCTTCCTTAAATTCTACATATGAGTGAAATCATACAGTATTTGTCTTTCTCTAACCGGGTTATTTCACTCAGCATTACACTGTCTAGATCCATCCATGTTGTTGAAAACAGCATGATTTCATTCTTTCTTACGGCTGAATGATATTCGGTGTGTGTGTGTGTGTGTGTGTGTGTAAGGGTGTACCACATCTCCTTTATCCATTCATCTGTTGATAGATACTTGGGCTGCTTCCATAATTTGGCTATTGCATATTGCAAATAATGCTGCAATAAACAGAGGTATGCACATATCCCTTTGAAATCCCTTTATAAATAACCAGTAGTGCAATTGCTGAATGCTAGGGTAGCTCTATTTTTTAAATTTTTGAGGAAACTCCATACTGTCTTCCACAATAGCTGCACCAGTTTGCATTCCCCCCAGCAATACACAAGGGTTCCTTTTCTCCATATCCTTGCCAACACTTGTTTCTTGAGGTTTTTTTTTTTCTTTTTTAATTTTAGCCACCTGACAGGTGTGAGGTGGTATCTCATTGTGGCTTTGATTTGTATTTCACTGATAATGAATGATGTTGAGTATCCTTTCATGTATCTGCCAGCCATCTATATGTTTCCTTTGGAGAAATATCTGTTCACATCTTTTTCCCATTTTAAATTGTATTATTTGTTTTGTAAGTGTTGAGTTGTATCAATTTTATTTTTTAATTTTTTTTAATGTTTTTTTTTTTTTATTTTTGAGACAGAGAGAGACAGAGCATGAATGGGGGAGGGTCAGAGAGAGAGGGAGACACAGAATCTGAAGCAGGCTCCAGGCTCTGAGCTGTCAGCACAGAGCCCGATGCGGGGCTCGAACCCACAAACCGTGAGATCATGACCTGACCTGAAGTCAGATGCCCAACCAACTGAGCCACCCAGGCACCCCAAATTGCATCAATTTTTATATATTTTGGATACCAACCTTTTATTGGATATGTCATTTGCAAATATCTTCTCCCACTCTATAGGTTGACTTTTAGTTTTGTTGGTTGCTTCCTTTGCTGTGCAGAAGCTTTTTATTTTGATATCATCCCAATAGTTTCATTTTGCTTTTGTTTCCCTTGCCTCTGGAGACATATCTAAAGAGATACTGTTATGGACGATTTCAGAGAAATTACTGCCTCACAGGCATTAAGTTTTAAAGGTACAAGTAGTAGATGAACTGTAACTCCAGAAAGTAGAGAACATTCCAAGGAGACTTCATGCCCATCAGATATTATGGGAATTTCCCAGTCAGGCTGATGTTCAAGCTTACTCCAAACTCATATACTCTGATGGTATAAAGAAACCAACTAAAGTCTCAATGTTCAAGTAGTACAAACATAACAATTTAGACATCTGAGAAGCCTCATCACTAGCCTAATATTTCCTTTAAAAAATACTGTAGAATTTCAAGAATATTAAGAAAGATTGGGAATTCATTTCAAAGTTATAAAAGGAACCATAAAATATCCAGTGTCCTATAGACCTTGGGAAAGAAAGACCTGCTGGAAAAGTAGACTATTTCAAACTTTTGGATGGCCTCTCCTTCAAGATATTTGCCAGATTTTAATGCTGAATGCATTTAGAAGCTTGAGAACTGGGCTGAGAAACTCTAGAGGGTAAAACTTAGTATCTCACAATTTCAAAAAGATAAAAACAAAGAGAAAAACCAAGCTTTCAATAAAAATCTCAGGAGGGTCATCCCCAAGAAAGAAGACAAACATGAGAAAGAATGAGTAAAACTATAACCAAATTTCTGTGACAAATTAGTCATGACATTATTGAGATTTCTGCCCCTTCTTATCCATTTGGCACAGAGAAGAGAAACATCTTCAGGTAGAGGGGAACAACATCTTGAACCTCTGTGTTTCCTTGATACATAATATCTGGCATATAATAAAGATATATATTTAAAATGCATATTTAATATTTATAATACGTATAATATTATATATAATATAATAATATAATATATCATATATAATATAATGTAATATAATAATAATATTATATATATATATACACACACACACACACACACACACACACACACACACACACACACACACTGGACCTGAGAAAAGGCAGGGACTTTAGCAAATCAAGGGAAAAACAGAAGGCATTTACCAACATATTACATATATAGGAGAATTAGCAAGCAAACCCTTTAAATATACATAATTCTAATGTTTAAGAGCATAGAGAATAAATTTGGAAAATACAGGTGAATGCAAGGAGACTTCAACAGAGTATTGGAACGTATAAAAATATTTAATAACTAAAACATAAGATATCTAGAATTTAGAACTCAGTAGATGGTTTGGACGGTAGACTGCAAGCAGAAAAATATAAGACTTGTAAAATGAAAGACAGTTTAATAGAAAATATACAAACTAAAGCAGAAAAAGAAAAAGATAAAAAGGAAAAAAAGAACAGCGCATATAAGTTACATACAATGTTTAAAAAATTCTAATATACCTGTAATGAGAGTCATAGAGAAAGAAGAAAGAGAACACAGCATAATATTTGCAGAGAAAAGGGCACCTGGGTGGCTCAGTCAGTTGCGCATCTGACTCTTGATTTCAACTCAGGTCATGATCTCAGGGATTGTGAGTTTGAGCCCCGCATTGGGGTCTGTGCTGACATTGCAGAGCTTGCTTGGGATTCTCTCTCTCTCCCTTTCTGCCCCTCCCACACTTGTGCTTGTGCTCTCTCTCTCAAAAATAATAAATAAACTTAAAAAATTAAAAAAATATTTGCAGAGATAATGGCATGGATTTCCAAATCTATCGATATATGTCAACTCATAGATTCGTGTAGCTCAGTAAAATCTAAGAAGGATAAACACCAAGAAAACTACAGCAAGAAAACCGCAAAAAATTTTTTTTAGAAAATCTTTAAAATAGCTAAAAGGAAAAGTGGATACATTGCATCTTGTTAAAAGAAGACTTAGAGATAACAAATGAATAGAAATTATGAAAGAGAAAACAATGATGGTGTCTTGTTGCTCACAGAAAATAACTGCTACCCTAGATATCTAGGCAAAATATCCTTGCAAAAGGGAAGGAAACAGAGGCAATTTCTGACAAATAGAGATAATTTGTTTTTACTAAAAGTAAAGCTAATTTGGTTTCTTCAGGGAAAAGGAATAATGCCTTAAACAGAAACATGAAAACTGAGAAAGGAAAAAAGGGATAAAAAAGGTAAATATGTGTGGAAATAGGAGTAATGAGTGATTATAGAAAATAATAATTGTACTACTTTATGTGGTTTAAATTAGAAATAAAACTAAAAGATATGACCCCAGTAGTGTAAAATGTTGGGGATCTGGGGAAGGCACAATGTAAATGTTCTGATGTTCTGTCAGTATTTCATAAGTACAGTAACACTTTTTATAGTAAAATGTAATAACAAAGTATATTACCTACAATAACCACTATGAGAATAATTAAATCGTTATAATGCTAAAATTGAAAAAAAGACACAGATAAGAAAAAAAACCAGGTTACTCAAAACGTAGGCACAAGAATAATTGTAAACAAAATAAAATGAACCAAATAGAAAACTAATAGTATAGCTCTCTGTGTGTGCATGTGTATCAATATCAGTAATAATAAATATAGACAATAATTATTTCAAGTAAATGTCTAGGATATTCCAAACTTTTTATTTTATTTATTTTTTACGTTTATTTATTTATTTTTGAGAGAGAGAGAGAGAGAGAGAGAGAGAGAGAAGAGTAGGTGAAGAGAGGAGACTGAGGATGTGAAGCAGGCTCTGTGCTGACAGCAGAGATCCCGATGTGGGGCTTGAACTCATGAACTGCAAGATCATGACCTAAGCCAAAGTCAGATGCTTAACCAACTGAGCCACCCAGGTGCCCCATTAAAAAATACACACACGCATTCAATCTGCTCACAAAATAATGGAAGAGAGAAAGTTTGAAAGTGAAATGATAAAGAGCATACAAAACTAATCAAGGACATTTACAGCGGCTATACTAATATCAGATACTTAAGTCAAAAGCATTCGTAAAAATTAAAAAAAAAAAACTATTTCACCATAAAAGGGCCAATCCATATTTAACAATCCTAAATTTGTATGCACTCAATAACAGAGTCAAAATATATCAAACAGAAATTTAGAACACTAAAATGGGAAATAAATGAATATGCAATAATGGAAGAGTTTAACATTCTCTTTCAGATAAGGAAAATTTCAAAAATATAAAAAATTTCATAAATATATATAAATATATAAAAAAATATATATAAATATTATACTGGAGGTCTTAGTTACTAGACACACACACACACACACACACACACAGAAAAAGAAAGGGAAATATAAAAAGAATATAACAATTATAAAGGAAGAAATAAAAACATCTAACTCAGAGACGAAATGGTTGTGTATCCATAAAGTTTAAAATAGTTACAAACACAGAGGGAGGGACGAAAACCATAAGAGACTCTTAAATACAGAGAACAAACCGAGGGTCAATGGCAGGAGGGACAGGGGAGGGGGGGAAATGGGTGATGGGCATTGAGGAGGGCATTTGTTGGCATGTTGTATGTAAGCAATGAATCAGGGGAATCTACCCCCAAAACCAAGAGCACACTGTATATACTGTTAGCCAACTTGACAATAAATTATATTTAAAAAATAAAAATAAAATAAAAATAAAAAATAAAGAATATACAGAAAATCTTTAAAATAAGTCTGAATGTCACAAGGTTGCTGTATATATGATCAATAAATAAAATAAATCATACTTCTATATATAAAAAGAAAAATGGGCAATGAAATTCTTTAAAAATATGTTATATTAGAATAAAAAAACATCACATCCTAGCAAAATTTGTGTTCTAATCCTTTTTAGCTAAAAGCTAAAAAATATTGAGATAAATTTGTTAAACATTTAAATAAATGGAGTTTATATAATGAATGTAGATTGAAATGGAAGACTCAGTATGTTAAAAATGTCCCCTTTTAACCAAATTAATCTACGGTTTCAACTCAATTTTACTCAAAATAGAAATATTTTTGTGGGAATGGACAAGTGGATTCTAATATTCATATGAAAATACAAAAGGCCGAGAATAGAAAGCAATGTGATAGAAGATTAATAAAGCTAGAGAATCTTCACTGTTAGCTATCAAACCTTAACATAAAGTTTTAGTAACTAATATTAATTAAGATAGTAACTAATATTAATTAAGATAGCAGGGTTTTGGCAAAAGGACAAAAAACTGGCCAGCAGAACAAAATGAGAAGCCCAGAATCTGATGAATGTATCCAGTCACATTATTTATAACAGAGGTGAACTGCAGTTTCATGGAGAAAAGATGGTGTTTTTTTCAGTAAATGGAGTTTAAGTTGATCAGTTATCCATTTGGAAAAAAAAACAAAAAGCAAATGTATATTTTTCCTTATAGCAAATAAACACAGATATTCCACATGGATTACTTTTCTTAATGTGAATGTAAAGCAATTAATTTTAATTAGAAAACGTGAAAAGACATTGTTATGACCTTAAAACAAGCAGAGAATTTTTATCAGAATCTAAAATTTCTAACAATAAAATTAATTAATTGGAATATAATAATTTATGTTAATCAAAAGCATTATTGAATGAAAGAAAATACATGGATTTGGAGAACATATATGCAAAATATTCATCTTACTAAAGATGTTTTATGTTGTGCACAGACTAATTACTCACAAGAAAAACAGCCCATCTTTTAAAACATGGGCTAATAATGTGAACACTGTAAAGAAATATTTCCATATCCCAAGTACGAAAACATGTTCAATTCCATTAATTATTGTTGAAATCAAAATAAAATCATATTAATGCACCACTACATATTCACTGAAATGGCTAAAAATAAGAAAGGAAATACCAAGTGTTAACAAGAATGTGGACCAACAGAAAATTCTGATAAGCCACTAGTGGAAACACAGATTTGCAGAACTTATATGTGACAGCTGTTTTCAGCTAACTATGCCCCCTGTATGACCTAGAGGAATAGTCCTCTTGGGCTGCCATAACAAAATACCATGTCATGGTGGCTTAAACAATAAAAATGTATTTTCTCACAGTTCTAGAGACTGGAAGTCCAAGATAAGGTGTCAGTAGGGTTGGTGTCTGGTAAGAGTTCTATTGGGTTGCAAACAGCTGCCTTCTTCCTGTGTGCTCACATGGCTTTTCCTCACAGTGTACATCATGGAGAGAGAGAGATGAATAGTGAGAGAGAGAGAGAGAGAGAGAGAGAGAGAGAGAGAGAGAGAGAGAAAGAGAGGGAGAGAGAGCTCTCTGGGATCTGTTTAAGGACACTAATCCTAATAGATCAAGGCTTCACCCTTATGATTTCATTTCCTTAGAGGCCCCATCTGCATATACAGCCAGCCACACTGGGGGTTACGGCTTTAGCATATGAATTTTGGGAGGATACAAACATTCAGTCCTTAACATTCTGCATCTGGACCTCCAAATTTTTACCGTTTTCACATGCAAAATACATTCATTCCATCCTAAGGGTCCCAAAATTGTTGAGTCATTCCAGCACCAATTCTGAAGTCCAGTCTCATCTAAGTATCAAAATCAGACATGGGTGAGACTTGAGGTCCAATTCATTCAAAACCAATTTCACTCTACATGTGATTTTGTCAAGCCAGACAAGGTATATGATTCCAAGGTACAATGGTGGAGCAGGCATAGGATTGATATTCTCATTTTAACAGGGAGAAATTGGAAGGGAAAAAAAAAAAGGGCAATGGGTCTTAAGCATGTCCAAAATCTAGCAAGGCAATTTCCATTAGATCTTAAGTTTTCTGAATAATCCCTTTTGGTTTGGTGCCCCTACCTTCCTGACCCACTGGGGTGATGGCCCCACCTCCCGCAGCCTTAGATTGGGTGGAAGCCCTGTAGCTCTATGTAGCTCCTGTTTTCAGATTATGCCATATGGAAAAGGTGAAGGGAATTTTCAGATATAAGTAAGGCTTCTCATCAGCTTAAGTTAATAAAATGTGAGAATATTAACTCTGGGCCTGACCTAATCAAATGAACTCTTTAAAAGAAGATCTAATGGTCAGAATCAGGAAGAAGTCAAGAGATACTCCACATGCCAGATATGCTGTCCTGTTGGCCTTAATGAAGCCACATTTTGGAGAGAGTCAACATGATAGCAAACAGTTTACACTGAGGGCTTCAGTCCTACAACTGCAAGCAACTGAATTATGGCAACAAGTAAGGTTGGAAGAGGATGCCAAGCCTCAATGCAATCATAGCCCTAAATGACACCTTGATTTCATCCTAGAAAGAACCTGAGCCGAGGATCCAGTTCATCTATGGCCGGAATCCTGACCCTGTACACTGTTCTGACCTACTGAATGATAACTTGTGCTCCTTTAAGCCTCTAAAGTTGTGGTAATTTGTTACATAGCAATAGAAAACTAATACATATGACTTCCCATATAAAAGAAATCAAATCTATTCTAAGATGGCACACATATTTCTCAAATCACAACAGTGTGTATACAAAAAACATTAAAGAAATTCATGCAAACAGACTTGACACGCAGGAGATTTAATAAATTATGGTTTTGCTCTAAAGGTAGGTGGACTAAAAGTGTAGCTTTTCTATATGCCTAATACAAAAAGCTATGCCATATAGCTTTCCTATATGCCTAATACAATCTCCTAATTTACATATTACAATGAATGTTCATTCAAATACCAGAATTAAAAGGATTACTCTAGTGTACTAAAAAGTATCTTTGAGTATAGTGATGGTAGTGCACATGTTATCAGCACATTATAATCCTAGTGGATTCCTTAAAAACATTGCAGCAATGTCCAAAAAACCACGTTTTAGTTTTTTGACAACTTGTTCTCTAATTTTTGTTATTGCACTTCTCTAGAAATCATTCATCGTATCATTATTTGTGGTGATTAATTCTTCCTTAATGTGATTTCAAAAAACAAAATAGATGAATGGCAAAATTCTTCTGAAGTGGATCTGGTAGCTGTCTTTACTGAAATGACTTAAAAATTTGCACTTCCTAAATGAAGTGTAGAAATATCTTGTCATGCAATGTTCAAGTATTTCTTAAAGAAATGGGAAACAAATGTTCTTGTGGTACAGAGTAGAAGGAGCTGTGTGGCCAGAGACAGAATATTAGCATATCCAAAAAAATACATACAGTTTGTAAATTTACCAAGTCATAATACAACCTTCAAAAAAATAAAGCTTGACAAGGTACTGTTGTTTGTGGAGACTATGAGGAGTAAGTCAAATGTCATCTAGAGAGCAAGTTATATATATATATATATATATATATATATATATATATATATATATATACATATATACACACACACACACACACATATTCATATTTTTTTTTAAGAATGAGAAACACTACTGTGAATATTGACTTGAACTTCCTCTAGGACAGATCAGATGGATAATCTAATATTAAGCTGTGTCTTGTTCCACTCTTAACCCTAATTCTGAGATGTGAGCTCGGGAGAATTACTTCTCTGAGTTCTATTAAGAGAACTTTTCTTCCCTAGTATCTAAGTGTTAGGATCATAAAGGTAGATAGAGACTTTTGACCCAAAGTGTGGTGTGTGAACCAGCAATAGCTGGGAGGTTGGTATAAAGACAGACTCTCAGGCCTTCCCTCAAGCTTACTGAATCAAAATATGCATTTCCACAGGATCCCCAGGTGCTCCTTATGCACTGTAAAGTAGTAGCTCATAATCCTGGTTGTATACTAGAATCGCCAAAAACTTAAATCACAAAACCAAAAAAAATAAAACCAAAACATAAACAACAGCGAAAAACAAACAACAAACTAATGTTCCAGGTCACTCCAGAAAAATTAATTAAACTACAATTTAATTAGGCTGGGGGTGCGTTCCAGGCATCTAGATATTTAACTTTATTATTATTTTCTTAATTTTAGACAGAGAGAGCATGAGTGGAGGAGAGAGGCTGAGGGAGAGAGAGAAAGAATCTTAAGCAGGCTCCATGCTCAGTGTGGAACCCAACGTGGAGCTCGATCCCACGAGCCCTGATCATGACCTGAGCCGAAATCAAGAGTCAGCCGCTTAACCAACTGAGCCATCCAGGCACCCATTAAATGGCATGTGTGTGTATGATTGTACAACATTTTTTTAAGTAGGCTTTATGCCCAGCCTGGGGCCCGACTCGGGGGCTCGAGCTCACAAATGTGAGATCAAGACCTGAGCCGAGATCTACACTTAATCGACTGAGCCACCCAGGCGCCCCTTAGATATTTTTAAGTTCTGCCAGGTGATCCTGATGGGCAGAAGTGATATGAGTCCCTGTTCATGACCTGCTAGGTACAAAACTCAGCTACATTTAACTTTTAGAGAATGGATTCCTACACCTGAATCACAGTCCAAGATTAGAATCCCTCTACTGTACAGACAGCCCAGACTGAGCTTCAAATACCAGCCACCATTTACCCTACTTTTCTTGTCTATTAGGACCTAAGTTATTTTGTATCCCTGAAATAACTGCAGTCCTGAAATAGAATCAGATTATTTCCAGACACTGCCTATACCATAGACTTTCTCTCACAATCCATAAACAATGAAAAAGAAGAACTCCAGTCTCTGGCCTTTCCCAGACCCTACTGATGCCCATCTTTTAGTAACTAGCATTTATTCCATGGACTGACCAATGATCATTTATTTTGTACTTTTCCTCTTCTGTGTTTTTCTTTTTTATACTGTTTTTCTTTTTTATGCTGTTATATTAAATTGCTGTGTTTTGGTTATTTATGAATCACATCATTATTAATTACTTTACATGCCTTAATCGCTTCATTAACTCTACAACAAGAGTCTATTCATTCCTAGTGCTGGTTTGGGATTCAAGGCCTAATCATGAAAACTGATAGTCCTTCCTTGATCATCAATAAAGTAACTACTGTACACTATTTTTAAAAATAATTCTGTACATGAACCCCATTTTTCAGTCTTCTCATAGTGCTCATTCCTTACAGAAAAAGAAAAACATAAACTCCATAAACAAAATGCTTGTTTTTATTTCAAAACACTCTGGCCAAATGTGTCACGTGCATTATTTTATCATGGAATGCATTTTTTTTATACCCAGGGGTATCTACTACATATCACTAAAGTCCATTTAACCATTGATAGCTAAAATTGTACAGTATCTTCTTGCTAAACTTCCTAGACAGTTTAGCTCATCTAATTATACCACATTATCTAACACTACCCCCTTCAAATGAATTTAGATCAAATGCATTTCTTCACAGAATGATCTTGGTTGGGCATTTCAACTCAGTTCTATTCACATGGCTCAAGTGCCTTTCGTGTTTCTTCACTAAGTGAATTTACATGTGCAAAGCATTCTCAGAGCTCTGCAACTTCCATTAGTTGGAACAGAAATGAAGGAAATCTGGATCCAATGCATGGGTAAAGAAACTGGATGAACAATACTCTGAAAATAGCTACAGGGATGATGCAGGAAATATGCACAAGGTTAAGAAGTTTTTTTGTTTTGTTTTGTTTTTGTTTTTTTTTTGGACTAAAGAAGAATGACTGGAAAATTCAGATTGATCTGGTGAGGTAATACACCTATACACATCTTGCCTAATAACAGATACTTTGAATACTTCAGAAGAGGCTGCCCTGAGATACTGGATGATTGCATTGTGATTCTGTATGAATGATCCATTTGTGAGGATCAAGGAAAACATCCTATCAAGTCAGATGTTAGGACTGATGTAGAAAGTCGGCGGGGGGGGGGGGGGGGGGAAGAACCTACAGAAGTAATGAGACAGTGTCTTTTACGTACAAGAAGCTACAATGACTGGCATTGATGAAGTAGCATCAACAAGATGAATAAATCATCTTCCCAGCCTTTTTAGAGTCTCCTAAATTAGGGAGTAACACCCACAAATAAAATACCTAGTGACTTGAGATAACTTAACAAAACTTATTATATGCAGACTAAACACAAATCATCTCTACCATAGTAATAAGGTTTAGATGAGGGATTGAATCTGAGTTTTTCCCTACAAAACTAAACCTCTGACTTATGATGTATTAGTAGAAGTCTGAGAAATCTAAAGAATAATCATAATTTTAATATTGGTATTTGTGAATCTATTAGATTTTAAAAGACAGGTTCTGGTTTATATTGCTGATATATCCACCACTTATTAGCTATGTCCATGAGCAAGTTTCTTAACTTAACTCTGCCTGAGTTTCCTCACCTTTAAAAATGTATGCCTGCATGGGGCACCTGGGTGGCTCAGTCGGTTAAGCGGCCGACTTTGGCTCAGTTCCTGCTTTGGGCTCTGTGCTGACAGCTCGGAGCTTGAAGCCTGCTTTGGATTCTGTGTCTCCCTCTCTCTTTTCCTCCCCTGCTTGTACTCTGTCTCTCTCTGTCTCAAAAATAAATAAAGACTAAAAAAATTTTTAAATATGTATCTGTAAAATAGACACTTCTTGGGATTTCCTTACGGTTAAATGAAATAAAATATGTAAAGAGCTTAGAATTAGGCCTGGCATACAATAAGGACTAAAAAAATTGATATTATTGTTACTATCAAGTAGAAATAATGAATTATGTATTAATATTATCATAATAATTCTATATTTCTTCCTATAGAACCCACATTCTTGGTGTTATTTTAAAAATTATTTTCCTCTTAACATTAAAAACTACTCACTAATGCTCCTGAATGACATTAAAATAGTGGTTTTCTCTAAGCAAATCATATCACAATGATATACTATTATTTATATAGAAATTGAATTTCAATAAAAATTTCATAATTTTACATGATGAATAGTCTAGCACAGGACTGGTTATCATAATGCACAGATACCTGAGATGGAAACTTGAACGAATTAAGACATGGTCAGAAACATAAGCATATAGAAATAAAACCAACATAAATAGGGAAATGCTTTCGAGAGTTGTAGAGTTTCTTATTTCAAAGCTTGGGCTCAACATAATATAGAAGCCAGACTGGTGATGGTATTTTTGGCATAATAGAAAGAAAAAAGTAAAAATTCCCATAATTTATCCATGCAGATCCTGCCCTTTCTGACACCTTAAAAGCCTCTGACAATTTTTCCTTGTGTACATTCTTGAGTAATGTTACAGTAGTACAATTTGAATCTTTAGATTTGAAGACCAATATTTTATTCTAGTTTTCTTTGTGTCAAGTTCAGTAGTAGATAAGCTAACATCATTATAAACCACATTATCAAAAGGTGAAAATAGTAATAAGATTGTTTTGCAAAATGCATGAGCCACAAAAATGCCAGAGATGAAGTATATGGACAACTCATAAAGTAAGAGAATCTTATTAACATAAGCTGAAGACTGTCTTGAAGAGAATATGAAAAGTGAAGGAACATATCCCCTAGTCAAGAAAATGGTTACATTTCAATACAGTAATAAGTATGTTTATCAATGCTGATGAGAGTTGAGTGACATAATGATTGTATAAAAACTGAAAGGATGAAACCTCCTCTTTGGGGCTTCACTTAAACATTCTCTCCTGTGTCTTAAACTGTGGTGTTAAGAAACCACAGGCCATACCTCTCTCTTCCCTATAACTTGGCCCTGTCATGCAACCAAATTATAGCTGTTTTCCTCATGTCACTGGGAAATGCCTTTATTATCTTTATACCCTTATGAAAGAAGAGTAGAAAGGAAAAAAAGAGTTTAAAATATTCAGGTAACACACAGCCTTTCCTAGGTGACCTCTTCAAAGCTCAGTATCTCATAATAATCAAAAGTCTATTGTTCATTCCTGTTACATTTTTGCTGTGTGTCTCAGATGTGGTTCTTCTTTACTTCTCATGTCTTTATCATAGGATCCAGGCAGAAGGAGTCGCTAGATTCTGGGACATACTACTCCCATGGAAGAGGGAAAGGAGAATGGCCGACCCACTTCATGGCTCATAAATTTCTGCTCAAATATAGTGTGGATATTTCAGCCTTTATCCCACTGGCAAAATTAAATCAAATGGCTGTGCCTCACATCAGTGGGTCACAGAAGTAAATGCCTCCCAGAAAGATTAATCTTCATTCACCTGGCAACAGGAAGGTATGCACAATCCTCTTACAGAAGGGAGGTGAATAAATGGTAACAATAAATATAATTTGTTATATCTCATCCTCTTAGTAACATATTCCCTTGCCTTCTGTCTGCACATAAACAAACTCCTTCCCAAAGAAGGCATCTCAAAAAGTCCCAACCCATCATGACATTAGACTCAAGTCTAGGGTCTGATGTTTATTTCTACATCACGAGTATGGCTACTGTTGATACAAAGATACATGAACTACAAAAATAAGTTATCTGCACCCTACAATGCCCAACATTCAGTAGTGACACAGGGATGTGTTAATCACAATAAACACTGTGTTAGAAAATAAGAAGAATGGGAGGCACAAAATAATTGGTCCATAGCAAAGCTGACTTACTCCTGGAAGATATTTAGGGTACCCATCTACTTTGGGGATAAAGAATCTTCCAGAATTCGTCTTCAATTCTGTTTCATGATTATATCACCAAGTTCTTTGGTTATGCTCCATCTCAAATCGATCCTTCTTCATTTTCCTTGGGCACATCTAACGAAAGTATTAAATTGTATACCCTCCTTGGGGGCTTAATTAGTGTTAGCAGATGCATCTTGTCCATAGATGAGAGCTCAATGTCATTTTAACTGTCGCATTGTGTTTTCGTCTAATTTTTTGTTATGCTATATTATGGTTTGTTGGTCCGGTCTAGGAGTTATTTTGGCAGTACAAACCTCTCAAATCTCTTGTCTGTATGATTTTAATAAGCTTCATGTTCCAGTAAGAATGTCTATAACTCTTTTTGAAATACACTTTTCTCTCCCTAGACATGTCAATACCTAAAGATTATCAGGTTTCAGCAGAAACATCATACCATTTGTTTGTTTCTTTGTTTTTCCTGTAAGCCATTTTGTCCCTCCCAAATTTTTTTTCTGAAAATCAATTTAATCTTGTTATAGAATTTAGCTAAGGCAACTCAGTAGCCTCCATGATTCCATCTTTGCCTTAGGCCAAACTTCAAGAAGTCTTTGTTATGCAAAGCATTTGCCAGTTTTCAGTGGTTGAAGAAAATGGTTGTATCTTTCAATCCTCTGATTTCAGAAATTTCTAGATCCATGTTTTTCTTCTGTGATTTTTAATCTTTTTTCTAAGTTCATGCCTTTCTTAATACTTCTTTAATGCCGTCAAAAGCAACCAAGTCACATCAGTCACTTTTTGTTTTTCAACTTCATTTAAAATGGCAAGTTTGTTAAGTATAGTAGCAGCCTTTCAAGTTACCGCAAGAGACAGATATACCAAATATATCACCATTCAATAAAGTTTCTCCATGTTTCCTGTCTCTCCTGAGAGTTCCCACACCTCCCAATCCATAGTCCTGAAGCCAATGTCATATACTTTGGGACTTTTGCTATGACTGCATCCTGTTTATAGGTACCAATTTCTTATCAGTTATATTTTCTGACATGTTGTGGTAACAACAACAAAAGACTGGATATGGTTGCTTGCTTTGCATTTAAGTTAGAGATCATCTCTGCGTCACTTGTCTTTTCAGCTAGGATGGGTGGAGTAATCCGAAGGAGTCAGCATCTAGGAGCTGCCATTTTCGCAGGAAGAGAACATGATCGATCCATCTAATAGTTCTTAAACCTTCTTCTCAGACATTATGGCTGTCAATTCTGATCACACTGAATTGGCTCAAGTGTCACATGACCAAGTTCCCAAAATGGGCTAGAGTCCTATGTGTCTGTCCAGAGATAGATAAGCAAATAATTTCAAATACGAATGCAATCTACATTAACTTATGGTTTCAAAATTACTGAGGAACAGTATTAATACTGCATCCAAAGTTTCTAGGCAGATTCAAGATACAATATGTGACTAGTTATGGAAACAAAGACTGTAATTGTCCTAGGAAGTTCACATTTAGTTACAAATATATTTGTGTGTGCTTGTGTGTGTGTGTATGTGTTTACCTATTAATCTTAGTATGTTATGTTTATGAGAAAAGAATTAAAAAAATAAGAAATCAAACAAAAAACATAGGTGCTAGATGATACTCTTGAAAGACGGTATTCAAAAAATGATTATATTACTTGTAATAGATTAGGTTTTACTGTTACCTCCTGCTAAGACAGTGAAATTGCAGACAAACTGTGACTCTCAAATTAAGAAAAACACAGAAGCATTCAGAATTAACAAAGTTCAAAACTCAAAACACCTCACCTTTGGTGACAAAGTACATCTGAATCTTGTATTTGCGGAATTTATAAATTGATTCATAGGAGACCAAGAAATGATCAGGCATCTTGTTATAGATAATCTTACAAAACTGCAAATGTTTGAGAAGTAAAAAAAAAAAAGTGCATACATTGTGTCACTCAAACAGATGTGCCATAGAAACAGAGCAGTCAGATGTGGATTAAATGAATCTTGTCCCAAGTAAAGGAACTACAGATTTCTCTCATTCCTGCAGCAGCTGCCTCAGACATTAACGATGTTAGCAGCTAATGGAAAAGGTGACTTAGAAGCTTGATTCTGGGGAAACACCTGTGGGGCTTATTCTACCCTTGATAACCATTACTAAATACAGTCTTCCCATATTAAACATAAACTGAATGTAGAATCCAACAAAAGAGCACACTCAATTATATCAAATTAGCATCTGAGTGTATGTAATCACAGAGTTTAGACCAGAGTTATTAAGCTGTCCTTTGTAGCACAGTGACAACGGTTGAAAATGATCCCATAGTATAATATAAGGGGTTTTGTGAATGCACAGTGGCATCCTTTATGTTTGGATGCTGACACTGGAGTTTTACAGAATATTTCCACACATGCAGGGCTGAGAAGAAAGAGCAGGCTTCGTCTTTTCCAAAGTACTTTCTAATCATTTCAAATTTTGCCATCTGACAAGAAAAGTACTTTTATGGCAATTCTAGATTTAGAATAAAAGTTTGAGTATGATGAACAGAGATAAAGTTCACACTACCTGGATCTTCAAAGCCAGTCACAACAACCAAACTCTAAATCCCCAAACTCTATTAAAATCATACAGACAAGAGATTTGAGAGGTTTATACTGCCAAAATAACTCCTAGACCGGACCTTAAAATATTTGTAGCCTCCAGCAATTCTCCCCAAATGCCAAAACAAAAATAACATTTCCAGACAAAGGTTGTACATAGAGAAAGTATGGGACCAAGAAGTTTGCCTTGCTGCTACAACCAATATCTTTAAATGAACAATGCAACGCTTATGTGATGTGATGCTCCTCAGATGTCCTCTCATAATTTTCACCTGGGCAAGAGCCAATTCTAAACCCATTCCTAGATAGAAGAAGTACATGGAGGTTCCTCCTTTTGCACCTTTGAGGAGACAAAGGACAACTATGCTACAGACTGGGAAACCTACCTGACCTCTTGATACTGATTCACACTACATTGCTCTCTTCTCTATAGTTTAGCCTTTATAATACTGTAAATCCTCTGAGACTAAAAGTCATTCATCAGACATTGCTGTAAAGTGGGAAAGGCTATTAATCAGACCAAGGTAGCTTTGAATCCTAGCTCTGCCATTTATTAGCTATGGCTTTTCTAGTTTCCTCATCCATAAAACAGATACAATCATTGGTCTAGATGGCTTTTTCTCTCCCATCTTCCCTCCACCTTTCTTCATCCTGTCCTCTGAGGCTGATCTTACTGACTTTAATGAGCATATTTCCCCTCTGGCTTCTGGTTGTTACAACGTTGGGTTTTGGAGATTAGGTAGCAGAGGGAAGTTCAGCGGGAGTCTTGGCAGGGTCACAAGGGCTGGTGTATTTAGCCCCTGTCAGCTGTCCACCTCCATGACAGCCCTTTGTCTGTCTTCAAGTTTGGCAAACAATCGTGCCTTTTGCTCCTTAAAGCCGAGGTGGGGTAGGGCTACCCATGGCCCTTACTAAATTCATGCTACCCACTATCCAATGTGGATTACCTAAATTCTGCCCTATCCTTAAAATTAATCTCTTTATTAGTTAATTGAATAATCTTAATTTGAATGCTCCATCCCTTTCCTGTGAAAATGCTAATTGATAGAGCACTACATTCCTCTTTAGAATTTTTTTAGATGCTAAGTATTTATGGATATGTTTTTATCCTCAAAACCTGGGACAGCTGTTGACATATCCCATACATTTAATACATTTTAATGAATCCATTAATTTTTCAATTGAACCAGAGTTGGATAATACCATTTGCTTTCAGAAATACTAGCATAGGATATATGCTAATGATATATTCAAAAAATATAGCTTTTTCTCCTGAAAATAATCATCTTCAGGTAGCCAATGTATGAATTCCACATCAAGAGAATCAGTATGGATTCTTAGGTGAGCCATAAAATTCAGAGCCTTCTGCCCATTCTATTTAATAAATTAGTCCACAATTACTTGTGCAAATTTTATTATAGTGTTGTCCCTTTATTCACAGATGTTAACAAAATTCACTGAACAGAGCCAACATCAGGATTGATAATTCAAATCCATATTGATTTGAACTTGTGATTGAGTTCATGTCAACTTGTGATTGAGTCTCATGAACTTCAAGGTCTGTGATATTTTAGCCTACTTTTAACTCAAGAGCCAGAGAACACTGTCATTGCCATATGTAATCTCAGTTTGGAAATCTCAATTTTGAAAAACCTGTTACCATTAAGTAATTACAAATTTGTTCCAACTCTGTTATTTTCCTGAATTCTCATTCATTAGGAGTCATTAGGAGGATTTCTTGCTTATCTTTTTTTTTTTTTTTTTTAAGTAGGCTTCACACCCAACAGGGAGCCCAGTGTGGAGCTTAAAACTCAGGACCCCAAGATCAAGATCTGAGCTGAGATCAAGAGTCAGATGCCCAACTCACAGAGCCATCCAGGTATCCCAATTACTTGCTTATCTTAAATTCTTTAAAAGATTATTTTGAAAGAGACAGAGCATGCACATGCACACACACACACACACACACACACACACACACACACGCACAAGTAGAGGAGGGGCAGAGAGAAGGAGAGACAGAATCCCAAGCAGACCCCACACCATAAGCACAGAGCCCAATTTGGGGCTCCACCTCAGCAATTGTGAGATCATGACCTAATCTGAGATCAAAAGTTGGAGCCTCAACTGACTGTGCCACCCAGGCACCCCATTTATCTTAATATCCTGTAGAAGATGCTATGGTTGGTTACTTTTGAGAAAACTGAGAGTAAACAAGTGTAACTTCAGTCTTTTGTAACAATTCATGCACCATAAAAAGATTTGTGTTACAAACAATCCAATGTTTCATGAGTTACATCTAATTTTTCTTTTGTCACAATTTTCTGTAACCACAAATACATTATAGGAATTAAAAAGTCAATATTACATTATCTACTTTATGTAACTGTACAAGTAAAAATATGAGTATCCTAAAAAAATCTATAAGTAAAAGTGAGATACTGAAAGCCCAAAGGAATTACAGAATAACAGCTTAAATTATTTGAAAAAGAGAATTAATATCCTTAACAAATCATGACTTGGATCACTTTCGCAAAAATCTCAGATAAATTCTGAGGTCCAAATCTTTAAGGATCATGGATGAACTGACAAAGTCATTGTGATATTTGACTTGAGTTGACAAAAGTAAAATTTATGTGACAATAGAGAGACCAGTATTTAATACATAAATTCAGCCTTTCATTGATGGGGTATCCCACCCTGCCTATTGATATGTTCCCTTTTGCTTCAAAATATGTTCATAGCTTGAAAGTTGGAAAAATTCTTGACAACAGAAGACTTTTTATTGTGCAAAAGTAACGTCTCATTCTGGCAAAACCTAGTCTTTTAAAATTTAAGATATTAGTCTAGTCCATATTAGATCCAATGGTCATCTTTACCCATCAATGTTCATATGCAGCATACAGGGGGAGGGCCTCAGGTCTTTTCCAAGAAGATTCTTGGTTTTGCATTAGAAAAAAATCAAGAGCAAGACATTTAGAGAAAGGGACAAGATTGTTAAGTATAGAATTAAGAAAGGAGCTATTTCACAAAGTAGCAATCTCTCCTCCCAGATGGAAAAGAGCACATCCCACCATCACCCTTTGCCTCCAATGAAGAGTTTTCAAAGTTTTGCTTTTGTTTTTGTTTTAATTAGCTAACCAGATAGGGAAGGGCTTACTCTTTAACTTTGGGTTTATTATTCACATCGGGCAGTTAGTTTTTCCATTCTTAGGGTCTTGGAATTAACCACAGGGAGCAATTTGAAGAATGTCCAGCCTTTGTGCCTTTTATTGCCAGATGGAGTGGGCTTCTGTGGTTTTCCATGTGTCTGATCTTGTGATTCTTTATGATCTGCTGACTTTTAGGTTAAGGGTGAGCCTAAAACCGAAATGGCTTTACTTTGGTCATCTTCTTTCCAGAGTCTCCCTTTCTTCCTGAGTAAATATTAGTCAATTCTAACTAACTATATTTCTTGACGCTTGAATTGAATCTCTGATATAAAATATCACCAATGGATAGTATAGGGTCCACTAATCAATTTTACTCAATTCCTTTCAATATAGTCTTTACAATTAAAAGATACAAATACTTATTGAAAGCTGGATAGTGTGTTGAGAACACCCAGCTAAAGAGGAACAAGCTCTCTTTTATGGGAGTAGATGACCTAATGCAAAAAAAAAATTGCATTTAAATTAATATCTATGATACAGGGTATATGCTAATAAAAAATTCATTGTCACAGCAAATAATACTTAATGTTTGGGTTGAGAGAACAGTATGTGTGGGGTATGGCAGAGTTAGAGAATCAATAGTTTTTTAAAAAGTGAGGTGCTTTACTGTCAAGGAGAACATAATAACTGAAGGCCCAGAAGCTGAAAAATGCATAGTATTAGAGAAAGAAAGCAAGCTTTTGTTATTTATAGTGTATATATATCAGGGAAATGGCAAGAAGGTGGAACATTTTATAAGAGCTTTGAAAGGTGAGACAAAGAATTCTTATTTTTCTCTGGAGGCAACAGGAAGTCATTGAAGGTTTTTTGGGCAGGGAAGAAACAGAGAATGCATGTTTTATAGAAAATATATGTAATGACTAAAAACAAAATTTATTGGAACAAGGACAATGCATTAGGAAAAGTAAACCCCTATAATACATAAATAGTGTAGCAGCTCAAACATAACAGAGTTTTCTTTCTCTTTAATGTAACAGTGAAGGGCAGGTATTCCTGATACGGCTTAGGAACAGAGGGAGACTCAGGCTACAGTAGCTCTTCCAACTTCAACATGTGGTTTTCATTTTTTTTAAATTTTTTAATGTTTATTTATTTTTGAGAGACAGTGGGGGAGGGGCATGGAGAGAGAGGAAGACAATGAATCTGAAGCAGGCTCCAAGCTCTGAGCTGTCAGCACAGAGCCTGATGCTGGAGCTCGAACCCATGAATCGTGAGATCATGACCTGAGCCGAAGTTGGATGCTTAACCACCTGAGCCACCCAAGTGCCCCTCAATATATGAATGTCAATGACAGAATAATCATCACTTTCCATCTCCAGAGAAGGCAGGGGGAGCAAGAAGGAGTACACGTAGAACTTTTGTTTATGGAAACAGACTTGGAAGTGGCAGACATCACACTCAACAATATTCCACTGAAAAGACCTTCGTCACATGGTAGGATTTAACTGAAGAAAAAGCCTGGAAATTGACTGTCTGGCTGGGCAGTTACAACTTAGGTGCAAATTCAATTACCATGATAGAAAAAGAGTATAGATTTTCCTGAGCAACTAGCGGGCTGAACCACAGATACTAACAACTCCACTCTTTATGTCAAAGATTCCCGCTGGAGAATAAAGTGAGCCTGAAAAGCCTCCCTGCCTCCTTGGTTTCTTCTTTTGACTTTGCCTTTTCAATTGTTTTGTTAGTGAAATTATCAGCACTGCTTTCTAACCTCTCCAATTCTACTGTGTCTTTTACCTTCCAACCAATAACATGTTTAGCATAAAATTATATTCCAGGGGCACCTGGGTGGCTCAGTCAGTTAAGCATCGAACTTCAGCTCAGGTCATGACCTCACAGCTTGAGTTTGAGCCCCACATTGGGCTTTGTGCTGACACCTCAGAGCCTGGGGCCTGCTTCAGATTCTGTGTGTGTGTGTGTGCCTCTGTCCACCCCTACCCGACTCGTGCTGTCCTTCTCTCTCTCTCTCTCAAAAATAAGCATTGAATATATATTTTAAATATGCATTAAACATTATATATATAGTTATATATAACTATATACATATAGTTATATATAGTTATATATATAGTTATATATAGTTATATATACAGTTATATATATAGTTATATATATAATATCTAATTATAGGAATCTAATTAAAGGAATATGGATTTTTTTGCAGTTAGATACTCTAATTTCAAAGTTTACCAATGTGGCAAATTATATTCTTGTATTTACAAATATAACAAATTTCATTATCGTCCCCAAATTATCCTCTATTCTCCATACGAGGGTTGTGAGTTGCAACCTATTTTCCAGCCATTTACAGAACCTTCGTATGGAATGCTACATGGATATAGCATAGATACTAGGTATGCCATGTGACTTTCTCTGGCTAGTGAAATGTAAGATTTGACAGAATGATTTAAGGGACATATTGTTTCATAGTGATCTTTTAATTGGGAACCCAGAATGAATTTAAGTCAGAGCCACATAAAATGTGTAATTGTAGACATGTCATATGATGAAAAAAAGTGTCTGTGTAAATCTGATGGCAATTTGTTACTACCACATAACCTAACAAAAGCTAACTAACACATTAGAACAGTTCTCACTCTACATCATGGATATCTGGATATTTATTTTCTACAATGTGAATTTCTCCAAACTTAAGATCTCACTCTTTGCTGAACAGAATGAACATTTCATTGAAATAGTATAATATGATATGTATTTAACAGAAAGAATATAGCCAATTACTGGACAACATAAAAGATTTCTCAAAGGAAAGGAATCCCATCTACTTATTTTTTAAAGTTTATTCATTTGTTTTGAGAGAGAGGGAAAGGCGGGGAGAAGCAAAGAGGAGGGGGGGAGAGAGGGAGAGAGAGAGAGAGAGAGAGAGAGAGAGAGAGAGAGAGAGAGAGAATCTCAAGCAGTCTCCACACTGTCAGCTCAGAACCCCACACAGGTCTTGAACTCACAGATCATACCTGAGCCGAAACCAAGAATCAGATGCTTAACCAACTGAGCCACCCAGGCTCCCCAGATCTACTTATTTTTGAAGCACAGAATGTATTCATTATTTCGGTTTATTTTCAAATTCTACTTGCCTTAAACATGGGCAATAATCTGAACTGACTCCATGCTTGCCACTTACAGCCTGCCAGTACTCTTCATGTGCTGGCTTAATTATGATTTATTTTTCCAATGACTTAGCATTGAAGCACCATAGTTATCTTGATTCACTGACTTTCTTCCTCTCTCATGATTTCTATCTCACTCTATGTGTAATACAGACTCTACCTGGTCCTTTTCCTGTGAAACATTGAACAACTCAGTTTCACTCTGTTTCTTTCCACTGTAATCTCATTCCTACATCTATATTCCGTGTAGCTGAAAAGAGTTTGAACACAATGAGAATGGTTATTTTCTCAACCCTTGTAGTTTCTTCATCTTGTCTCTCATGAATTTCCTAGCACTGGGTCTCCTTTTGTTTTCCTTGCAGCAAATTAACAAACACAATAAAAATGATTTACATTATGATTCTGCAATGGACGACAGACTGTCAGTCAACTTACTACTATAGATGGCTACTGCTTTTGAAAGAGGATAGATGTCACCTTCATCTATCTGAAAGAATTTTGAATATCACAAAAAATTTAAAATAATTAGTGATAACACAATAATATATACAATATTTATGAATGAGAAGACATTATTAAATAAATCAGTAGCAGACTTATTATTGAGATGGGTTCTATTACACAAGCTTAGTATCTTATTGGAAGTCTTTTACATTTAATTAATACAATTTTAAATAATCTTAAAGGTTCATTCTATCAAATTCTATATGTTTTCTACTTGGCCATCATTGCCAAGCTCATTAATGTTATGTGCCAAAAGTAATAACACTCATACGTTTTAAAAGTATATTTCTATATTAGTTGGTATGAAACAAAATTATAAGAATCTATACAGATATAGATATATATAGATATATACATATTCTTAGAATTCTGGAATAGTGCAGGTGAGAATGTTAAAAGTGGCCATGTTTGTGTTGTAGAAAATAGTTACTTTTTATGCTTATTTATATTTTCTTATATTTTATACAATTTTTACTCATATACAATGATGTGTATTTCTGATTTTGTACAATACAAATTTGGTTCACTTCTCTTTATAATGTATTTGAGGAATGCTTGCTATCCTAAAATTATTTTATATAAATTTTGTGTTTTGTAACTCACCATCTATTCCATAAATGCTAAAACAGAGTATGAGAAGAAAATTGAAAGATTAATCTAGAGACAAAATTTTTCCTCTTAACTTGGTAAAATTGAGTTCTACCTAAATAATTATGCAAAGATACAGGTTTAACTCATAACTCTAAAGCAGACCTTTGAAAGAAGTCTTAGTTGGTAAAAATAATACTTTGCCCATTATCTACACATTCAGTTCCAGAGCAACATATTCATCACCAAATAAACTATCTTTTTTACATAAACTATTCTTTCTTGTTAATGTCCACTGATAACTATTAGCTCTTGTCCCCCTCTCAGCTGTAACCATTCACTAATTTTATCATAGAGCTACTAATAAAACTTCATCTTTTAGTTAGAAATGTCTCCACTATTCCAAGAAGCCTATTTTTTTACTAATTTAATAATTATGTTAGCAACATTTTTTTACTACCAATGTCATCTAAGCAACATTCTGTATTAAAAGCAAGCTTTAGTTTCCATCTATGATTCTACTCTGGACAAGTAGAAATATTCTAGATGGGTCAGTGTCCATTCTGTGTGTATCATGTTATCTCCTGAAATGTGCTAATTTAAAAGAATAAGAACAATCTATCTGTAGGCAGTACGGATACTCACTGGATAACAGTGAGCAAAGTTTTATTTACTCTTTGAAATGATACACATTTCCTTGAGACACACACATACACACACACATACACACACACACACACCATCAAAAGAACATGTCTTCCCCCAGAAAATCTTATCTGATAATAAACTTTCCTAATATTTTCCTGCTAAAGATTAATAAACTTCTCTTGAAACTTATATCTAATTTATGTGACTTTAAGGGTCATGCTTTAATAACAATGATGAAACACGATTATTACTTCCTAATGCTGAAATTACAGTTTTTACATTGTAAATTTTTCCTGCTATGCGCCCTGTGGCACTAACATCTTTATCACTCCATGTGTTTCTAGTTTTAAAACCTTTACCCCTGCTGTTTGAAAAATATTTCTCATTTTCGTCCCCTATGGAGTACAGAAATCCCTAAAGGCAAAGCCATTAGTGATTTCTCTGCCTTTCCCCAAACACGTATTATGATCACCAGTGCTGCTCCCACTGCCTCATTGGCTTTTGGTAAAGTATGCAAATGAGATGTTCAAAATACACACTTTTTGCAACTGTGCAAGTTCATACTGATTTATAAAATGGGCAGGCTATTAAAGTGACTGAAAATGTCAGCAAGATTTATGCATGGGTGACAAATTGTATTGGAAATGTTCATTTTTAACATACTGCCCTAGGTTTTTTTTTTTTTTTTTTTAACAACCTAGATATTCCCTGTGATACATTTGTTTTAAGGCCATTTTTTCCTCCCCAAACATACTTTTGACAGTGACTTTTTGACTGGAAAAATAAACAATGCTACTTCACAATCATACAAATTGTATTTTATCACAGAAAGCAGTGCTTGGAAGATATAATAAATTTCCTTTTGACACCCATTTTCCCTACATACCATTAGTCCACTATGGTTAAATAGTTTCTTTTATAACAGGTAACTTGACTTGCATGCATAAATATTGCATCACTAAGATATAAAATTATGTAACTATCAAAACAATTACCCAGCCACCTCTGAGGAAAATATTTCGTTTATATTAAAACTATACAACAACAACAAAAAAATGCACAACATAGGGAACAAAAGATAGGAGTGACAACTGACATATATCTTCTGGAGTTTATGATTCCATCTTTTGAACATTCCATGTTAAAAACGGTCTAAGCGATATTTGTATGACTTTTCTCTATTATTTGTGAATTTGTTCCAGAATGCTCCAGCCCTATCTGTGATTCAAACAGGCAGCTGCCGCACTCTCTTACCAGTCCAAGTGTGGTCTTTGAGCAGAGGTCTTGATATTTTATATCTCTCTGGATGACAGCCATTCATTCACTAAAGGAAGCAAAGAAATAGGAAAAATAATACCGGAGCCAGTTGATGCAATGTCACTTAGGAAATTAACTATACCATCCTGGCAGACCACAAGACATATACGCACAGCAGAAATAACACCAGTATAACAATGAGGTGTAGCACAATTAGAGAAGAATGGATTATAGAAATCAAATGTAGTAAATGAAGAACTGCCTATGATTAATTTTACAAAGAACAGATCTTATCGGCAGCATTATGTAGTCTTTCTAGTTGGAAAAGTTTTGTATTAGAATTCTAATTCTACTTTTTATATTCAGATCAGTTTGCACCAATACTATTATTGCAACTGATTTTCCTAATTAGTTCATTAAGTTGCATAACAATTGGTTTACAACTAACAACTCTTCTTGATGTTAAAATGGTGAAGATAAAATTGATTTAAAGCCCACTTCTGATCATTCATTCTTACACATTCGTATGTCCTGGTGTTTGATGAAGCTCTCCTTCTATGACTGCCAGCCTCTGTGCCCTGTTCTCACTGAAGTACCATGGCTATGTTCTTGCTTATTAAAAAGAGTTAGCGTCACGCATTGTACTGAAAAAAAATCCAAACACTCTTAAAAGGAAAAAGAAGCAACCAAAAAACATCTGCTTTTCATCAAGGGGTGCCATCTTATAGCTTATACTAAAATGAAAGTTTTCAGAGAAAGCAATAGGAGTTATGAATAAGCAAAGATTTGTATAGGTGAAGATGCAGTTAGAAAAGACTGGGAGAAATCATTTTATTTTTTATTATTTTCGTTTTTTGCTGTTGTTTCCACCTAAATCTTTAATAAATCACTTTAATAAAATAAATGCCATTGGTAAGATATTCTTTGTTCAAATATTTTCTGTTTAAAGGAAATAAATATTTTATGTTAAGGCTGAAATAACCTTATAACAATGTTTTCCTCTAGATTTTTAACTTTGCTTCCATAATTATTAGGGCCCATCAGTCTCCTCACAAGAGTAAGGGTTTGCCTCCAAGTTATTATCAAGAAGCACACTTTCCTGACTGCCAGTCATTGCCCCAGAGGATACAAGTGGAAACATTCAAAGAAGAACAGAGAGTACATTTAAGAACATCTGGTATAACATCAAGAAAATCTGTCTACAAGACAAGCAAAGGCCACCTCCTTTCCTGGCCCCTGCATTGAGATGCAACAGAGGAGTGATTTGCTACAAGTGGTTCAATCAGGAATTTAACTCATAAAGTCTAGGGTTAACTTACAAGATATAAAAAGAACACATATACTTGCACATATAGGTAATACACGTGTATGTAAATATAATGACACAGATGTAATGTTTAACAAAAGATTATTTTGAAATCTCATTTGATTTTGTCATCCTTAAAGATTAAATAAAACAAAATTACAACTCCATAACACATGATGAGTATAAGTGGGGCCTTTACTTTGCATTCAGAGTCCAGGGTGCTAACCATTACACCATGGAACTTTACTTTGCATCAAACTGCCAAATACACCTTCTATACAATTAGAAATATCACTATTTTCTTCACTGTTGACCCTCCCCACCAGATGGCTCATGTCGATTTATTTCCCCAGTAATAACTCCTTATTAGCAGACATAACCTTGCCAGATCAAAAATAGATTGAGTTAGTTGAAGAAACATTAATTGAGTATCTAATAAATTCTAGATACTTGAGGTAGGCTGTAGAAGTACAATGATTAAAAAGGCATGTTTCCCACCTGTAAGAGGGTAAAGTATAATAATGAATAGATAATAATGAATAGTCTATCACCTAAGGTGAAGTTCCACTGCCAATATAGTTATTGTTAACTGGGGGTGGAAGGAGTGGGGATGTTTACCAAAAGTTAGAATTTTGGTGTTATTCTTTTCATGATGAAGGGTAGTCTCTTGCATAAATTGATGAATCTCAAATGAGAAAATCTATTTTACCTAAACTATTTTTACGTTTCAAAATATAAAAACCTTATATAACCAATCCCCAAACAATACAGGGAAATTTTTAACATCTCCAAATATAATCCCTAGATAAACAGGCCTTTTAACTAAGTACTCTCCCGCCCCACTTATATCATTCTCATTTATCTTTTGAAATCTCAGCCTTGATGTTATTGGACAGTAAAAAGGCTGCAATGGGACCCCTGTCAAAAGACAATTTTCTTCCTTGAATGATAAGCAATGGAACATGTAAGAACAAAAAGCCAACTGATTAATGGCATGCAATTCATCTACAATTATCTAGCCCATGTTACACAGTCATTGTATAGATTGGACTAGATCATTAAATTATGTGACAGCAATCAGCCATCTAACTTTAAAAGAGGTGGGAAGAGCCAATTTAAAAACTTAATATCTCAGGATGATACAGTAGCCTGAGAAAACCAGCCAATTTAGAGAAAATTACCATATGTACCAACCAGAATGATAGATGTGAGCCTCAGCTAAGCATTTGTCCCTGTGCTGATGATGTTTGGGATTCAGTAAAGAACTCTGTGCTTCTTCAATATGTGTTTAAGAAGAGTGGTGGCCCAGGGCAGGAAACACTTAGAAAAATGATGTATAGACTTCAGGAGAAAATATGTTTTCATGGTAACTTTCCACTCTCCATAACTTTACTGGAAATTAGAAGTCATATTCTGAGATGTGGACATCAAGGCTCTACTGTGTTCCTCCACATTTAATACTTAGTGGTGCCTCTTATGTATTGCATCTTTATTTGATATACTTACATATTAGATATGCATTCTATAAAACCCAAGGCATGAGGTTCTCATTCAAAATGGGATTGAGGACTTTAAATAACAGTGGAAAGGCCTAACGTGAATCACTCTTATAATTATAATGTAACTGTTATTGGCAGTCAGAAGCCAAGTGAAATGTGAGGAAAGTAAAACGTATGTATCCCTGTCTCACTCTTTCAGTTAAACATTACTGAAAGCATAATTTGTGCAAGATATGGTAGTAGGCACAAAGGACTCAGGGAAGCTGGGACCTAAAAGATCTCAGAATCCAGTGGGGTGACTGAATCTATAATTACGGTTGACTTGGGACAAATACAATGCTAAGGGTAAGAGCATCCTGAGAACATCACGATGGGAGACAGCACACTCCAGGGAAATCTAAGACAGGACATCATCTCAAAGAATGACATCATGTCAAATTAAAGATTTTAATGAAGCCAACTATGAGTTCTCCTAAAGTAATAGAGGATAATTTTTTTCAACGCATACTGTCCTAGTCAACTCAGACTGCCGTAGCAAAACCAGGTAGTTTAAAGAACAGAATTTATTTATCACAGTTCTAGAGGCTGGGAAGTCCAAGATCAAGGTGCTGGCTCATTTCATTCCCTGGTAAGGGCCCTCTTCCTGGCTTGCAGATGGACAGCTTATCACTGTGTCCTCATGACCATCTTCTTATAAGGGCACTCCACTCTCATGACCTCATCTAAATCCAATTCCCACCCAAAGACCCCTTCTGCATCATATTGGCAGTAAGGTCTTGGACACAGGAGTTTCAAGCTGACACATTCAGTCCGTAATACTTACTTGATCTCATACAAACTTACTGTGTTTTTATTCGATATCTATGATAATTTCCTTATATGTAAAATGACTATTTTTTTGCCTCAAATATACACTTGAATCTATGTTGTTTTTATCATCAAATCATTACACTGGATTAACGGATGTCAGAGAAGTTTGTGAGCAGCAGGGTTAGCAAGTATGCTATTTTCCATAACTACATAACTGCCCCAAGACTATCTGAATTGATGGGCAAGCTCTCTCTCCTCCTTGTGAAGAGCAAGTTGATTATATGGCCCAACTGCGGATGTGGCGTTAGTGGGACCTGAACAAACATGGCTTCGATGTTATTATTTTATTTTGAATCACTTTGACACTCTGAAGGAATCATACCCATTAAATTTTTTCCTCTATACTGATAAGAAAATTTCCTTTACAGAACTTCTGCCTTTCAAGCACAAGTAGTTGGCAACTGCTTCAAAATCACCGCTGCTCTTTTTTTTATAAAGCTGGAAGAACCCAAAATCCAGAAGACAGACCAAATACATATGAACATAATGCTATAAATTTCAGGATGGTTCTCATAGGGTGCAGCATAGTAGGGACGCTTGAGGTCACACATTTTTCTTTTTGTTTCATTATTAAATCTGTCTATCTTTACGTAGACACGCTCATGAAATAACTTCTAAATTACCCATGAGACTATGAGCCTAACATACTCCCATTTGTACCTATTGCTTTTTAATGAATTAAATCAAGTGAATTTTTGGCCTAATGAGAACACTGATGAATACAGTAATAACACTGTTCACAATTTATCAAAACTTTATTAACTATGTGTCAACTATTCTTTTAAGTGTGTCACATGTATCCTTTCACTTAGTTCTAGCAATAATCTTATTTCTTCCACTGAGGCAGAGAGAGCTAAGTAATTTACCTGAGATCATAAAGGTAAAAAGAGGGAAAGGGCATGGACTGAACACAGATAATCTGACAAGACAGATAATTCCCAATCCTCATGTCCAAGGTAATTAGTTGGTAACTGACTCAAGATCATAGGTACTCATTCTCTTAAAACTGAAAAGAATCAAGACCTAGAAGAAAGAACAAATACAGTATGAAAATAACGCTAAAAATCTCTGGATGATTCTCAAGATATCACACAAAGCCTGAAGCCCTTAAAATTCTGGGAATGCTCTTTAAGAGAAGGGGCATCAAATTATTACTTTTTCATGTTTTTATTTATTTATTTATTTATTTATTTATTTATTTATTTATTTATTTATTTTTATAAGAGAGGATACACATGTGTATGAGTGAGCAGGGAAGGGGCAGAGAGCGAAAGGGAGAAAGAGAATCCCAAACGGGCTCCATGCGGAGCCTGGAGGGCACCAAATAATGAAGACATAAATATCTATTTAGAATTAAAAAGTACAGCAAAATACCATTTTTTAAAAAAAGATGCAGAATGTGGTAAATAACACAAGATCTTGAAAAATAAAACTTTTATCACTTCTGGCCAGTTTCTGTAATATATTTTTTGGTTTATACTTTCTTTAATCATCTCTTCACATAACTAAAATTTCTTAATTATTCTAATTTTGTTATATAGTGAAGAGATAATTAAATTTTTCCCCTATTATGTTTGACTTTTTTAATTGGTAATTTAGAAAAGTTACTTTGAAGATCACAACTCATTGTTGGTAAAAACATGTGAACTTTTAGGATTGTTGTCAAATTTGGGGGAACTTCTGTCAGATTTGTTTTTAAATATGAGCTGTATATTTGGAGAACATGTCCACAGAATAGTTTCTGATTTTGGAAATTCTGAAGCTTGTTTCTATTCCACTACCTATATTCTTCCAGTGTCAGGTAAGCAGAGAGCTTTATCATTTTGCAATGTCACTTCTGACTGCATTGGATCTTGATTCATGGAGAGTAGGCACAGTGGATGAAGAACATATCTGATTGCTATTCTGCACCAGGATGACTAGCAGAAACCAAACACAGAAATACATGAAGGCAAGATTTAGCAAACTAAAATACAGAATGATATGTTAAAGTTGAATTTCATATGAACAACAGATCATGTTTTTTGGACATACACTAAAAACTTAATCTAACAGATTAATTTAGATTTCAAATTTAACTAGTGTCCTGATTTTTTTCTGGCAGCCCTACAGAAACACACCTTTGAAACATATAGACATACCCCACTAAACCCATATCTCCAACCACACTTCCCCAAAACAAGGTCCTCAAATGGTCTATAGCCACTTCACCACTGCCTGACAAAGGGGAAGTAGAACAGAGAGGAAACTGGAGAAGACACAAACAGCAGTTTTAACTAATTATAGCTAAAATGTCCTACTTTTGTAACCTTTTGACCATGTATAAATAAATGGCCACACAGCATACTGCCTGAGCCACTATCAGTACCACGGGCCCATGAAAGTGAAGAGCACTAAACTCTGGCTTAATAAGCTTTGAGGTTAAACTGCTCATTTCGCTAAATCTATTTAAAAACAATACTACTGGCCCATCTCCAATGGGTATGACTATGCACCAAAACTTCCAAAATGTTCTTCCAACTCAGACTGTGAATTCCAAATTCTTTACTCTCTCTGAGCATTCATATATTCATATTGCAATACATTACTTCATACTTATGTGGTTTTCTGTTTGTTAATTTTTTATTTGATAGAGAAAGAGAGAGAGAGAGCATGTGAGCAGGAGAGAGGGGCTGGGAAAGAGAGAGACAGAGACAGAGACAGAGAGAGAAGGAGAGAGAGAGAATTTCAAGCAGGCTCCACACTCAGTGAGGAGCCCAATGCAGGGCTCAGTCCCAGAACCCCAGGATCATGACTCAAGTCGAAATCAAGAATCCAGTGCTCAACTGGCTGAGCCACCCAGGTGCCCCCATGCTTATTTGTTTTTAATTAAAAGCCTGATTATTTTATCTTTCTTAGCTAGGTATCTACCTACTTAGCTACCCATCTACCTATCTACCTATCTACCTATGTTTTTTCACAACTAGATTTTAAATTCCTCCAAGGTATTGTGAAGGCTTCCCTCCTACCCTCATCTTATATACTTCCTATGGTTACTGAAATTAAAAAAAAAGTCAGTGATAAAAATGAAAAAAAGAATATATTGTGCTGTTTTTGTATAATTAGAAAGTAGCATAATTTGCATCAAAGATATGGCTTCTTGTTTAAGCAAATTGCTGGATTTCTCTTTAGTGTGTGAGATAGCCCATTTGCATGTGATCTTGGACAACAGGAAAATATAAAGAGAGATTTGAATAATTCTAAATCATAGGAGAAGAAAATCTCTATAAGCAGCCCAGGACAGAAAGGGAGAAAGGGTCAAGGAAGAAGATATACAGAAGAACTGGGTGAGAATGGAGAGCCCAAGCTTAATGTGAAGAGGCCAGAGTTGTAAAAAGAGATATAATCAGTAAGAAGTTGTCTAAGATAGGAATCTGTAATATATTTTTCTAGGTATCACAATGTTTAATATTGGATTTAAGGATATTTTTTCACTTCCTAAGTTCTTATAGCTCTTTCCTATAAAATATTCTTCAGTCAACATCAGATGCACACAGTAAATTTGAGCTTGTGGTACTTAAGAAGAATCACAGAGTATGGGAAGTCTACTATAGGGCAAGCTAGATCTGTAAAATAGGAAGTACTGGATTTAATTGCAAAAGTGCTACGTTCTCTGAAGTAGGCTAGATTGTGGACTAGCATCTTGCTTACAAGACCCATAGAATCCATACGGAAATTGATTGTATAGTATTTGAAATGTTGATCTAGAGCCATAGTTTCTACTATTTTTCAAATGGGAAAAATTAATCAATGCATGCTCATTGACTTAGCAAATGTCCATTCTCTCTTCCTACTGCTCTGCCGGTTGAGCGTCTGTCTCAGTTTCGGCTCAGGTCATGATCTCACGGTTTGTGGGTTCAAGCCCCATGTCAGGCTCTGAGCTGACAGGGCAAAGCCTGCTTGAGACTCTCTCTCTCTCTCTCTCTCTCTCTCTCTTTCTCTGACCACCCCCCCCCCACCTCCCCGGCCCCTGCCTCAAAATAAACAAATATGTTTTTTAAAAATATGTTGTCTTTTGTCTCTCTTACATGAATTACTTTGGTAAAGCAGTAAGAAAAAGGTCTTTGCTAGTTGTACGTACCACTGTGAGCAATGTCCACCTCACAGTGCATTTTATTCTCAGCCCTGTTGAGTATCTCTTGTTTTCTCACTGCCCTTTATTTATAGAACTTCCAGCTATATGCCCAACACAGGTAAAATGTCAGGCAATGTAAACCATATTTCCCTGGTGCCCTTTGGCCATAGCATTATAAAGAAAGCACCTTTAATTTATCATGTCCTCCTTGACTGCCCACAGCTGTTTTACTTAGCAGAGCCTGGTATCCTTCTGTGGAGGGCTTAGAAAATGTGACAAGACTATAAAATGAAAGGGTTGCATGGGGCGATCTCTAAGAATCATTCCAGCTCTAGAATTCTGTGTTGCTGTGACTCCATTCTCCACAGATAAATGTTCACTGGGTGCAGAAGGAAATGGCCATGCTTTACTAGTCATCCTATATTAAGGACAAGACATTTGGCAATTTGCATAATTTGTGGGGAAATATTTTCAACCTAAGCTCTAATATGCTATGTTATAATATTCTAAAGCTGAACTTAAATTTTTTAAAAAGTGAATTGTAAAATTTAGTATCTGTACTCTTTCTTGAGAGTTTTTAATTGATGAAGTAAGGGCTAGGGTAAAGGGGATGTATGGAGGGGTTTCTTAAAGCATTATGTGACACCTAGTGAAAAAGAACATGAAAAGAATAGATATATTTCTAAGAGTAATTTTATATTTATTGCACTTAATTTAACAAATTATTGCAGGAAACACATAGACAGCATTTTCCCAGTAAAATTATTATACTTAAATGAACTTTTGACAATGTATTAATTACAAGGACATGACCACATTTATTCTGCTGATCCAGTAATTACACACATTAAAGAAATATTTATCCACAAACCATGCAGTGTACTTCAAAACAGCATTTATTGCCAAATTACATTTCCTGGATATCTGTGCCCTATTTCCAGTTACTAGTAATTTTTTTAATTTTAAGAGGAAGAGAGAAATGATGAGAAATTTGAAAAATACTGTATAAATAAATGCTTACTGATATGAAAAGATTAAAATGCAGACCTTTTTAATCATAGACCTCAGAAAAAAATTGTGAGGCACCTTAACTCATGTGTTGCCAACAGAAGGAGGATAATAGTAATCATAATATTTCCAACTCCTTTTTTTCCTTGCTTACCTTTAGTAATGAATAAAAACATAACACATTTTAAATAAAAAATATGACTTCACACAAGATAATAAGAGGAAAATTAATGTAAATGGCATGTCTTAAAGATTCAAATATGTAATTTGAGAAAAACTTGAAAAGTTTTATGAAATATTGGCTATTGCTTACAATACAATCAGAATCGTTCTACCTCTGTAGCAATGCAGATACAAACATGCTCACTTTCATTTTTTTTTTTTTAACACAGACATCGGCTTTTTACTAAAAGGAAAAATCCATTTAGATACTCTCTGACCATATATTGATGTAGTCTCTGTTCAGTTTAACTAATCTTTTTGAATATTTATAATGTAGCAGATTCTGTGCTAAATATCAAAGACACCAAGATTAATAGGTTAAAAATTACGAAGAGTAAGCAGAATCAATACATTGTTAAACATCTTCATTATTTTTATATTTCAAGTTTTATTTAAATTATACTTAGTTAACATATAGTATAATATTAGTTTCAGGAGTAGAATTTAGTGATTCATCACTTACATATGCCACCCCATGCTAATCACAACAAGTGCCCTCCTTAATACCCATCACCCATTTAGCCTACCCTCCATTCACCTACCCTCCAGCAACCCTCAGTTTGTTCTTTATAGTTAAGAGTTTCTTTTATGGTTTGCCTCCCTCTCATTTTTTTTTCTCCTTTCCCCTATGTTCATCTGTTTTGTTTCTTAAATTCTACATATGAGAAAAGTCATATGGTATTTGTCTTTTGCTGACTGACTTATTTCACTTAGCATGATACACTCTAGCTCCATCTAGCCCCAACTTGGAGCACTCAAATATATAAAACAATAACAAACATAAAGAAAAATCATTGATAATAATACAATAACAGGAGGGAACTTTAACACCCCACTTACAGCAATGGACAGATCATCTAAGGAGAAAATCAACAAAGAAAAAATGGTGTGGAATGACACACTGGACCCAATAGACTTAACAGGTACATTCAAAATATTTCATCCTAAAGCAGCAGAATAAAATCTCTTTTCGAGTACACATGGGATATCGTCCAGAATAGATCAAATACTGGGTCACAAATCACCCCTCAAAATGTACAAAAAGACAGAGTATACAATGCATATTTTCAGACCATAATACTCTGAAACTTGAAGTCAACCACTAGAAAAAATTTGGAAGGACCACAAACACATGGAAGTTAAAGAACATCCTACTAAGGAATGGATGGGTTAACCAGGAAATTAAAGAATACAAAAATGCACAGAAACAAATGAAAATGAAAACATGAAAGTCCAAAACCTTTAGGATGCAGCAAAAGCAGTCATAAGAGGAAGGTATATAGCAATAAACGCCTAAATCAAGAAGCAAAATAAATCTCAAATATAAAATCTAACCTTATGTCTATCTAAAGGAGCTAGAAAAAGAATAGAAAATGAAGCCTAAAGCCAGTAGAAGAAGGGAAATAATAAAGATGAAAACAGAATTCTGGGTGCCTGGGTGGCTCAGTTGGTTAAGCATCCAACCAGTTCAGGTCATGATCTCTTGGTTTGTTGGTTCGAGCGCCATGTCGGGTTCTGTACTGATGGTGCAGAGCCTCGAGCCCGCTTCATTCTGTGGATTCCGTGTCCCTCTCTCTCTCTCTGTCCCTCCTATGCTCACACTCTCTCAAAAATGAATAAATATTAATTTTTTTTAAAAAGATGAGAGCAGAAATAAATGATACAGAAACAAACGAACAAACAAACAAACAAACAAAAAAACCAGTAGAACATATCAATGAAACCAGGAGCTGATTCTTTCAAAGAATTAATAAAATTGATAAACCCATATTCAGACTTATCAAAAAGAAAAGAGAAAGGATTCAAATAAATAAAATCATGAATAAGAGAGGAGAGATCACAACCAACACCACAGAAATACAAATAATTATAAAAGAATATTATGAAAAATTATATGCCAACAAACAGGGCAATCTGGAAGAAATAGATAAATTCCTAAAAACATATAAATTACCAAAACTGGAATAGGAAGCAATAGAAAATTTGAACAGATCCATAACCAGCAAAGAAATTGAATCAGTAATCAAATAATCTCCCAACAAGCAAAAGTCCAGGGCCAGATGGCTTCCCAGGAGAGTTCTATCAATATTTAAAGAGTTAATACCCATTTTTCTCAAGCTTTTCTAAAAAATAGAAATGGAAGGAAACTTTCAAAATATTCTATGAGGCCAGCATTAACTTGATTCCAAAACCAGACAATGACTGCACTAAAAAAGAAAATTACAGGCCAATATTCCTGATGAACATGGATGCAAATATTCTCAACAAAATATAAGCAAATTGAATCCAACAGTACAATAAAATAATAATTCACCAGACCAAGTGGGATTGATTCTTGGGCTGCAAGGTGGTTCAATATTCACAAATCAATCACATGATATACCACATTAATAAAAGAAAGGATAAGAACCATATGATCCTCTCAATAGATACAGAAAAAGCATTTGACAAATTACAGTATCCACTCTTGATAAAAACTCTCAACAAAGTAAGGATAGAGGGAATGTACCTCAACATTATAAAGGTCATGTACAAAAGACCCACAATTAATATGATACTCAATGGGGAAAAAAGAGATCTTTCATCTACAGTCAGGAACAAGACAGAGACATCCACTCTCACCTTCACTTTGGATGTTGTAAAGAGTAGTTGCAGAAGGGAGGGATGGATATTCCTTCCTTAAGGTCCTATAGCTGGGAGACATAGTGAATTCTGAATTAAAGAACAAACCCATTAAACTTAACTAAAGGGGCTGTCCCCCCGCCTCCAGTGGCATAATTTGTTATGTTTACCAAATAATGGAAACCTATCTCTCTATAAAGGCATCTGGTGCTCTGATAGGAAATTCATCCCATCATGTCTATAGAAGAGCAGGAGATTCCAAACTCTTGGAGCATCCTAAACATAGCACTTAGAGATTTTAAGCCATTGGATATTTTACTGAAAATTGTAGAATCTACCTTAAATTTTCTATAAAATGAAAATCCATAATCTTTTCTAGTTCCTTATTCTGGGTGTAAAAGGAGGAAATGTTATTAAAAGCTTAACAGTATGAATATTAATAACAATAAATAATAATAAACTAGGAAAACCAATGGAAGATCTATTTTTGAATGCCTCATTTGAGCTAACATTTTATATACATTAGGTCATCTAATCCTCACAACTTTTTTTAATGGAGTTAATGGAAATTGTGCATCTAAATAAGATTACAACTATCATAATATATGGCATGATCTGATTGAGTTTGAAGGGATCCTTAAAACATGAAAAAACTACAACATGTTTTTTTTTCCATATTTAACATTTTAATAAATTAGAATACATCATCAAATTCATGTCTATACTTAATGGGTCAGTGTATCTACTCCTCCTAAATTCCTTATCAATTCCTAAAAGCAATACATGTATCTTAGGACTGAGAAAGTAGCAGAGAGTTCTTTCTCAATTACATGTAAGAGAGACAGACATGCAGTATTTTCTATGACTGAGGTCAACATTTGCAATTACTAACCTTTGTTTATTGCATCAAACTCTATCAATGTTAGGAGACATATCATTTTATTTGTTTGTGATGAGATTGCATCAGCACAAGGCAGAAGACAAAAGTACATATGAATGAGAAGGTGAAAAAGCCCACATACAGAACAGGATACCTCAATTTTGTTTCTTTCTGCTGTGGGTACAGAGGTAAATTTGGGATACATGATCTCTAAAGTACTTTTTAGCTCTAAATCCAATGAAGATATGTCATAAAGTACAAAACACTGCTTAAATACAAGCACCCCTATCTTTTAAAAACTTACTTGTAGATGTAAGATACAAGAATAGTGTATACTTTAAGCAGTATAGACAATTCCTGCTACAAAACTTAAAGCGTTATTCTTACCAAAACCCAGAAGTAGGATTATAAAAGTATGTCTTAAAAAATATTTGTACGCAGGGGACCTGTGTGGCTCAGTCAGTTAAGCATCTGACTCTTGATTTCAGCTCAAGTCATGGTCTCACAGATCATGAGTTTAAACCCATGTGGGGCTCTGCACTGACAGTGCAGAGCCTGCTTTGGATTCTCTCCCTCTCTCTCTGCCTCTGCCCTCCACGCTCTCTCTCTCTCATAATAAATAAATAGCATTTAAAAAATATTTCTAGGCTTTATACATACATATATATATATATATATATGTGTGTGTGTGTGTGTGTGTGTGATATATGTGTGTGCATGTGTGTGCGTGTGTGTGTGTATCTGTAGATATATAATAGAGATGTTTATATATTTGTAAGCACAATAGAGATGTTCTTGCCTTGGGGTAGAATAAAATATGGGAACAAAGGAGAAAAGTAAAGGGGCTCTCATGTACAGAACTCTGTTTATTAAGATTAGAACAACCCCCCCCCCATGCCATGACAACCACCAAATCTAATTAGAATGCCTTCATTGTATTTCTGCCTGAACTACTATTTAACGTTTCTACTGCTAGCAGTGATTGAGAAATAATATGAATTAAAGCATGTTAGATCAAATAGATAAATGTAGGTAAGACTACAAAGGGAAATGAAAGATTGATATAAATTATATTCATTTATTTTAAATGCTTCATTTTGATAACCTACTTTCTGCAAACTTATGTGTAGTTGGACACCCAGTAAAAAGCAAGATTTTAAAAGTTGTTTTACAGCCTATTTCTTCTTTATGTAACAAATTATACATTTATTGTTCTTGAGTCACAACTACTAATATTCTTGACTTCCAAAGCACTTTGAAAATTTCAGTGACAAATGCTTGGCATTGACTTCATACACCAAAGTCTTCACTATCTGCCTAAAATCTATTTTTGTGGGGTTTGTGGTTTAGCAATTTAGGCTTCCACATCTGGATATTTCCCAAGAATTGGAGAATGTGGCCATTAGAAAAAAAAACTCCCAGCAAAAAATCCTTCTTCTGTGCAGTTAGATTAGAAAGATGTGCTTCCCTTAGAAAAAAAAAAAAAAGTGTGTTAACTTATGGAGCTCTGGATCAATGATTCCTCCTTTCTCTCAATTACTTCTCATCATCCATGACATCCAAGAACAATAGGATTTTAATAAGAAATTGATCACTAATTATAGACTATAACAGACACAAAAGGAAGCACATTAATAGATGTTTAATAATTACTAGATGTTTAAAATCTGATAAAATTGAATACCAATTCTTGAAAAAAGAAACATTATGAAATACTGGGCACAAATTTTGTCTGAAATCCATAGCCTACACTCTCCTGATTGGTGAAACTCTAAAACCAAAACCAAACATATTTATGATTTGGAAATTCTGATCACAGGGACAAATCATGAAATGTTAATAAGAAGTAGAAATATTGGAAAGAATGATGAAATCTTATGGGTTTTTTTCAATAACTTTTTTCCACATCAACAATAACTAGTTAAGGGGTAACAACAGGAAAAAAAATAAAGCTAAAGTAGAAAAATTTAATAAATAAAATTATTCCAAGAATAATTTTAATAATGTTTGCATAGGACCAATATTAAAAAAATATTTTGTAAAGATACTAACAAGTATGTATGTTTTAAAATGTTTGAGAGAGAGAAAGCAAGCATGAGTGGCAGAGGGGCAGAGAGAGGGAGAGAGAGAGAATCCCAGGCAGGCTCCAAACTCTATCTCACCAACCATGAGATCATGACCTGAACCAAAATCAAGAATCAGACACTTAACTGACTGAGCCAGGCACTCCCAACAAGTATATTTTAATAGAAAACAGAATCCTGGGGCGCCTGGGTGGCTCAGTCAGTGGAGCATCCAACTTCAGCTCAGGTCATGATCTCACAGTTCATGGGTTCAAGCCCCGCATCAGGCTCTGTGCTGACAGCTCAGAGCCTGGAGCCTGTTTTGGATTCTGTGTCTCCCTCTCTCTCTGCCCCTCCCCCACTCACGCTCTGTCTCCCTCTGTCTCAAAAATAAACAAACATTAAAAAAAATGTAAAAAAAAATTTTTAAAAAGAAAATAGAATCTAGATTTTTCTAAATCTTAGAAAAAATAATTATAAATATAACAATTCTTCTCAAGATTTATTGGTTCGATGTGATAGGAATTATAATCTTAATGGGCCTGTTTTAATGGGCCTACAATTCACATAAAATAGAAATAAAATGTATTTGTGTGTATGTGTAGGGTAATGTGTGTCAATGTAAAGAGGTATATACTCTATACAGTTAAGGTAATTGCAACAGAAAAGTAATAAATCAAGAATCAAAAGACAAATTGTTTGCCATTATGCCCTAAAGAATGCTAAAGAAGCAAAGTCAGCTTAATCACGTTTGAAATATGAGAAACTCTAATGAAAATGCCAAGAATTAATTATTAAACGGAATAGCTAGGTATTCTCCTCCAAACTCTTCCTTTTATTAAATAAATGGACTTTGAATTCCCTCACAATAATTGTGTTTAAAAAATGTAATAATAATAAGGGATAGACTTAAATGAAATAAATCCTGGCATGTTTAGAGTGGTTATCTCAAGGCTGGAAGATTAAGAAGTAGATTATGTTTATGTCATTCTTTACATATGCTCTTGCATTTTACAAATGTTTTCCAATGATTATGTTTTCTTTTTATTAAAATAGGAAAGAAAAGAGAGATTGAGAGAGAGGAAGGAAGGAAGGAAGGAAGGAAGGAAGGAAGGAAGGAAGGGAGGGAGGGAGGAAGGGAGGGAGGGAGGAAGGGAGGGAGGGAGGAAGGGAAGAAGGGAGGGAGGGAGGGAGGGAGAGAGGGAGGGAGGGAGATGTTGGGGAGGAACTACACTGAAAAATTCCCTTTATAAACTTGTGTCACCTAGCTGAACTGGCCATTCACTGATAACTTACAGAGCTATAATATACTATGTTCTAATCCCAAAATGAAGGATGTGTTTGAAATCCTGGTCTTTGGTATTCTGAGCATTATTATTATTACATGATCCCACATTGATATGCTGCAGGTAGTGTCCTCCGTAACAAGTTCTATGATTATGGGAAATTTATTTAAATCTTCCGGATTTCCATATTTTCATCCTTAAAATGACTGAAGTGACAGTCCATTTCTAACAGAGTATGGACTTGCTTTTTATCTTTTCTAAAATAACTATGATTGCTACCAATAACTTAGATATTGCTGCTGATGCTGTTAAAGACAGCGATGATGATGAAAACTACCCTTTACTGAGCATTTACTATGGGTCAGACACTGTTGTAAGCAATTTTACTAAATTAACTCATTTAATAAGTACAACAACTATTTTACAGATTGGAAAACTTGGCCTCATTTCTTCTATGCTACTAAGTGGTAGAGCAAAGATATGATCCTAAATAATTTTTCTCTAAAGTCCAAACTCGAGAGCAAGCCCTAATCAATGACATTGGCCCTAGGCTTGTATCAGTTTTTCTGGCTCTTGTTTTATGGCACCTGCACACATAATAAAGTTAACAGAGAAACTGCACTCATTGATTCACTTCCAATGAATTGCAAATACAAACCCAGTTAAGTGGATTTCCTGAGTCTATTCTTTTACCTAAATTACCTAAATAGCTAAATAATTTCTCAGAATACTGGAAAATTGATCACTAAGCATAATTGTAAGTTTATATAGTTTTGTTGTTGTTGTTGTTGTTGTTGTTGTTGTTGTTTTACCTTTATATGCTATAGAAAGGCTGTAGCTTTGTTCAAGATAATGAAAGTGCTCATATCTGACACTTTTAGCAGGAGAACCTACTGTGTAGAAAGGCATGATTTGTGTGCTCAGGATCTCTCTTGGTCTGCTAAAATGCTGTCAGTTGCCAGACATTCTCAAGTAACTGTGCCTTGATTGTGAAATAGCAGTTATTTAAGTTGGTTAAAAGTAATAATTAATATAAGTGGTTGAAGCTACACTGACAGCAATAATGACCAAACTGTGTGCATGTGTGTGTGTGATTTTGTTTTACAAGAAGGTACAATAATTTCATCCTGAAACTGGACCAAAAGTGGATCAAAATTCTTAAAACTTTTTAAGGATCCTAAAAGCCTTCATTTACGGGAATTATAACTTTCAACACTTAACTTATTACATATTAAAAGTGAAAAACTATTAAAATTTATGTTTATTCAATCATTTGTAAATAACAATGATGAACGCACTGCCTGTTAACCTAACATATCTTGGTATTGTTTTGAAAATAGCTTTCACCTCTCAGACCCCTGAGCAGGAACCACTGTCCTCACAAGTAAAATGTCAGCTTATTTTAGACTATGAAAGAGAAAGCTTGGAAAGTAAATTTTATTTTTCTTGGTATATAATACCTAAGTCTATAAAAAAAAGTGACAAAAGATGTTAACTTTGTCAAAGTTCACTTAATTTTATAAGCGAACATCCTTGGTTTACTGACTAATCCCTTTCAAATGTTATTTTTTACCTGCTTTAACTAATGTGCCTCAAAAGCAAAGATCCCATATTTCACCAGAATACTTTTCTGTGCTTTATGCTGAATTAATTATGCCCTTTGCTATTAAAGAAAAAAAGAAAAAAGTTTCCTCACTTACGAAAGATCTAGAGTTCTTTATAATCACATTACCAGCCATATTTATTTTGTTAAATGTTTTCTTGTCAATGTGATTAAATAGGTAGCCCAGTGCTGTCTCTTCAGGCACCAATAATACTATCCTATTAAGTGTCCAAATTTCTTCTGATAAATATTTTGAGTTTGTCTTCCTCAAATCAAATCCTAAATATGTAAAACAAATAAAAATGTCAGCCTTATTCCAGAGTCCGTTAGAAAATTGCTAAGTATTTATTCTTTAACCTTACAAAAAAGAAAAATGCTAGCAAGAATTAGAAAGTTTGTTTGCTGGGCTACTATTTTAAGTGTTGGGTGGGAAAATCTGTCAAATCAAAAGTGACCAGCCACTTGCCTATGTTAAATTTGTGTATAAATTATTATTAACATATATATTTTACAAACTGTATGTATTTTACAAATTCATATGAAATCCCTAGAGATGTGTCAATGTTATTGCTGGCTATCACTATGTCTTACCTGCAGAAATGACGTCAAAATTCTTCTAAAATATTCTCTACCATTTAGGAGAACCCTGATCCCCTCCATTCTGATATTTTGGATTACATTAATAAATAAACCACAGCCATTAAATCTCTGTCGTCTAAAATGAGATGTTCATTTAGTACTTGCACCAAGGCTCTGGTACAAGCTTTAGGTTAGAGTTGTGTCTTCAAACGAGGATAGTCTCAGAGCCTTTTGGGAAATGACTGTATCAGGTACTTCATACTTTTAGGATTTCTGAGCTCAAATCAACAATAAAACTTTTACACTGTATCAGTGGACTGAAGCTTTTCAGAACTCATTTTAATATGGAAACAAACAGCTTTATGAAACAGACTGTTAACCAAAGATCCAGCAGATGAAGACTCGATTACATACCACTGAATGAGCTGATGAGGGACATTTTATTGTGTTTATCTGTCTGGAATATGGTTGATGTTGTTTCAATGTCAAAATTGTCTGGATACAAAATGATGCCTTTTGTCTTTGTACTTAAGTGATCTTGAACCCCCTTTTATATGCTTTTATGAACTAAAATAAAGTATTTTAAAATTATATCTGACCCCTACTGATCTCCAGAATTTCTTACTTAATCTTACCTTTTATTATATTGGCAATATAATTATTTATTTAGGATCAATGAAAATCAGTCCTACATTTACCAGGACAGAATTGAGAGAAATCAATTGTACAACCAAGACCTTGTCTGGAATATTATATTTGAGAATCATGCTCATTTAATCAGGTAGGACAAGGCGCTTTTAAGAAACAAAAAAAGATTAATTCATGTTTAGAGCCAATGCCAACAAAATCCTCTCAGGGGAAGTGATCTGGTACCTGGTTTACCCAGTACCTGGTCTGAAATGGATCCAGACTTACAGAGATTTTCTTTAAAAAGTCGCTTCATGATAAACCATGAATACTAGCAAATTTGGAGAAATTACAAAGGGAGGCATCCATCAAAATTTACAAGTATACCTGGTAAAATCTAGTGGAATTTCTTGGGCTTAGTATTCTTGCCTTGGGAGAGTAAATTATACAGGCTTTTAAAAATCTGAGATTCCTTATAAAAACTTCCAGAGAGAATTTAATTTATGGCTTTGGTAATATCAATATCTTAATTTTATTACCTCAAGGAATAATCTTTGAGATTTTATGATCAAACTAGGGGACTTGGTCAAGAAAACCTGTGAGACTTTAAAAGAGGCATAAAAGATCACTGGATATCACGCTCAGAGCACTGCTTAAGATGATATGCACCTTTCATTGTGTTTGACTCATTTCATAATTTAGCAAATTGTGGAAAACAAAGAGTAATGCAAATAACTCATGTCCATAGAAATACAAACAAATTTCATCCAGTGGAGTGCAATTCATTGTTGCTCCATGGATACTGTTCAGATTCACATCAACTGGTAAATTCATTTCAGCATTCCTCAACACACAAACATATACGCATGTGTATAATGTGTTCTTTGAAATCTCTTTTGAACTAGTGATAATATCTTGCTAATTCCCTCATTAATTAATTAGTTAAATAAAATCTTAAAGATGTACCCATTAAAACATATGCAACAACTTTAGAGATCATTTATCCAGATGACCGTAGGAGGCAGGAGAGAATGGGGTATATTTTAGAAGATAAAATTACATGTGTAAAACCCCTATAGCAGGAGAGAACAAGATCTTATTCAAGAAACTAGAAGAAGGGCGGGTACTTAGGACAAAAAATATAAGATAAGTCTGGAAAGGATAGGCAAGATCCTAACATGTTGGAAACTGCAGGCTGTATTTAAGAATTCCTATTTTCATTTGAATTGAACATTCAATTCTCAAAAAAAAAAAAAAAAAAAGAAAGAAAGAAATCCATTAAAGTGCTTTAAGGTAGACATGGGGAGATGGATTTTAGATAATTAGATTTGATTTCAAAAAGATGGCTTTCTACATAAAATTATGGAAAATGGCCTGGAAAGGAGACTGTAGAAGCAGGTTGTTATAGAATAAGTGAGCTATAATAGAAGCTTGAAAAAAAGTGGTGATAGTGGAGATAGAAATGGGTTGAGAGATATTCCTAAAGAAAACAATTAACGAAGACAAAGAAACAACCTTAATGTCCATCAATGGATGAATGGATAAAGAAAATGTGGTACATATAAATAATGGAATATTATTTAGCCACAGGTAACGGAGGGCAGGCAAAATTGGTGGGCAAAAGTTACAAGCTTCCAGTTATAAAATAAATAAGTCACAGGGATGTAATGTACAATATGATAACTATACTTAACAATACTGTATTGCATATGTGTAAGTTGCTGAGTGCATTTTAAAAGTTCCCATAAAATAGAGGCAGGTGCCTGGGTGGCTCAGTCGGGGGGCATCTGACTTTGGCTCAGGTCATTATCTCACGGTTGGTGGCATTGAGCCCCACATTGGGCTCTGTGCTAACTCAGAGCCTGGAGCTTACTTTGGATTCTCCCTCTTTCTGTCTACTCATGCTCTGTCTCTGTCTCTCAAAAGTAAATAAAAATGTAAAACAAAACAAAACAGTTCTCATAAAATACATTGTAACTAGGTAGGATGATACATATTAACTATTCTTACTATGGTGATCATTGCATATTAAGTACAAATATTGAACTGTTATGTTGTATACCTCAAATTAATATATGATAGGTCAATTATATCTAATTAAAAAACTAAAAAATCCACTCATTATTATTTTTTCTAGTTTTGATATTAATATACTCAAATTTTCTTTACAAAATAATCCACTGATAAATGAGGACATTTGTTCATTTATTACTTGAGGAATATTGTGTAATTTCCAATATATATAAGTATACTTGGATATACATGAATTAACTTAGTTTTGGAAGTGTCTTTGATTCAATGTTTGTTTGTTTGATAGGGAAGGAACAGGAAAAAGAGGAACAACTGGCAGGGGTGCCTGAGTGGTTCAGTTGGGTTACACAACTTACTGCTGATGTCAGCTCAGCTCTTGATCTCAGGCCAAGAGCGATATTGGTCTCCCCAGTGGGCATGCAGCCTACTTAAAAAAAGAAAAAAAAAAGAAGAAAAGAAAAACAGAATTGGCAAATTACCTGGCAATGTTTTTTTTTTGTTTTGTTTGTTTTTTGTTTTTTAAGGATTAAAGCATTTACAAGCTTTTTCTATCAACCAGCAGAAAATATACATTTATCAGAATATGGAAATGATGTGAATTGTCTTTTTACTTTCTAATGATGGTGTTTGTGGAGGGAGGTTAGTGGGGACATGGTGCTGACATTAGTGGGACTTCCAGTCAGTCACAGAGAAAGAAAACAGGCTCCAGTTTCATGTAACTGAAGAAGGTGAGGCTGGGAAAGTTGTGTTTCTGAGCCATGAATGCAGCATTACCCACTGCACAGGAGCTTGAGGTAGGAATACAGCTGGCAGCTTCACTCACCTCTACCACCACCACTTGGAATCATTATTGAAAAAAAACAAAACAAAACTCAAGAACTCACAAATGTATTTATTTTAGAAAGATAAATCTTGAGAAAGATTTCACCCTCTATATGTAGAAAATATTTTCATCCCAATTTCTAATATTTCCATGCAAGAGACTGCCTTGGCATTTACAGAGTTCTCAAGGTATGTCAAGAGATTAGGGCTAGAAGGATTGTGTTTATTCAGTTAGGGGAATGGCAATGAGCATAAGAGAGAGAATATTTCAACTGATCTGCGTCATGCTTTGAATTAAGAATCCTGTGTCTACAGGGTTAAGTATGAAAATACATGTACTTACCAGAGATTCTAATTCAAAATTTACTTTTAAGGATTTTTGTGATACCTTTTTTATTAAAAAATGTTATTACTCCCATAGATTGTTTATTACTTACATAAAGCAGAAGGCGACTTTATAATTGAGGAATCTTGCAGATAACCACCTTAATTGATCATTCAATTTCCCCCAAAATGGGACAAACTGAGATTTCTCCCCCTGACTGATGAACTGAGAAGGGCACATCATCTAAGTAGTAATCCCATTAAAACATATTTAACTAGAATCTAAGTCATGAGGAAAACATCAGATAAATCCAAATTGAAAGATATTAGGTCTGGAGTTTTAAAATATCAATGTTATTTTGAAAATGCTGGAAAAATGGGACACCTGGGTGGCTCAGTCAGTTAAGCACCTGACTTCAGTTCAAGTCATGATCTCAGGGTTCCCTGGGTTTGAGCGCCACCCCCCTCCCCCCCCCCCCCCCATCGTTGGGCTCTGTGCTGACAGCTTGTGGAGCCTGGAGACTGCTTCATATTGTGTCTCTCTGTCTCTGCCCCTCCCCCACCGACATTCTGTCTCTCTCAAAAATAAATAAACATTTAAAACTTTTTTTAAAAAAAGAAAATGGTGAGAATCAGTAAATGCAACGTGTGATCTTGGTTTGAACCTTGGAATAAAAACAAAACAAAAAATGTAAAACTACAAAGAAACAACAACAAAAGCAGTTACAAGGACATTATTAGATAATGGGGAGGAAACTGAATTGGAGATACATTTTGGATTACATAATTGAATCAATGTTAAATTCTGTATTTTAATATATGTGGTTATGTAGAAGAATATTCTTGTTCTGAGGAGATGCAGGCTAAGTCAGTTTGGGGTGACATGACAGGGTGAAAGGAAGATCCTATGGCAAAGCATTAAAAACTGAAAAATTTTGGTGAAGAGTTTCTATGCGCTCATTGTGCCATTGTTTCAACTCTCCCATAGGTTTGAAATTTTTTGAGCACGAACTTGGGAAAATAAAATAGCTAACCCGTTATGTTTCTGGTGCATAGTTGTTAGATAAAAATCAGTGCCAGGTGATTTTATGCAGTTTTAGATACATTGTTTACTCTGAGAACAAACCTAAAAGCTCCATGCTTCTTTACAGATGATAAAATGGAAGCTCTAAGCAAGCAAAAGCTGTAAGTCAGTTCTACATCTCTGGACTCCAATGCCATTGATCTGTACACTATTCAGAAGATAGGCTATGAATCGGCAAAGATCCTCACAAACACAGTGAAATTCTTACCCATGAACTTCACTTCTAAAAACCAGAGAATGTCCTCAAAGAAAGAAACTTGGGTTTCATGTCCGTGCCTTTTTCTATTGCCCAATTCATCATTTTTACTGTTTTTAAAAACAGCACTCCTCAAGCTCTTTTTACATAAACAATAAATATCCTTCTTAACATCTGACTCAGTTCCTCCCAGAATTCTTAACGGCATTTTTCCTTAAGTCCTCAACTTCAAGTTTCCTAGTGAGTTTATCTACTAAAATATCAAACACTTTTCTCCAGTTTAAATTTCTCTGTGGCCTACCTAATTGATTTCTCGAACGCAGCTAACAGCCACGTAACCTCTTGTGTCCACCCTGCAGTTATTATTGTGTTATCCATATAGGCCTTCCCTAGGGGGCTGCTCCACCACTAACATGAGACCTCACCATTCTCTTTCCCAAGGATTTGCTGTACACAGCCATCGGCACGACAGAAGTCAGCGCTGTGCAGCCCGCTGGCAGAATGCTTTGTTGCTGCTTTTTTCTTGCCATTTTGTAAATTCTACTATAAAACTGATATATGTAATATAATCATTTTTTTTTACTATTTTCAGCATGATGCTAGTGTGTGTGTGTGTGTGTGTGTGTGTGTGTGTGTTTCTTCCTCTTCTTTTGCTTTTTCTTTTAGGACTTATTCTGAAATAAGTTTCTTTAATTTTTTTAATGTTTATTTATTTTTGAGAGAAAGAGCATGAGCGGGAGAGGGGCAGAAAGAGAGGAAGAAGACACAGAATCCAAAGCAGGCTCCAGGCTCTGGGCTGTCAACACAGAGCCAGATGTGGGGCTTGAACTCACGAACCGTGAGATTATGACCTAGGTCAAAGTCAGACGTGTAACCGACTGAGCCACCCAGGCGCCCTGAAATAAGTTTCTGAAATACAAAGCAGATAGAACACAAATAGCTTTCTAAATTAACTTCTTAAAATTTTTTTAATGTTTGTTTATTTTTGAGAGAGAGAGAGAGAGCACGAGTGGAGTTGAGAGAGAAAGAGAGAATCTGAAGCAGGCTCCACACTGTCAGCACAAAGACACACATGGGGCTCTAACCCACGAACCGTGATATGACCTGAGCCACAATCATGAGTCAGGTGCTCAACCAACTGAGCCATCCAGGTGTCCCTAAATTTACTCTTTTTTAAAATAGAGGATTCAGCTTGAACATCACATGATTTCAGAATTCAAGGCTATCTACATTTATCTGAAGACCAGGTCAAATGGGCTCATTATAAGTCAATGTGGATGGACTGTTTGATGTGTGGCTATGAGAACAGGGAACATCTTAAAGGAAAAGAGTAGAGCTGACTCAAAAACAGAAGCTGTGTCTTCCAAGAGTGACTCACAGAATAGAAATGATATGGCTCACCCCCATCTCCCCTGGCCCATCTCCTGTGAACTCAGGCCTGACCCTTGAGAGAGCAGTACAGTAAATGGATAGAAGTCATTTCTCTATCATTCCCGTGGATACCGAGTGCTGCCTCAGCACTGGGGAAGAGCTACTGGCTGAAGCTAAGTTGGCAATGGCGAATGAGTGAGATATTGATGATGACAACAGTATCCTTGCCTAATAGCAGCTATTCTGGAGACAGCATAATCTCTTTAGGGCAAAAAATGTACACCACTGGCCAAGGTATCCATGATTTTGGCCTTAGGCAATAGCAGCTTTCATTTGGCTTCTATGAGTTTAAACAGCATCAGTGGAAACATATGCAGACATTAGTGTGATCCTTTTAGTTACTGGCAGTTAATGGAAGCATCATCACAATGGACCAGTAGAGGAAAAAAGAAAAAAAAATCGCATTCCATATTCTGGCAGAAAGAGCAGTTCCCAGAGTACATACGAGGTCCCTGTGGACGTCCCAACAATGAACTTAGAGACAATTAGACCTTCCAGAATTCCTACATACTGAATAGAGGCCTGGGGGTGGCGGGCAGTCTGATATAGAAATAGTATGGTTGACCTCAACTTTCATCCTATTATTACCTCAAGTTGGGTACAGATATAAATGTTAAGCTGTTTTTTACCAGAAAAGGGAAAAACAACAACAACATATTTTAATGGATGCCTGACACAATGCTGTTTTAACTTATACTTTCTTCTTGACTAATACTTGAAATCATACCTTCCTGTGAAGAAATTCTTAGAAATAGCACAAAATGAAACCAATCGTCAAAAATCTGGGATCCTGAAGATCTGGGGATAGAACAAAAGAAAATATAAAACACAGTAAGGACAAAATTTACTATGAACTGATGAATTTGGTTTTAGATACACCCATTGTAATGGCAACATGCTATTTATTAATATATTAAATAATCAGGCAAATAATGTAGAGACCTATGAAATGGTAGATGCTACTTGAACAGAAGGAAAGAAGTATTCCCAGCATTTACAGCTAGGAAAAGATGCATTGTTACTGAAATAATAACGAGGTACTGGCTCCGTTCCATAGGTAATAAAATCTACCCAGGCATCCATTCACATCAAGGGCCTCATAAAGATACAGTGACCATGAACACCCCAAAAGACCACCGGAAACACTTGCTGGTGAAACAAAGAGACTAGCAAATGGAGAAGAATGCCACCTTGACACAGCAGAATGGTAGCTGTAAGGTTTTTGTGCATAGACTGAATGACTCTAGGGTCCATCCTGAAGACAGGCCCTAAGTGAGACGGTCAGGGTTTATGACATGAGAGCTGTGGATCACAAGCACAGAGGCCTGGGTGCTGATGCGTAAGCCATCAATCTTGAAAAATAAGCTGCTTACTCGGTTCACATTACAGGTTTCCTCCTCTATTTGAAAGTAGAGAGTTCCTCTGAAACCTTTTGTAAGTAAAAATGCCATAAAATAGAGAGTATTCCCTTACTTTCTAAAGGTTTACATCACACCGCTTCACTTTTAGGAAAGATCTACATTAGTGCCTGTCTGTGCTAACCAAAAGAAATCTAAAAAGGATTTTTACTTTTACAAAACAAAGCTGCTACCATACTAACATAAGTTCCTATCTACGAACATAATATATTTCACCCATTTATTCAGTTTTCCTCTATAACTTTAAGGATATTTTGTCATTTAAAAAAATAATTTGCATGTTTATTTTCATATTTATTTTATATATTTAGTTTTTTTATATATATTTAGCTTTTCCGATTTTGCTATTTCTTTAGATAGGAACTCACTTTTTCCTTTAATATTTTCTACCTATACATTCTTGATGTTTAGAAAAGGTACTAATTTTAACTTTGATCTTGTTTCAGTTATCTCATTGAACTTTTGTGTCCCTTCTAGTTGTTTTTATGTTATCTAGGGAGTTTTACTATACTACCTGGAAATATTAGTACATCATCCAGAAATAATGATGGTGTCATTCTTCTTTAACACTTTCTCATCCTAATTTGTCTTCTTGGTGTTGAACTTCCAAGACAGTGCTCAAGAGTATCAGGAACAAGGGACTTATTAACATCTAGAGTATTAACTATCTGCATCTTTTCCCTACCTTCTCTCTTCCCATAATGTAAGAACTTCATTAACTAATTTTCATTTTCCTTCCTCCACTTGCCATCACCCATGTTTAATTCAGAGTTTTGCATTGAGAAAAATCATTTTATCATTATGTACCAGAAAAGTATTAGTCATAGTTATGTATTTGCTCTTTTCTAGTTTTTTTTTTTCTCAACCTTCTTTCTCATGTTCTCTATGCTTTTTAATTATTATCCTTATTATTTTGTCTGAGTCCCACCTTTAGACTTTCTTTCAGGTACAGCTTTGTACAATGAAATTATCGGAGTCTTCACATTTCTGGAAATGTCCGTTTTGCTGTGACATTTAATGTTAGTTCAACTACATACGGGATCCTAAGTCTAAAATCATTGTCTCTGCAGACTTTGAAGACATTCCCATTGAGAATTATTCTCTGATTCTTTTTCATTTATACAGATTTAATCTCATCTATGCTTATCCCCCACACACACAAATATCTACAAAAATAGTAGGTACATTTGCATCTTTCTTTGAGAATTTCTTTATTTTTTAACTTGATTTTCTTTGCCATCCTCAAACCCCTCTAATTTTCTAACAGTAGACATTAACAGAAAAACCATATCAAACCTCTCAGAAATGTAAGGACAGTTGGAAGTTACATCGAAGCAAAAGTTAGAGTTCTAGATGTCAGCTGTAAAGGAATAACTTAAGTCAGTAAGAAGTGTTGTCTTGAGTGAAGGGATGAGAAGAGCTGAGAGCCAAATGTTGAATCTGGGGACAATCCCATAGCTGGGGAGAAAAGAGCTTTACTTTATACATGTATTGGTAGCTGATAATCTTTTTCTCCTCTATCCCATCAATATAATAATATCCATGTTTGGCTGACCAGGTGAGAAATTCTCTGCAACCAGAAGTACATTGTGTTTGTTTATCCAGCAGCTCATTTTCTCTGAAATCCTTGTTTTATCAACAGCTCTGAGAAGTGATACTGAAGCTTTCAGTCTCAAATTCAGTGATTTATTTGATAATACAAAAGTTTATTTTACTATGATCCTACAAAGGCTTTGCACATATAATTGATAGAGTAGTTTATGTTTTAAATATTTTCCTTGAAATATTAGACCTATCTGTCAATTTAAAGAACTATATGAAGAAAGTTACTTTTTAACATTATCATATACTTTGTGCATTTTAATAATTTATATTGTTGCTGCAATAATTATAATACATACTGAGTATAAAAACAATGAAAAATGATCTAAACAAGAAGCAAATAAAAATAACTTGTGTTCTATTATCCAGAAATAGATACTAGAGTATTTTGGTGCATGTATTTCCCACTCTTTCTGTAAGTCTAATTGTAGTAAGTATTGGAGAAAGGAAGCTTATCCAATGGCTTAAGACTGCATTTGAAATCATCTTTTTCTTTATGTTCTGCTTGCTTTCGAAAATGTTATTTCAGTTTAGTTTAATGAGTCTTAAAATACACTTTATGTAAAGAAAAGGGACTTTCAGAAACTAAGGGGTACTTCTTTTCCAGACACTTCTTTGCTTGGATGCGCTAGATGAGGCAGTGACTAAGTATCTCAATGCCCTTGCTCCTTACAGCATGGCCTAAGGATGTGATGAGTAGCATCAAAATCACCTGAGGTCTTGTTAAAATTGTAGACTCTGGGCCCTATTGCAGAGTGACAGAATTAGGATCTGCTCTTTAGCAATAAGCCAAGGTGATTTTTATATACATGGAGTTCTGAGGAACTGTTTGTTATCCAGCAATAGCATCTGTCAGGCTTTCCCAGCTCAAGGCTCTAGCTCTCCCCATGCTCTGCAAACACCAGTCCCTGCCCTGCCCTGCCCCTTCCAGCCCAAGGACAGCAATAGCTTCTCACTCTCATTACTCCCTGGGTTCGAGCTCCCCCATTCTTTGTGGATTCTTTCTACCCTATTCATACCACCATACATATCTGCTTGGATAATCTCCTTAAAACACCTGTCCTGGATACCCTTAGTTTCCCTCCAAGAATCTGACTGATCACTTCCTGATAAGTAGGGCCTGGTGATGTGGATAGCTGGCAGAATATTTCCTGTATCATATTCTTTCTCAGGCCTTTCTGAGAAAGAGGCCTTTCTGAGGCCTTTTCTTTTCAGGCGCCCCATGAAATTCTGAATTCATGGGGCGCCTGGTGGCTCAGTTGGTTAAGTGTCTGACTCTTGATCTCAGCTCAGGTCATGATCTCATGGTTGGTGAGTTCAAGCCCCATATCAGGCTCTATGCTGACAGCACAGAAAATGCCTGGGATTCTCTGTCTCCCTCTCTCTGCCTCTCTCTTTCTCAAAAATAAATAAATGAACATTTTATAAAATTCTGTATTCATAAAATTCTATTTCATCCATTCTGCCATACTTAGTCTCTCACAACTTGTCAAGTTATTCTGAACTCTAATTTGGTTTGGTGATCTGTCTCCCAGTTTTGCCATTTTCAAGTCGCCACAGAATTATGCCCTGTAGGCTGAAAATGGTACAGCATAGACATTCCTCATCAGAGAGAATTTTCTGGCAATATGTTAGAATTTATCATGTGTCCATTTGTCCTTTTTGTGTTGAGAAAATATCTTACTTAATCCTTGTAATGAACTCATTGTAGATACTATTAAAGAAGAGAAAATTCAGAGGGGAGGTTACATGACTGTCCTGAGATCATACATTTGGTAGCCAGCAAGGCTTTCTGATTTCAGAGGCCATTCTCTTAACAGTAATTGAATATTGCGAGCCTACACATTTGTCTGCTACCTCCAGGTAGATGTTTTCAGCTGAAGTCTGCTAATTTCTGAGCAAAGACATTATAGTTCATCTTTGAAAATACAGGAAATTCCTAATCATTCTAACAATTTGCTCTATAATCAGTCACCAACCTTATGTTCAAAGCCATTCATTCTGCTAGAAATTCATTTCTCTCTTCAACAGACATATACTCCACCAAGGACACTAAACGCAATCCTGCATAGCCACGAATGTGGCTGTGGATTAAACTTAATTTGCCCCCTAGAATCAAGTCCTCGGCATGTCATCGGAATGTGGGGGGACTGCAGACCAACAGGGTAACATCATAACTCATTCATTCATCCTGGTCTTCCCATTCATCTGGCTGCAGTTTCCTGTTAGATCACTTACTCTTTAGGTGCTCACAAGATCGTTGTATTTTTATAATGCTGGCAGTCTCATGTCTCCTAAGGTACAACTAAATCACAGGGCTTTTTTTTTTTTCCAGGGTTGAAGGAGTACTGTTTAGTTAGGATCCATTAGAGTCAGGATTAGTGCTATATTCCAGGAGCTTGCTGTCATTAAAATATCATGTTCAACCAACACCCCAATGCAAAGGGTTGTAATTAAGCACCACCAATGACATCACCTAAGAAGACATCCTAATCTACCCCAGTTTAAATTCAAACACCTTGCACTTTTTCACATTTTGAGGTAAAACATTTAAATTCCTTTTAGGTGTCAGACATTGCTAAGTGCTTTCATATGGATTTCTACATTTAAACCTAGTCACAACTTGTAAAGCAGATATTCTTTTCATTTTCATGTGGAAACTGATGTTTTTCATAAGCACAGAGCCAGCCTATGTGATTAGGAAAAAAAAAAAAAATAAAAGTCAGACAATGCAATGATGTGGACAAAGAGGAATTCAACTATACTCCTACTGATTGTAAAAGCAGAGCTAACATAGAGAACTATTTATTAATATTCAGGAAAGTTGAAGATCACCTATCCTAATACCTGACAAGTTCACTACCATTCATACATTCAGAGAAACTCTCTGACCTCTATGCATGTACGAGAGGGTCCAACTGCAGCCTTTGTTTAGCCATGGTAATATGAAAATAACTTCAAATCTCAACACAAGATACATACATAAAGTACGCTTACATGCAGAATTCTATAGATATTTTATGACACCTTATGTAGAGTTTGACACTTGCAAAACTTTAAGATATATTTCTGGCTTCTAACTATATCTGTAGCAAACTATTAAAATATTCAATATGGGATACTGTTTACCTCTGAGGGGAGAGGAAGGAGAATTAATACATAAGAGATATACAAATAGATTTCAACCTTATTATTAGAGGTGAGTAGTGGGTACTCATGTTCTGCTGAGTTAATGTTATCTTCTCTAATTTTAATACAAATAAAGGATAGAGAAGTAGTACGAAGTACCAAAAGCTAATATATATATATATATAATAATGAGATACCATTAAAAAATGAATAACACAGACACAAATGAGCAAAATTGGGGAAATCTGAAGACCAGTGGATTGAACCAGTATCAAATTCCTGATTGCAATATGTTGCTATAATTTTGTAAAATATTACCATTGAGGGAAACTGGATAAAGCATATTCAGGATGTTGCTGTGTAATTTCAAAAAAAGAACACATACGAGGTCTCAATCTGTATTTATGCATAAACAAACCATCATCAATGATATTAATAAAGTTTACATGGAGTCTGCACCAAACAATTTTAATATAAAAGTTGACAAATAAACAGAATATTTCGAACCTGGTCATGTGCCATCTCATAATAATCTGTGGAGCCTGCTTAAAAAACAGAATCCCGGTCAAGACTCAAAATTTCTGAATTGGAATCTCTCAGGATAGGGCTAAGTAATCTACATTTATATAAAATTTCTATGTACTGTTGCCATACAACAAAAACTTCATGGGGCACCTGGGTGGCTCAGTTGGTTAGGCATCTGACTTCGGCTCAGGTCATGATCTCATGGTTGGTGAGTTCAAACTCCACGTTGATCTCTGTGCTGACAGCTGAGAGCCTGGAGCCTGCTTCAGATTCTCTCTCTCTCTCTCTCTCTCTCTCTCTCTCTCTCTCTCTCTGCCCCTCCCCCACTCGTGGTCTCTTTCTCTCTCAAAAATAAATAAAACATTAAATAAAAAAATAAAAATAAACTTCAGAACCAATTATGTGAATATTTGAATTATTTCTGTTGACTATCACAATTTATAAAATTAATCCAACTGTAGTGAGCACTTCATACATATGTCACATTTTAAAAGTATAAAATCCATTCCCCTTTAATCTGATAGGTTATTTTGTGTCTAACTGGGCATAGATAAATACATATATGTAACCATGTGAGACCACTAAGGCTACTACGTTATTTTGATCCTAGGTGAGTTTGAAAAATTGAAGGGACAACAGAGTCCCCCCCAAAAGAGTTCATTAATTGCTTCTCATCTTTGTGAAAAAAGAACTTTTGTTCGTACAGTACAACTTATGCACGTAAAAAAAAAAATTTGTTGCTGTTATGTATGAGACAAAGGACTCTCATTTTGTTTCTGGTAAATAAACAAATTATATTATCTATATCTATATCTATATCTGTATCTATATCTATAGATAAGTGATGATGAGGGATTGTTTTACTAAATAAATGATGATGAGGGATTGTGGGGCAAGCTGAGGGCAAAATACAGGCTGGCACACCCCATCCCCCACCAGGTGGAATATGTGTGATATTCCTTGGACACTCCTGGCTATCCAAGAACAAAGGAAAGGGGTTTAAGTGTTTGTCACGGTAATGTGGGAAACTAAAGCAAATGAAAAATTAAATTCCTTTACTGACTACAGCCCACTGACAAGTCCTTGATACTGGCAGAGTGACCTCCCTTCAGGAGCTCAGCTGCCTGGATGGATGATGACACTTTCCTAGGGGCAAAAGAGAACCTTAGCTTAACATTATCCCAACCTCGAGGATCCTGTAAGTGTCTACATCCTTTAACTCAACTGCCCCAAGATATATGCTGGCAATCATGCTTCAAGCTTATGCTTCCCCCCACCCCTGGCCCCAAATACATCTGAAGGGACTCATGACTGGGCTTTTATTAAACAGTAATAAGTGGCATTTCCCTAGGAACAGCTAGCCCCTCAAGGTCCTGGAAACCTTGCTCCCAAAATATCTTACAGACTTACTCTATCCGTGACCCTCTCCCAACCTGTGGGTATACAATGAGTTACCTGTCATGACCCAGCGCAGCTCTTCCTGCCCATGGGTCCTGTCCCATACTTTAATAAAATCACCTTTTTGCACCAAAGACATCTTGAAGAATTCTTTCTTGGCCATTGGCTCCAGACCCCACAAACCCCTCCATCACCCCAAAACTTCATCAAATGAGACCTCTGAAACATAGTATGCCAGGTAGACAGAACTTGGAAGACAGTTTCTAAAGCACCTTTTAACCAGACCAGGGAATAATTAGGTTTTCCTACTGGCATTCACACTAATAATCCGAGGTGGATGTCTAATTTTGATGTCTTTCCATATCCCCAAACTATTTTGAGATCACCTGATTTTCACCAGCATCCAGAGCTGTCTTGCTGTGCTAATGGAGAGTCATGTGGTCCACATCAGGGGGTAGTTAAATACAGTTGCTCCTGCTGCTTCTCTCATTGCCCAATTACCTGACTGACTTTTGGAAGTTATAGCTCATGGAATCCTGGAACTGGGCACACCAGGGCACTTGATCAGACAAACATGATTTCCCAAATCCAGAAGTCACACTGCAGCTCCGGCTGAGACTGAAGAGTTGCCAAGCTCCTGAGATGATTTAGCCTAGAGGATTTTAAGTAGCTTCAGGAAATGCAAAACTTCCCGTTGATTTGAATGGTTCTTGTCACTTTTTAGAACACCTGGCACTCAAATATTTAAATTACAATTCCAGTTTTAATTTGAAGGAACCTAACAATAAGCTCTTTCTACTCCCAAAGTACTTTAAGTCTGACTTTTCTTTAATTTTCTAAAAATGCAGATTTGGGAAATGAAATTAGCAATGCAAGGTGAACCTAGTGTGAATTTTACTGAAGATTATGCAAATGCAGGAAATTATAATTCTATCAGGATGTCATTACACGTGTCTACTTAGACACACATTTTCTGCTATGTTTAAGTTAAACAAAACACTAAATGACTATGTAGTATGACATCTCATTAATATGTTTCCATTCACATCTGTGCCTTTAGTATAAAAAAAAAAACTGCTTCAGTGATAAGAGATTAGGTCCTTTAATTAGAAACAAATGACAAATCACTGTTAACCCCATGTGATGCTTTCTAAAACTTCCATCAAATATTCCTCTTTAAACATTATTAAACACAAGTTCCCCAGATCTACTTCCTAGAAAGTGCCATTTAACAAAACCCAGGCAGGATGTTAATACTGGGGCCGAATTACAGGTTGCCAAAGCATTTCCTGTGAGGCGATTGACAGGGGATCATTTTGTTATGGGGCCACCTCCAGTGTGTTGTGACAACCGCTCATTACACCTCTGAGCGCAGCACTCAGCCGTAGGTTCCACAAGATGCAAATAGCTCCAAATGGGTTCAATTTAGAGTGAGTGGATAATGTATCATTCACTTCTCTAAGGTAGAAGCTTTTAATTTTCCAAGAACAAGGAAGAGAGGGAACATTGCAGTTTCCGGAAATAAAGATTTAGTTAACCAACAACGCCTGAGAAATGGAGTCACAATAGCAATATCTGTTACATTGTACATAAAAACACTTCACCTGCCTTGTTTTCCCTTGGCCCAAACCAAAACGCCAAGTGGTCAAGTGAGCATCACCTCTCAATAAATATAATTATCCACTTAAGAGCTCAGTGTCAAAAACCAGTAACCTCTAAGTGATGGTGGGTTTTTCTCTTACAAAAGGAACTGCTTACAAAGCTACTATAGTTAATTATAATAATACTCAAAAAGTGTTTAAAACACATTTTGATATGGAAAAAAATATCATGGAAAGCTTTTCACAGTTGGACTTTAATATTTTAGTGTGCTAGCTTTTATACCCCTCTGTGATTTTATTCCCACTGTTCTATTACTGATTTTAGTAAGTGTTACTAACAATGGAATGCAGCAAGTCCCAACTCCCAGCTATTTAGGAGAGAGGTATGCTAATATGGATTGAAAAAAGTCAATAAGCCCATTTAAGAGTCCTGTGTTTAACAAAGCCACAGGAGAAGCCAGGGGGGCTACAAAACAGGCCTGCAAGAAAAGATGGCTGTTTTCTGCCATGAGTACATTAATGAGGGGAACGTTCTCTGCTCTAAATTGCCAGCATCACTCTAGCCACGATTACTAAAGTCTTCTGGATATTAATGTCCTTTGTTTCAAGCACTCTACCAAGACATTAGTTAAAGGAAGTTTGTTACTCTTTTTTCCTAAAATGAAGCTTTAAAGTTTGTTTTCTAGCAAAGACAGTGTGCATACTATATTTGTATTGTGAATATACTTATATTCATAGAGAAAGAATAGTTGGGGACATGATACCAGGAAACACTGGTAGGAGAGAACAAAACTGGTACAGAGAACAGAAGGCAGTCACTGAAGTGTGCATTATCAAGCAAGTTGTTTACTTCTGCTGAGAAACTCTGGGGGTTGGTATAGGGGTGCCTCAGACCCATGGAACAAGGTAGCCTGGCATTTACAGACTTACTTCCATCAGTCATCGGCTGGTCGCTCTTCCTAGAGTATAACGATTCTCCAATACTTAGTTCAGTTAAAAGAAAAATCAAAGGACTGGGACTGTTGGATTTATATATACTACAGTCCCTTCTCTCTTTAGCAAGTCCCTTAGTGTGTTTGGGCTGCTATAACAAAATACTATAGACTAGGTGGCTTAGAAACAACAGAAATTCATTTCTCACGGTTCTGAAGGCTGTGAAGTCCAAGATCAAGGTGCCAGCAGATTCAATATCCGGTGAGGGCCCATTTCCTGGCTTATAGGCAGCCATCTTCTTGCTGTGAACACACACAGTGGGAAAGGGCAAGGGAGCTCGCTGGGGCATTTTATAAAGGTAGTAGTCCCATTCATGGGGGCCCCAACGTCTGAGTTAATCATCTCTCAATGATTCCATCTCCTAATACCATCACACTGGGGGTTAGGATTTCAACATAAAAATTTTAAGGCATCACAAACATTTAGTCTATAGCAGTAATAGAATGCATAATGTTTATTTAGTCATGAAGCTTTCTGGACAGATATTATATTTCCCAGTCACTCTGGACCAAGTTTTATCTAATGAGATGTAATTGTTGAAAGTTGACCTCTGTGCTTCAGAGCCAAACTATTACATGAAGACAGAGTTTGGGATAAAGAGAAACGATAGCTTTAATGCTTTGCCAGGCAAAGGAGGCCGCAGTAAGCTGCAGCCTTCAAAAAACTGCAAGCCTGCCTGCCCAGAGGGGCTGGGGGAGTTTTATAGGGAAATACAGGATCTAGCTGGTTTTGACAGGAATCATGTACTTGTTGCCAGCCTCCTTTGTCATGTCTTTAGGGTGGTACAAGGTTCCTAAAACAAAAGGCTAAGAAAGAAAGAGGAGAAGTTTGTGCAAGAGAGGGAAAAGGTTACTTTAAAATGAGCTTCCCTGAAACATTAGTGCAGCCATTTTTATTTTTGTTCATCTTTATGCTTTTAAGCAGTTTCATAATCAGAAGTGTTTGTGCAACTTCTGAGCACTGGTCTAAAAGGAAGGAATTTCTCTGTCTTCAATTTGGCTTCCTTTCTACTAGCTGGAATGTGGCCCTAAAGGCTGGAGCTCTAGCAATCATCTTGGACCATGGGATAAAATTTTGTGATAAAAAGAATTATGTTCTAGGGAATTTGTCTCCAGACTTCTTTTAAAGATAAATACTTTTCTATCTTATTTAGAAGTATTACTCTGGCTTTTCTGTCACAAGCAAATGAACTTAATGTCACATGTTAGTTATTATTTATAATGGCCTGAAAACCTATAAAACACCTTGTACAAATTTCATAAAATATATACTTCTATGTAAAAATATTAAATCATAATAAAAAACAATATATTGAATAAAAAGTTCACTGTAAAAAAGTAAATTTTCCCTAATTTGGGGTGCCTATGGCTCAGTGACTTAAGGGTCTGACTCTTGGGTTTCAGCTCACATCACGATCTCGTGGTTCCTGAGTTCAAGCCCTACATCGAATTCTACTCTGACGGTAGATGACAGTAGACAGGATCTGACAGCCTGTTTGGGATTCCCTTTTTCTCCCTCTCTGCATGCTCCTGCTCATGCTCTCTCATTCTCTCTTGCAAAATAAATAAATATTTTTTAAAGTAAACTTTCCCTAACTTAACCTATAGATTATGTACAATTCCAGACAAAATTCAGAGTACTTTTTAAGCTTTATAGATTCTTTTTTTCTAAGTTTAATATATAAAAGAAAAACCCAGAAGTAACCAAAATACTCTTGAGAAGGGAAATTTGATGGGTTCACCCGAAGTGGGGCTCTAACTCACCTGATGTGGCGCTCAAACTCATGAACAGTGAGATCATGAGCTGAGCCAAAGTCAGATGCTTAAGCAACGTAGCCTTCCTGGTGCCCTGTAAATAAATTTTTCTTTTAAAATTAGAAGATAATTTTCCATACCAAAAAATAATGGTTAGTATCCAGGTTACTCTTCTATATTAACAGTAAAATCAACCTACCCATTAGGAGAATTGGCAAAAATATAAAAAGGCATTTCACAGAAGAGGAAAAAGTAATCAATATATGGAAAGATGTTTAATGCCATTAATCATGCAAATTAAAGCCTTAATAACAAACCCTTTCAAACTACATTATCAAAAATTTTAAAGTTGAACCAATCAAAACTTACACACTACAAGTGAAAGTGTGAACTGAAACTACCACTTTGAAAACAATTTGCAATACCTAATAAAGGGGAAGAACTGTATTCTTGGTTCTTTTTAATTTATTGCACCTAAATATGATAAAGAAATTCTTTTTTTTTTTTTTTTAATTTTTTTTTAACGTTTTATTTATTTTTGAGACAGAGAGAGACAGAGCATGAACGGGGGAGGGGCAGAGAGAGAGGGAGACACAGAATTGGAAGCAGGCTCCAGGCTCTGAGCCATCAGCCCAGAGCCTGACGCGGGGCTCGAACTCACGGACCGCGAGATCGTGACCTGAGCCGAAGTCGGCCGCCTAACCGACTGAGCCACCCAGGCGCCCCGATAAAGAAATTCTTAGTATACTCAAAGACATGTTTAAGAATATTCATAGTGGTTGGGGCGCTTGGGTGGCTCAGTCAGTTGAGCGTCCGACTTCGGCTCAGGTCATGATCTCACGGCTTGTGAGTTCGAGCCCCATGTAGGGCTCTGTGCTGACACCTCAGAGCCTGGAGTCTGCTCTGGATTCTGTGTCTCTCTGTCTCTGTGCCCCTCCCTTACTCATGCTCTGTCTCTCTTTCTCTCCAGAATAAATGAAACATTAAAAAAAAAAAAAGACCTTTCCAAAAAGAATATTCACAGTGGCATTTTTTGTAACAGCAAATAAGAGGAGACCATCAAAGGAAATAGCTACTGATGTGATCATACAGAATACTATAGAGTAGAGAAATTGATAAAGTATAGTTACAAACAGCAACATGTATAAATCTGTAAATATAATATTGGGGAAAAAGAAATAGCAAAAGAATACATACAGTATGATTCCATTTATTTAATATTCAAAAAAATAAAGAAAAAACCAACAGATTTCCACTTCTGCCCATAAATTTATTAACTGCAATCATTCCATCATAAAAACTAAAAATATAAAATATATGGAACTCTTTTTTACAGATATTTAACAAGAGGCTGTAAAGAACTATGGTTCCTTGGAGAAAGACAACAAATAAGGTAAGCCATGCAACTGCCCAGGTTACTAACAGGATTCAGCGTTCAGACCATATCAGAGAAGGAGAATATCAGACAGAACCTGGTAATCTCACTGAGGTAAGGAAGCAGACCTATGAGTAAGAGAGACTGAGAAGAAAAAGTTGTAGAGAAAAATGTTGAAAATGATGACACTAAAGAGCTCCTGAAATGTTCAAAAGGCTCTCACTGAGTGTCTTTGGCTCTGAACTAATCTGGACATGTGTAGTATAAAAACCCACAGAACGAGGGTACACCTAATGATTCCTGAAACCAAGGAAAGGCTAGGAGGAATACTTGCAGTTATCACTAGACAGAATGGTGAAACCTCATCAAAAAGTTAAACATTGGCTAGAATCCTTAGAAGCATTTTCTATTAATGGAACTAAATTAGCTCCAGAATAAATGCTGGACTGTCCTTTCTCTAATAAAGCTCAAAAAAGAAGCTTCAAAGGATCAAACTGATCCATTAGTAAGTTAACTGCATGCAAGAACAAAGCTTAGCACTCTTTAAAGGAATATTACAAACATCAGCTTTCAACAATATAAATTTTAGAATGCCTGGCATCCAAAAAAGAAAAAAATATATATATTACTAGGAATCTAAAGAAGCAGGAAAAAATCAGTTAACAAAACCAACCCAGAGATTAGAGAGGGGATAGAATTAGGAGACAAGAATCTTAACCACTATCATAAAGGTTATAAGAAGATGTTTAGGACAACATGTATATAAAGAGGGAGAAAGAATAAAAATACAAAATGTTCAACTAAAGATGAAAACAAATATATCAAATGGAAAACCTACTGGATGGGATTAACAGAAGTTTAGATACTGCAGAAGGAAAGAAGAGTAAATTTGAATTTGACATAATTAGAAATTATTCAAAATGAAATACAGACGAAATGAACACTAGAAAACAATAAACAGGGCATTAGAGACCTTAGGACTGTATTGGTTTTCTACTGCTTCCATACAAACTGCCAAAAACGTAGTGGCTTAAACAATACAAATTTATTATGTTACAGTTAGAACAGACCAATACTGGTCTCACTGGACTACCATTGAAGTGTAGGCAGGGCTATTTTCTTCTAAAGGCTTTAGAGTAGAATCTGTTTCCTTGCCTTTTCTAGTTTCTATAGGTCACCCTTGTTCCTTCGCTCATGGTTTCTTCACTTTAAGCCATCAACAGTGGGTTGAGAATATCCCTCTGACCCTCTTAGTGGTCACAACCACAGCCAGAAAAGTGTGCTTTGCTTGTAAGGATCTAGGTGAAATCAGACCCACTCAGATAAACCAGGACAATCTTTCCATCTCAATGTCCTTAACATAATCATATCTGCAAAGCCCTTTTCACTATGTAAGGTAACATATTCACAGGTTCCCAGGATAAGGATGTGATCATGGCAGGGCAACATTCTTCTGAGAACCAAAGGATGCAAAAGACGATCGTCTAGTACATGTGTAACTCAGGTCCCAGGAGAAGGAATGGCAGATAAAGGATATTTGAAGAAATAATCATCACAATTTTTCCAAATTTGATGAAAACCAGAAATCCACATATCCAAAAATCTCACCAAAATTCAAGTAGAATAAATAAAAATAAAACCATGTAAAGACATATCAAATATCAAATTCCTATGTACAGTGACAAGGAGACACTCTTAAAAGCATCCAGAGAAAAGAGACATTTTTATATGTTTTATAGACACAGACATAATAAACACAGATCAAAGATTAAAAAAATAACAGCAGACTTGTTTTCTGAAACTATGTTTGGCTAAAGGTAATGGAATAACACATTTAATTTTGGGGGTAGGAGAGGAATGAACAATTGTCAACCTAGAAGTCTATAATTAACAAACTATCAAAAGTGAAGACAAAATGAAGCCTTTTTCAGAAAATAAAAGCTGAGAGAATTCACTACCAGCTTACCAAACTATAAGAAATGTTACAGGAAACTCTTCCATCAAAAGGAAAATGATACCAGATGGAAATTTGAATCTGCATAGGAAATAATGAGAACGACACATGGTAAACAAGTAGTAACATGCAAAACATTTTCTCTCATTTTAATCTCTATGAAAGATAATTAACTATTTAAATAAAAATAATAGAAATGTATTTTAACTTTTATCATCTGCAGGTAAATATGTTATAAAAACAGAAAAGAGAGGAGATATTAAAAAGGAGGTACATGTTGAAAGTTCTTTCATTCTTTGTGAACTGGCATGATAGTAATTAAAATGAAAATTGGTTTTGTTAAAGCTAGAGTACCACTGAAACCATACAAGGAGGAATAGACAATAATCTAATAGTGGAGATAATATATAATCATAAAACACTCAAACAATCCAAAAGAAGGAAGGAAAAGAAGGAAAAGAAAGAAAGGATATATTGTATAAACAGAAAACAACAAAATGGTAGATTTTAATTTAAGTTTATTTATTTATTTTGAGAGAGAAAGAGAGAGAGTGAGCAGGTGATGGACAGAGAAAGAGGGAGAGAGAGAATCCAAAGCAGGCTCTGCACTGTCAGTGCAGAGCCCAACAAAGGGCTCTATCCCACACACTGCAAGATCATCACCTGAGCCAAAATCAAGAGACAGGCACTTCACCAACTGAGCCACCCAGGTGCCCCACAAAATGGTAGATTTAAATATAACCGTATCAGCAAATACACTAAATGAAAATCATTCAAATATTTCAAAGGACAGAAAATTTCAGATTGAATAAAATATGAGACTAAGCTATAAACAAAGTTTATACAACATATATATATATAAAGATGTGCTTAATATTTGTTAAAAATAACAGGTTGGAAAAAACATACCATATGACTAACCAAAAGCTGAAAATCTATAATAATGTTATAAAAATACGTTTCTTTTTTTTTAATGTTTATTTATTTTTGAGAGAGTGCAAGCAGGGGAGGGACAGAAAGATGGGGACAGAGGACCCAAAACAGACTCTGTGCTGACAGGCTGACAGTAGTGAGCCCAATGTGAGGCTTGAACTTGTGAACTGCAAGATCATGACCAAGCCAAAGTTGTACGCTAAATAGACTGAGCCACCCAGGTACCTCAGAAATTATTAAACAAAAATATTAACAATAATAAAGAGGAACTTATTATCATGAAAAAGGGGTCAATTCATTAAAAAAAAAAAACCCATAACAATCTTACTTGTGTATGTACTCTAATATCAGAATAAAACAAAAACAAAAACAAAAACAAAACATGAGGCAAAAACTGACAGAACCAACACAAGAACTAAACTTGACAATTATAGTTTGAGATTCCAGCACTCTTTTCTCAGGAATTGGTAGAACATATAGTCAAGATCATGCAAGAATAGAGAAAATTTGTATAATATATCAACTAATTTCACCTAACTGATATTTTGGAACACTAGACCCACAACAGCAGAATATACATTCACAAGTAAACATGGAATATTGAGAAAGATAAACCATATCCTGGGACGAAAAGCAAGGCATATAATATACGTTCCGTGAACACGCTAAACACAAAAAGAAAAGAAAGAAAGAGAAAGGGAAAGGGAAAAAGAAAGGGAAAGGGAAAGGGAAAGGGAAAGGGAAAAGGAAATAAAAGAAAAAAGAAAAGAGAAAAAAAGAAAAGAAAATCAGTTAAAAACTATCACGATAATCCACAAATGTATGGCAATTGTATAATGTACTTCTAAACAAACCAAGGGTCAGATAAAGAAATTAAGTATTTTAAATTAAAATAGAAAAATAATATATCAAAATGAGGAGAATGAATTAAAACAATTAATTTGCTGGGCCTGCCTGAAGTACCACAGACTAAGTGGCTTAATCAAGGTATTTATTTTCTCACAGTTATGGAGGCTAGAAGACTAAGATCAAGAGTTTGGCAAGGGGTTGGTTTCCTCTGAGGCCTCTCTCTTCGGTTTGGGGATAGCCATCTTGATGTTCATTTGATCTTCCTCCTCTGCATGTCTACCATTCTGAAACCACTTACAGTGTGTGATTTTTTTCCATACCACCAAGCAATTCTTCTCCAATAATTGCTCCAACTAGCTGTTCTCCATTTCAACTCTACTCAATTCTGACACTACCTAGAGATAGTGCCAGATCCCACAAGTTAAGGACTCAATCCTACAAGACTGCCCCCTCCCTCCCTGCACTTCAGAAACCAATTGCAAGTCCAGACTGTCACATGTGTTTCTGACAGACTGGCTAAAGATTGGAGGTTCCAGTGACCGCTGCCCCCCGCACCCCCCCGCCCTCCTTAGGTTTGATTAATTTGCTAGATCAGCTCACGGAACTCAGAGAAGCATTTTACTTATTAGATTACCAGATTATTATAAATGGATACAACTCAGGAACAGCTAGATATAAGAAATGCATAGGCAATGTATGAGGAAAGAGTGAGGAGCTTCCCATACTCTCTCTGGATGTGCTACTCTCTCCAAATTTCCACATGCCCACAAACTCATAAGCTCTCCAGATCCTGTTTTTGGGGAGTTTTATAGAAGCTTCATAGACACGATTGATTAATTCATTGGTCATTGGTGACTGAACTCAATCTCCTGCCTCTCTCCCCTCCTTGGATGTCAGGAGGGTGATACTGAAAGTTCCAACCCTTTCATACAATAGGTGGCACCCCTATTAACCAGCCCCCATCCTTAGGTATTTTCCAAAAGTAACCTTATTAACAACAAAGAATGTTTTATCACTCTCATCACAGGAAATTCCAAGAATTTTAGGAGCTTTGTGCCAAAAACAGGAGTGAAGACCAAATGTATATTCTTATTATAAATCACAATATCACAGTATCTGTGTCCTAATTTCCTCTTCTTATAAGGGTACCAGTTATACTGGATTAGCATCTACCCACATGATTTCATTTTATTTTAATAACCACTTTAAAGGCCCCATCTGTAAATATGGGGTTTAAAATTTCAACATATGAATTGTGAAGGGATGGTAATGGGAACACCCTAAACCCTTAATACAATGTTTACATTAAAAAAAAGAACTTCTATGGGGCGCCTGGGTGGCTCAGTCGGTTGAGCGTCCGACTTCAGCTCAGGTCACGATCTCACGGCTCGTGAGTTCGAGCCCCGTGTCAGGCTTTGGGCTGATGGCTCAGAGCCTGGAGCCTGCTGCCGATTCTGTGTCTCCCTCTCTCTCTGCCCCTCCCCCATTCATGTTCTGTCTCTCTCTGTCTCAAAAATAAATAAACATTAAAAAAAAAAAAAAGAACTTCTAAAAAACAACAATCTGAGCTTCCACCTTAAAGAAATCAGGGAAGAAAGATCATATTAAAAGAAAAGTAAGCAGGTTGCCTTTTAGGTTTGTTGATTGTTTCTTTCGCTGTGTAGAAGCTTTTTATCTTGAAGTCCCAATAGTTTATTCTTGCTTTTATTTCCCTTGCTTCTGGAAACACATCTAGTAAGAAGTTGCTAGGGCCAATGTGAAGAGGCTGCTACCTGTGTTCTCCTCTAGGGTTTTGATGGTTTCCTAAAAGGCTATCTTTGGAATAGGAGAAGATATTTGCAAATGACATATCTGATAAGGGATTAGTATCCAAATTCTTTAAAGTACTTATCAAACTCAGTACCCAAAAATCAAATAACCCAGTTAAGAAATGGGCAGAAGACATGAATAGGCATGTTTTCCAAATGACACATGAAAAGATGCTCAACGTCATTCATCATCAGGGAAATACAAATCAAAACTACGAGATATTACCATACACCTGTCAGAATGGCTAAAATTAACAACTCAGGAAACAACAGATGTTGACAAAGACACAGAGAAAGGGGAATCTTCTTACGTTGTTGATGGGAATGAAAATTGGTGCAGCCACTCTGGAAGACAGACAGTATGCTATGCAGGTTCCTCAAAAAGTTAAAAACAGAACTACCCTACAATTCAGCAATTGCACTACCCAAAGGATACACAAATAATGATTTGAAGACACATACGCACCTCAATATTTATAAAGCATTATCAACAATAGCCATATTATGAAAAGAGCCTAAATGTCCATTGACTGATAAATGGATAAAAGAAGATCTCTCTCTCTCTCTCTCTCTCTCTCTCTCTCTCTCTCTCTCGGAATATTACTCAGCCATAAAAAAGAATGAATTCTTGTCATTTGTAATGCCATGAATGGAGCTACAGTATATTTTGCTACACGAAATAAGTAAGTCAGAGAAAGATAAATACCATATGATTTCACTCACATGTGGAATTTAAGAAACAAAACAGATGAACATGGGGGGTAAACAAAAGAGACAGGCAAACTGTAAAACAGACTCTTAACCATAGAGAGCAAACTGAGGGTTGCTGGAGGGAGGTAGGCAGTGGGGTGGGGGGGAGGGCTAAATTGGTGATAGGTATTAAGGAGGGCACTTGTGATGAGCACTGGCTGTTGTATGTAAGTGATTAAATCAGTAAATTCTGCTCCTGAAACTAATATCACATTATTTGTTACTAACTGGAATTTAAATAAAAACTTGAAATAATGAAAAGTAAAGGAGAAGGAAGGAAATAATAAGGATAAGTGTAGAAATTATCACAATTGAAATCAGACAACAGGACAGAAATAATCAATGAACTGAAAAGCTTAGTATGTTAAAAGATCAATGAAATTGATAAACTTCCAGCCAGATGGAAGGATTTTTTTTTAAAAAAAGGCAGCAAAATATCAGGAATGAAAGATGGGTTATCACTATGGATTTAGGAAATTTTAAAAAATACATATATAATTACCATATAATATATATTATATAAATATATAAAATTGTATATATAAATTTTATAACTTAAAGGGAATGGGAACTCTTTGAAATACATTAATTATCAAATCTCACTAAGGAAGAAACAAATAATTTGAATAGCCACATAGATTGATTAATAGATTTTTTATTGAAGTATAGATGTATTTCTATTTTTAATTTTTTGAGGAACCTCCATACTGGCTGTACCAATTTACATTCCCATTAACAATGCACAAAGGTTGCCTTTTCCCACACCCTTGCCAATATTTGTTATTTCTTGTGTTTTGGATATTACCATTCTGAGTGGTGCGAGGTGATAACTCACTGTGGTTTTGATTTGCATTTTCCTGATGCTTAGTAATGCTGAGCATCTTTTCATTTGTCTGTCGTCCATCAATATCTTCTTTAGAAAAATGTTCAGATTCTCTACCCACTTTTTAACTTTCTTCTTTTCTTTCTTTCCTTCTTTCTCTTCCTTCTTTCTTTATTCCTTCCTTCCCTTCCCTTCCATGTTGAATTGTATGAGTTCTCTATATATTTTGTCTGTATCATTTGCAAATATCTTCTGCCATTCAGTAGGTGGCCTTTCCATTTTGTTAATGGTTTCCTTCTCTGCACAAAACCTTTTAGTTTGCTAGAGTTGCAATTGTTTATTTTTGCTTTTGTTTCCCTTGCTTGAGAAGACAGATCCAAATATATATATATATATTTGGATGTTTGAAAAACCAATGATCAGAAGTTTACTGCCTCTGATTTCTTCTAGGAGTTTTATAAGAGTATGGTCCAGTTTCATTCTTTTGTATGTAGCTGTTTTTCTAACACCATTTATTAAAGAGACTGCCTTTTCCCCATTGCATATTCTTGCCTTCTTTGTCATAGACTAATTGAATATATAATGAATATATAAGCATGGGTTTATTTCTAGGTTCTCCAATATGTTCTTCTGATTGATGTGTCTGTTTCTGTGCCAGTACCATACTGTTTTTATTACTACAGCTTTGTACTACATCTTGAAATCTGGGAGCTTTGTTCTTCTTTTTCAAGACTGCTTTGGCTATTCATGGTCTTCTAATTTGAGGATTGATTCTAGTTCTGAGAAAAATGTTATTGGTGTTTTGATAGGGATTGCATTGAATCCGTATACTGCTTTGTGTTGTATGGACATTTTAGCAATATTAATTCTTCCACTCTATGAACATGGTATATGTTTCCATTGTTTGTGTCATATTCAGTTTCTTTCATCAATGTCTTATAGTTTTCAGAGTACAGGTCTTTCACTTCTTTGGTTAAATTTATTCCTAAGTTTTTTTTATTTTTTCTGATGTTATTTTAAATGGGATTGTTTTCTTAATTTCTCTTTCTGATAGTTCATTTTTAGTGTATAGAAACATAACCAATTTCTGTATATTAATTTTTTATCCTTCAACTTTACTGAATTCATTTATTAATTCTAAAATTTTAGTGGGGTCTTTAAGGTTTTCTATATGTATTATTATGTCATCTGCAAATAGTGACAGTTTTACTCCTTCCTTACCAATTTTTATGCTTTCTGTTTTTCTTGTTTGATTGCTGTGGCTAAGACTTCTAATATGTTGAATGAAAGTGATGAGACTACACATCCTTGTCTTATACCTGATCTTATAGGAAAAACTTTCAGCTTTTTACCATTGATTATGATGTTAGCAGTTAAGTTTGTCATATATGGCCTTTATTATGTTGAAATATGTTCCCTCTATACCCACTTTGCTGAAAGTTTTGATCACAAATGGGTGTTAAATTTTGTCACATGCTTTTTTTGTATCTCTTGAGATGATCATCTGATTTTTTCCCTTAATGTTATTAATGTGGTATTACATCACACTGTTTCATTTGTGGATATTGAACCATTCTTGCATCCTTGGACTAAATCTCATATGTGGCATATGATCCTTTAATATATTGTTGAGTTCAATTGGCTAACACTGTATTCAGAATTTTTGCATCCATGTTCCCCAAGGATATCAGGCTCTAATATCCTTTTTTTTTTTTTAATCCTTTTGTCTAGTTTTGGTGTCAGGGTAATATGACCCTGTAGAGTAAATTTGGAAACATGCTTTCCTCTTCAGTTATTTGGAATAATTTGAGAAGGATAAGTATTAACTCTTCTTTAAATGGTTTGGTAGGATTTGCCTATGAATCCATCTGTTCCTGGACTTTCATTGGGAATTCAATATCATAAATAATTATGGAAATGCATATGTAAACCACAATGAGATATCACTTCACACTCAATAGGATGGTTATTATTAGGAGAAATAGGAAATAAGTTTGGGTAGGTAGGAGAAACTTCTGTACTGTTGGTGGAAATGTAAAATAGTAGAGCCACTGTGGAAAACAATACGGGGGTTCTTTAAAAAACATTTAACATAAAATTACCATATGATCCAGCAATTCAGCTTCTGGAAACCTACCCAAAATAATTTAAAACAAGGACTCAAACAAAAATTTGTATATCCATGTTAACAGCAGCATATTCACAATAGCTGAAGGTAGAAATTACAAAAGTCCCTCAATGGATGAATGGATAAACAAAACGTGGTATATACACAAAATGGAATATTATTTAGCCTTAAAAAATAGTGTTGCAACATGAATTAACCTTGAAGACATTATTTTAAGTGAAATAAGTCAGAAAAATAGGAAACATATAATGGTTTCAGTTAAATGAAGTATGTAGAATATTTAAAAAAGAATTTTAATGTTTATTTAGTTTGAGAGAGAGATGAACCAAATGTGAGTGGGGGAGGGGCTGAGAGAGAGGGAGACACAGAATTGGAAGCAGGCTCTAGGCTCTGAGCCCTTAGCACAGAACCCAACGCGGGGCTTGAACTCACAAGCTATGAGATCCTGACCTGAGCCAAAGTCGGAGGCTTAATCCACTGAGCCACCCAGGCACCCCTAGAATATTCAAATTAACAGAGACAGAAAGTAAAATGGAGGTTACAAGAGGCTGAAGAAAGAAAGAAAGAATGGAGAGCTGTTGTTAAATGAGCACAGGGTTTCAGTTTGGGAAGATGAAAACGTTCCAGAGATGGATGGTAGGGATGATTGTACAACAAAGTGAATGTACTTAATGTCACTGAAATTAGACATAAAATAATAAATTTTATGATATTATATTTTACTACCATAAAGAAAATCTATAGATTCAACACAATCCCAATCATATCTATACAGGATCTTTTTGGTAGAAATTTAAAAGCTTATTCTAAAATTAACATGGAAATGCAAAGAATGTAGAATAGTCAAAACAATTTCAACAAAGAAGAATAAATTTGGAGTACTTCATTTACAAACTTATTATAAAGCTACAATAATCAAGTAAAGGTGGTATAGTATAAAACAAACACATAAATCATTGAAGCAGAAGAGGCAATCTGGATATTTCCAAAAAAGGAGCCAAGATAGTCAATGGAAAAATGGTAGTAAATTCAAAGGCAAAAAAAAAAAAAAAGGAAATCAAGAGTGCTTTGAAGAACTGGATGTCCATATGGACAAAGGAAATAAACCTTGATGTTCACCTTGAGCGATATAAAAGAATGATCTCAGTGAATCATGGATCTGAACATAAACACTAAAGCACTATAACTTATAGAAGAAAACAAAAGAGTAAATATAACCTCAGAAAAAGTAATTATTTCCAAGATAAAAAATATCAACCAGAAGAGAAAAAATGTACCCAAATAGGGCTTTCTCAAAAGTAAAACCTTCTGCTCTTTTAAAGATGATATTCAGAATATGAGAAGGTAAGGAAAAGACTATGGGAAAATATTTGTATATCACATATCTGATAAATTATTTTTATCTATAGTATATTTTAAAAACTTCTAAAACTCAGTAATAAAAAAACAAACATGACTAAAAACAAAATGTACAAAAGATTTGACATTCATAAAGCAAATATATAAACTGTGCTTAAATATCATAAAATATGTTAAACATCATTACTACTTGATAGAATTAAATTAAAATCTCAATTAGATATCACAAACCCACTAGAATGGTTAAAATGAAAAAGACTACGAGGATAATGTTAACTGCTGTCAAGAATTTGGAGTAACTAAAACATACATTGTTGACAGAGGCAAAATGGTACAGATACTTTGGAAAACAATTTGGTAATTTTTTGTTTTTTATTTTAAGTTAATCTTATATTTTCCATGCTACTCAGCAAAACCCCTCCCAGGTATTTACCCAAGAGGAATAAAAACATATGTTCATAAACAAATAGTGTGAAAATATTTATAGTATCTTTATTCATAACAGCTAACCTGAACTAAGCAAAGTGTCTATCAACTAATGAATGGAGAAATCGAAAAATGAATAGTATATCCATACAGTGGAATACTACTGAACACTTTAAAAGATGTACTGCTGATAAACACAATATGAATGACTCTCAGAAGTGTTATATTAAAGCAAAAGAAGCCAGACTATGTACTGAATTAGTCCATGTATATGATATTCTAGATATGGCAAAACTAGAATAACAGAAAGTTAATCAAGCTTACCAAGGGTCCCTTTGGGAGCAGAGGATTGTTGACAAAGAGGCTCAAGAAAACTTTTCATGGTGAAGGATACATTCTACATCTTGACATAGTATAATGTATTGACTGTATCAATCAAAACTCAGCAAACTACAAAATTAAATTGGGAGACTTCCATTATATGTAAAATATACCTTGAGAAAGCTGATTGAAAATAAACATGTTCTTTTTGAACCATATATATGTGGCAAAATTATAAAGAATGCAGGGTATTAATTAACGTAGATGCACAGTAGTGGTAACTGGGACTGAGGGAGGAGGAATGCAGAAAGTCTTGGTGATTTCTTATTTGTAAATCTGGGTACTGAGCACATAGAAAGTCACTTATTTTTTATTTTATTTCATTTTTATGTTTGTGGTTAATTATGCTACAGGGACATGCTATCTACACTCTTTTGACAGTGAGACATTTAAAAAAAAATGGAAAACTAAATAATAAAAAAAAGATTAACCTTCTAGAAATGGATCATACAACCAGATAGCATTATTCAAGAAAAAAATACCTCAAAAAATGTTTTGATGGAAAATGCGGTATGGCAAATGTACTATTACTCTTAGGTCAATTCTCGTAAGTTTTTCTTAAGCTCTTCTAGTAATATGGAAGAAGGAAGAGAAAGCACAAATCTTGCAAAAGTTTCTGGTTAAAAAGGGGAAGTAAAGCACCAAAGAAAAATATTACCTGTCCAATGTTTTTGCTTATTCAGAAAAACATAGGTCTATAAGAGCAAAGTTCCATTGATTTATAATTCAACCTGATTGTGTAAATCCATATTGTTATATAAAGAGATTCAAGTTGCTATAATTTTGAACTTTCTAAAATTAGTTTACAATTGCCTGCATTAGAGTTTTCTTCCATCCTACCCATATTAGGATATATAGAAAAATAGAATAAATACATGATTAATGATATGTATATTTCTCTTTATTTATTCAATGTTTCTGAATACACTTTATTTATATCATTTAATGACTACTATTAAAGACATCCAGATATAAATATCTCCAGTTCTTTGTGCCCACATTATAGGTGATCATCTTACTAAAAATGAAAAGACAAAAAACAAAACACAAAACTATTTAGTTATATCCTATAGGCCAAAAATGGCAAATCATTTTTGCAAACCCATTTAGAATGATTGCCTAGAGTTCTGCTTTGAGACTAACTCTAGGTCAAGCTTGAGTTTAGGAACAAAATCTCTTATTAATAGCTTAGGAATGTCTGCCCTTGGTGGGGAAGAGAAAGAGACTATATTTGTAGGCATAGTCATCTTTAATGTTCCTAATTACATTATTGAAGACAACTAGTTTAAAAATAATCATTTGAAAAACCTTCCCCAGACATCTCCTACTTTTATGTACGAATATATCTAATTTGTTCTTTCCTAGTGGTTTGATGGAAAAGTTATGATTTCTCTTTCTTTCCTTCCCCTCCCCTCCCCTCCCATTCCCTTCTTTTGTTAGTTTTTTCCTTCCTTCCTTCCTGCCTTCCTTCCTTCCTTCTTTCTTTCTTTCCTTTCCTTTTCCTTTCCTTTCCTTTCCTTTCCTTTCCTTTCCTTTCCTTTCCTTTCCTTTCCTTTCTTCTTCCCTGCCTCCCTCCCTCCCTTTGTAACCAGATATTGGCTAGCTGACATGAAGCTTACAGTGGATATGATAAGACAATAAACAGCTTAACAAGCAAGTACAAAAGACAAGCAATCACAAATGGTGATGAGTGTTGTGAAGAAAAAATATCAGGGACAGGAAATTAGAATATGGTAAAGCCCTTGGGATAGGACTTCAGTGTGAGAAGCAGCCGGGTAAGGAAGTACTGCAGGCAGAAGGTCCTATGAAGGTCCCATAAAAGGAAGAAATGCGAAGGCTTGAACAGTATAAAGGAGGACAGTATGATAAAGAGATTTATTCAAATTTCAGATTTTTTCTGAAGTTTGTGATCTTGGCCGGCATGTTGAACCTCTTATAAATCTCAATTTTATCACATACACATTGAGAACAAAGTACTAGATAACCTCAAAGATTCCTTGAGATTAAAAAAAAATAAAATGTCTTCTATAAAATAGTCTTTCATCTTCAACCTGGTAAATTTATCTGGTAAAAAATATAATCATAGCAACTGTGATCAGAAAGATTCAGCAAAATTATGGGAATTTGTTATACACATTTTTCCTCTTAGATTTAATTGAAGGGAGCTCTGTATACTTTAGAGGAATTCAGAACATGTGAAAAGGAAATGCAGAACGTAAAAGTCAACCTACAGAACCCCATTCAAGTGATCTGCCACAGCTTACCAGTCAAACAAATGGGTATATGCAAATGTATAGTTCATTCTTAGAAAATCATTTTGTAACTTATTTTTTTCATTATGATTTACAGAGATTGAAATCTCTACTGGAGTTCAGGATAGAAGGGGTGGGTCATTAGGTTTCTGCCTCAAGCAAATAGGTCTCAGCATGCCACCAGCAGAGCTCAAATAGTGATATTAAGGTCATCAATTATCTTGGCCTGGATACAGTTTGAAACCCTGGGAGGTGAAACTTACACCCAGAAAAAGATAAATTGCCTTTCTGTAGGATTAAGCAACATCATCATGAAAGACAGGTAGCTTGACTGTCTGTCCAGTATGGTCTAGGAAAATGTCTCAGAGGAGTTAAGTAATGAAAACCAACACCTCATCCTCTGAAAACTGGGATTGCTTAAATGACCTTATCCAGCACTTATTTCTTGGACACCCAAACACAATTTATTCATGTTGATATGATTTTTAATTGCTTTTTTAAATTGCATTTATTGATGTATACAAACAGGTATAATCTGCATGATAAATACACATACAAGCACAATTTAAGGCAAAACAAACAGATCAATAAGCAAAACAACTTGTAGAGATACAAATAACTAGACAAATTAAGCTCATTAAAACAATACATTCAAATACCATCTTCAAGGGCCACAATCCTAAAACATAACCCCTTAGAGATATACCAATTTAAATAAATGGGCTGTACATTCTGCCCTCAAACTCTTCCAGGGCAGAGTGGGCAGAATATTCCATAAGGGTCTTGGCAAGAAGGCCATTTCTCTGGGGATGCACTCTGGCCAGTGGGATCTGTCCTCAACTAATTAGTTGAGAGGTAGTGATTTCCCATGGGTCTCATTGTTTCTACACATAAACTCTCCATACCTAGTGTCATGCCACTTACATTTACTTGACTATTTGTTCACGTGAATGATTTACTTATCCTGTGTGTCAGTGTACTCTCTCCTTAGAGGAATGCTTGGCTTTAATTCTACCTCATATAACTAACTTCAAAGGACCGAGAGTCCTGGCAAACACGCAGAGGTATAATGAAGCCTGCTGGCGCTGGCTTGTGAGAGCAGAAAGTGAAATTTTCAGGAATTTTGTAAGCCAATTGCTAAACATTGCCATTATTAGCTAAATCATATAAACATTCAATTAAATAAATTATATTAACAAAGATAATAAATATTTATAACTCATCAAGTTCCACCTGTTTTACTACATCTCACGATTATCTGCTCTTGAGATTATTTACATCTATTTTATCTATGTGGTGGAAATGCTGTACAAAGATGGGCTGCTGTGCATCTCTCACCAGCTCTGTGTTCAGTGATGTTATATTAAGAGCTTGAAATTGACCCAGGTGTGTACCTTTACATGACAAAAATCAGCTAATAATTTAAAACAGAGACCCTCTGTCCCATCCCTTTCCCCTCTTGCTAGTTGTTGAAGATTTACCAGCACGCCGTGGCAAACGTGTTTTGTACAGAAATTTACCTAGAGACAGAACATCAGAAGATTTTAAATGTTACCTTTGATAATAACACCGATGCTAACACAAGGTCACCTAAACCCTGTATCAAGTAGACAAAGATGAAAAGTTGACGAGTAGAGAGATCTAGCAGGTACAGAAAGCTTGCTATGTGAAAACTCCTCCACTTACATCATCTCCATCAAGCCTCTTAATTATCAGGGGAGGCATATTCCCATTTTGCATATGCACATGTTGAAGTTTATGAAGGCTTTTATTATTTTGAAGATCATCTAGCTAAGAAGTGGCAGAATCTGACTGTTCAACCAGGGCAGAGTTCTTGAGCAAGAACTCTTTCCCACATGCCATACAAAAGCTCAAGTTCTTTGCTCTAACCACAGTTACAAATGTAGGAAATCAGTAAACTGAAATCCTCATTCTGTCTCAGAAAATCTGAACACGCATGTATAGGTGCATCTGAAAAATCATGAATGGACAGGCATCATGTGGCCTTCTCAAGAAAAAACAAAAACAGATTAAGTAATGAACACATACTAAAAAGCTCCTGTAGCATGCAGAAGATAAAATAAAGGCTAAAGAATCCACCTTCAAACATATTCTATTACCCAGAGAATGAAATGACAGCAACAAAAGGTACAGAACTATTCTCATGCCAAAAGGGTTTGATGAAAACTTTGCATTCATTTGTAATTTTTCATTTTCCTCCTACAGTTACATTATACCTGCTATAAACAAAAGAAGATTGTTCATATTGAAATAATGCTGAAAATACCATTCCCCAGGGAGTTGGTACTAATGCCTATCCTTTACTCCTTACAGAATAAGTATGTAGCAAGCATTCATGCTAAATGCCAATGTACTTGGAAAATGACATGTTGATTATCATGTTTGGATATTATTCATTTTATTTATCTTGGAAAATACAAACAAGCAGGCCTATTCTATAAATATTATCTCCATTGGAAAGCTACTGCTAATAAAAAAAAAACTCTACATCTTTTTGGCTACCAAATCCAGTGAAATTCATTGTAAACATACAGTACTCGCTATAATAACATATTTTTTTTCAGTACACACAAAAGACTATTGGGAAGAAGGGAGAGGCGGTGGATGGGGTAAACCAGTGGAAAGATGCAATTAGAGCTATGTTGGCTTGGCAAAGTCCCACTGAACAGCAAGCTGGGATTTTTTTTTTTTTTTTTTTTTTTGCCAAACCACTCCAGGCTCCCTGGGGGGTCTCATGTTTGTTAACAGTGCTTGATTCCAATAAGAAGCTTGTACAATAGGAGGGAAATAAAGATATAAAAAGAATTACCAAACTAAAACCAACACGCAAGAGCATACACAGGCATCCTCACACATTCTCTGGATGGGAAACACACTCAGGGGAAATGTTCGGCCTTGTAGGAGGTAATATTAACTTGACTGTGTATGTACCACTTATGCTAGGTGCAAATTAAGAAATCATCAAAAAAATAGTAACCTGCGATAATGTACACTGGGTTTAAAAGTTGGAAGCATTTAATTGGTATTTTAGTATTATGCTGCTCCAGCTAGGATTATGGTTCAAGGAAAAAAGTTTCTCATAATTGGCTGTATGATTGTTTGAGCATACTCACGGGGACTCACTCAATTGGATGCTGAAGGAGACATACACCCAAAATGAACCATAAAGGTCAAATTTTGTCATTAGGATAGCAATATCATCTCCATCATTATTGTCATCATCACCATTATCATCATCAGTAACAAAAACATCATTATCACCAGCAATTAGTGAACATCACTAAGCCAGACAGAAACACTGTGGTGTGACAATGTGCCTGAATTTTGTTTGCATGTTTGCTTTTTATAATTTTAAATTTATTAGAGTATGCTACTATAGCTTAATGCAAACTTACTAGAGTGTTTCCCCTATATTCCCCTGAGTAGTGCCCAGAACTCCTTTGGAGCTTTTGTTCAGGTGCACGGTAGGTCTATTTCTTTTTCAGTTTTGTTCTGCAACGTAACTCACATAACGGAGGAGGTAATCACTCTGCTGTCGACACTGGTATGTAAGAGAGAATCAAGAGTAGGAATTCTAGTAATAAGATGACAGAGGGGTTTCGTAGGCCTTTTTTTGTTGGTATATTATGAGAGATAATAGGTATGGTGATGAAAATGATATATATACTTACATCTTTTTGAAGAGTTACTAAATTCTATTAATTACAATAATTATTTATTGGTTTTAAGAAATATAGACAAAATCAATTTAAATAATTAAACATAAACTATGAATGCATAGGAACTGTAGCAGGATGATGAAGGCTTGCTCACAACTTTTTTTTTTCCTTAGGTTTATTTATTTCTTTTGAGAGATACAGAGACAATGTGAGCAGGGGAGGGGTAGAGACAGAGGGAGAGACATAATCCCAAGCAGACTCTCTGCTGCCAGCATAGAGCCCCATGTGGGACCCGAACTCATAAAACGTTGAGATCAGGACCTGAGCCGAAACTGAGAGCAACCAACTGAGCAACCCAGGCACCCCGTGCTCAGAACTTTTTTTTTAAAAAGCACACTGCTTTCCCCTAGCATATTAGTGAATAATGCTGAGATTCATTAATGTCCTTAATTGGTCTGTGAATGCCCTAAATGGACATTCTTGACATAGCCAAAAAGATATTTTTTAAATGTACATATTAAGAAGCTAACCCACTGATTAGAATATCCTTTCTTTTGCAAGATCATTGGAAACCCTCTGCTTACTCTTCTCTTTCAGTGAGTGTATCCCACCCTTCCCCCCAACCCTGCTACACACACATGTAAACTCCATGCATTGAAATGCTGAGCACTGAACCTGTTCACTGTCATCACCTCCAAACAGCCCTTTCCTCAGCCTTGAGTAGCCAGGACTTGCTTCTTTCAACTATATTGTTAATTCTAAGAAAGCATCATCTCCTCCATTTGGTATATGGTTAAGAACAATCTTAATTATTCGCATTCTTTTCAATGTTCCCAGAAATTTGTTTATGTACATCTAGTTTCAATATATGTTTACAATTCAACCTACCAACTAGAATACAAATTCTCTAAAGGCAAGAATTTTGTCTTATTCATGTGATTTTCTCTGATGCTTAGTACTTACACAGACCTTTATAAATATTCAATGGAATACTGAAAAAAGAATGTAAAGATATACACAAATAATCAATTTGACAATTAATTATTAAGGATCCAGGAATAGAGAGAGCATATTGAGTTATGATTTGCTCATATATTATTTTGTCACAGAATTATAAAATTCTTATTAATATCTTTTGTGAATGACACACTTGAAGGAGATATTCTAGATTAAAGTCAGAAAAAGTCTAAGATATTAGAGTCTAGCTGGACAAGCAATATATATTCATTGATATTTATGCTTAGAAACTGCACTGAATAAAATTTCTTTAAAAAATTTAAGAACGGGGGTGTGCCTGGGTGGCTCAGTTGGTTAAACCATCTGAGCCTTGATTTTGGCTCAGGTCATGATTTCACAGTTCATGAGACTGAGCCCCACGATGGACTCTATACTAACAGTGCAAAGCCTGCTTGGGATTCTTTCTCTCCTCCTCTCCTCTCTGTGTCCCTCCTGTGCTGTCTCTCTCTCTCAAAAAAAAAAAAAAAAATTGATTTAAAAAAATTAAGAATGGGTCACTGGGTGCTCCATCAGTTGATTTTGGCTCAGGTCATGATCTCACAGTTTGTGGGATCAAGCCATATGTCAGGTTCTGTGCAGACAGAGCAGAGCCTGCTTGGGATTCTCTCATTCTTCTCACGTTGCCCCTCCCCCCACTCACATTCTGTCTTTATCTCTCAAAATAAATACAAGTTAAAATTTTAAAAACTAAGAATATATGTCTCTCTTTTCTCAATGCTTATTTCCTCTTTCCTTTTACTCTACTTGCATTTGTGCAGTTAACCGTATTCAATGTCAACTGCAACAAAGTCAACTGTGTAAGTATCAAGGCACTATAGCAAAATCAGCACCAATCACATTAGCATTTGACCAGTTCTCCAAATGGCACCATTGCAATGCTTTATTTTATCATATAACAAAATGATGATGATGGATGACAACTCTCATTTTGGAAACAGATATCTAACAAGTTATAGGTCAACAAACGAATTATTTGGTTCATTTCTTTTGCTCATAAAATTGCCTGAACTAATTACTTTCTTCTTTTGTAGGAATGATATAAATCATAGAATCATACGTAGAATGATAAGATCATCTAGTCTAACACTCACATTTTACATTTGAAAAAATCAAAAGCCAACAAAGTGAAAGGAATTGTAAGAGGTCACACCATGTGGTAAAACAAAGGGTAGAACCTACAGTTCTCAATTTCTAAGTGAATATTCTTTGAAGACATTGAGAACATTTTCAGAAATGAATCCAATACAGTATAAATGCTTCTGCACCTAATCATCTCAGCTTTTTTAGGGACTATCCACTTTGGTTCTATCATTAAAATAAAACACAGATTTGATGAAACCTCATCCTTATTTTAATGTCTTAAATCATATATGATCTCTTTGGGTATGTGTATAGAAATAATTTGGTACAGCAGAGATTTGACAGAAGAGGAATGGGGCAGGGAGAAATCTTCTCTTATTTACAACCTACTCAGAGAATATGTCCTTGACAACATAATCTTCAGCATGGGACCTGTGCCAAGGAATGCAGTTATGGTGGCCTCAACAGATTTGACCACAAGTGTACCCTTAAGAAAAGAAAAATGATTTTGTCTAGGCAGAGTATATTCTATTTATTCAGTTGATAATTTAAACTGAGAAAACAGTTGGTAGTGCTCTAAACTTCTAAGGTTCTACGGACTTAGAGAGGCAGCATCATTTATTCATTAATTCAGCAAATGTTTACTGAAAGCCCGCTACATGATAGGCACTCTTCTAACCAATTGGGACACATTAATATACAAAAGACATATAAAACCAATTCTTGGGCTTATGATCTGGTGAGAGAGACAGATGATAATCCATACACTATTTATTTATTTTATTTATTTATCTATTTTGTTTATTTATTTAAGAGAAAGTACATGCATGTGAGCAGGGGAGGGGTAGTGAGAGGGAGGGAGAGAATCCCAAGCAGGCTCCACACTCAGCACGTAGCCCAACATGGGGCTCAATCCCATGTCCCTGGGATCATGACCTGAGCCAAAATCAAGGGTCAGACACCTAACTGACTGATCCAGGCACCCCAATAAACCATAAACTTAATAAGTAAGACATAATATATTATATATGAGAAAGTGTTAAATCCTATGAAGTGAAGAAAATACAAACTGGCTAAGAGGGGTCATGACTGCTGGGGCAGAGATGAGGCAAGTCACAGTTTTAATTTGGAAAGATAACATTTGGGCAAAGACTTTGAAGGATATAAGAAAAGTTTATCCAAGCAAACACACAATGGAGCTCCAGGTAGAAGGAACTCCCACCAATGTCAGCCTGGCATGTTGCAGGAATATCAGTGAGGAGACCAGGGTAACAGGAGTAGAGGAAGCAAACAGGAAAATTACAATGATGAGACGGGGAGAAAATGAAGGACTAGAGCGTGTAAGGCATTGTGGGAAAAATCCTGAAAATGTTCTTTACCTAAGCCTTGATTTATGGGACTATAAAGAAAAATACTGGGAGAAAGTGGAGAATGAATGATATTCAGAAAGAAGTGGAGTTTTTGTGTCCCCAAAGACAGGAATCTGCCAGTCTTGGTCACATTTTGTACACCTTGTATCTTTCAGATTATCCACTATTCTTTATTAAACCTCTTTATTCACCAGGGTTAGCTAGAGGTTTGCAACAAAAGACCTTCAATTTGATGTCTTGAGTTTTAAACGAATATGATAGAAACAGCCTCTATAGAGTGAGCTGTTCACATTCAGTCAGCACAGACCAAAGCAGCATTTTCCATCAGGACAAAACTCTAAAATGACATGAGTGCAAAAATCCTTGCATGTTAAACATAGAGATGTCTAATATCTTAAGCACATTTTTAAAAATAAAATTTGAAAAAAATACTTTTCAAAGTTAAAATCAAATGGACTATTAACATGAGCGATTTGAGTGTTTAATGCGATGAAAATTTACGTACATTAAAATAACAGTCTCTGCATCAATATTACAAATATATTTATGATACAGGCTGTAATCTTGGCAAGGGAAACATATTTAGGCAGCTCTGATCTAGAATAGACTAACGTTATGAAACTAATGATTATGAAGGAGGCACAACAGGACAAATTGGCTGAAAATCTATATTTGGGCTGAAACAATAAATACAAACATGAGGAAAATCTTGTAAATCCCAAAAGAAATATAAGCCTTTCTAAGAACAAGTAAATTTAAAAAGAGGCTGGGGGGTAAATAATTAACTAGTTAACTGAGCCCTTTTATACATTTCTGTGAAATAATGAATTGGGACCAAATGATTCTTAAGATCCTGTCCAGTCAGGTATCTATGTGACATTTAAGCAAAGTTACAAATTGGCTCACCAAAACCTTATATGAAAGTTTTTGTCTAAGACAACCTTTTAAGAACCAAACCAGTAAAACCCCAAAGAACAGAAAATGGATAGAATCTGTGGATTAGGAGGTGATGCTTGAATGGAAGAGCATTTTGAAATGCTTCAAGAGCCTATGTACCTCAGCCAATCAGAGGATATCTTGATTTGCTGCTAAGGGATCTCAGCTGTGTGTGTTTTAAGAAAAATGACCAGGAAACATGACCTTTGTTTTTACAGTTCATAGAATTTTTTAAATGGTAAGGGAACTGCAAGATAATATAAAACAAAATAAGACAACCACAAAACTCCTCCTACTACAACCAGAAAACTGTAACTCAGAGAGATTAGGGGGTCTTGTTTAAGGTCACAGAACTAGTGACAGAGCTAGGATGTGAACTCTGGTCTCTTGACACTCACTGCAGAGTTACTTTCCTTAAACTCACATAGCAATCCCCTAGGGAGCTTCAAAAACATGCACCTGACACAAATCCTGATCACCAAGTATAACTGGCCCTTAGCAATGTTTCAGCTTCATATGGTTTATACAGGAGGGTTCTCAACATAGAGGATAGAAAAAAGTACACATTTTAAAATTAAGGGGAAAAAGCCTAAAGTTCTCAAATATAAAAACACTAAAATCACAGAGGTAGCTAAAGATAAACATTAATTGGGACCCCATCCTGAGTCTTGGCTTCAAATGAAGGGAGCTTCCAGAGAGGTGGTGAGAGACCACTCTGGGACTGAGTTTTGAAAACTCCCATTCTTTTTGGGCTGGGAAATTTGCATGTGCAATTACTACATTTGCATGCCTAATTACCCCACAGGAAGACACATATGCCAACTGGCATTTGAAAATGTGTTAACTGCACACACAGAAGGGTGGCCCTTTAAAATGTTGGCCCTAGGAATCTAATCATTAAGAATGGGTCATATGAGTAGAGTGGGAAGAGAAAGATGGTCCATTTTGAAGCGATGTGAGCATATCCAGTTTGGATGCACACAAAGAGAAATGACTGATGCACAAGTACATGAAATACTGGATTTTGAGAAAGTACTTTGGAAACCAGCAGAATCTGCAGGGAAAGCATTTCAGGCATTAGCTAATTGGATTAGCTGTGGTGTTTTCTGTGGATCCTAAGGCATTCACAAGCTATAGATTAAAATCATCAAACAACTCTGGTCACGGAGGTGAGGAGGCTCTTTTCTTGTGGTAGTAAACATTTAGTCTTGTGGACTAGAAGTATATTCAGACCTGTTCTTGCTCTAAAGCAGATGAATATATTCCATGGAGTTTGGAGTGTATTTTTTTCTTGTGTTTTGTCAACAAAAATCCTGGGATTAAAAAATCATAACTAAATCATTCATTGTGCTACAACAAAGATTGCCTAAATTCCCAGAATTGTGTAATTTCTTCTTGGCAGGAAACATTGGGGTATAATCGGTTTCCTTGCTTCTCAAGCCATTTCGTCGGTTCAGGATGACCCTATTTAGTAGTTTCCCTCTCTCTCTGCCATGCAAAAATAAGGATTTGAAGATTCCGCAGAGCCAGATGCAACCCTTGGAAACATACCAATGACTGTGAATCACTCTATCCCTTAGGATATAGGAATAAAACAGGTTAGGGGCATGAACTCCAAAAATGATGTGGGCTGGTATATAAAAATACCTGATTCTAAACATTCCCAGGGTTTATTTTGGACTCCAGATCATTCTGAAGCCGAGGTGGTTTCTGGATTTCCCTAAGCAAGCCATAAACACATGCTATCAATTGAATTCTTGAAAATAAGAAGAAAGAAACTACGTAGTGTTTTAATACTTTCTGCCTTTGAAATACTCTATGTATTATGTAAATGGGATTTTTTTTGGTAGTGATTTTATGGAAATATATCCTCCTAGAGGCCAGACGTATGTATTTTCAGGTGAGGACTCAAAAGTTCTTACTGCCCACACCATTAAATATTGCTCATCTATTACAGTAATTAAATATAGTGAATTTAAAGGCTATTAAAATGTACTCTTTTAATAAGGGCATAATGGAATGAAAGACAACATTGTTCTGGGAATTTATAGATCTACAGTCTATGAAAATATTAATGACTACCATGGCTCCTTCTTCCAATCCGTGCTTAACTCAAATTCAATTAATACTTTTTACCATTCACATATGAATGTGAATCTCCATATAGTCCACATATGAATCTGTATCTGAGAGCCATCCTCCTGACTACCACATAGAAAGTAGCCTCCCTGTCCTTATACTCTTGCTGACTACCACTACCACTACATTTAGTTCTATGGTCTTACTGGTATTTTTATGGCTCTAAACCTATCTATTTCTATTGTTTTGTCTGAGCTCACCCCAAACCACAAGAAGATAAATTTCATGAGAGGAGATATAAAGATAATTTTTTTTCTTTGCAATAGCCTCATCACCTAGAACAAAGTCTGATACATTTAATTTACTCCTTGAATATTTATTTGATCAATGACTCTATTATCTATTATATATACCAGGTAATTTTTAAAACATCATCTTATCGAATCCTTAGCAGAGCCTTATGGGAAAATATGGTAAAAGGAGACTGAGATTCTGAGAAAGTGAACATCATATCCAAACCAGTACAGCTAATAAATAGGGGAATTTAGTTTCCAGAACTGTCCTATTACAAAGATTGTTTCTTTCCATTACATGTTGCTGATTCTAGTCTTAACTGTGCCATAATTATAAAGGTGGCCCTCAACAAATAATTTAATGTGGCCAACTGTGAGTTATTTAACCAAAAAAGAAGGCTTTGGTCTAGATATTCCCTCAAGCTCTCCATTAACTGTAGAAGTCATGACTGTGTTACTTCTATTTTATCCAAAATAACTATAATAAATATTTAACTTTTCTAAGGGACAAGCATACCTATTCAAAGCACAAATATACACTTTGGCTTGTTTTGTTTGTTTGTTTGTTTGTTTTTTCCCCAAAATGAATTAAAGAGTTTCAATATAAAAAGTGTCTTACTGTATTAAATTTCATCAATTCAGAACTACTCTTTTGAACACGATCAAAATAAAAATAATTTTTCTCAAAACAAGGAGGCCAAGAAGAGAGGTAGTGATTCTGAAAGGCTTCCCATCAAACTATTAAGATAAACTCTTCCTGAAATTACATGAATGTCAGAGCCTTTTTCTTTTTAAGTTAACATGAACTTTAGTTAAAATCAAATGTGATCTTATAAGGTCTATACTATTATCTGCATTTTTCAAGTACGTTTTTCCCAATGTTCTTTGATCTTTAAATGACTCCAGTTTTCAAAACATAGTGAGACTTAAGCCATCAAAATCTTGGTTTTTTGAGAATTTTATTTGCTAAGAAGAACTACCAAAATGCAAATCAGTTTGCCCTTTTGGCTCTAGCTAAACTCCAGTGTAAAGCAAATATACACATTTCGGTATAATTCATGATACTCTATGAAGTCTGAAACAAAGTTTTTAAAAGTAAATTAGAAGCAATTATTGATTTTTAAAATGCTTGCTTTATCCAACAGTTTTCTCCCTCTTGCTCATTTCCTTATGTAAAAGAATTTAACCAAAGAAAGTCAGCATTCTAATTCAATTTCTCCTCCAAAGTATATAATTTTATTTCGTCATAATGGCTGCTTTTATTTCCAGGGTCAGATTTTATTTAAATTTGAGTCCATTAGGAACAAAAACTTGCCATTTTCTGATAAACAAAATCAGCAGGGGAGCCCCTTCAAACGAGAAATGTATTCCCATCGACCTTTGTTTTATTTGATCTAAATGACAGGTATACACCACTTTTCCTGTGTTTACTTTTAAAGATTCTGAAAAAATGGGGGTGACATTTTTAACAACAAAACTAGCAATCACCGTCGTAGTCCTGTGACAGGCAGATGGAAGAAATGATAAAAAGATGTAATCCATTGCTTTAGACCACCAAAGAGGCCTAATATGAGTCATTAGCAGAAAACTGTTAATTTTCTTTTTTCCCTATTCTGACTGTTGTTTGTAGAAGTGCTCAACCTCTTAGGAATTGGAACATTTAACTGTTTCTTGCTATTTTGCAAGAGGGAGGCCAAAGCATTAACAGAAGGGAATTAAGGAATATGTCATTATATAGTTGTAGAAATCTGAGTGATATAGGTAACATTTTAGAGGCTCTTAGGTTGAGCTTGAAAATAGCTATAGCAAGAAGAATTAACACTAGTAAAGCACTTTAAAGATTATAAAAGGCTTTCACAAATAGTATCTAATTTCCTGTACATCCTCACAAAAAAAATACGAGTCTTGAAAAGTCAATCATTTTGAAAATAGAGAAATGAAGCCCAGGTCTTTTGATTCCAAATCCAAGACCATCTTACTCCATACAGACTAACAGAAAATATGGTGATACTCCAATAAATAGGGATGGAAGTAGTCACTTCTTAAAGTTAAAATGATCAACGAAACTTTTACACTGAAGATGTCTACAGAGTAAAGTGAAAGAATACTCTTGGTGAATGAATTCTGAAACAGAAGCTTTTACTTTTTTATTTTTTTTATTAAAAAAAATTTTTTTTAATGTTCATTTATTTTTGAGAGACAGAGAGAGACAGAACACGAGCAGGGAAGGGGCAGAGAGAGAGGGAGACACAGAATCCAAACCAGGCTCCAGGCTCCGAGCTGTCAGCACAGAGCCCAACGCGGGGCTCGAATGCACAGACTGCAAGATCATGACCTGAGCTGCAGTTGGACACTTAACCAACTGAGCCACCCAGATGCCCCCAGAATCTTTTACTCTTTTAAACTGGCTTCTCTCTCTCTTTTCTCCTCTCCTTTCTTTCTTTTGGTAGAGGTGATAAATAAATAAAGATGCAGAATAGATAAAAAACAATAGGTACATACATTATATGTATTATATGTTTAGACATACGTATTTTTTTACTCATTGAGAAAATTCATAGATTCATTGTGGACTGCCTTCTTTTGTGACTAATTTTGGATATGTGAATATTTGTAAGTCACTCTGATATAAGTAATTAGCAATACACTTCAAAGCACTGTAAATCATATTTTTCCAGTAAATAACCAATTCTTTTCTATAATTATGTGAGTCTGATTTAAAACCATGACCTTATTTTTTTTTAATTTTGTTTTTTTTTAATCTGAGTACAGTTGACACACAATGGTACATTACTTGAAGTGTACAACATAGTGATTTAACATCTCTATACATTATGCTATATTCACAAGTGCAGCTACTATCTGCCGTCATACAACAACACTATTACTATTAGTATTATAGCATTGACTATTTTCCCTCTGCTGTACCATTTATTTCCATGACTCACTTTTTCCATAACTGGAAGCCTGTACCTCTCTCCCCTTCACCCATTTTGCCCATCCACCCACCCACTCCCCTCTGGCAACCATCAGTTTGCTCTCTTTATTTATAGGTCTGTTTCTGCTTCCTGTTTGTTTCTTTATTCATTTCTTTTAGTTTTTGGATTCCACATATGAGTGAAATCACACAGTATTTGTCTTTCTCAGTCTAACTCATTTCACTTAGCATAATACCCTCTAGGTCCAAAATTAGATGTAAGAAAATTATGAATAAAAAATGTAAAACATGACAGCATATACATAAAACATGGAAAAAGGAATTTTTTAAAAGTTGGTTTTTTTAGAATGTGTTTGAACTTAAATGGCCATCAACTTAATACAGATTGCTATATACACTTAGGATGCTATATATGAACCTTATGGTAACCACAAATCTAAAACCTGTAATAGATCACACCAAAGGAAAAAGAGAGAGAGAGGGAGAGAGAGAGAGAGCCAAACATAACACTAGGGAAACATTAATCACAAAGAGAGAGAGCAAGAGACGAAGATAAAACAGAGAAGAATCACAAAAACAACCAGAAAAACAATAAAATGGCAATAAAAACATGGTTTTAAATGTGAAGACCTGGGGGCGTCTGGGTGACTCAGTCCGTTAAGCATCCTACTCCAGTCCAGCTCAGGTCATGATGTCATTGTTCAGGTGAGCTCCAGGCCACATCTGACTTCCTGCTGACAGTGCAGAGCCTGCGTGGGATTCTCTCCATCTCTCTCTGCCCCTCGCTCACTCATGCGCTCGCTCTCTTTCTCTCTCTCAAAAATTAGTAAATAAACTTAAAAAATGTGGAGACATGAAGGTGACTTTAGTTCGATAACAAATTATTAGTTTAATTAAGTCAAAATACTGAGCATCATGGATATTAGAGAAACCTCACTCTCTGCTACACCACTAGAGCTCTCAAAAGACCAGATCCAGCCTCATTCGTATCTTCAAAAAAAAGATCAAATAAGTTATTCCCATACCTAAGATCCCTTCTTATAGACAGACATTTTTTATTGTTTTATTTATACTCACAGATGATGCAGAAATCAGACAGGCCTTGTTTCTTGAGAACAGGGAGAAAATTAAACCTTGGAAAGGGTTGTAAATGATTTACCCAATTCCCAGATGTCCTCTTCAGAGCTATCTTGTCACCCAAAAGGCTATGAAGATATTACACTAAGCAAACAACACTTGAATTCTATTACCTTTCCACCATACATAAAGGTAGCACTTTAAATATAAAGAAATGTAACATTAAATGTTTAGAGGGGAGTTTAAATGAAACTATTTTTTTTCATTTCCACAATGCTCATATTATTTTTGAAATCAGTTCAGTGTTCTATAATGATTCAGGTCATTAAAACTTTTGAGCAATAAAATGGAAAAATTCGTGGTTTTAAAACAGATTGTGAAAAGCAACTGGCTGAAAAAATAAACTTTCTCTTCAAAGTTTAGAATATGTTGCAAGCAGGAAAAAATAGAATCCTTAAAATATACGCTAAAAATAATTTAGAGTATATAATTTAGTATCTAGACAAACTCACGGATGATCACTCCACAACAGAATCTAAAGGAATCTACGGATTTGTGGGGACTCTACACAGTTTTGCTTTTAATGGTATGAGATATATTCTTGCTAGAAAGATAGTCCTAGTTAGGGTAAACAATAAATAACAACTCTCCTGTATTCCATCCCATCTGAGTGTCTTATTTTACGAGCTGGGCCATAAAAGCTACATATTGGATCAATAACCAAAACTGTATAAAGATGATTTCTAATATTTCTATATGATTGGAAAAGATGATATGGTTGTATTTTGGCCTTTCTTTATAACAGCTTCCACAGATAACTCTGTTGTAATTTTCAAATACAGAGAAAACTAAATCAAACCTATTCTAGCATATATTTCCAATAATAGAACATTGCAACGGATCTAACCCAGTGGTGTTGAACCATGTATGGCTTTGTCTCCTTTCCTCCACCCAAGGACATATAGCAATTTCTAGGGACTTTCTGGTTGCCACAATTGTGGAGTGTTACCAAGATCTAGTAGGTACACCAGAGATGCTGCCAAACATCCTACAATACATATTACAACTCTCCACAGAAAAGAACTATTGGACACAAAATGTCACTAGTTACCAAGCCTGAGATACCCTGCCCTAAACAAAGACTACTGGTGATGCAAATATTTGCTTTTACACACTTTTTCTTTAGAGAAATGAAGGTGTCTTGAGGAAAGTTGCATCAATTGAACAGAACATACGTACACACATATATCACCACCCAAACAAAATATCAATGAGAACTGTCTATCAACTCCAGGGAGCAGTGGGGAATGAAGTTACGTGGAGTATAGTCTAAGACTGGGAAACAACAGTGACCTCTCCCTTATCCCATGCAACTATCAAAGTGTCTTACTCTGTAAGACAAAGTTAAGGCTCAAATTTTAGCCAACAAAATCTTCCCTCCTCAATCTTAGGGAGTCTACACAATTCCTTATTTTTTCGCTCTCCAAAATGGGAAGTACCTACCATTCTTCCTGTACTTAGTTTATTGCCATTCACACTTTAAGGTTTTTAATGTAATATGATAGATTTATTTTCAAATGCTTTGAGTTTGTATTTTAATTTAATTTCAATTTGTATTTCAATTTGTTACATTATTTACAGGCTAATTTAGTGAATCTACATAAGATTAATTGCAGGTCTTTTAGGATATGTGACAAATCCTTAGAAAAGTGATAAAACCAGGGGCGCCTGGGTGGCTCTGTCGGTTGAGTGTCCGACTTCTGCTCAGGTCATGATCTCATGGTTTGTGGGTTTGAGCCCCACGTCAGGCTCTGTGCTAGACAGCTCAGAGCGTGAAGCCTGCTTCAGATTCTGTCTCCCTCTCTCTCTGCCCCTCCCCTGCTCACATTCTGTCTCTTAAAAATAAATAAACACTAAAAAAAATTTTTTAAGTCATAAAACCATGCAACCGAACAACAAATGGCCTGTGACACTGAATGGAATCCATAGTACTGTTTATTAATGCATGTTTTGGTGAGATTTGTTGCAAGATCTGAAGCAACACTAGCTCAAAACTGAACAGAAGATTGTATAATATTTGAAAGTAATATATCTGGATAATTCAACAGACCAGAACAGACTAAGGCATTTATTTTTGTAAGTTAAAAAAAAAAACTCCAACATACGAATTTTTTAAAAAAGTCTTTAGTGTCATATTTCTGAGATATAATGGACAAAAGTATCTTAGGGGAGCTTATTTATTTTTAATTTGAAAATAACAAAATTCTAATAAGTGCAGTTTTTATCCAGCTTGTATTTCAGCATCTATACAAGATCCATGTTAAGAAAAATGAAGAGTGCTTACAATAACATTAGATTTTACAAGAAATACTTTCGGGGGAAAGAGGAGTATTTGTTGCATATGGCTAAATCATCTTGTCTTCTATTTAAATACAGGTAGCCTTCCAGCTTGTTTTGGGTAATTATTTGCATTATTGTACTGGGAAGGGAAGAAGAACAAAATGTATTAATTTGTGTATTTAAAAATGGCTGCTACACTGCCAGTTTTATGTTCAAATATGTTTGGAGCAATATATTTAACTCACATTTCCTAAAGCTTTTCTAAGCATCTAATGAGTGTGGAGTAGAATGAACAACCACTGACTAGAATGTCAAAAGTCCAGTACTAAAACCAGGATGTTATTGGGCAGCAGGAATGGTTAGTCGTATTAGATTGAGGTTTCTTAGTACTAAGTAGTTATGGATGATTCCTGGCATCTTGGTAAGTGAAATCCATATTGGGATAAGACATGAAGCCAACTCTATATAATAACTATATTCTAGGGAAGTGTATTAGGCAGGGTTCTCTTGAGAAACAGAAGCAACAGAAGGTAGATATAGACATAGACATAGACACAGATAAGAGAAGATCTATTATGGGATTGGTTCATACCTTTATGGAACTCCCACTACCTGCCACCTGCAAGCACAAGTAGGAAAAATGAGAGGGCTGAGATGAAGGGGGCTGAGGGTGTAAGGCCCAGTCTGAGTCCAAAGGCCCAACAACCAAAAGCACTGATATCTGATGTCCGAGGGCCAGAGAAGATAAATGTCTCAGCTCAAGCAGATTCACCCTATGTCCACCTTTTTATTCTATTCAGACCCTCAGTGGATTGGATGGTGCCCACCCCATTGATGAAAATGAACTCCTTTACTCAGTCTACCCATTCAGATGCTAATCTCTTCCAGAAACACCTTCACAGACACAGAAATAATGTTTTACCAGCTCTCTGGGCCATCCCTTAGCCCAGGTATGTTGACATAAAATTACCATTGTAAATCTACTTGGCACTGTTACACATCTTGTTAAACCATACTTAATCTCCAAATAAAGATAAATCAAGATCACAATTCCACCCAACATGACACAACTATGCTGCATACAACCAAAAATGCACTAATCTGATCCTCAGGAGAGGAGGTAAAATCCTTGAATGATGTTTATTCTTCTCTTGATATCCCATAATTTAGACTATGATATAAATTTAACAATACATGAATACTAACATAAAGCCAATATACCTTATGCTGTATGATAAGAGAGTAAGAGAGGAGAGAAAACAAAGAGTTGCTAAATACACACACAAATATATTCAAAACAAAATAAGAAATAAATTCTTAGGACAATTACAGTCCTTGTTTCCATAATTAGTCACATGGTTGTATCTAGAATTTATAATTACCTTCTTCTAGTAACCATTCTGTATTCCCTTTGCCTTGAGTAGTACCTTAGCTAGTCATGCTTCTTTACTCAGTGGGGTGAACCAAACCTTCCTTCTGATGGGTTTGGGCCATTACTATTCCTGCCTTGACTGGGTTGCTATAGTTTTCCATTGACCTTAATCACAGGGCATGGTAATCCTCAGATGCCTTAAGGGATATCTTATGTTCAAAAAATAGTCTTCCTTACCTTCACTGAGGAGTAGTAATCCAATTCCCCCTTGGCAGTCCAAATTATCAATCACCCCAACCAACACTACAACTCTCTTCCTTGCCTGCTCTTTCAGAGGCATGAGGAGCCCAAAGTGGTTTGGTGGCAGTTTTAACTTCAAGTTCAAATTCAGTGGAATCATTGTGTATCCCATTTAATTTTTTTGTTTTTTAAAATAAAACTGATATCACTAAAATATGATTTATTTATTATAAGACAAAAAGCTTCCCAGGTGATTCTGATGGGCAATGAGTCTTAACAACAATGAGATACTGAAAGGAAGAGCCAGGGTTAATTCTAGAAAGACAGTACAGATGGTAGAAGGTTTTAAATATCATGTTTGATTTTTTTTTCTCCCTCCTTCAAGAGGCAATGGAGAAAGATCAAAAACTTTTGAGGAGAAGGAAGAAATCACACCAACAATTTATTTGACTTCCAGTTCAAATGTAATTTTCCCAGGTCTTCTATGACCAACCAATTATTTTACCTTATTTTAATTTTTGGATATCCCTTATCATTGTCTAAAATTATATTTACATGTAGTAATTTATAGGTTTAATATGGCTCTCTACATTCCCAGTTATAATTTGGAGGTTAAAAGTGGGAACATTTTCCTTCTATGGTGAGAAACTATCTCTTCATTCCTAACAATGAGAACAGATCCTGGGAATAGAAGTCATTCAATTAATATGTGTTGAATGAGTAAATGAATAATAAATAAGCAAGTAAATATTGAGGATAAAGGAGATAGATGCTATAGACAGGGAAGCAAATTCCTTCATCCATTTATTCATCAAATATTTATTGAGTACTTACTACTACCTGGCATAGTAAGAGGTGCAGCAGTCCACTCAGGAGATAGAGACCAGAACTGCTGTATCTGTTTAAAAAATAATTTTTGTCCTGTGAATCTATATAATAAATATTGCATGCCTGTTATGTGTCAGCACTACTCTAGAGCCTGAAGATACAGCTGTGAAAATAAACAAGTCCTCTTCCTTCTTAGATTTTACATTTCATTGAGTCTAATATGAGAGCTATGACATAAATGGACCTAAAAAGACTCAGTAAGAGGTTGGATACTGACATGGATAGAAAGTGAAGAACTGAAGATCAGTGTAAAAGGAGAGGATTATGGGACCAGAGCCTTTGTTGTGTTGAGAACCAATGATTTTGGGATGGTTTCCTCTTCAGATTGTTGAAATAAATGGATGGTTGATAATGTTGGTCTAACTCTATTAGAATCTCTACTAGTATGTCTGGTCCAATGAGGTTTTAGTAATGAATTTCAGTAGCTTAATTTTATCTCTCACTCTGTTACATATGCAACATACATCAGCTCAGCATGTTTACTTAAGGATTCAGCCAGAAGAAACGTTTACCTTTATATGTATATATATAGACATATATATTTGTCTTTTATATATTGTATGATATATAGATACTAAACCTAGAAGGGACACCAGAGACCATCAAATTCAATACTCCCTCTCAATCTACTAACTTCAAAATGGAAAATTATGTGGCTTGCTCAGATCAGTGTAAATTGTATTTAATTTCTGAAAGAGTCAGAGAAATTTTATTCTTAAAAATTTCATTTTATTCCTTATTTTATTTTTTTAAACATTTATTTTTGAGACAGAGAGAGAAAGACAGAGAGACAGAAACAGAGAGGGAGCACAAGCAGGGGAGGGGCAGAAGGAGAGAGAGGGAGAGAATCCCAAGCTGGCTCTATGCTGTCAGCACAGAGCCTGCCCAGGGGAATCACAAGTGGTGAGATCATGACCCGAGCCAGATCCAAGAGTTGGACGCTTAACCGACTGAGCCACCAAGGCACCCCTATTCCTTATTTTATATGGCACACTACTTCCTAATATCTTTTTCATAAAACCAGTTTGATTTTGTTTTTTGATATTTAGCTATTTTATCTACATTCCAATAGATGTCGGTCATAACAACTTACGGAGATTGTCTCAAGCACTGGCTAAACCATTTATGAAAAATTAAGAAAGTCACTTAAGTAGATAATATCCTGGCTTGTGGACATAGGTCCAGAGATATACAGCATCATCTAAAGGGACATCTGTAGCTCACACTGATTTTGTGTGTGTGTGGGAGAGAGAGAGAAAGAGAAATTTCCTATGAAATCTTTTTTTAAGTCTTAAAAAAAATTGTACTGGATTTTATGTAACTCCAAAACACATTCTATCCTTTCTATCACCCTTGTTTTCTGTATTTTATATTTTTCAGAACACTGAAGAGCTTATTTAAAATTGCCTGCTACTTTCAGTTTTTTATCTTGCCTAAAAGAATTGGCTAGCTTTCCTTATTCAGTATGCAACTCACTTTAGAAATTTGTTCATTTCAGGGTTTTTTTCCCAATCTGATTTCAAATATTTCATTATAGAAAATGAGAAAGAAAACTAATACTTGAGAAATAAGTGTAAAATGGAAAAAATAATTTATAACACAAATTTTAATGGGACTTATTAGATAACATGGTTAATGGTGTCCATCAAAGTAAGTATCAAGGTAGATAAATCCCTGGAAACAGTACTAACTAGACTTTCCAGAAGTAATAAAATGGAAAATATGAGACTAAAGCAACAAAGAGCTTAACAAAGATGGTTTTTTGTTCATTATAAGACAGGATCTTACTTAGACTTTAAAAAGAACCCCCTGAATTTTTAAAAATTCTCAAGTTACCTTTTCTTTTCCTTCCTTTCCTGTTTTTTGAAATTAAATAATTGTTACACAGCCAAGAATTTTTAAATATTTTATTGCTGTATTTAGCCAAGGCCTGGAGATTGAATGTCCTTGGATTGTGTGTATGTGTATATGGGGATTGAGCATGGTATGTTTTGAATATTCCCTAAAAGGGAGATTCTTTAAGGAAAAATTTTCTCCTACTCTTCCTTTCTCTCTTCTTTCCTTCCCTTCTTCCCTATACCTTCCTCCCTCTTCTCTCTCAATTCTCTTCTTAAAGTTAGGCAGAGAAGGAAGAAATAATTAAAACTACAAATTCACTTGTAGCACCATGCTGCCTTTTCCAAGAATAAGACAGCAAATATATTTATGCTAAATAAATATTCTCTATTGTTTTCTTTATCTTAGATCAATTTTTTGAGACTCAATTATTCAATTACATGAAAACTATATCCATAAGGGAAATATGGCTCTAATAGTCTTCTAATTTAAATATTAGTATTAAAATTAAATTAAATTTTATATGATTACTAGATATAAATACTAACAATATCAGCATAGCCTTGGGGATTCCTGGGCTCAAGACTTGTATGTTTTTAACATCAGAGTAGTAAATAAGCCTTTTATCAAGAATAGGTCAGCAACTGTGATAAAAGGAGATGAAAATAAATGAAAGTTATTGCTATGAAATTCCTAACCTTAATTGTAAAAAGAGATTACTGAATAGTCATAAAATTTTTCCCTTTTCATATTTTTAAGAGATCTAAAATATATGCATAAGAAAAAAAGGTAAGGTGAAAGGTCACCTTTAAAGAATATTGGACTCTGGAAAAAAATGTCTATACATCTAAGAGCAAATTATAAATACAACTGACAAACTGATGATTTATTGCCTTGAGAAAGATAAAGGGAATTTTGGGAGTCATATAACTCTTGGGTCTTATTTAATTTTAAAGCATATAAAACAGAGAGTTCTATACATAAGCTGAGAGTTTGCTTAACCTATCTAACCTTACACCTGATGATGCTTGAATGACCTACAGACTCATCTCCAGAGCTTCAGCCTGAAACAAGGCAAAAAATGTTTAAATTATTTGCTTCACATTTGCTATTGAGATATGTTATTTTCACATCCTAATCTCCTCTACTCATTTGCTGGCCATACCCAAGCCTGGCTGACTGTGTCCTGCTTTCATTAACAGGCTTCTATCCCCCTCAGTGGTCAATGCCCTAAACACCTCTGAAGCTAGCTTTCTGTCTTTCTTTTACATGGTGAATCAGTCAGGGTACCAGCAGGAAAAAGACTCTCAGATTGGATCATTTGAAGAGTGTTTAATAAACAGTCTATTGGCAAATGTATAGTCAGAGAGTAGGGAAACTACAAAGAATGATGGCAGGAAAAGACTCCCACCCTTAGCCCAGAAAGGGCAAGGAGAGGTAATTTTTACTAGAAGTTTGAACAATGGAGGGGATGTTCCATAGAAGGATACAACCAGCCTGTGGCAAGCCTGCAAGAAGGGAAGTAGAAAATATCCTTGACCTCCTTCTTCTCTCCTTCTGATTTCCTCTTTGTACTCCCGATTGGCCAAACACAACCCAAAAGCACAGAGCAAGGGGTTCCACTGGTAGAGTCTATAATGAGCAGCCTCCAGTGATCAATGAAATGGTAGAAGCAGGAATAGCTCTAATCACTGTTACAGCTAACTTTTTTGGCTTTTTAAAGCCACACCACTAAGCTCTGTTGGTTTAGATATCAGTACATAAGAGAAAAATGTTTCAGTTGGTCTAAAATGTTACAATAGTCTACTTCTTACATATACCAATACGATGTTCAGAACCATCTATAAAACAGTCTCAATTTTTTTTCTCTTTCTCAGCTAACTGGTCCTATAAACTCAGGGATGTAGGTTGAGGCAGAGGAAGCAGTAGAATAAGAGTAGACACACTAAGAAATGATTCACTTCCTCATGTGACTTACTTGGTAACTATATAATGTATCACTCAATCTAGGACTCTTCTGAATGCTAAATTGGTAAATGGGATGAAATGCTTGGACAATAATTGAGGCTATCTTGGGAAAATTGAGATGTATAGTGACTCTATGAACCATTTTCATTTGATGATGAATTTCGGGTACATATGCCTGACTTTATGGATTAATAAAACATAGCAGCCATTCATGACAGAGAGCTGAGGTTTACAACATGGTTATTTAGTGACTTATGGTGCTACCAGTTAAATCCCTACCAGAACTGAGTATCAAGCAGGAACTATCTCTGAAAGTAAGAACTGTATTTTACAAAGAAGACATGGCTTACTGTAAATTTCAGGGGTTTGAAACTGTTCTCTTACCTAGATTTGCTATAGGCTCAGAATGGGATTCTAATATGCTATAAACACTTAATGTAACACTGGTTCTGATAAATCATAAGGGCTAAATGGCAGAGCTAATTGAACTATAGGCGAGGTCAGCTAGATAACCTTCCTTAGTCTGTGCTCTACTCAGAGATGGAAGTTTTAAAGCTGGCAAGATTTCCTCTAAACACACTATTCTTCTTTCTTAGAGGAAAGGTGTATGAAATTCATCACCTTATTTTTCTTTTCATTGTAGGTATTCCACCATGACCTAGCCCATCAGATACCAGAAATCTCACAAAAGTGGCAGACTCCTTAATTTTCATAGTGTTTATCTCCCATTCTATGGCAAAAAATGTCTCACTAAGGTATCAAGGACATGTGTGACTTACTGCTCATCAGGTCCTATCAACAAGATTTCATACAGTGAATTTACATGATGTCCTGAATGGTAAGATGATCAAGGTCTCTCAGATTTAAATCAGGGTCCTGATGGAGAGTAAGAACGATAATGAAGGTATACTGCTGTCTCCACCAGGAGGAAGCCAACACTTTCTGTTACTCTATGCCTACTGGATTAGAAAAAGAAACTATATTTGTTTGATCAATAGCTACTTACTTAGTACCAGGAGCCATGCTTATTTGCTCTAACACTGAAATTACACCTAAAACAATTGGTTTATTTGTGGTTACACCTTGTTAAAGGTATGATAATCTACTTTAATTTTCTAAGATCCATTTGTCTTCTGTGTGGGACAAGCAGTCCAATTAAAAGAAAATAAGAAAGACATTGCACCACTGTGTCTTTCAAGGATCAGTTGGTGGCACTTATTTTGTAATTCCCCAAGAACGTGATGCTTTGATAAAGAAGCTGAACTCCAGGACTTCAAGTTCTCAATTCCTGTCATGACAGTCCTTACTTCATGGGTGGAAGCCCATGTAGAGATTCTGATAGTTGGTGAGGATATTTTAATCATATAACACAAGAGCTAGAGTAAAAACCATCAGTGGGTTTGAGGACTCTGTTAACTCACGATAAGACAAACTTGGGTGCCAGACATCCATTTATCATGCTCAATGTTTCCTACAGATCCCCATTCTGACTGCTGGACTGCAGTAATGTATAGATCCCTAAGAAGTAGCATCATTTTAAAGACAGTGTCCAACAATTAACAGTAGTGCTTTACTGTCCTTAGTGCATAATCATACTGGCAAATGGCTCCAAACTTATTATTTTAGGATCTTTTCTCATAGAAAACTGATTTCCTCTTAATATAAAGAGCTCCATCTTTATAAAATAACAGATCTAGGGCACCTAGGTGGCTCGGTTAAGTGTCTGACTTCGGCTCAGGTCATGATCTCACAGTGAGTTTAAGCCCCGTGTTGGGGTCCGTGCTGACAGCTCAGAGTGGGGAGCCTGCTTCGGATTCTGTGTCTCCCTCTCTCTGTGCCCCTCCTCAACTCGCACTCTGTCTCTATCAAAAATAAATAAACATTTAAAAAAGTGTTTTAATAAAATAACTTAGATCTGAAAATTGGGACCTGAGTGCTGTTTGCTATTGCGATTAAGTCAGGTTTCTGGTCACCATCTTCAGAGTTCTTTTGTTATACTAACAAATTTTGCCTTAGATGGCTGCCTCTTTTTCTTCATTAAAGGCTTCATAATCAGTTAGCCAGTACTAAATATGCAGTTAAGTCAAGCAATTCTGTTACCACTTTGCCCCTGCTACTTGTTGGGCAATCTTGGCCACCTGGCTTCTGATACTTAAGAGTTATCTAAGTGCCCTCAGATCCCGACATTTGCTCTGAAATCAGGGATCTTCTATCAATGTTCATATTTCCTTCTTTCATCTTCAGCTTAAAAAGGTCAAGCACTTTTCAAAAATGTTGGTGCTCTACTCACTCAGTGCTTTGGTGGAAGGAATGTCCTCCAGGTCCTCTAAGGCCACCAGGAAAGGAGGCAGGGAGATGAACACACGTGGTAAATCTGCTCATTTATTATCATAATTCTATCTACATCACATCATCGAATTTCAGGCATGTCGACTTCATTCATCACAGGCCACCTTTGAGAATCAGTAAACTAGCATACTGAATCCATAGCAATAAAGTCAGCCCAGTCTAACAGTACATTCTTTCTTCTCTGGCAATTTCCTTCTACACATATTCACTTGTTTTATTCTGATATAAATGAGCACAGTTTGCAATTCTTTGGTGAATAATCCTTCTCTTCCACCATGTTACTTAGTAATTTGACCCTACAGAATGCAGAGTACTGACTATAGTTATCAATATGGAGGCAAATGGGATAGTAGGGGTGTGACATGTTTCGAATTGGTATCTTGTTATAAGGTACTGCACAAGCAAAATCAGAAGCAGATATCTGTGTATGGTGTGGCCAGATTCATTAGACAGAGGAGGATTTGATAGGTCTGCTGATACAAAAGCCTCAGGAAAATTTTAGATTCAGGAGACATTTAGTTATCTGGATTCTCTTAGTTGTTACTACTCTGATTCTTGGGGTGCGTCTTTCCAAGCCCTGTCCTTATTCTTCTCGTGTGAAATTTGATGCGTGAGTTCAATCTACATTTTTTTTCTCGTCACCAGTAGAATCAGAGTTGGTGTCTGATTTTTGACTACACCAATTCTGGAAATACAAGATACAAGAAATTATTTTAGAGAAATCCTAGAAAATCTGGGTTTTCTAATATTCTCTGAAACCAATTTAAATATTTGAATATTGGGGGAGCCTGGGTGGCTCAGTCTGTTAAGCATCTGATTTGGCTCAGGTCATAATCTCACGGTTCTTGAGTTCAGGCCTGACTGGTTCTGTGCTGACAGCTCAGAGCCTGGAGCCTGCTTCAGATTCTGTGTCTCCCTGTCTCTCTACCCCTTCCCCGCTCGCACTCTGTCTCTCTTTCTCTCAAAAAAATAATCTTTTTTTTTGTTTTTCAGTTTGAATATGTCCCTTTCTTTATGTTTGGCAGTGTGGTTAGAAGTAGGCTACCTACCATACTGTCCTTCTTATCCTTTTGCTCATCACATTGTTAATGTCTCTGTCACTTAGTCCTCTAAAGGCATAATTTAAAGAGATGATCATACACACTAAATTAACTATCTTTTGTCTCTGGGCATTGAAAACTATTAGTATCCCAACCTCTTATGCCTTCAAATCCAATGAGGCCAGGTAAGTAATTATAAATCCCTATCCTTGAGTTTTTACCTGCAACCATTTCTGTATCAAACATGGGAACAACCAAAGTTCAGTGTCAGGGTCCATAGGTACTGCAGCCATTTTATTCAGAAAAGAATAAGATACAGGTAATTAGGTACTTACAAATCACTGGAAAAATGAGAAGAGCAGGCTATAACCAGAGCCTATGGAAATGACTCCCACAATACCATGGCTGAACTGGTCACCAAGGAGAGCAGATACTTCTGCCACAATGAGGAAGCTAGAGAATTAAAGATTTCAGCTTTAATTCTTGTATCTTGGAACACACTACCTAAGATGTGATCTAGGGATCATAAAGTTACTGATGATGTTGTTGGGTTCAGAATTACATTGTATGAGCTGAACAAATAGATATTCCCACTTTACTCAGTTACAAATAAAATCTCATGGAGTGCACTGATCGGAAAGACCTAATGATATTAAGACCTTAGCTAAAAGACAAGCTAGAAGAAGTAGATTTTACCCTTTGAGAATCTGTAGTAAACAAGGCAAATCAGAAAATATATAATATATAAATGCATATGTATTTATATATTATATATAAAGTTCTAAAGCCAATCTATTGTACCTAATATAACGGAAAAATAATTAATCATGCATTTTGGGTTCTAATAATACACACACTAAATTCCTATATTGTATTATAATTACATGTGTATACTTCCAGGTGATCCTAAAAAAATACCCAGTCAGCTAATCATTTTTAAAATTTCAGTTTCCATGTTTAAATTATTCTTATACCTATCTACAGATTCAATGTATCCCCCCAGAGCATTTTCAAAGAGCATAAAAATAATCATTGACCCAGAAAATTATAGAAAATATGAAAGAGGAAAATATCAGAGATCAGAGTATACACAGATGATGAAGTAATAGCATAATAAGGAAAGCCAAAAATTTGTTAAACAGCAAGAAGAATATTATATGAATCCCAGATATATCAGACAGAAACCCTGATTCTAAGGCTATCTTATTGGAAAATATTAAGACTACTAAAGAACAATAACGTTCCTGATTATTTTAAGTAGTATGAATTGGTATAGAGAGGTCAATGAACTGTGTAGTGGCAGATGGTACCTGACCTAGTCATGATTTAAACACAAGTAATCTTGCTTCCAACTCCATCCATATCACAACTACTGCATCGACAGGACTATTATGTTACACTGTATTAGGGTACATAGAGTATCCATAGGAAGTTTGTGAACATTTACAAAAAAGACAGTGATTTTCTAAAACTTTTTCAAGTGAATTTCCCTAAGCCATCCTTTTTCTTTAATTAAATTAATACACTTTACACTTTGCATCTCTACCTTCTTCCTATTTTTCACAAAATATTAATGGTAAACTTAATTTTCCTATTTAGTACCACTCAGTTACTTCTTTTTGGCCTCAAACTTGAACACCTTATTTTACAAGACTCTGCATCAGAAGTCATCAAACTATAGTCCCCTGGACAAATCCAGCTTGCTGCCTCATTTTATAAATAAAGTCATAATGGAACAAAGCTGTGCTCATTTATTTATGTATTATCTAACTTTCACACTATATAGGCAGAGCTGAATAGTTGCAACAGAGACCCTATGTCTTCATTAACCCTAAAATTCATTATTTGGCCTTTACAAAAAAAGTTTGCTGATGCTTGCCCTATATTATCAGACACCTATCTTTTTATTCTATCCCTCATTCGCTAAGTTCCAACCACGTTAGTATTTGTATCATTGTTGGAAACCATTAGTTCTTTCCTCCCTTGAACATGTTTATCCAAAGATTTAGAATGAACTGGACTTTTACATGAATAAATCCATCTTTATTCTGGAGTCACTTCTTCAAAGGAGTCTTCACTGAATAGCCTGCCTTAATTAGGATCCTTCTGTATTCTCTTAGTCTTTGTTTCCTTCATTGCATTTATTACAATGCGGTCAACTTAAAATTGTTAAAATGTTGACAAATTCTCTTAAACAAGTATCTATCCATCAGTCACTCAATCCACCTTATTTTTTAACTATTTTGAAATAATTATAGATTCATAGGAAGTTACAAAAACAGTGGAGAGAGGTCCCTATTTCCTTTATCCACTTTCTCTCAATGGGCACATCTTAAATAATTATAGTATAGTATTAAAAGCATGACTTTGGTACAATGTGTGTATAGCTCTATGCCATTTTACAACATGTGTAGGTAGATTCATGTAAACACCACTGCTATCAAGATACAGAACTATTCCATCACCACAAAGATGTCCTTCAGGATACCTCTTTTTAGTCATACCTACCCCTCACAACTCCCCACACCATCCCTAATTCTTAGCAATCAGCAGTCTGTTCTCTATCATTTTAATCTACTTCATTTTTAATGCATGCTTATATAATTTTGGACTATCACCTATACCAGAAATTAAGCTCCAAAAAGACAGGGACATACCTGTCTTATTCCCTGTTTTACTCTAACTTCTATATCCTATAGAATACAAAATTGGTCTCTTTTGAGGTTATCTGGTAGTTTTCCCCAATCCAATTTCAATGCTCTATTTAAAAGCAGTCCCCCTCCTTCCTTTCTTTAAAGAGGAACTCAATCAATTCAGTGTCCTGCCAAAATTGTAATAACAGTTTTTATTAATAAACATGCTATTATTCACTAGCAATAGGCACTGAACATTATGTGATAATGTCGATCAATGTACTGAAAAAAAATGCACCATAAATGAAACATAAAAGTTAAGGGGGCAAGTATTTCAATATGCAGAGAATCATAATGCTTTATAAGAAACCTATCATGTTACAGTGTTTTGGAAGTATTATTTATTGTAATACTTGCACACTTTGTGAATAGCTATGTAAAATTAACAGCTGGATGGAGTTTCAGAATCATTTACCAACCAGTCGTATCTTATGAACAATTGCTTCAAATGCATTGACTTGATATTTAAAAGAGCTGCTGACAACTTTGTGAAGACCTTGAAAAAGCATTTTATTCAAAAATAATTCTCCTAGGACTGCATGTGATTTCTGTGTTTATTTTATCTGCCTTTTATTGACAGTGTATTTTTGTTTCAATTGTTAACTTCAGAAATATTTAACATCCCTTGGAAAACTGATTTGCATCATAGCAGCCTCCTTTACTGTTAAGACTTCATCTGTCCTGCTACTTACTTGTCTCATGACATCATCTTCTGTGTCTCAAATCAGGTCCATTTGAAATTGGAATGATTATAACATCATAAACAGTGAAGAATTGGAGCAAGATGCCAATTGTGTTTCACCACCACCCATTGATTCTATTTCTACTCTATTGTACATTTTTAAATTACCCACTGCTTTATCCCAAGAATCATTTAAAAATTGTGTAAGCATCTTTATTTTCCGCAATAATCCTTGTGGAGATGCAAAAACTCAAGTCCTAACAAGAACCTGGCTTATAACAAGTTCTTCTTCTTCTTTCTTCTTCTTTCTTCCTCCCCCTCCTCCTCTTTCTCCCTCCCCCCTCCCCATCCCCTTCTTCCCTTCTCCTTCTCCTTAGTGCAAAAGGATACAAAAGTTCCAAAGCAACTCTTTATTCTCCACAAAAATAATAATCTTCCATTATTTAAGTAATAAAATAATCAAACTGCAAAAACACTTTGCATATAAATATATGTTTTTTCCAAGGGGAAAAAAATTGACAGCATTTCTCTTTGCACATAGTTTCATTCAGGGAATCTGAATGAATACTGACATGTAAGTGAAAATTCAGTGTCCTGTGACTTAGTGACCTAGTAGGAACTATGATAAGAATGTCAGCAACTCAGAGCCATCATAACTTTATGAAAAGAGATGAGGTACAAAGTAGGACTCTGTGTAAGCCACACCTGAAGGAGACATTACAAGGCAGAATTCATTGTCGCTTATTAATCATTTATAATAAAAGCAAAAAACATTATAAAATATGTATTAAACACCATTAGGTAATGTTGCTAGTATCATTTCTTTTGAATATACAATTAAGTCTCAGGAAGATTTACAAGCCCTATTACTTTTTTTCCCCCAATGTGTTTCTAATAAAATCTCATATTTGTTCTGATGATATATCTGCAGAAATATCTGGAAGTTTCCAGAGCTAAAGAGAGATGAATGAGAAAAACAACACCTGAAAAATGAATGATACATCTAAAAACGTTTCTGAACTGACACCTGACTCAAATATTTTGGTCAATGTTTGTTTTAGTATTTAGAGACATCTGTTGTTTAATTGTTCAACATGTTTTTCAACACTGCTTTTGTTTCATTTAAGAATATATAGATCAAATAGTTTCCAGGAGCAGAAATGAATGATACAAAAGTCTTATACTTGAAAAATTTTAGCTTATTGAGTGTCAAACTGATTTCTCATTTGGAATACCACAAGTATGGGTTTTGAGGTCATGAAGATACAGGTTTTAATATCAATTCCAACATTTCCTAGTTAAATGATGTTGTCTAAATTGCTGATCCACTTTGAGCCATTATTTTCTTGTGAGTAAAATAAGAATATTAAACTTTTCTCTGGAAGAATGATTGATGTTTCGATTAAATGAGAATATGATTATTCCCATATACTAGCTGCTCAATAAAATTCACTTTATTCTTCACATACTTTTTATCATTTTAATATTCTTCTCTGCATGCTTTCCCATCTCCATTTCTTTAATGGAAGTATTCTTTAGAATTTATACTTAAACCTGTCTTTTATGAATTCTTTTTTCCCCTAAAATCTCATTTTTTTCATACTCTTCATTACCAATAAAGGCCAAAGTCCCCTGAACACACATATCTCATCTCTCCCAACACCTCCTCCCTTGTGATCTGATCTTCAGTTTCTCACTCTCAGCCACCACCCTTGAATCTCAGAAGACAACTGGAAATCATCATTATCTTAAAGAACAGTAATGATCAAATTATCACTCCCAAACCTGCTCTCCTCTCTCTGTATCTCAATTGTTGGCAGCACCATTTTCTCAGCAAAGCCTTTCAGAAAACTTTGCTCTTTTTCCTCTCTTTACTTGATTACCAGGTTTTCTCCAACTTCTCTCTGACTTATTTATTCCTCTCCCTCATCCACATCATAATTGCCATCATCACAGTTTAGGGCCTCTTTGCACTCATTATACTCCCTTTAAATGATTCGGCATAAATTTGTTCACCAGATTTTTATTCTCTTAACAACGTCTCTCCAGAACTTGCAGAATGCGACTGGAATACAGAAGACCCCAACACAGCTTATTTTCCATCTTTACCTTAAGAATGAATACACTACATATGAGGTTACCATTTGCTTCTCCATTTTATGAAACATATTGTTCCTTTTTTGTGTAGGTGATAAGCCCTATTTATCCTTTCAAGATTAACTGAAGTCTAAAGATTTTTCTACTTTGGAAAGCCTTTATGACATCTGACAAGCGAAATTATTTTTATCTCCCTTTGTTCTCTAATACCAATTGTGGCAAATTTAGATCATTGCCCCTTTCTAATCATACTGTATACATTTGTTTATAGGTTTATATAATAATATATGCTGTATTTTGTCACTAAATGGGCAGCACCTTAGTGACAGAGCACCCCCTTTTTTCACTTTTGAGTTACCTTGGCAAACTATACTCTTGAAAGATAATCATACTGGCTAGTATCCAAAATCTATAAAGACCTCACCAAACTTCACACCCAAAAAACAAATAACCCAGTGAAGAAATGGGCAGAAAACATGAATAGACACTTCTCTAAAGAAGACATCAGCATGGCCAACAGGCACATGAAAAGATGCTCAACGTCGCTCCTCATCAGGGAAATACAAATCAAAACCACACTCAGATATCACCTCACGCCAGTCAGAGTGGCCAAAATGAACAAATCAAGAGACTGTAGATGCTGGAGAGGATGTGGAGAAACGGGAACCCTCTTGCACTGTTGGTGGGAATGCAAATTGGTGCAGCCGCTCTGGAAAACAGTGTGGAGGTTCCTCAGAAAATTAAAAATAGACCTACCCTATGACCCAGCAATAGCACTGCTAGGAATTTACCCAAGGGATACAGGAGTACTGATGCATAGGGGCACTTGTACCCCAATGTTTATAGCAGCACTCTCAACAATAGCCAAATTATGGAAAGAGCCTAAATGTTCATCAACTGATGAATGGATAAAGAAATTGTGGTTTATATACACAATGGAGTACTACGTGGCAATGAGAAAGAATGAAATATGGCCCTTTGTAGCAACATGGATGGAACTGGAGAGTGTTATGCTAAGTGAAATAAGCCATACAGAGAAAGACAGATACCATATGTTTTCACTCTTATGTGGATCCTGAGAAACTTAACAGAAACCCATGGGGGAGAGGAAGAAAAAAAAAAAAAAAAAGAGGTTAGAGTGGAAGAGAGCCAAAGCATAAGAGACTCTTAAAAAGTGAGAACTGAGGGTTGATGGGGGGTGGGAGGGAGGGGAGGGTGGGTGATGGGTATTGAGGAGGGCACCTTTTGGGATGAGCACTGGGTGTTGTATGGAAACCAATTTGACAATAAATTTCACATATTGAAAAAAAAAAGAAAGATAATCATACTGATTTATTAAGTGAATGAATGAATCATGTGGTATACTCTTGGCTGACACATAAAAGTACAAAATAAAAGTTTGTTGACTTTAATTAAAATGAAATAGTATGGAGAGAGCTAATGGCTTCTTATTGTATATAGATTTTTATGTCCCAGATGCTGGTTATTACTGATTTTTTTAAAATGTTTATGTATTTTTGAGAGAGAGAGAGCCAGAGCCAGAGACAGAGTGTGAGCAGGGGCGGTGAAGGGGCAGAGAGAGAGGAGACACAGAACTCCAAGCGGGCTCCAACTCAGGAACTGGGAGATCATGACCTGAGCCACCCAGGCACCCCTACTTATTTTTCACTGTGTATTTTTAAACTAGTAATAAGTTACAAATTTGTATTATATTAATAAATAATTTATTACACCTAGGAAATCTGACATATTTCTCAGAATTACATTTTACCAAGTATTTACAAAATAATCAATATATGTTATGCATTTATTGATCTGAAGACATCTTCTCAAACTTGGCAGGAGTATTTTTCTTGTGAATTCTTACACACCATTGGTTTTCAACTCAAAAACTGTATTCAAGCAAAGCCTAATGTTAAAATATCATCTTATTAAGTAAAACAAAAAAATTCCAAGCAGGTACAGAGCTCCAATACTTAACTACCCTTCCTGCAGCCCATATTCCTCCCCGTGCACTGGCTCCCCAAAGGCTATTCAATAAGTACCACTCTCAAAACAGGATGAATAAGTTAGCAACAATCTGCTCTTAAGTACCATCTTCTATAACAGATGCTCAATGATTTCAGAAGTAAGGAGTTGGTATGAGAGCAGTGGGCATTTTAAGTGGATTAACTGATTTGGTCATCAGTTAAGTGTGTACCCCTACTATTTTTTTTATGCAAACTCTTTCTCTGTGCTATTATATCTTCAACTTCTACTCTGTCTTGTACCAAGCAGCTGTCCAAAGCCTTCAATTAGAATCTGTATTAATCTAGTTTGTTTATGAGAAGATAAGTGGCCTGCAGACATCCGTAAATGCATTTGAAGATGTCCTGGAAAATTTTATTTTCGTTATTTTAAAAATGTTGACACTTGTTGTTTTTATTTATGACCTTGATTTTGTCTTAAATGTAGGAAGATTCCATGAGGATATGACAAACAGGTAGGACAACATGTACACTATCAAATAGGATATAGAAATATTGAAACTATTAAGGAAAAAATAAAAAGTAGTCTATTAAATTTCCCTACAGCTCTGGGGAAAAAAAGAACATTTAAACATCCTTTTAGGATATAAAATTTTATTTTATGGGTTAATCCTGCTATATTTCACGATTTTTTGCCTTTTTTTTTCTTTATACAGATTTTAGGATTCTCTTATTCATTTTTTGGAACAAATAGCATTTACTGGTATCTAGGTACTGTTCCGATTTCTAGAGATATAGAGTGGACAAACACAAATCTCCAGCTGTGTGGAGTTTGTATTTTAGTAGTGATAACAGATATTAAGATAAACAAGTAAAATACAGTTTTTTTGTCAGTAATGCCACTTATAAATTGGTATCAATGTAGTCTTATAATGATCTCCCTATTTTTTCCATCTCTAACTTAAAACTTTTAATACGCTTTCTGTGAATTTTTCTTAATTTTCCAAACACTTTAGGTTTTTCTCTATGTTCCTGACTTTTAACTGTGATCCTTCAGCCACTGCACCCTATCTTTCTCTAACGATCTCTCTCTCTAAATGATTTGTGTTCCACTGGCAGCTCTGTGCCAAAGAAAGTGATACATCCTGATGAAGCCATTAAGCACTGTACTACAGACATTAAGGGGATGATATAGGCATGATTTCAATCATGCAAAAGGAAACTACCCAAGTTCTAAGAAGGAAAAGCACCAGAGAGCTTAGCCCACTCCAGTCTACATTTTCATTTCATTAGATTGAAATCTGGGAGCGTCAGAACAAATTAACGTTTTCTCCCCACAAGGCAATCACTGTTAAGTATCATCATCAGATTCATGTTGAGCACCCGCAGGGAGAAGGGCTGGGCCTTAGAATATGCAGCACACAGAAAAGAACCAAAGCACACATATAGGAGAAATGAGTCGATAATATGGAAAAGATGTTAGAAGCAGTTGAACTTTTCACTCTGTGTTGTCATGAAGATTTTCTTTAAGAATCTCTGTTCCCTATAAGTCATGATATTGTTTCCAAGTTCTGTTAGAACCCCAAATTATACTTAAATACCTGTCTAATTATCCCCACACTTAAAGTTTTACAATATTCAATTTTCTTTGAAATACAGTTGTAACTTGCTTTATAAAATAAATGCTTAAATGGAATACAGAAATTATGTATTTTTGAGAAGCCAAGATTTTTACATTTAGAAGAGTAAGAGTGAAAGGTCTAGGAGACAATGTGCTTGCCAAATGCAAAATTAGAATAATTGTACTTTAATTTAATTTTATTACTGGGATGAATTTGAAATAACAGAACGTTCAAGCCATTCCGCATTTATTTTCTGCTTTGTTAAAGTTCATTTTTTTAATTGAAATACTAAATTATATTGTACATGCTATATGTACCAGGTGGTATATATGATAAAGTAATATCTGTAAAGCATATTATATTTTGGTAATTATTAACAAATCCCATCTAACAAATCAGAGATGGCACCACCAGTTCAAGGTAAGAAAAAAATACTCAAATTGCTTAAATTCTTTTCAAAAATACTTACTAGTATTTCACTAAACTTATGCTATCTTTCATAATGATACATTCTGGATAGTGGAAAATATAACTTTTAAGCATAAAACAAAAATAAGCATTTGAAATTACAATCATACCAAAAAATAAAACAGATTTATCTGTTTAATGGTAATTTAAACTGCCGAACACTAAGGCACAGAATTTCACTATAAATCTCTTATTTTCTCCGAAAAATATTAAATATGTTTCAACTTTATATAGGTACCCTAGGTTCCTATTAATACCAATTATTTAACTAAGAATATTAAAATGCAGACCCCAGGGCCTATGGAACTATGAAGAGTCATTTGTCTCTGCGTAAAATCACACTGAACTGTTCAGCTTTAAAGATCTGAAGGCCTGCTTTTCTGAACTTATTTTCCCATCTCTTTTCCCATCATATTGAAAGCTTTTAGCTTTCATTGCTATTTATGCATTTGATAAAAATTATCTTCTCTCTTTTGGTTATTAGTCTAAATGAATGTGATCTTGAATAGCAAAACCAATCTTCTTAGACATAAGTATAAACTAAGAGTATATAGACCTTGCATGAGGATCCTACGATCATCTCTTTAACCTTTGTATATGGATAGTGAATTTGCTTTGAATCAGTAATTTTGTGTGTGCATACAGGAATGTGATATATCACTAATTTGATTTCTCTTAATACAAAAAAAGAGAGGTCATTATTTGAAAACATAGGAATTAGAACACACAAGTTATAATTAAAAACCTATCAGAACTTAAAGTGGCACTGAGGTCTGGTAACTGGTTGATCTGTAAAACTTGTTTTTATTTACTGTTTTGAAATTATTATTTTGGTGTTTGATTGGTGATATGTTTTATATGGATATGATAATTTTCCATGTGCTTAACATTCAACTAAGTGGGTTTTTTTGTTTTTTGTTTTTGATATGAGAGCATCAATACAGGAATGGACTCTTTCACAAATGAATTTAAATGCTAACTGGAGAACAGGGAACCACATAAGTAAAAACCTGAATAAAAACACAGGATAACACCATGAAGATCTGGTGTTTCAAATTATAAGTGTGGGACTTTTCTATTCCAAATGTGATCTATGGCCTAGCAGCATCTGTTTCACCTGGCAACTTGCTAGAAATGCACACCTGTAGCCATCATCCCGCATCTATCAGAGTTAGCATGTTTTATAAGATCCCTGTGCAGTTTGTATGCACATTTACATTTGAGAAATGTTTTCACAGATCACCATAGATTTATTATGATCATGAATACTTTCCTAATACAGGAAGATGCCATACTTGCCATAGCAGAAACACATAAAAGGGTACACACCATAAGAAGTTCTGGATCTCAAAATCTAGGTAGTACGGGTCATTCAATAACCAGGTAAAGGAAACATACACCCAGGAAGATTTTGGGGAGATAGGAAAGGCTGAGTGGTCTGTCAAATAACTTCCTAGTGGTAAATTCTTGATATTCCACTAAGTTTAAACTCTTTTCTTTGGATCGAATCCTTATTAAAATTAAATATACTCTAATTAAATCCCACCCCATCTCTCTAAATCCTACCCATCTTTCAACCCTCCTATTTATTGCCTTTCTCTCCTTTGAGATCTTCTTCAGGCTTCTCTCTTGGAAGGGATTCTCACTCCTTAGAAGCCCTAATGCAAAATCCTATCTGGACCACTTCTTTGATACTGATTTTCTTTATCATATTTCTAGGTGGGGCTGTTTTCATGTATGTAACAGACTAAACATACTTCTGTGTATCTAATCTTACAGCATACACCAGACTGTAAGATCCTTCATGGGAATAGCCATAGTATATCATTCTTCGTAACTCTGTCAGCATGTATCACAGTGTCTATACCATAAGGGCTTGAATGAAAGAGCTGAGCAGAACATGTAATAAAGGACAGCTCAAGAGACACATACCTAAAACTGAAAGGCTACACTGAACAAGATTAGTTTTAATAGTTCTCTATTTGCCTTGATGTGCTCAAGACTACTAATAACACCACTCTTCATAGAGTTATCTGAGGGAGCCTACAAGAATGCTGTGAAGGGATAGCATAGTTGTTGATGTAGTTGGCAAATGTGGAAGCATTGAAGGTGATATGTAATATCTAGATAGATAGATAGACAGATAGATATAGATATAGATTACCTGTTATTGATCTTTTCTTCTGATCTGTCCCCAAGTTAACTCTTACTTGGTATCCTGAACATTCTCTGTATGCTTTGGCATCAATATTTTACATTCACTATTATTTCAGAAAGGAACATCCTTTTTTAAAATCAGATTGAGAAAATTCAAGAGGAATCCTGGGCAATTTGCTGTGAATCAAGTAGATGTTATAATTTTCTAATGGGAGGGTAGGCAGGTAGACTTTGAGTTAGCTCACCTAGCTTAAGGGACAGATGCAGGTAGGGAGAGAGCAAGAGTAAGGAGGATCAAGTTTATCCTTTCTAGTAGCAAGAACTCACTCAATTACCCCCTTCTATTAGGTGAGATAAGAAAGGGTAAAAGCTTACTAATGTCATCATCCAGAAATAAAATTTCCGTATGGTTTAAAATTTTACATTACTGGGGCGCCTGGGTGGCTCAGTCGATTGAGCGTCCGACTTCGCCTCAGGTCACGATCTCGTGGTTCGTGAGTTCGAGCCCCGCGTCGGGCTCTGCGCTGATGGCTCAGAGCCTGGAGCCTGCTTCCAATTCTGTGTCTCCCTCTCTCTCTGCCCCTCCCCCATTCATGCTCTGTCTCTCTCTGTCCCAAAAATAAATAAACGTTAAAAAATTAAAAAAAATAAAAATAAAAATAAAAAATAAAATTTTACATTACATCTAGTTGGATTTTCATTGTTCATATCTATGTGCACTGGAATAAAAGTAGTAAAATTGTTAACTTGACAGACTATGTGATATAAGGAGTCAGATTCGTATTTTAGATACATTTTAGGTTGTACAAACCCCTATCTTCTATTTATGCCAGCACTTAAGTATGCATGAGTATCACCTGGGGAGTGTACAGAGATCTAGATTCCTTGGTCCCAAATCTCAGTCACGCTAATTTTTTTAGGTCTAAAACAGTATATACACTCAAACTTTTTTTTTAAATTTTTTTAACGTTTTATTTATTTTTGAGACAGGGAGAGACAGAGCATGAACAGGGGAGGGTCAGATAGAGGGAGACACAGAAGCTGAAACAGGCTGAAACAAGTTAGCAGTAAAGAAGGTAAAATACTTAAATATATGGTCTGTTGATGAGTATTCAGAAATAATATTCTGGAGACGGTACCCCTATGTTCTAGTTGGCCAACACAGTCCAAGATGAAACTTTTTGCCCAGCAATGCATTTTATATCATCCTCAAAGGATCCAAGTTTGAACAATGAATTACATGATCACTGTAATTCTATATTAACAACTACAACTGAAGGATATGGAGAAATGCATATGTATCTAAATAATTCTTTTTTCTGCTTTCCAAAGTGTTTCTTAAGTAAAGAGCATAGATGTCATTCAAAATGTGTTTTTCCAAGATGAAGTGACTACATAACTTTTAAAGGGTTATGGTCCTCAAACTGTATCCTTAATAACAAATTCTCCACTGCTATTGGGAGGTGAGGGATGTATTAAGAAAACTAATGTCAACAACTAGGCTAAAAACCTAATGTCAATAAAATGTCAAAACATAAATCTAAAAATAATTTAATTTAAAATAAATGAAACCATCATTTATATAATTCCATTAGGTTTTTCTGCCAGACCTTAATTCAAAATGTGTAAATTATTAACCATATTACATTGTATTCAGTTCTTCATTTTTCATTAATAGGTGGCTGCCTAAATTTCTACAGTTGCTATAATTTTTCTTGAGAATTTATAGAATTTTAATATTAGATAACATGAAAAAATACTGACTAGTTTTTTTTTTAACCTTACATTTTTACTCACCCTGTTCAACTACTAAAACTCAATTTATTAAGGGTGTATAAGCAGCAAGAGGAAGCAGGGAACTATGCTGCAGCTGCTATAAATCCAAATTTCTGAAAATTGAAAATCACTTGCAGGATCTTCAGTTTCTATGCCTCAAAACGAACAGGGAAGCAGACTTGCACTACAAATGTGTACCCTTGCTTCCTGGAAATTCAGAGACTTGACATTATGAGACTGTTGTGATTCTAATTTTACTCAAGAATTCTAACTAGCCCAATGCCAATCTTTAGGACTTTTCTTTCTTTCTTTCTTTCTTTCTTTCTTTCTTTCTTTCTTTCTTTCTTTCTTTCTTTCTTTCTTTCTACCTACTTGTCTGCGTACCTATTTGTTTTTCAATCCACCACCACAAATTCACTAAGGGCTAAGTGAATATGCCTACCCTTCGTGAAACAAGCTCTTCTGCCTTGCTTGCCCCATGTGAGCTGACTTCACTCCTCCATCCCTTAGCACGATCTCTCATCTTAATCAAATGTCTGTATCTAACCATCACTTCTCCACTTCTGGGAAATAAGACAGACCACCACACTGACTCAGATGCAAATAGACATGCTAGAAGCACTGTTTGCCAAGACCTGATATGTAAATGCCATCCTATAGTACGTATTGGTACTGAGAGTCAACTTCCCAAATCTTGTGTATGTGGCTGTGGTTTCAGAATCAGAGTTGTGTGACACCAACCACAGCAGCTTCAAAGGAATGGATATCAAAACAAGGGGAGCTCTGCTGAAAAGATGATTTTTCCCAGGAAATAAAAATAAGTTTAGAGGATGGAAAGAGAGCTAATTCACTCTCCATCTCTAGCAGCTCAATGCCAGTCATTTCCAACATCAAAGGAGCCCAGTTCATTTGAAGCCCATCTTCTATCATCCTGCTTTCAGACTCCCCATCCACCTCTTCTTCCTGCATACAGAGTTCCTATCCTACCTATATTCAGTCTCAAATTCTACTTAAGGATCCCTGAGCTCAAACTCCTACCTAGGCAATGGTGAATCTTACTTGACTTGGATCTATCACCAGCTTCTTAGCCCAAGTGCCAAGTTCCATAAGACCAATGCAGTCACCACCTTCAAGCTCGGACTTTAGCTCAATGCACTAACTACTTGGATTAAAATGACCAATCCACCTTCTTGCATTGAAGCTTAGCTTGAGTATTTGCCTTACAAAGATTAAATATAATTGTGTAAATTCCAGATTTTGTAAAAACCTACACAATCTTCTCTGTTGGTAATTTTTAAATATATTGGGCTTGACATTCCAGTTTTTACCAAGTGTTGTTTCAAAGAATAAGATAGGATTCTGTTCAGACTCATCTGATCCAAATCTCCAGGCAAGCATAGAAGGAAAGGAATGGAAAGGCTCTAAAAAAGTTCTCAAGCAGGCATGAGAAATAGGCAGGTTGATCTATTTAAAATCTCTTACAATGTTAGATCATTAGTTTCCTTGACATGCTAAGTGTTCAACGTAAAGACCTAATGCTCAACCAAATACCACAAAAACAAATCAAAACAAAAATCAAAACTGGGAAGGGAGGGAGGAAAGTTCACCACATTCTTAGGCAGAAGTTTTCCAACATTTTAGCTAAAACTTACTTGAATGTAAGAATGAAGAATGTCTCAAACTTATTCATGGTTAATGCAAAATTTCCAGTTGGCACTGAAAAGAATTTTCAGGGAAGTCTGAATAGTGCAACTGATTGTCCTACATGGACTACTTTATTTTAATAATAATGTTCAGGAGTAACTGTTTAAGAGATAATTGGTGTGTGCTTATATAAAAAGTAGATCTGGGCTACCATTTAATTTGTGCTATATCTCAAAACTGTGATCTTCTGCATCATTATGCAAACTTGAAATCTACTTCTGCAGTTCTGCAATTTTAAATAGGATATGTTCATAGGCAAGATTTAGAGCAAGTAAGTACTTATCTGAAAAGCTTAACCTTCACAGGAGGTAAGCTGCACTGAAACTTTACCATAAACTGTGGAAGCAGAGTGAGAGAAGAGAGAGAAAAGCACTAGTGTATGTGCAATATAATTTGCATTTCATAAAGCTAGTGGAAAAATATCATTGGTCAATTGCTCTGACACTCATGAATTTATAACTGAGAGTACTGTTTATATTTGCAGTACTCTATTTAATATTATATTAAATAGAATATATGTGCATGTATGCATAAAACTTTTCTGTCTATATTATTTGGCAACTGTTCTTAATTACATTAAGGTGGTTCTAGAACCAGAGTTTGTAAGTGAGAATTAAAACCTTAAGGTTGACGCCCAGGTTTATTTTTCAAGTTGCATATTCAATTTTATGTTGTTGCACCACTAGGTCTACATGGTATGAAACATTTTAGTGATAATCATCTTCCCAGTGAACTTTACATTTTAACCTAATACTGACATTAAAGTATTTGGGCATCACTACTTTAAGTGATCATTAAAAAAAATCATTCTGTAATAATAATAATAATACATGTGCACAGCACTGATTCAGTATTAGAGGGACTTTTACATTCATTATTTGATTGAATCTTTGTGAATCATCTATCCTTCACAGACAAAGAAACTGAGCCTTCAAGAGACTCTGTAATTTACTAAACTATATAGCTGAAATGAATCAGACCAGGGACTTGCAACCTGGTTTTATGAATGGTATCTAGATACCTCATTAATTCATTACTGAATGAATTTGCAGCATTATTTATGTGTTTATTTATTCAAGGACCTGTTGATGCTTGGGGATCTAAGTAGAGCAATACTAATAAGTATGCGTACAGCACCTAACAGAAATAGCAACACAACATCAACAACAACGATAATAAAAAGTGGTAATGAAGCAAAACAAAGGAAAAGTACAAAAGATAAATCAGGATAGAAGCATCTGCATTTGCACTATGATGAATTATATAGACGAATATATTATATTTAAATATATTGGTGGAGTTTAGTACAACAGTTAGACCATTTTAAAATATATATTCTAATTCAGACAAACGTCAGTGTCCATTGCTACTAAAAAAAAAATGTTTTTAAAATAAAATGTTAGACTCCAAAATTGTGATCTGCTGTATTGTATTCAACTTGGAACTCCATTTTTGTAGAAGTTTTTACGTGATTTTAAATGGGACTAATTATAAGCAAACTCCAAATAATTTTTCCAAGTCTTTGTGAATGCACAAAGCTATGGAATCATGCATGTAGAACACCACCACCCAGTGGGACTTTCTGCAGTGATGAAAATGGTTTATATTTACACTGTCTATATTTGGCAACTGAGTATTTGAAAAGTGGCCAGTGGCACTGAGGAACTGATCTTTAAATCTTTAACTCAAACAATTTAAATTAAAGAAGTCAGGGGCGCCTGGGTGGCGCAGTCGGTTAAGCGTCCGACTTCAGCCAGGTCACGATCTTGTGGTCCGTGAGTTCGAGCCCCGCGTCAGGCTCTGGGTTGATGGCTCGGAGCCTGGAGCCTGTTTCCGATTCTGTGTCTCCCTCTCTCTCTGCTCCTCCCCCGTTCATGCTCTGTCTCTCTCTGTCCCAAAAATAAATTAAAAAAAAAAAAAAAAAAGAAGTCACAGATGACAAGTGGGTACCATATTGGACAGCGCAGATCTAGAACCTAGCCACTGAATGAGTCATAAGTGAGGACAAGCAGCAGTACAATCACCAAGGAGCTTGCTAGAAATGCAGAATTAGGGTGCTCTGAATTAGAACACTTATGAGCAATTTCTCCAGTTGATTGAAATGTACTATTGAAGTTTGAGAGAGTGACCTAACATTAATTAGTGATCTAAATATTTAACTCACATTGTCAGTGCTGTATAATTTCAAATTTTAATAGGGCAAACATAAACATAAATCATGATATTGCTTTTAAGGGTAAAGAGCCTGCGACTGTCTCTACCAAAAACAAAATATTTCTATGTAAAATGCTAGGCAATGAGTTGATTTCCAAATATCCAGATGTTCAGCATTATGCTTCCAAAATATACAGCCCCACCTACTCTTCAGATGAAAATTTGCCTCCAGATGTCTGGCATCATGTAGGTGCCAGTACGTCCTTCAGAGCTGCTCATGGCCAACTTGCTCACTGTACACTTGTGAATTGCCATGATGATCTGTAAAGGAAAACAAGTGCTGGTTTTCCAAAATATTTTCTGTCAGAAGAGGCAATTAAACTTGTTAAGGGAGAGTGGCCACCAAAGTGTGGAGCGTTGTGCTTCTCTGCTTTTGCCATTTCCTACACACAGACCAGAAACCTCAACTCCCTAGAGAATAGGTATTAACACAGCCTGAAAATGAAAAACAGATTATCTCCATCTAAACCGTTGCATCTTTTCCCTTAATGTTTTAGTTTGGGGGTGTTTTAAAATATAGACAGTTTAGAGAGGAAAGCTTGTAATATATCATCTTCAGCAGCTCACTGGAGAACACGTAACACTTTTATCCCTGTATCATTAACCTGCTAACAGATTGTTTATTCAGTTACTTTATTTTGACTTGGGGAGGCACAGAAAGCCAAACCTGCTTCTAACAGGGTAGAATTGAACAAGGAAGTTTCAAGTAGAGGAAGTTGGGAAGGTAGTGGCATACATGTGATTGGGAAGTATCCCCATGCACACCAGAGAAGGATTAACTGTGGGTTAGCTCACTGGGATGACTCACAGCCATGGAGGTCTGTCCACTACATATGGGTAGTCTCAGACTCAGGAGACCCCCCAGAGTTGCCTGAAAATCCTTCAGCTTTTCTTTGCTCAGCTTCTTTTCCCATTCTCCATAGGTGTATGTTCAGAACTTTGGCTTTTCTCAAGCTCCTTTTTCTAAGGACCACTGCTATCCAACTCTGGACAGATCATTTAGAGGCCATGAGGTGAGAACCTTTTAAATTGCTGCCCCCCCCCCCAATCAGTTCTGAATATGTATGTCTCTACATCAAATCCCATCTTACTCTCCTTTTGTTCCCATTCCAGTGAACAGGAATGTCATGTTGTAGCCCTGGAGTAAGCCTGCCACCTATATTCTAGATAACTCAACATATCAACTAATGCCTACTATTTCCTACTTGAGTCTGTTCTTTTGTAACTTGTTCCCTTCGATCTGTATAAAAAAAAGTATATATCTCTAACTTGTTTCAAAATATTAAAAAATGAAACCTCCCTTGAAAACATGCTACATACACTCTAGTCACACTTTATCTACTGTATTTCAGAGCCAAACAAATGAGTCATCTATCTTCACAGCATTTTCAAACATACTGCAATCCAATTTTCTCTAACCATTTTCTTGAAAATTTCTAAACATGTTTTTCAGTAATCTAGGGCTACATACTGTGGGATGGGGGTTGGGGGGGTGGGGAGAGCACAGACCCTTTACTTTTTATCTTAGCTAACCTGCAATATTTAATCTTGATTGTCCACACTTTCTATCTGGATACTTTTCCTCATATGGTCCCTATGACTACGTTGTCTTTTGCTTTTCTCTTACTGCCTTCTATTCAATCTTTCCATAGCTTCATTGTTCTCAGTTCTTTATACATCGGTGCTCTTTTCTCCAGGCCCTTTTCTCTTATCTTTACATACTTTCTCTGCGTGGCCTTATTTTGGCTCATAATTTCACATATGGCCTTTACACTTACTCACTAATGTCTCTCCAACCTCTTCTTTTCTGAAATCAGCCCGGTGTACTCAATAAACTATAGGGTACTTCTACTTTCCTTTTCACAACCATTGACTTTAAAACTCAACATATTGAAAACAGGACATTTCTTTGCCTAAAAAGTCTAAAAGCTCATTCAGTGACTTCTCAAATTTTGATGAATGAGACCAGTTATTTCATTCTGAAAATGAGACCTCTTCAGTACCCCCAATACTCCCCACCTCTCATATGTAAGAACTCTTATACTTCATAGACTATCTCCTAATGTCTCATGGGTGTATCTGTAATTCTATACTTGCTCAGCTACTGAACTTGGCCAAGCTTTATTAATTTCTTATCCCTGACTATTGCAGAAGCTATTTAACTGCCCTCAAGTCCCCTATACTTACCTTTTCAAGTAACTGTTCTTAAGTATAAGGGGATATTCCACATCCCTACTTAAAAATTCTTCATTGTGTTGGGGGGCCTGGATGGGTCAGTCAGTTGAGTGTCTGGCTGTTGATTTTGGCTCATAGTTCTCATAGTTCATGGGATCGAGCCCCATATCAGGCTTTGTGCTAACAGCACAGAGCATGCTTGGGATTCTCTCTCTCCCCTCTCTGCCCCTCCACCGTTCACATGTTTGCTCACTCACTCTCTGTCTCTCAAAATAAATAAATAAAACATTTAAAAAAATTTTTAAAAAGTCTTCAGTGTCTCCATTCCCTGATAAAATCAAAACTATTTACCTTGCATGTTCCTAGTATAATGCACATACTCTTGCTGTGCAGCTCCAGCTTGCCCATCATGCCCACCCCATCCTGGGCAATCTATCACTAATTCTATTGCACGTGCTATTCTACTGCAGATACCCGAGGCTCTGAAATCCTCTTTCCTCAGTCCAGGAAAGAGGAGGACGGAAGTTAGGGAATTATTTTCCATCAAACTCTTCTTTATCCTTTAGGCTTAAAAAGGTACAATACCAATCAAGCAGCTTCCTCTGGTTCAAATTCACCTGCACACCGATATCACCAGTATTCTCAAAGGTTAAGTACTCCCATAATGCAGCACACCTTGTGACTACCCTCTTAGTTCCTCACACCATACCTTAATTCCTCTACTGTGGGTGAAGTCATAAGTAGCCTGCAAGTTCCTTAAGCACACGGTCAGTAGTTAATTTGACTTTGTATCTCCAGTATCTTTGGGTCCGCTAGGATATATCTAATCATAGAGGACACCCAATAATTGTGTGTAAGATTTCTTCAATCACAAATTGTGAAATCATAAATTGTGAGTTCTTATGGATTGTATATTCTCTATTAAAACTTGTCCTTAGTTATGGAGGACGAAATGAGGCATTTGTGGTATGTGATGTGACTAGAGAGATTCAGGAGTTAATGCTAGATTTTGAATTTCTCTGGGTGTGTTGGCCTACATTATCACTTTTGAAATAAAAGAGTGGTGCATTCTAAGAGAAGATGTGTTGATCCTAAGTTTCCTCAATTATTTTTTTTTTTTGAATTTAAGTGTGTACATGTCTGCTCTGTACATGTTTGAGGAAAAGGGCTGTCTTTATTCATTTTTGTATTCATAAATCTGACACATAGTCAATGATCAATATACATTTGTGTAAATAACCAGATGGTTAGGATTTTGTAAACCTGACAGAATTGATTTGTGCTCTTCAGTACCCTGGAGTCACAGAAGTAATGGAGAAGGTTTGACTCTCAGGATTTAAGGTTAAGGTCAATTTATCCAGTTACTTTCCTCTTTGCCAAAGAGGATTTCCCTATTGTCAGATCCTATTATTACTGCACATCTGACACCTCCCATAGCAACCCCCCCTCTACTTGACTTCTATATTCAATCTGTTACCACGCCCAATAATTTTCCATTCCTAAATGTGTATCAAGTGTCCCGACTTATTTCTTTTCTTCATTGCAACCACTCTAATCCAAGTTACCATCATCTCTTTTCTGATTATTAAAAAACCCTGGCTCCCTTACTTGTTCTTCTAAACCAGCCTCTATATAATAATCACAGATATTTTCTGAAACATATATCTGTTTGTGTCATTCTTCTGTATTGGCACCCATTTGTTTGCATAATAGAATGCCAACACTATACCATCACCTGCTAAATCCCACATTGGTAGCCCTGATTTACCTTCCACTTTGGCTTACATCCATCTGTCTCTGCCTATGGCTAGAGTCGCTCTAGCCTCCTTACAGATTTCCTCTGACAAGCTGTGGCAGATACTGTTGGAGCTCCAAACAGATCCCTTAAATCCCATTTAGCATTTCTGTGCACACTCGCTCTGGCTTCTGTGTGCACAGAGGCTGTTAGACTATTGCTTCTAACTTCTTATATATAGTGGCTCTTTTTAGAAGACTGTTTTTGGCTACTTATTGAAGTTTCTTTTCCTGCATATGCAAAGCCCTGGAAATGCCTGGGAGTTTGTATCCCTTGGACAAGTTCCTAACCAATGACTGATGGCTATAGGAGGATGGAAAACAGCTCCATGGCCTCATGTAGGAATCACTCTGAACTATAATTTATACTGCAGGGCTCTGCAGTAGGGTCAGACTGAGACTAGGGCTGAGGCTTAAATCCCACCCTTGTTTGGCTCTTCCCTTTCTCTTTCCTGCCCTTGTCATTCCCATACTGGGTTCTCTTAAGGTTTCCTCAACAAGTCACTTGCACATGAACTCTCTCTCAGGGTTAGCTTCTTAGGAACAAAAATTAACATGCTAACTAAGTTATTTCTGCCTTAAGCCTTTGCAAATTGTATTTCTTCTGCCAGAACCCTCTACCCCCAACCCAAATTTTGCCCTCTATGAAATTTCTTATCTTTTAAAGCTCATTTAACATTACTTGTCAGGCCGTTTCTAACCACCTTATTATCAAACACCTTATTTTTTTTAACTTAAACATTTTTTTTTATTATGACAAGAACAGTTACTATGACATCTATCCCCTTAACAGACAATTAAGTGTATGATACAATATTGTCACCTGTGGGTCCAGTATTGTACAGCAGATCTCTAGATTGTATTTATCTTGCATAACTGAAACTTTATACCCACTGTTTAGCAACTCCCACTTTCCCCCTCCTCCAGTCCCTGGAATCAACCATTCTGTTTTTTATTTGTTTGACTATTTCAAGTACTTCATATAAAATAGAATAATGCACTATTTGTCCTTCTGTGACTGGTTCATTTCACTAAGCATGGTGTCCTCAAGTTTCATCCATGTTGTTGCACATAAGGATTTCCTTATTTTCTAAATGGTGTGGAAGTCCCTCAAAAAATTAGAAATAGAACTACCATTTAAACCTACAACACCACTCCTGGGTACCCAAAAGCATTAAAATCAGAATCTCAAAGAGATATTAGCACTCTCACATTTGTTATGGCAGTATTCACAAGAACAAGATATGGAAATCACTTAAATGTCCATCAAAGGATGGATGGATAAAGAAAATGTGGCATATACATACAATGGAATACTAGTCAACTCTGTTTTTTATCATAGCTCTTTCTATAGGTTGTAATTATTTTTTATCAGTTCATATTTTTAGTGTCAATCTCTCTCAGTAGACTAAATTTACATGAGGGAAGACACTATGATGCTTGGTTCATAAGGGGTAACAAGAATCCCTCACATAGTAGGTATTCAAATATTTATTGGCTGGATAAATCAAAGACTTCTAGTTTTAAAGGAAAGAAACACGAGTTCACAATTGCTAAAGAAAACCACTGCATAAATCATAACATTCTTTGAAGTCTGATTATCCCCAAACTTTCTAATCCTATCCTCTCTCTGGTAGGCATAAAAAATATAAGGTGCTTACAAAAAGGTGACCATTTCAACATATCTTATGTTCACACAAGCCTGAATTTTCTATAATGAACATGCTATAGTAACAAAGTTTTCTCAATTATTTTCAAAGGAGAAAAAAAGGACTAAGTCAATTTTAAAATTTAGTGTCAGATACTGGCATATGTCATTTTGTTGGTGCCTAAGAAAGCACCTTAGATAAGAACTATAAGAAGTAAATAACTAAACAAGCAACAGAAAATCGAAGGGTAACGAAGTATTCACTGCATAAACAATTTTTGGTAGCTTTCTAACTAATACACAATTTATATTCATATGTATTTCAATAACCTATTTCTGCCTCTTATGCCTTACACAGAAGATGTATTGAATATGTTTCTAGTGAATACGTTATTTTTCATTTCTAGTGAAGTCTGGTCTTTTTTTTTTTTTTTATCTGTGGCTTCTTTTTTTTCTTTTTTTTTTCTTTTTTTTTTTTTTGGCTTCTGAACACACTAAGATTCTTAAACCCCAGTACACTCCTACATTTTCTCCTAGTATCATAATTTACCATGAAAATTTCATTGCTTACTCCCACTTCTACACCAGATTCATGTTATAGGTATATTGATTCTAAATATTAAATATACTTTTAAGTGTGTCTTTCCAAACTGCATTTATACAAGAACATGTTGCACCAAAGATCTTTTAGACTCTCATTGTTCTCTACTTGAAATATCTGTTTTACAATTCTTATCTATCCACTAAACAAGAAACTTTTGGACACTAATGTGGAAATTCTATCTAAACATACTATATGCATACACACATGCATATATAGGTATATATGTTATATGTAATATATATGCATTATACACACACACACACACACACACACACATATATATATATATATATATATATATATACACACACACACATACTTATCAAGCTAAAGCTATCCATAATGAATAAAGTAATAATAGCTGGTATAACTAATGACTTTTGTATCTCAGTGTAAGAATTAATTTCCTTTGGTTATGCTAGTAATCTAAGGTAAAATGATATATTGAAAATTTTAAATTTGATTAGAGAAGTATATTAAATTGTACCAAACGGATATGTAGTACTATTAAATTGCAACTTCTTTGTTTTCTTTGGTTTTATAACCATCAATTTTAGAAAATAAAGTTTAATTAATTGCTAGTTAAATAACACTTTTATTATTATAAAGCCGAATATGATACAAATGACCACACGGAATCAAATCAAATCATCCATGCAGCCTAGAATTATAAATAACACTAATTACTATCACAACACCTGACCTATGGTACATACTCAATTGATATTAATCAGAACATAAAATCTTAACATAGGAGGGCACTGGTAGAAAACACTGTCGTTTGTAAGATGTATTAAGATTCTTTGGGTTGCAAGCAGACCAAAAGTACTAACTAAAATATGTTTGAGACATGCAGCCATTTATTAGACCATAAATCTAAGTCAAATAGAGTTGAGTTTAATGAAATCATCAGGTCATAGACTCCTTTCATGTTTTGGCTCTGTTTTTTTTCCATGCTGTGTCATTCTCAAACTTGATATGGCACCAAGATAGATAATGGCACCTCTAGGCCTATGTTATCCCAGGTTCAAATTGAGCAAAAGAAAGAACAAATGAAGGAAAAGAAAGCATACCTTTTTTTCCCAATAGTCAAAGAGAGCCATTAGCATTGAATCCATTTTATTTTCTACGTTCAGCCATGAAAGGATAGTCCTGCTGCCATAAACTATATAACTGGACAAAACAAATGAAATAATTATTTACAAGAGTTTTATTAGGGTCAGTGCAGGATTATGATTTCTTAGTGAAGGGAAATAACGAGCATAAGCCCCACAACTGGTCTGGCTTTTTGCATAATGACACGTTCTGGGCCATGGTAGAGAGGACAGAAAAAGCAACAGAGCATATCATTATTGATAAGATGAGAAGAAAAAGATCAGAGTTTGAGGTTTCTGAGGTAGCTGGGTGTTACGGGACAGTGTACTTCAGAGAAGGGAACTCTAAAAGAAAGAAACTCTAGAAATTGGCAAAAGGCTGCCCTTACAACTTTGGTTGTATATTAAGCCTTGAATAGTCAGGGAAAAATTCCATAAGACCAGTCAAAGAATCACTACTACTTTTCAGAAATACCAATAGAGAATGAACACTTGCTAGGGCATTGTGAGCTAAATAACTATTTGAGTTCACACACTCTTGGAAACATGTAGTTCCAGCAGCTAAAGGGAGACCTTCCTGCACACTCTGGACCTCCAGTAGGGATACCAGAAATTACACATCTTAGAAGGAGGAGTAATTAGACCAAGGAGAAAGGCTACTCTGGATAAACTATGATTTAAAAAAAAAAGCCTCAAAAGGATCAAGCTGATCTGCAAGTAGATTTACTATATGCTTGATAACATTCAGTACTTCATTAAGGAAGACAATTCAGACATAGAATAATACAGGATCCACGGTGTTCAACTTCAAATCAAAAGTCACTAGACATAAAAAAGAAACAGGAAAACATGACAAACAACCAGGAAGGAAATTACTGGATACAAATCAAACTGGAAAAGTCAGATATAACAGAATTAGAGTATAAGGAATTTAAAATGGTTATTATAAACATGTACTACGATTTAAAGTTATATACTAACAGAATAAAAAATACCAAATTATCGGTGGAGAAACATAAACTGTAACAAATAAAATGGAAATTCTAAAACTTTACACTGTAATGTCTATAATGAAAATGTTGCTGGATCAGCTCAACATCAAGTTTGATTGTACAATAAAAATGGGTATATTTAAATAAAAGATAAAAAAAAAAGAAAAATGATCCAAACTTACAACAAAAGAAAAAGGCTGATAAAAAATTAGCAATGCCACCTGGGTACCCAGTCAGTTAAGTGTTGGACTCTTGATTTTGGCTCAGTCATGTTCGCAGGGTCATGGGATTTAGCCCTGCATCAGACTCCACACTGGTTGTAGAGCCTGCTTAACATTCTCTCTCTCTTTCTTTCTCTCTCTCTCTCTCTCTCTGCCCATCTCCCACTTGTGTGTGCATGTGCAAACTCTCTCATTCAAAAAAAATTAGTAATGTATACCAGATTAAAAATCCATGTGACTGAAATACATGAGAGGAGAAAGAGAGAGAGAGCAGGAAAATTATTTAGAGTAGGAAAAATTATTTAAAGGAATAATGGTTGAAATGTTTTGAATTCGATAAAAACTGTAAAATGACAGAGCCAAAAATATTAATGAATGCAACAGGGATAATCAAAAGGAATAATTCACCAAAGAATAGCATACTGAAATTTTGAAAATCAATAAAAACAAAAAACAAAAAAAACAAACAAAAACCCAAATCTTAAAAAGGAGACACATCACTTACAGGGGAACAACAATAAGAAAATCAAAGACTTTCCATCAGAAACAATATAAGTTAGATGATAATAGAATGGCAACTTCAAAGTGCTAAAAGAAAAAAAAAATCTAAATATCTAAATTTAACAAAATAGGACAGCACTTCACATAAGAATATTTGCCTAGACCAACAAAAGCTGAAATTATGTGTCATCAGCAGATGAGCACAATAAAAAACGCTAAAAGTAGAATTCAGTCACAAGAGAAATAGTACCAATTGAAGTACAACATAAAGAAATGAAAACTCAAATATATGCCTAAATTAAAAGTCAAATATTTTTGTCTTTAGTTTCTTAAATTCTTTCAAAGCAAATTGACTGTTGAGAACACATAAAACACTGCCTTGTAAGGTTTATAACATCTCTAGAAGGAAAATGTATAATGACAGAACAAAAGATGGGAGGGGGTATATGGAAGAATTGTCATAAAGGCAAAAACTTGAACAGCACTTAACAAAGGAATATACATATATTATATATACATTACATATTATGTTATATATATTATCATGTATTATATATTATTATATGTATTATATTGCATATATTATTATTTATATATTATACATTATTATATACAATATATATTTATTATATATAATTGGCCAATAAGCACATGAAATAGTGCTGAAAATCATTAAACACCAGGGATATGCAAATTAAAACCATAATGAGATTTTATTGCACTTGCAATGAAATAGCTAATTTTGTTTTCAATTTTTTTTAATGTTTATTTATTTTTTGAGACAGAGAGAGACAGAGCATGAACGGGGGAGGGTCAGAGAGAGAGGGAGACACAGAATCTGAAGCAGGCTCCAGGCTCTGAGCTGTCAGCACAGAGCCCGACACGGGGCCCGAACTCACGGATCTGAGATCATGACCTGAGCCAAAGTCGGACGCTTAACCGACTAAGCCACCCAGGCACCCCGCTAAATTTTTTTAAAAAGTGACAACAACAAGTGTTGATGAGGATGGGGAACATAAAGTGACACAAGCTCTTTGAAAATTTGTCATTTTCTCTTAAAGTAAATCATACACTGCCCTAGCAATTCTATTACTCTGTGTCTGCCCAAGATAAAGGAAAACATATGCCCACAAAGAGATTATAAAAAATGCTCACACCAGTAGCTTTATTTATAAAAGCCCAAAATAAGAAACAACATAAAATGCCTCTTAATATGAGAAATAAAAAATTTGTGATATATACTCAGAAATAAAAAGGAATAATCTAATAAAACATATAATACCATAGATAAAACTCAGAAAGCTTCTGCTGAGTAAAAGAAGCCAGACACAAAACTACATACAGTATGGTTTCATTTATGTGATGATTTGGAAATAGGTGAACTTGTATGTGGTAATCTAAATGATCTAGCAACTTGTCAGAGCTGATCTAGAAAAAGGCAAAAACGTTTGATGGTGGATGGAATGAGAAAACTGGTTGCCTCCTCTGAGGCCTTGAATGGATTGACTGAAAAGCACAAAAGGCATTTTTCCAGATAATAATAAAAAAAAAGTCTGGGGGCGCCTGGGTGGCTCAGTCGGTTGGGTGGCCGACTTCGGCTCAGGTCATGATCTCGCGGTCCGTGAGTTCGAGCCCCGCGTCGGGCTCTGTGCTGAGAGCTCAGAGCCTGGAACCTGTTTCGGATTCTGTGTCTCCCTCTTTCTGACCCTCCCCCATTCATGCTCTGTCTCTATCTCAAAAATAAAGAAACTTTAAAAAAAAATTTAAAAAAAAAGTCTGTATTTTGGTAAGGTGTGAATTAAATGGTATATGCAACTGTCAAAATCATTGAACTGTAAACTTAAACCTGTACATTTCCCTGTAAGTACATTATATGTCAACTGAAACACTGCCAGGAGCATCACATTGGATCTGCATTTGTCCAGTCCCCATCCCCCACAAAGCAATCACTGTGGCTGAGGGACCTGCATGTTCTGCTAGATGTGGCCCAAATCACAGGTCCACTAGAGGACTCCTCCCAGAGCACAGAGCGGACGAAGACTGAATTAGATAAAATCACAGTGATGTTGGCAGTGGAAAATGCAGTGAATGTAGAATAAGAACATAACAATATGCCTAAATTACTGGGGATAAAGATTGTTCTCCATAAAGTCATCATTATCTGGGGCACCTAGGTGGCTCAGTTGGTTAAGCATCCGACTCTTGATTCAGCTCAGGTCATGATCTCGTGGTTTGTGAATTTGAGCCCTGCACTGTGCTCTGCACTGATGGCTTGGAGCCGGCTTGGGATTCTCTCTCTCCCTCTCTCTGTGCCCCTCCTGTATGCGCGCTCTCTCTCTCTCTCAAAATAAATAAATAAAGTTAAAAGAAAGTCATCATTCATCCTCCACCTCCTCCTTGTCTCTTTCTCTCTCTCCACTCTCCTTCTTACAGTAAAGTAAGATAGGATGTTAATTCCTATTCTTGTTAATGTTTTACTGATTATGAGTAATATGTCAATTCTATCTACTTTATCCTCAAGGCAATTTTATAAGGCTATAATATTTTAGGGTATAACTTTTAATTCATCGAAATCCAATTATGCATATGTCTATTCCATGACTAATTTACCTCATACATAGTTTTCTTTTTGAGTTTCAATATTTTAAGTATGTCAAAATCAGAATTCATTATAATTTTGCTTTTCTGGCTTAAAAGAAGAAAAATCATCTATAATATGTTTAAAATATACTTCTTAGCTTATCTTATTTTCAAATGAGAATATTGCCATGCTTGACATTTTCTTGTAACATGTGACAATCTTTTTTTATAATTTTTTTTTTATTGGAGTGTAGTTGACACACAAAGTTACATTAGTTTAAGATGTACAGCATAGCAGTTCAACTTCTCTATAAGTTATGCCATGCACACCCAAGTGTAGCAACCATCTGTCACCATATAACCCTATTGCAATATTACTGACTATATTCCTTATGCTGTGCCTTTTATTCCTGTGACTTCTTCATTCCATAACTGGAAGCCTGTATCTTTCATTGCCCTTTACCCATAATGCCCATTCCCCAGCCCTCATTCCCTCTGGCAACCATCAGTTTGTTCTCTGTATTTATAGGTTTGATTCTGCTTTTTGTTTATTCATTAGTTTCTAAAAAGTTGGGAAATGTCTTTACCAGTTTGCCTTTAACGCAGTAAGACAAAAGGCATATGAAGTAAGTAAGGCATGTGAATGTTCCAATTATAAATGCTTATAAATATTGACCATAAAAAATAAGTAATTGTTTTACTTCTGCTATAAGGTGCTATGGAAAGAACAATGTTATATCTCTGCAAACTGTGCAGTATTGGTAAGTCACTTCTGGTCTTTATCTCCTTAATTTTGTAAAATAAATAGGTTGAACTAAAATATTTCTATGGCTCTAAAATCGTTATGAATGTTGCTCATTATAGCCTTAATTATATCTAAAGAATAGAGCAATACAGAATTAGAAGTAACATTATTTTATCAGCAGGTATATCATGCCCTACTTATCTTAATTGCTCTCATAGCTCCTATAGGAGAGTATCTCATATTTTATGCTGTTGTTTTTTAAATTATGTGTCTTCCCTGCAAAACTATAAGCTCTATGAAAGCAGGAAGTGTATCTATCATATTAATCTCTGTGTCTCTCACATCTAGTGTACTGCCTGGCACACAGTATATGGGTAAGAATAATATTTATTGCTACTACCAGCTTTTAAACTATTCTCCTGTTTCTCAAAACTGTATGCAGGCATTGTGCTAAGTACTTTTAAGACCACCACATTTCACAGTTCCAGGAAACACTACTCACATTATATTCTATACACTCCATATCCTACCTAAGATAAAATATTAATTTTATCTTGTGTTGGGATCTTCCAACACATTGACCTTGATGAACTTTTTGTAGAGTTTCTCACTTAATCCTCAATACAAACTCTTAAGTTAGATAGTAGTATTGCCTTTCACCGAATAAGAAACTGAGGCACAGACAGGTTAACTGTCCATGATAATCCACAACTAGTAGAGCCAGAATGTGAACCATGGTATTCTGACTCTAGAACTTTCACTCTTAGCTTCTACCCAACACTGCCTTCCTAACATGTTTTCATATATAAACAGATGCCTGTTTCACTATTCATCATCTTTCGGCATATATTATCTTTACCTATATTTAACCAATCTCCCTTTCATTTGCTTCTCAATACTTCACCTCTGCCTAGTTTTCTTCTTTGGACAGAGGAACACATGAGATGCGCCTGGGTGGCTCAGTCAGTTAAGAGTCTGACTTCCGCTCAGGTCATGATCTCACGGTTCATGGGTTCGAGCTCCGTGTCAGGCTCTGTGCTGACAGGGCAGAGCCTGGAGCTTGCTTCAGATTCTGTGTCTCCCTTTCTCTCCCCTGCCTTCTCTCTCAAAAATAAATAAACATTAAAAAAAGTTAAAAGAAAAAAGAACACACGAAAAGTAAAAATATTGCTCAATTCTTTCAGGAATTGGGTTTCTTAACCAGGGGCTGGAGTAAAACCTCACAGGTTTTTAGAGTTAATATCAATTTTATTTTCCAAATTTGGAAAAGTTACTTTATCCCAACTGAACAATGACATGACTGGCAGGGATGTAACTCTTTCAAGATATTTGTGTTTTGTGCTTTCTCCTTTTAGCACAGAGAAGTGGAAGGTCAGGAATCTTACAACAGTCCATTCTTGAAAACTCCACTTCTACATTTTACACACTGAAGCAATTTTGATAACCATCAAAATCCCCAGATATTTCTCCAAACCAATTTCCCATTAAAAAAAAAGAAAAGCCAATCTACCCACTTATGGAGGGCAAGTGGGGGGTGGGGGAGGACAGGGGAAAAGAAAAACATACAATCTCCCTGCCCAAGAAGGATACATCAAGGGAACAAAGCAATCCTTTCCTAAATTATCATGATAGACGTTTTCTACAGAAAGCGTATTAGCACTCTAATGAAATAGCTGGATTCTTTCTTCCCATTCCATGTCTCATCCTACGTAATGCAGAGAACAAGAGAAAGGGGGAATGTAAAGATCCAGGGAGGTAGATACATGAATAATTTTCCATAAAATAGTCTACTTCATGGTAAATGTTTTATTACAGATATTAGAGATACCAGATTGGACTGCAGCTGGATCAAGAGGTTCTTTGCCTCAGGCTTCAACTAAAGCTGGGAAAGATACAGCTTCTACCCATTCCACTCCTCTGCTCCTCATAAACCAAAAAGAGAAGAAAGAAGAAATAATATTTGAAAGGAGTATTTTATTATTTTTTAATGTTTATTTATTTTTGAGAGAGAGACACACACAGAGTGCAAGGAACAGGGGAGGGGCACAGCGAGAGGGAGACCCAGATTCCAAAGCAGGCTCCAAGCTCCGAGCTGTCACCACAGAGCTCAACATGGGGCTTGAACCCATGAACTGTAAGATCATGACCTGAACTACTCAGGTGTCCCTGGAAGGAGTATTTTAAAAATGCCAAAAAGTTGTCATGAATGGAACTAGAAGTTCTGAAAAGAAAAATATTTCACATAGAAACATCATGTAAAATCTAGTTTAGCAGTGTCAAGAATAATCTTTTAAAAAGTAAAGTGTTCCTTTACTCATTAATTTATTAACTCAATATATACTTAGCATCTGTAGCAGGTTATGTGGATAATATGCAAGAGGGTGTCATGCAATCTCCACTCAGAGAACTCACTTTCTAGTAGAAATTTTTATAGATCACGATTTTAAACGTGGCATAGCTGTGACAGGCCCAATTTCACAAAGTCATTCATTTGTATTTTGGTTTAATGCCCAAAGACAGTCACTGCACAGGAGGATAAAATCCCACTCTTACTCTTCAAAATTTTATAATTATACATTATAATAAGCATTGGGAAAATGACAGAATATTGACTTGCCCTACAATTACTGGTATAAATAACAACTAATAGAGTAAAAAGCTGTAAGATGTAAGGAAGAGAAGCCCTTGATCAATCTGGGATAATCAAAGACTTCCCAAAACACTGAGAAGAAATTTGAATAGGCTCAGAATTTGAAATCATGGAAGGAAGGGCATGGGAAGAGTCTGTGTTAGAACTCATTTCAGGTATCACGTAGCACAGCAGAATCAAAGAATTTGAAGAATAACAAGTTGTCAAGGTTATCTCAAGAACATACTGTGTATCATTCAAAAGAAAACATATTCTCTGAGCCCAGGTACAGTTTCTGGCTTATTTCTTATTTAATTTCCAATAGCAGCACAATGGCTGGCATAGAATGCCAGGCTTAATAACCATTTGACGAATTACAACGAAAGTGATAATGAATAGGGGCAAGCAAAACTTAATAATCTTTGAATTATAGGAAAAAAGGAAATTATGGTGAGCTATAAAAGCAAGATGTAGAATTTTAGACTTCAGGTATTAATAGGGATAAAACAGAAGAATGTCATGATATAATCAAAGTGGTCCTTTTAGAATGTTAGTCTGAAGTGATATGTAAATTACAACAATAGGGATGAGATTCTACAAGAAGAGAAAAGAATACTGCAAATTATAACACTTTATATATCATTCTTATATAATGTTCTAGACTTTAAAGTCTAGAATTAATAAAAAAAAATTAGAGGCATCTGGTGGCTCAGTCAGTGAAGTGTCTAGACTCTTGATTTTGGCTCAGGTCATGTTTTAATGGTTCCTGAGATTGAGCCCTGAGGCGGGCTCTGCACTGACAGCCCAAAGTCTGCTTGGGATTTTCTCTCTCCATCTCTCTCTGCCCCACCCCTGGTCATGAGCATATGCTCTCTCCCAAAATAAACATTAAAAAAAAATCAGAACCACACAGAAGGTCTCCATTTATTTCTGCAATATCATATTGATCCAGGAAGTCCTTAAATATTTGAAATTTTGTGAATGGCTGCAGTGTCCAGTTTCTATGAAAAGAGGGCATATGATTTAACAGATTCTCAAGGAGACAGCTACCCTAAAAGTTTATGAAATATCTGTGGAAGTTAAACAAAACTTTAAAACAAAAGTAAAGTAGAGGATATGCCAATGCATAGAATATCAGCTAGAATATTACCTCCACTACCAGACTTGTTTTTCCCTACCATAGACAGAATTAAGCATCTTTTACCTCCTATTTTTTGGATAGCTCTTTGTCTATAACTATTATTATAAATGTTATTATAATTTTTAGGTAGTTGGTTTAGTTGCTATCTGTTAACCTCTCCCTCATTAGAATGAACTCTTGAAGAACAGTAAGTTTGAGTTATTTATTATCAATGCCCAGTATCTAGCACAGAGCTGACCTCCCAAACTGTCTTTTTATTTAAGGCCCTTCATTTAAGCAGCCAATATTTTTCAATGAACATTTTCATCAGCTATTAAGTATCAGAATACCTTGTTTTCATATAGATGCCAATCAGAGTTTGTAGGGCATTTTCACTTAAAGGAAACAAAGCTTGTCAACACTGCAGTCTGTAAATACCATTGTTACCTGTTAATATTATAGGAAAGAAATTCCTTTCATCAAATCTTTTGTATTGCAAATTCTCAAAACCTATCTAGGGCAGAAATGCTTTAGGGAAGACTTCACTCCAATAACAGCCTACCTTCTCAAAAGTTTTTTTTTGTTTTTTTTTGTTTGTTTGTTTTTTTGGTCTGTCCCTTACAGCACATCCTTAACACACTATTCTAGTATTTCTTGGGTCAAAATTCTAGGACTTGTTTGATAGTTGTTCTCCACTCAACCCTTCAGGTTTTAGCCTCAGCTTCTCTACATTCTAGATAATACTACCTATTTCCTTGTCTTCAGTTATGACCTCTAAGCTAATAACTCAAAACTATGGTCCTTATCTTAATCTTTTTTCAGTTCCAGGTTTCCAGAGCTGGTAGATTTATCAGTTACTCCCAGAACTTTCCTCCGTGACACAGCATCTTACTGAAGCCAGATGCTGAAGTCATCCTTGAATTCTCCATCACCCACATCTCCCACCTTCAGTAAGTCAAAATGAATGCTGATTTTCCTTACAATGAGTTTGCAAATACTTGCTGCCTCTCCTTTCCCACTAGCAAGACCTAAAACTTTTCCCTTAGACTTTGCTTTTTCGGTGAATGTTATCACCTACTTTTGCCAAGAAATTAGGAATCATTCTTATAATTTTCCTTCTCACATATGTAATTTTTATCAGATCCTATTAACTTTAGAATTTATTCTGGAGGTGCTTGGGTGGCTCAACTGGCTAAGAGTCCTAATTCGGCTCAGTCCTATTTAGCATGATTTTACAGCTTGTGAGTTCCAGCCCTGCATCAGGCTCTGTGCTGACAGCTCAGAGCCTGGAGCCTGCTTCAGATTCTGTGTCTCCCTCTCTCTCTGCCCCTAACCCACTCATATTCTGTCTCTGTCAAAAAAAAAATAGACACTAAAAAAATGTAAAGAAAAAAAGAATCTATTCTAAATGTGTTCAGTTCATCTCTGCTAATACCACCCTTAATCAGAACACCATCATTTCTCTTCCCAGAATGTGCCCTCCACCCCACAATCTATTCTATGCACAGTGGTCAAATTCATCTTGAAGAATTGAAAATGGCTACCTATAGAAAAAATAAGAAGAAAAACATTTCAAGCAGAAGAAATAGCATTTGTCAGGGACCTAAACTGGCAATGACTCCAATGTGTTTGTAGAATGGAAGTGGGAGAAAATTCTGTTGTACAAATAGGGAGAATGACTCAAGGTAAAGTGAGCAATGAAATGAGGGGTTAGTTTGTACATAGCATCGTAGTAATGATGTAATTTTGGAATGGTGGTGGGGGTCTAGAGCCGATGACCAAGAAAGAATTCTTGAGACATCTGTGGTGCAAAAAGTTGTTTTTATTAAAATACTGGAACAGGACCAGTGGGCAGGAAGAGCTGCCCCTTGAGGAGAGACTGAATATAGATTTGGGAGTTTGGAGAGGTAAAGTCGAGGGGAAGTTTCCAAGAGGATTTTCATATGCTAAAGAAGACTCACAGAATACTGCAGGCCTAGCTATTGTCAAGCTAAGGTTGTTTTTCCCTCTAGCAAAGCATTAACACTAAGACAGTAGGAAGTTCCTGGAGGAATGTTATACTCTCCCTACCTCAAGTATTTGTCAATGGCTGCAGATTATAAGGAAATTTAATTTAATTTGCCATTTCCTTCTGCCTTTGTTTCCCACATCAGTAATATAACCTTATTTATTACCTTAAAACAGCATTCTTGTCCCTAAAAGGGAATAGATTATGAGGTTGGAGAGAGCAAGAAATTAAGTGGGGTTCGTAGGTAAGAGTTGATGATATCAAAGAAAACGTATGGATGTTGAAATTAAAAAAAGTGCCTGGAATTTAGACATTTTGGAGACTAAATATAATTATGTGGTTGACTGAATATAAGGTGTGAGAGAAGAATAAAGAATGATGACTACAGTTCTGGCTTCAGCAACTAGGAGAACATTGGTGCTATTTATGGAAGTAGAGATCGAGGAAGACTTCATAGACAAGACATTATATATCAAAGTTTCAGGGTTGAATACATTGAAGTTGACCTGCTGTGAGACATTCAGTTGAAATGTCATAAAAGTGAAAGAAGAACAAACAGAAGAAATGTTCTGGTTAGGTTCTGAGCATGGGTAGAGGTGACAGACAGAGTTCAGGAGGAGAAATAGTTATCAAGGTAATACACAGTAATTACCAATATAACCAAAATTTGAAGCTCTCTCTTAGAAAGTAATCCTGCCAATTAAATAATGGAAATTAATGCAGGTGAATATTTCTAAGGTAGCAAGTGCAACTGATACAGTCAACTATAAAACAAGAGGAAATGATCATTCTAAAAAACAGTGCTTCAGCTGGAGAACATATAAGGCCAACGAAGGATCCAGTATCAATATTTCCTGATGTGCCCCAGATATGGTCATAGTTCTTATCAGAACATGACGATGGTCACAGTAACAAGAGGTTTCTACCAAGGTTTAGGATTCTGAGGCTTAGATAAGAACAAATGAGTTCTTTATCTTAAGTAGCTGGAAACAGTACAGCAATTTTGAAGTAGGGCTTAAGTATTACACTTGAGGAGGGAACCTGGAGATCAGGATCAGTGAAATAATAACACATGTCTCACTTAGAAGAGGAGATGAAATCATAAACAGAAAAATAAAGTTCAGGAAAAAAAATGAAAATCAGATCAAGTGAACAGCAGTAAAGGACATTAGCTGTCATGGCACTGAGACACAGCTGTCCTCCTACCCTGCAGTCAGGACCATTGGTGAGGCTAAGGGAAGCTAGAGAAAATAATGCAAAGCCTGTTCATAGCCATTTAGGAACATCTATTCACTGAACAATACCCATGATGTTCTTCAAGCTTATCTCAGGAAGCATATATTTTTATCAAGGTCTACATGTCATACAGAAGTAGTATTATTTGTGGAGTAAAAGATTCTGTATAATTCCTTGGCAAACAGATCCTCTGACGTTTTAAAACACTTTGGACTTGGGGCGCCTGGGTGGCTCAGTCGGTTAAGCGTCCGACTTCGGCTCAGGTCATGATCTCACAGTTCGTGGGTTCGAGCCCCGCGTCGGGCTCTGTACTGACAGCTCAGAGCCTGGAGCCTGTTTCAGATTCTGTGTCTCCGTCTCTCTGTGACCCTCCCCCGTTCATGCTCTGTCTCTCTCTGTCTCAAAAATAAATAAACGTTAAAAAAAAAAAAATTAAAAAAATAAAAATAAAATAAAAAAAACAAAACAAAGATTCCCTGTTATGTAACTTCTACATGTAAGAGAAAAACAAAGGTTCTAATCTGTTGAAGCTATAGGATGATGTCCTAAAAGAATGAGATTAGCGGTTTTTCAATTTTTACAGCTTGCTAGAATCAATTGGGGAGCTTCTTAAAGATATGAAAATTTGGGTTTCACCCATACAGAATCTGAGTAAATCAGTGAGATATGCCACTATGGCCAAAAAATCCTGAAATGGACTAATGAAACAAAAGAAGAATCTATGGAGATTTCTAGCATTTAAGACATTTTGTCTTAATGGAAGTCAAATACGTTCTAAGAAATAATTTTGAAGTGTTCCTGTAGCCTGTGCTGTGTACTATTTTCAATTTTGGAATCAAATGTCCAAAATCTTAACACGTTAACCCTGGAAGCTTGTCTTAATGTGCCAGCTACATGATCTAGAGTATACTAGGTCATGTTAAATGGGACCACAAATGAATAAACACATTTTAAAACACCGACTTGAGTTGTGAGCAAGGGATAATGGAGAGGAAGTTATTTTCTTCCACCTCTTGTTTCTTTTTCCCAATGCTACACAGACAAGGAGTTGGAAATATTATAACTTGACCAATATGCACAGAAAAGCTTGAGCAAAGATGCCAAAACAGAAATGAAGATCAATTTTATATTGAAGATACTACTAAAAGACTGCCTAAAAAGGAGGGCTTCCTAAATCAATGTGAAAATTCAAATTATTAGATGGGTGGTTGGCTTCTCAAAATGGTTTACTAAAGAAAGAAAGATTGAATCTAGATTAATATAATACAGAATCTGTAGAATATTCAGATAGACTAATTCTTCACAAAGAGTAATGCACTAGTGAGAAATAAACACCACTTCACTTTGTCAATCCAGAGCTCTATAGAGGTCTCCCCTTTTAAATAAAGACAGGAATGGGCACCCATTGCTTATGCATATGAAACCCACAAGTTTATGATCATAGCCACTTTTTTTTTTTTCCAACTGTCATATACACACAGAAATGCTTAGACTGTTACTAGACAAACCCTCTTTATGGATAAAAGCAATTTTATTACATTCAAAAGTAAAGAAAGATTGGGGAAATCTGAATAATTCAGTGAAAACAACATATTTATTTAAAACTCAGGCTAAGTTATAACATAAAGAGACTACTGGATCAACAGATACAGTACCTGCATTCCTGTTCCTAATTAAGTCACCAATTATACATGCCCTTAGGCAAAACCTTTCAACTCTGTAGCCTGTGGCACACTTTACTGAACTAAAAATTAAACACTTTGAATCAAAGAACTTTTAAAATCTTATCCCACTGTAAAAGACAATAGGATATTGCAAAAGGGAGGTATCATGGCCCTGGTGGTGAGAACACTAAGCCTATATAGAGTCTTATCCCTCTTGATACAATTTATCTGACTTTGAACAAAGCATTCATGCATGCATTCATTCATTCATTCATTCAACACCCTATGTTCCCCTGCCTGCTATGCTCCAGCAGTATGCTAGGTATTAGATTATAATAATGAAAAATGGGACCAAGAATTCTGCTTTATGAAATTTACATTGTCATAGAGAGAATGAGAGTTAAACAAGATAATTGTCATTTTGGACAGATTTTTTTTTTTTTTTTTTAAGGCAGCAAATGAAAGGGAACCCTTTGAAGGAAGTCTCTCCCAGGAGGTGAAATTTGAGCTGGGATATGAGGGAAAAGAAAGAGCCAGCCATGGAACAATCTAGGAAAATGAACATTCTAAGTAGGGTGGACAGCAAGTGCCCAGGCCCAGGGTGGGAAAGTTCTGTCCCATATTGATGAAGAAGATCCTGATCTACGCTTCAGTTGTTCTGTGTCGTAAGATCGAAGATGTGAGCTAGATCAATGGCTTTTACGCAGGGAGAGTTAGGAAAATACAGATCCCAGGATCTCAACCCAAGCTACTGAATCAGACTTTTGGAAGTGCAGCCAAAGAGCTATATAATTTGAAATCTCAATTTATCCTGAAGTAGTAAAATTACAAATTAATTGGCTTTAAATCTTTTTTGATTTCTAATATTTTAGTACTAGAAATAGTTATAATTGCCAAATTCTCCATTTAAATAAGCATATATAGATAACATCCATTTTATACATTTTTTTAATAAGACAAAGCACTAAAAAAGAAGAAAGCCCAGTGCTATAGATAGCACACGATAATGATTTATAAATTGTTAGATCAATGCTTTATTGCAGGGGAAAAAATCAAAGGCATCTGGGTATCTACATATCTATGCTCATTAGCAGGTAAACTTTAGAAGGGTTATCTACAATTGTACTCCCAGTATATAGTTGAGTGCCTGGCACATGGTAGTTTCTCGACTTGGAGATGATGAATAAAACAAAACAATACTCAAACCAAATCCTAGAACAATTCCACTGATTTGCCCAAATTCATACTGTGCCAGAAAAAAGGGGGTTAGGAGAAAGGCACAAAGACACCCAAATCATCCAACTCCTGGTCCCTTTCCCTGTTTTGCAAACTGAATCACAAAATTAAAAGAAAGCCAATCTAATTTACTGGCATTAATGGGCATATTCACTAGCCCCTCACTCATCAGTGTAAGAGAAATGGTACCTCATAGATTATACATCATTTAAAACGTACAGATACAGCCTTAGAGAAATGTTCTGGAACCAATATATTTATTTGAAGAGTTTATATTAATGCTTGGGATTTTGCAGGATACTGAGGGAGTTGGGTACGGGGGGGGCTAACAAACAAAGAACAGAATCCTTGGCTTCCGGGAACTGAAGTCAGTGAGCAAACTCCATACTTTGCATGAAAAGACAGACTTTACACTCTGAAATTATATGGAGCAGTACATTTTTAACAGCAAACATGTATGGTATAGGAAGTGTCACAGCTTCCATGTTGAAGAGAGTGTGAGTTGACATATTTCAATGGGAATACAATATGGGGCTAGAATTCATGTATTTTAGGCAAGCAAGAATGATCTAGGTTAGTCTGAGCCTGAAAAGAATAGGGTTGTTAATGATGATCGTGTTTGGTCATTTAGAGCATAAAACTAAATATTCTTCAAAAGTCACACCTATCGTATTCTTATTAACTTTTTCTTTATTTCAGAAGGAATACCTTTACAAAATTAGCATGACCCATATGCTTTTCTATTTAACAGTTTATAGACGCCTCTAATATTAACATTCATAAATATAATCTAGTTACTTCACTTATGTTCTACCTGTCTTGGAGTCATATGCCATTCTCTTAAGTGTTCTATTGTGTATCGTTCACTCATTTTCCCCCACTTTTTAAGACAAAAGTGTAACCTTTATTAAAAAAAAGTTTCTAATGTGTCATGTGATCAATAGATATAAGTACCTTCATTTTTTAAATTAGTCTAAGGCTATTTTCCTTTTACTGTTGTATAAACAGGGAATTGAAGGGTAAAATAGTTAAAACTTAATGCTATAGTGCTAATGTGGCTTTTAAATCACGTCAGCTGCAATCACTGCATTATAATTAACAATTTATTGAACCAGCAATAAAATGAACATCACATTACTTCTTAAAGCAGCAGAATAAAATGGCTAATAAATAGCATAAGCCAGACAAATTGCAGAGTAATAGAAATTTTCTTAAGATTTATGGTGTGCAGAAAGATGGATGTGCTATTAGTAGGAGCTCCAATACTTGACAAAATTCTTTTACAAAGACATTGTTACCATGCATGTCAGAGTTCACAAGTCTAAGTGGTTTATCCAAATTTCAGCTCTCTGCTATTACAGTGGAAAATACTCATTACAAGGTTTTGAAACTGCAAGCAATGTGTACATTTGCCAACATTCAAACTGCTACTGCCAAAAAGATACTAAAATATTTTATAAACTGTCAAATAACAAGTCTGCTAGCTTAATCTGAGTCTATTTTATACTATACAGACTGTAAAACTATTACATTAATTCACTTCCTGCAAAACTTTTAAAGAGCAGAGAACAGCCTCTGTAGAAGCTGAACAAAATAACTGTTTTTTACCTTTTGAAACCTTGGCAATGTCCTACTTCTGTTGGGGAAGCACCATGGTTTTCCAGAAATGCAATCACATGCCATTTAATAATTGGCCAGATAAAAGAATTTATGAAATAAAGTGAGATCACAGAAATGGTCAAATTGAAGTCAAGTTCCATGTCTCACCATTACAAGTGGAAGTTATCAATGGGAAAATGAGATATCAATGTTTCTGATGATAATATGTTTAGTGATGCTTTGTGACATGGAGCTATGATGTTCACAATTCAGAGTAAAAAATAATTTTTTTATATTATCTGGCAACATGCAATAACAATTAGCAATACTTTTTAATAAATTTATTTTTAATATTTAATTTTGACAGTAGTAGTCATGGTAGTTATCAGCTCTCTACGAAAATGTAGAGTTGGTTGCCGAAATTTTTGTCACTAATTAGTTCATTCAATAATAAGGATCATTTTTTCATACATAAAGTGAAATGTATTCATCAAATATCCAGGTACAAATTTGCATACTTAGAGTGGAATGTATAGTAATATGTATACTAATTACTTCCTAAAGATGATTACTGTAGTTAAGCATGACACTTTCTAATGACATGTTCTTTTTAACAGCAGAGGACAAACTATGATTTGTTCATCTTATTACATTTTAAGAGGGGCGATACCAATACAAAGGAAGATATAATACAGAGGACAAAATTAAACCAAAATCACTCCTATATTGGAAGGATGCACTGTACTACTGTTGTAATATGCCAAAGCTCTCATGGATTTCATATTTTTTCCAGTTACATCATTGGGACAAAGGTCTACTGCTTCACTTGTACCCAATTTCCTGGTGCCTAGAACTAGGGCATATGGTGCTCACAAAATACTTGCTGAATATTTCTTTTTCTTTTAATGTTTACATATTTATTTTGAGAGAGAGCAATAAAGAGAACAGGGGAAGGGCAGAGAGAGAGAGAGAGAAAGAGAGAGAGAGAGAGAGAGAGAGAGAGAGAGAGAGAGAAGAGAGAGTTCCAAGCAGGCTCCATGCTGTCAGTGCACAGTCTGGCATGGGGCTTGATCCCAAGAACCATGAGATCATGACCTGGGCCAAAATCAAGAGTCAGAAGTTTAACCAACAGAGCCACCCAAGTGCTCCATTGAATGAATATTTCTTAGTGAGACAGTTCTCCTTGGACTTCTCATAATTCAGCATGTCTTGTGAGCAGAGGCATCAAATTGGCTCCAAAGTATTTGTACAGTAAATAGCCTTGGAAGGTAGAGATAGTGGCTCTCTTAGGGGCAATGGGCTGGCATGCTTCCTGTTTGGTATATAAGATGAATTTCTCTAAGCTCATACTTCTTCTCTTGTATTGCAACCAACTGTGTATGTGCATCTTATATCTGGTCCTCTTTACAGTCCTGTGGAAACTGGAAATTGGGAAACTTGTACAAGAAAATTCCAATAGTCTAGCTTCTGTTACTACTTTGAATAGTAAACTGTCAGTTATGTCTGAATCCAGTGGCTCATATGTTTTGCTAGTATCCATGAATCTTCCACAGCCTAAATAGTTAATTGGAAACTTTTCACAGATCTTGATAATTTTACAGAGAAGACAGATCAAAAACATTTTTATGAAAATTAAGCCTTGCTTAAAATCCTCACCTTAAAGTCATTAAGTAATTTACAATTTGGGGGGTTAGATAAGCAAACCACACATATGCAAATAATATAGAACAAAGACAAAACATGCCAGAAGAGACCTACAAAATGCCGCAGGATATTCAGAGGAGAAAAAATATCACATGTGGGGTGATCAAAGAAGCTTCAGAGAAGAAATGATATTTAAGTTACATCTTAGATGTGCAGGATATTGAAAGATGGATATAAAAGAAGGAAGATAAAATGCCAGTCCCCTCTAAAAGATATGTACGTGAAAGAAATTACATGAGGAGGGGATTTTGGAAAATGTTGGCAGTGGCAGGGTGTCTAGTTGGCTGAAGTGGGGAAAGAAGAAAGAAGTGGGGAAAATGTTTCAAAATACAGGTAAGGTAGTATAGGTAAACTGTAGGAACAATGTAAGCTGTTTTCAATAAGTCTTGGAAATAATTTGTTTCAAATACTATATGTATATATATACTATATATATCATATATATATATCATATATATATCATATATATATCATATGATATATATAATATATATTAATAATACATATATATGTTATTTTTATTTATATCTTTGAAGATTAGAATTTCTCCCATGTTGGTAGAAAGTCAAGTTGAGATTAGAACTCATATCCTGTACTCAAAAGCCTTTAAACCTGTACACCTATACATCCTGTACACCAAAACCTTTAAATTGACTTGATTTTTCTTTTTTAACCACACAGCTTTGTCCTAAGTAGACTATTAGTAATTAAGATAATAAAATGTAGTGTTTGATAGAAATAGGGAAATAAGACAAGTACATACACAGTCCTCTCTCAGCCCCTTACCCTCCGCTTCCCACATAATAATCTCTGAGGTATACCAACAGTGTAGGAGGGTTCATTTTCCTCTACATTTGTTTCTTGTGTTGATTTCAGCCATTCAGACAGGTGTGAGGTGATATCTCATTGTAGCTTTGATTTGCATTTCCCTGATGATTAATGATGCTGAGCATCTTTTCATGTGTTTGCTGGCCATCTGCACGCCTTCTTTGGGAAAATGTCTATTCAGGTCCTCTGCCCATTTTTAAATTGGATTTTGTTGCTGTTGTTGTTCAATTGTATAAGTTCTTTACAATTTTGGATATTAAACTCTTATAGGCTATTTGTAAGTATCCTCTCCCATTCAGTAGGTTGCCTTTTTGTTTTCTTGATGGTTTTCTTCACTGTGCCAAAGCTGATCTGTATGTAGTCCCAATAGTTTCTTTTTGTGTTTGTTTCACTTGTCTTGGGAGACATATCTAGAAAAATATTGCTATACCCAATGCCAGAGAAAGTATGCCTGTTTTATCTTCTAGTGTTTTTATGGTTTCAGATCTCACATTTAGTTCTTTAATCTATTTTGAGTTTATTTTTGTGTATGGCTTTAGAAAGTGGCCCAGTTTCACTCTTTTGCATGTAGCTGTCCAGTTTTCCCAGCATCATTTATTGAAGACTGTCTTTTCTCTACTGCGTATTTTTGCCTCCTTTGTTATAGATTAACTGACCAAATAGGCATTAGTTTACTTCCAGGCTCTCTACGGTGTTCTATTGATCTATGTGTCTATTTTTGTGCTAGTACCATAGTCTTGTGATTACTACAAATTTGTAGTACAGTTTGAAATCTGGGATTGTGATACCTCCAGCTTTCTTCTTCTTCTCCTTCTCTTTCTCCTTCCTTCTCTCTTTTTTCTTCTTCTCCTCCTCCTCCTTCTCCTCCTTTTTCTTTTTTAAGCTTATTTATTTTGAGAGAGAGAGAGATCGAGAACCCAAGTAGGGGAGGGGCAGAGAGACAGAGAGAGAAAGAGAATCCCAAGCAGGCCCCATGCCATTAGCTCAGAGCCCAATGTGGGACTCCAACTAATGAACTGTGAGATCATGACCTGAGCTGAAATCAAGAGTCATTCACTCAACCGAATGAGCCACCAGGTGCCCTTCCAGCTTTGTTCTTCTTCCCGAAGACTGCTTTGGCTATTTGGGGTCTTCTGTGTTCCACACAAATTTTAGTATTATTTGTTCTTATTCTGTGAAAAAAATGTGGATATTTTGATAGGGAATGAATTGAATCCGTAGATTGCTTTGTGTAGTATGGAAATTTTTTAACAATATTAGTTTTTCCAATCCATGAGCATAGGATATCTTTCCATTTGCTTGTGTCACCTTTAATTTATTTCATCAGTGTTTTATAGTTTTCAGACTACAGGTCTTTAAGTTACTCTTTTATCTATATATACAACAAAGGATTTGAACTAGTGTGTGTTAGGGCTTAAATATCAATAAACACAGCACATGATATTCACACCAAAATACATCTGCCCACCACTATTAAGTAAAACAAGGGAAGTCATAAACACACATAAATGCACACATCCACATTAAAATATAACCTTTTCTGATCATTTAAATATACTAAGTAGCCATAACTAAACCATTCTCAAAAAAGCTAAAAATTGATCACTGAAAGTACTTGGGAAATCTCCAAGTAAATTAATGATGCTTATGATTAGTTCCTCTACATTTTTGATATATTTTTCTTTGTGTGTAATCCCCAGTTTTTCAGCATCTTGCAAACAATATATGTATTCACTGATACCAATTAAACTCAAAGCACCAAATACTAGAGAACTTCATTACCTAAGTAATTCACTTCAACCATTTTCAAAAACAAAATGGTTACTATGACTTTTCCTAAAGACTTAAAGTGACTTTTGGCATTATTCTTTCATTCCCTATGTATTCCAGTCTAAGTGCTATTATTTATTTTCTTCCACCACATAACATTTGGTAGAGATTTTCTCTGGTAAGGGTATTGGAATTATCATTTAAATTTCTAATGAAATTTCAAAGCCAGGATACAGAAGAGAAATTTATCAAGTACAAAATGGTAAAGTCAAATAGAGGTGGCCAGTGAGATTCTTTTATAATGAAAACCAGTTTTAAAACTGCAATCATAATCAAATCCAAAAATCCAGTTCCAGATTTATAAAACTATGAGCATAATGAAGAATAATGATTCTTATCCCTAAAAAACAGTAGCCCTAACACATGTGTATTAATATGCATCAGATGTACATTTTAAATCACCAAGTTCCTAATCAAATTCAGTCATGATGTTCCTTGAGGGAGAGAGGTACGCTGATTCCGTAAATACTAATTTCAGTTGCTGCTAACCCCAAAACAAAAGGTTGTCCATTCACAGCTTGAAGAATGGAAACGAGGGCGCCTGGGTGGCTGTCGGTTAAGTGTCCAACTTCAGCTCAAGTCATGATCTCACAGTTCATGGGTTCGAGTCCCGCATCGGGTTCTGTGCTACAGCTCAGAGCCTGGAGCCTGCTTTGTATTCTGTGTCTCCCTCTCTCTCTATTCCTCCCCTGCTCATGCTCTCTCTTTGTCTCTCAAAATAGAATAAAAACATTTAAAAAATTTTTAAAAAAATGGAAACAGATTTCCCTCTATGTGAGTGAACACACACACATCCCTTCAAATAGATGGGAACAAGTGGGACAGAGGTTCTTTTCCAGGTTTTTTCACCGATGCCTGAAAGGATGACCATATTACTGTTGCCATGCTTTTCAAGCAAAGATCATCTTCAGGTGTTAAAACATTTTCTGAAAGCACTACTTCCCCCCTCCTCAGAAAAGGGCCATATTTTACATCTCTGAGAGTGACCAACCACCCCTATTTGCCTGGGAATGAGGGAATTCCTGAACAAGGAACTGTATTACTAAAATCTGGAAAGTCTTAGGCAAACTAGGACTATCTGGTAACCCTACTTTTATACACTTCCCAAGAGCAGCCTTTGGGAGACCTAATAAGGCCCATCAAGAATCATGCCAATAATTTTCATCAACCATCATTTCAATTATTCTTGAGGACTTTTATCTATTCTCTGCATTCAGCAATAACTTCTTTGTTCAAGAAATCACTGATCTAAGATCTGTGTCCATGTCTTCATGGATCCCCCTACTTCCACCTTTCATTTTGCCTAACTTATTCCTTTGGTATCCTTCCCAGCTTCTCTGTAGCAGCTTTCTTGCGATTTGCAAAATGTGTATTTAGGAAAGTTTCTCACAGACTCATTCATAGTATGATATAAATGTCTGCTAACACTTAATCTAATACCTTTACCAGAAAACTTTAAAAATTAAAGAGGGAAACCCTGACTTCTGGATAAACACTGAAACTCCACTTACATAATTTCATTTATAAGAAAATCGATTGGGCCAAGCACTCTCTTTAGGTTCCTGTCCTAATTTTATCAGGTATTCCCATGGTGAGACTTCCTAATTTCCTTATTTAATGGTTCACTTATATGCCAATTATCAGGATGATCCAAGCTTTGGCACTACTCTTTAAAGCATACACAAAGTTCATTCCTAAGGCTTAACCCCCAATATGGCAAGGCTTATTGTTTTGTCTTCCTTCCTGTTAGGCTCACCCCTACTATGATGCTTCTTTGCAGACATCCACTGCCCTAGTAGCGTCCTCAGTTGACAATTTGCAAAACACTCATTTGCCTTTTGGAATTCTGAGAAGGAACTATCTGTGCCGATGTGCCAAAGCCTGGTTCAGAGAACTAGTCATGTTCTCATAACCAATACATTCTCTTTAAAGAACAGAACTCTGCATCATGCTAGTATTCCTTGTTTTGATCTGAATTCTGACCCAGAATTCCAGTGCCTCATTTTTAAGTTGGGTTGTTTGGACAGGCTAAAGAAAAATATTAGCCTGCTCTCAAGTACTGCAAAACCTGTATTCCCAAATTATGCTTAAGAACATATGAGAAAATCCCACTCTATCTATCCTCTTAACCTATTCAGACCAATCAATTGCCAAAGTTGCAAGGATTCTGGAATTTCGTTAAAGCTAATCAAGGTGTTCAAATGATAAGCTAAATTTCTGTTAGTCAGATGTGGACCCTTTTAACTACCCAATTATTGAGAGATATCTGGTACAGGATTAAAGACACATTACATGATGTCAATAACTCACATTTCTGTGCCCATGTAGACATCACTAATCAATCACAGGACACTAAATTGTTGGGTTTAGATAAGGTCTTAAAGTCCTTTTATCCACATCTCTCTAGGCAGCCACTACAAATCAAACAGACTTGGCAGCCAGGATGAAACCTATCAGCAATCCTCAATCTCCTGGCATGCTTCACCTTTCTAATGACCTACCCTACTGTAAATAAATTATCGGAGGCCAGTGGCTTTAACAGCCACTTCCATGCTACTCAGAGAATGGAGATACTTCTGTAAAAGCTATAAAGCCACTCCTTTACAAATTCCAAATTTTTATTAGGTTCTCTCTTCTACCATTCACTTTTAATCATCCACTTAACCAGTGTCAGTTTTCTAACCAATTGGGCTTTATCCAGATTGTCCTTTTTTGCTGGTTCTACCAGAAGCAGAAATCACCTGGACAGACAACTCAGATGTAAATGTGACTTTTCCTCAAGCCTACCTCCTGTGTTTCTCCTTTATATTCTTGCTCTACAGAACATAGGCACATAGCAGCCTTGCATCAAGCCTGAAACAGACTCAAGGGTAAAGACACCAGCCCAGTTGTTAGTGCACAGTGCAGATGAACCCCAGAATAAGACAAGGGTAATATGGGCCAAAGCTGCACTGCACAGTTAACCATATTCACCTACTCATGTGGCTGACAGCAATACTTCTCATTAAGAGTCTCAAATCATGGGGTGTCTGGGTGGCTCAGTCCGTTAAGCATCCAGCTTTGGCTCAGGTCATGACTTCACAGTTCATGAGTTCAAGCTCCACATCAGGCTCTATGCTAACAGCTCAGAGCTGGGAGCCTGTTTCAGATTCTGTGTCTCCCTCTCTCTCTGCCTCTCCCCCACTCACACTCTGTCTCTCTTCTCTCTCTCTCAAACGATGAATAAATGTTAAAAAAATTTTTTTACAAAGTCTCAATTCACAAAGCAGGTTAGATCAGTTAGGGGTGTGCGTGCATGTGCATGTGTGCGTGCACATATGCACATGGTCATTTATACTACAAAAATACATACTCTAGAACTCCTTGAAGCAAAATCACAATTCAATGTATACAAAAGTTTTATGTATGCATAGTTTTAAATATATATACACCACAGTGGTCCCCCTTATCCACAGTTTCACTTTCTGTGGTTTCAGTTACCTGTGGTCAGCCCCGGTCTGGAAGTAAATGATCCTCCCGACACACTGCCAGAAGGCTAAGAGTAACCTAACCTTACATCCCAGTGCTTACGTCATGTGCTGCACTTCATCTCATCACGTAGGCATTTTACCATCTCACATCACCATAAGAAGAAGGTTGAGTTTAATACTATATTACAATATGGTACTGTTTTTATATATTGCTTAAATTTGTATATTACTTATTATTTATATATTATTATAAAGATAATGCTATAGTACAATAGATATTTTGAGAGACCACGCTCACGTAACTGTTATTATAGTATACTGTTATAATTATTTCATTCTGTTATTATTGTTAATCTCTTACTTTGCCTAAGTTATAAAATAAACTTTCTCATAGGTATGTATGGATAGGAAAAACATAGCATAAATAGGTACTATGGTAGTTTCAGGCATGTACTGGGCACCTTGGAAGACATCTTCCGCGGATAAAGGGGGATTTCTGCACATGAAGTAAATGACATGTCAAAATAATTATGCGTACTCGTGAACCAGTATCCTTCTTCTCAGAGTGTCTATGTAGCTGAAAAGATGTGAGGCTATCATTGGCAAAAGGATTTATGAATGTTCAGTAGTAGCAGGCAAGAGTTCTCATTTTATATTTAATCTAACAAGCTTGTCAGGGCTTTTTATTTAAAAAATAAATCTCTTTGTATATTTATGCACTGTGATACAGAATGACCTGTTTTCTCTTTGCAGAGTCTCGTGATCCAGGTTGATCCATCTCCTGAGATCTGCATAACACACCTCCTGTATGTGCTTCCATGTCTAATTCATCTCCCATTAATAGATCTTTCACAACTATAATACCACTAGCATCACTTTTGTCTGGATATATTCCAAAACCTGACAGCTGATAAGTTTTTCCTCCATTGTATTAACTGATAAATATGACTCATAAGTGATTCTGATGAACGTTCTAGACATATCTTCTAAGGGAATTTCAATATTTAAGAAGGTGACTGGTATGGCTGGTGTGTAGGCTTTCATTTTTGTTTTACATTTAATAAATCATTTGCTACACATCCTGCCTGACAACCTTCTCATATACATAGACCCACAAAGATGCAGCTCATTAAATGCTGTGAAGTGTAGGTAAAAAAAAAAAAAAATGGCAGAATTGTTATGGTTCTGTATGAATGTTGAGAAACTTGTGTAAAGTATAAACTGTTACTGGTATGACTTAGTGATGACTTAGCTTAGGTCGACAAGTACTTACGTACACCAAGAAGCAGATGTGCTAAGGTGGTCAGGAAGATGAGGCAATGAGGAATGTCTCATGTAGCCTTCAAATAGTGGAGCCTTATGATTTTGTACTGAATCCACCAACTGATAAATTACACAGAGAAATGCCACATCTGCCACTTTACCTCTGTTATTTTTAGATGACATATTCGAGACAGGATAAGAACACAAGGCATCAGATACAGTTCAGTTTGGGATTCTTCCTGGAATGTTCCTACATTTTTTTTTAAATGTTTATTTTGAGAGAGACAGTAAGTTGGGGAGGGACAGAGAGACAGGGAGACAGAGAATCCCAAGCAGGCTCCACACTGTCAATGCAGAGCCTGATGCGGGGTTTGAACTCACAAACCTGAGCCAAAACCGAGAGTTGGGTGCTTGACCGACTGAGCCACCCAGGCGCCTCTTCTACATTTTAAGCAAAAATGCCCAAGGTAAGTGTGTGGCAAGTTTACCAGATTGGTGCTTATTTTATTTTATTGTATTGTATTTTATTGTATTTTAGAGAGAGTGCGCTTGAGCGAGGGAGGATGCAGAGGGAGAGAGAGAGAGAGAGAGAGAATCTTAAGAAGGCTTCAAGCTCAGCACAGAGCGCACCATAGTCCCACAACGCCAGGATCATGACCTGAGCTGAAATCAAGAGCCAGATACTCAACTGACTGAGCCATCCAGGTGCCCCTCAGAGGGGAGCATTTCTAAAATGAAAAGCATAATTATTTATCCCAAATCATTTGCCTAATTGATTGGCAATATGATATAGTTGAAAGTTCACTGACAGAGGAATAGATATGTGGTTCTGTTTGGAAGACTAGGTGTTTTGGGTCAAGCTGACCAATATTTGACTTTTAAGTCTGATTTTTTTTTGCCCTAACTATGTGAACATAAATATCATTTTTTTCACCTGTAAGTATCAGAATTAAATGTGATGATGTGAGTTTAAGTGTCCAGCTCACTACCTGGCATTCAGGTTCACTATAAACATTAGCTTCTTTTTTTCTCTTTTTTTCTTACTCATGTTTCATCTTCTATAAATCAGCTTACCTCCCTGAATCCATTTCTTTATCTAAAAAAGCAACAGCTTAATCTGGATGATGAAGTTTTTCCCATATCTGAAATTCTATGATTCTATGATATATTACATTACCTAGATGTGGTCATTTAAGCAGCGGTTATAGCAGGCAAATAAAATCAATGTGTGAAGCTGGTTTGTGAAAGATAATAGGGAATGATAAACTCAAGAATACACAGATATTCCTAAAAACATTAAAAAACTTAGAACTTTAAGACAGCGTGCCTGTCCAAAAAAACATATTCTTGGGTCAAGTCTGAATACTTGGCTCAAGAGTTTCCAATTTCTAATCTAGAACTTTTGATCTCCATTACCTCATCAGCACCCCAGGTTGTTGACAGGACTGCCAGAAAATGGATCAATTGTAATTTGAAGTTAAACTAATTAGTTACAGTCTGTGCAAGAATTTTTCATGGAAGTCAGCATCTCTGGAAAAAATGTACTCTTGAAGTCACCCTGAAGAATGCAGAGCAAGAAGGGAGAGATAGGAAGACAGAATCAGAATTCTTGATTTTAGCTATACTGTGCTTTGGCTGTGAAGAAATGACCTCTCAGCATCCTATCGGGAATCATGCCTTTATGGCAGACATTTTTTTTTCCTTCCCTGCCATGAATATGTCTGAGAAACTGCAGAGTAAAAATGCAAAATAACAACTATATTTAGATACACTCCCACACAGAATCTAAAGCTTAATATTTCACTGAACACCACATGGAAAGACTGAATTAATATCCATAACTCTTCTACATCACTCATGCTTCAAAGATCTGTTGTTATAGATTTCTTTGCCCTATATAGTGGCAAAATTAGCTAACACCAGTAATCTTTCTTTAATATAATATTCAATTGTACTTCAGAAGAAAAAAATTCATTAGATTTATTTCTCTTTTGACTCTGCATATTCACAGAAGTTTCATTGATGTTGCAGTAAATGACAAATTTCTACCAAATAAAAATTAAACACGAGTGATTTTTGAGCAATTATTTATAATCCAATTCTAAGTATCATAAGATAATCATAAGATCAAAATCATTTATGATACAGTCTATTCTCAACTTTGTAACCAACTAGTTGCCACATTGCACAAATCAATTCATTTCTCTGACCCTCAGTTATCCTCTATATAAAATGTGGTATTAGTAGACGGGACTCGTAAAGTTTATTCTGATTCTCACATTTTGTGATTCTTAGTGGAACATATGCCTAGTGGAACATATTCTTAGTGGAACATATTTTATTGAATTAATGAATAATGGTAGTAAAGAAATAACTTTGAACAGTCTTTTTTCTGTAGTATCCTAGGGTCAAATTTATACAAAAGGGATGAAACACATATTAAAATTCTAGCTACACAAAGGACTTACTAGAACTGTGAAACAAAATATGGATGTGAAATTTTGTTTTGTTTTGATTTTAGGTTTTTTTAATGTTTATTTGTTTATTTATTTTTGAGAGACAGAGTGTGAGTAGGGGAAGGGCAGAGAAAGGGAAACACAGAATCTGAAGCAGGCTCCAGGTTCTGAGCTATAGCACAGAGCCCGAAGCGGGGCTTGAACCCTCGAACCAAGAGATCATGACCTGAGCTGAAGTTGGACGGTTAACCAACTGAACTGCACATTATGGAGGCCTGAGACTGATTGGGCGGCAGGGGGGGGGGGGGGGGGTGCTCAATCTCAAGACTGAGATCATGACCTGAGCTGAAATCAAGAGTCCAATGCTTAACCAACTGAGTCATTCAGGTATTTTTTTTTTTTTTTAAATTAAGGCACTGCTTTAAATATATACAATTTGGACGTCAACATTTTCTTATCAAATCACATATTATTGTAGACATGCAAACAAAATTCCCAGTGTCCTATCAAGTAACTACATTCATATATTCATTGATTAATATGCATCTGCTGAGCACTGTTACCCTTTACAACATTGGATGTGATAAAATCCATAAGCTCTCTTAAGTTCCTGCCCAATAGATTTGTAATGTTTTATAGGGAGAGTGTCCTGACAATGACCAAACAGCAGTACATTCTTCCCAAAGAATAATTTTTAAATGGTCCTCCCTTTCCACAGCTCAGAGGAGAATTCTGATAAATGGCAAAGAGAATAGAGTAGCAAATAGAACAGCGATATGTCCTCAGAGAGAAAGAGAGAGCCAAAACAGCTCTCCTCAATTTTCTTTCATTAGTAATGGAAGAAGCCACAACTTTGCAAAGAATATTAAAAGAAAGCAAACGTAGCACAGAAATCAATCTATTAAAGACCTAGTAATGAAAGATCATTCTTTGAGCAAGTGAATAAACAAATCTAAGACAGTTTCTGCAATAATCAATAAGGTCCTTAACACAAGAAGCAGGCATTGCAGCCCATATTCCATAGAATGGCATGAAACAAAAGTACATTTAAATTGTACCTTGACATACTTCTTTTCTGAGATGAGTTATCAAAAGATCTTTAGTGGCAGGAGTTAGAAATTCATAACAATAAAAATGAATGGATAGATGACAGATAGATAGATAGATAGATAGATAGAGAAGGGTTGAAGAGTTTAGGGTCCATTTTTTTAAACTATACCATTTTGTCAACCCAGTAGAGTTCCATGTTATAGCTACTGTCATGACTTTATACATTCATCTGCTTGTTCATCAACTTCTTGATTATCATAGTCAAGATTCTGGTGCCATGAATGTGTGGATCTGACAGACAGCACCTCTTACTGAATCTAAGAAGTTGGGAAGGAACGTAAGTTTAAGATGGCATTTTACAGTATTGGGATGGATGATGTTAGAAGTTTAAATTCTGTTTTACCAATCAATTCTCCTGAAGAGAAGCTGCTGTCAGGGCTATATACTTTAAAAAAAATCATAGCAAAATAATAGAGATATTTTCATTTTATTATTAGCCTGGCCAATGTCTGATGGTCATGACTTACCTATTGTCCCACGACACAAACAAGAGTTCCTTGCTCAATTTACTTAACCAGCTGCATGAAGGAAGGAAGAAAAAGAAGAGGGCAACATGGAACTGGGTGGCTCTTTGGAATATACTGATCCTATCCACTGGTTATAGTGATCAAATAATCTTGCAATGTCACTATCCTATTGAAATTTGGCATGAGCAAAGGGACAGAAACTGTTTTTCCTTCTCTTTCTATGTTAAAGATACATATTTATATACAACAATGCTTTAGATAGCATTCTGCTAGATAGCAAGATTATAGCAAACAGAACAAAACCATAATACACATATTCAGTTTTAGAGCTAAATTAGAGATGGTGTTCAAATTCTATGTGATAAATTAATGACAGGGTCTTCTATGGATTTCCACTCAAGACACATTAAATAGAAATACTTAAAATGACTGTTTAATGTTTGGCTTATTTTGAGATATCATCAATTATAATTGTAATTATATATATTGTAATTGTAAATATTGTAATTATAATATAAATGAATTTTGAATATTTTTCACTAGTTTGAAAAATTAGCTTTATTTTTTTATGAACTTTCAAGTAACCTTATAAAGATGCCTAATGATTGACCACAAATCCTATGAAGTTAGCAAATTAATTTGTCTGGATTAGATTTTTTTTTAAATATGCTCAATCTGACCATTATTCTCTGCAACAAGAGATCTCAAATGTTGGTTCATGAATCAACACTGAAATAGGTATACATGAATTACCTGGAGGACTATGAAATATAAACCTTCTCAGGTTATATATATCTGAATATATCTGACATAGTATATCTAGAAGTTTTTTTTTCTTTTTTTTCTATATAAAGATTTCATGTGAGTGATGAGCAACCAAAATTAGAACTCACAGATGTAGGAGCTTTAGAAGACATGTATCCTGATCTCATTAACTTGATGCTCCTACAGAAAATACAAACTGATTACATATCAAAACATCAGAACAAATATAAGCTATAGCATGACATACCACCACATTTAGCATAGATAAGTGCTTAGGAATCTGGAGCAGGTCAGTTATGATCAAGAATGTCTGCTTGGACAAGATGAAAGTGAGATCAGGTTTTGTAGGACTGTTTGAATACAGACTTGTAAGGTGGGAATGGAAGAAACTTTCATGTTGGAGAAATGACATAACTGAAAGTCTGAGAAGAAATGGAAATGAATGTGTTCATGGATATGTGTTCATTAGGTAGTAAGGATCTCAATCTAGATGAGGAAGAAAATCTTGTTTGCTTGTTTAAGAGCCTGAAATGCAGACTGTGGTTTAGATTATATGGTAGGAGATAGTATGTATTTGAAGAAATGAAATTGGTTATGTTCTAAGGACAGATTCCAGTGCTTAAAGCAGAAGGTCATGACCATGTAGATTAACGGAAAATAATTCAATGAGTGCAAAAATAGAAGTATGGCACAAGTTTTTCAGAAGAGAGAGATGATAAGAATAGGTGACTGGTTTTATTTAATTTTTAATAAAATGGAGGTTATATAGCTTTAACACAGTAGCCTATATGGTTAATAATTTTTCTCCATGAGATGTTTTTATTTAATGCCAATCCTTCTGATTTGTGTTTGGAAATTTCCACCATAATATATTTAAAAATGTATCTAGCCTGTGGTCTAGTCAAGAGACAACATAGACACCAATAGTGATATTGAAGGTACCAGAGGGAGCCCCACCTACATACACTTCTGGGAATATTGCTGACATGACTGAAGAAAGTAACATTGAGGAGAGGCAGACTTATACTGCCACCCCTCCCACATGTCCATGCAAGAATTCTCTTCCCATGTATTTGCAGCTTCTGGAACAGAAGTGGCTTCTGTGACCTCTTATCTCTCTCTCTGCTGGTTGTCAGAAGCGTGGCTTAGAGGAGCCAGAAGAGCAGTTGCTCTGTCACACATTCTCCAGAAGTCATTCCCAACTTACAGGCTGAATCTTCCTTATGTTGGAACATTACTACCTCTGAGGATGAGATAATTTCTTGGAGGAAAAAAAGTAACTGCTTCATTTAGCTATCTTTCTTAGATTTGCATTCTCATTGGAAACCCAAATATTCCTGGGTTTCCTCCTGGTATGGAGGATTTCTCTTACATGGTAGGGGAGTGTGAAGGTTTCTGAACTCACTGGTTGTCTATGGATGGGTAGGACCCAATTGGTTCTGTTTTGTAAACTCTTCCTACGGGAAACCCAGAAGGGAAAAAAATAATAAATTTTAAGACTGAGCCTCAGATTCCTGTTTGAGCAGAGAAAGGAGATCTGTTTGAAGGATCTTGACATTTTTAATACTCCTTACTCTCCCCTCCTGCCCCACCCTGAGGCATTTATCACAGTATGCAGTGTTCCAGAACAAAGCTTTAAAAAAAATTCATCTTACCACAAGCAACAAATAAGTCTTTGCTGTAGTTTTAAAACTCTTTCACTAAGGAAATATTTTTAAGGGGCTACTATATGTCATCTGCTGTTTTAGGCATTGGGACACATCTCTGAGCAGAAGAGACAAAGATTCTTGCTCTCATGGACATCTAGTCTATCAGAGAGAGGATGGCAACACAAAACAAATTAGCTGCAACTTCATAGGAGGTAGATATTTTTTCCCCAGACTTTTTATTATGAAAGTATTTACACAGAAAGTTAAAATATTTTAGCAGTGTGGACTCATATAGATTCTTTAACATACAGATCCTTTAACACTTGGTAGTATTTGTTGTACCACCTGTATCCATGTAACCACCCTTCTGAGACAGACTTTTGAATAACATATTTTGGTGCACATTAAAATGTTTTCTTTTTTTTATATTTTTAAGTTTATGTATTTATTTTGAGAGACAGACAGACAGGTAGCATGGGAAGGGCAGCAAGAGAGGGAGAGAGAGAATCCTAACCAGGGTCCACACCATCAGCATGGAGCTCAACATGGGGTTCCAACTCACAAACCGTGAGATCATGACCTGAGCCTAAACCAAGAGTCAGGCGCTTAACCAACTGAGCCACCCAAGTGCCCACATAAAAATGTTTTCTGACCCAACATTAGAAGATGTTCTTCTTAATAGCAGGAGATACAGGAGTAATGATAGTTTCAATTGGAGCTATAAAATAACTATAAACAATAGCACAAGAAGACTAATAGAGAAAAGTTAGACAGAACATTAGTTCCTGTATTATACCAAGAGTACCATCCATGTCTACAAACGTGGTTTGGCCAAACAGGCAGCCATGAAGATGACTTTAATGAGGGGAGCAGGAATACTGTCAAGAAATCAGCAAGAATCCTCTAAGTCCCATCCCAAGGACAGGGACAAAAATTAAAGAATGCTTCTGGGATCTAGGGAAGGGGAGTCTTTTGAAATTCATCCTAGAAGTTTACCTTGGAAATGGATGTTCTTGGGGTGCCTGGGAAGCTCAGTTAGTTAAGTGTACGACTTTGGCTCAGGCCATGAACTCACGGTTCGTGAGTTCAAGCCCCACGTTGGGCTCTGTGCTGACAGCTCGGAGCCTGAAGCTTACTTCGGATTCTGTGTCTCCCTTTCTCTCTGCCCCTTCCCTACTCACACTCTGTCTCTCTCTCTCTCTCTCTCTCAAAAATAAATAAGCATTTAAAAATTAAGAAAAAAAGAAATGGATGTTCTTAAATATTCAGCAGGGGCAGTTCTCATGACAGAGGTAAATGTGGGCAGAGGAGTCAGATCTGGCCATGTAGTGGGCAATTCTGGATGTTTATCTGAATTTCAATTTCCCAAAGCATAAGGTTAGAATAATAATGCTTACCACAGGGAACTGTTGTTAAAAATTACATGAGATAAAACTATTAGATGACAAACAATACTTAATAAGTAGAAGCTATATTAATATTGTTATTATTATTACTGAATTCCTATTGAAAAATCATATAGCTGCTGAGAAAATAGCCGACTGATGCTTAGAGGTCCCTGAAGGAAAAGTATCCATAGAAAACAATTATCTTAAGGATAAAAGAAATATGGTTGAAGACAGGACCGCAGTTTCAATTAGATTGGGATAGATATTGCCACCTCATTTAATGGTTATAAGAGCTTCTGCCAGTTATTCAATCGCTATGAACTTTGCATTTTATCTGTAAAATACTGTTTACTTCAAAGTTCTCATTGTATGGATTAAATGATATATGTTGTATCAGAATTGTGTCACTCTGCCAGTAAGAACTTGCTAAATATCACCTATTATTCTAGACATATGTTACATGATATAGATGCTGAGTAGCCCTGTTAGAGTGTCACCAATCTCTCATTAAGGATACAATCTAGTTCAGCTGCATGAAGTGCAGTGAATGAAATAACAATAGAAGGGACACTGGGTCAGCAATAGTGTTTTAATGTAGGTGACTCTAGTTTTGAATTTTTTTTTCATCCTAAAGGAAAACTAAGTCAGGATATGTTCCTGGAGCCTCTAGATAGATTTGATGACACTTCTTCATAAACACTCAGATTTATTTTGGAAAAATTTACATTATGTATGTTACCTAGGGTTTGAATCTATAGACACATTTCATCTGGCACCAAAAGTTTTAAAAATTGCTTTGGTCAATTATGTCTGGTTACCTTATTTTTTTTAAGTTATAGAAATAGATTAACTTTCAAAGATCTAAATTGCAGGACATACTATAGTGGTTTGGTGGTAGTGTTAGCAGCAAAGAATCATTACTGACATCTTTCTTTCTCTCTCTCTCTCTCTCTCTCTCTCTCTCTCACACACACACACACACACACACACACACACACGATGTGCTCTTTTGGTGCTCAAAAATTCAATACTGAGCTTGATTTTCTTTTTCTTTCTTTTTTTTTTTATTTTTGAATGAGTGAGAGACAGAGAGAGAGAGAGAGAGAGAGAGAGAGGCAGACAGAGGGGGAGGCACAGAATCAGAAGCCAGCTCCAGGCTCTGAGCTGTCAGCACACAGCCCAACACAGGGCTTGAACCCATGGACCGTGAGATCATTACCTGAGCTGAAGTCAGATGCTTAACTGACTGAGCCACCCAGGCACCCCGAGCTTGATTTTCTGTTGATTGCCTATTTTATAATTCCACAGGGGTAGAATTAATTTGTAGATTGTTATTCAGAAGAGTTGCAAATAATTGCTACCTGGTAGAACAGAAAACCCCAAAAGTATAATTCCCTTGAAGACATTAACTAGCTTGATATATAATCTGCAAATCTCAAATAGTTTTTGAACTGGTTTCAACATTTTACTGGTTAAAACCTGAAATAATGGGTTGAATAAAGTCTTTGCTACATGTTATTTCTATATTTGCACAAGTCATGCTTTTTAGCCTCTTGAAAATCACTCTTTAACACCTGTACATTCTCATTACAATATCACCAAATTCAAGATCTAAGATTCTCTACTTCTTTTCAACATAACTTAAAACATATGTTATGGTAACTCCTCATGAAGCTTATAGAATTAAAATTTTGAGAAACTCAAGTAGCTAAATAAATAAATACATAAATACTAAATATAGTATAATACTGAGAAGATACTTTGGGTGGAAAAGCACATTACCTAGTTTTACTCAAATAATCTAAAATATATATAAAGCATATAAAAATATATAAAATACATGTAAAATATTTTGAAAAGCAGATGATTATATAACAGGATAGATTATATTTTCCATATTGCTACTTCTATTATCATTTTCTCTCCCCTGTGGTACAGACTTACATTTTTATTTTTTAATGTTTATTTATTTATTTTGAGGGAGAGAAACAAAGTGTGAGCGGGGGAGGGACAGAGACACGGAGAGAGAATCCCAAGCAAGTCCGACACTATTACTGTGGAGCCTGACACAGGGCTTGATCCCATGAACTGAGAGATCATGATCTGAGCCGAAATCAAGAGTCGGACCCTACTGAATGAGTCACCTAGGTGCCCCACAGACTCTAAATTTTAAAACTTTAGGAGTCATCCTTAATTCTCCTTCAATATCACACTGTACAACTATTCAAATTAATTATTCTCAGTTGGGAAAAAAAAAACACTTTTCTAAAATATCTAGATTAGTTAAGAGGATTCCCCTAGTCAACCTATAATGGAAACAAGGACCTCAGCCATGATTGTTCATGCAGCAAATATTGATAGAGTACAAACTTGTCCCATGCCTAGGTATTTTGGTACAAAAAAATTGAAACTAGATATTGAAAAGCCATAGATAACTAGACCTACATATACTATTTCTATTTAAAAGTTATTAAAATTAGTATTTGAGGACAATATCCAAGATGCTGAAATAAAATAACAAAAAATTCATGGTGGGAAAATAATTCAGACAAGATAACCAGAAAAGGACTCTCTGAGGAGGTAATATATGAACAGAAAACTAAAGGAGAAACTAGGCTTGAGAAGAACACTTGCTCAGTTCTGGAAAAACGTGGGCTTGACTAAAGGAGTATATAAAGCTTGGTGTGACTAGAGTTTAGTGGGTTAGAGAAATGTTACTAGAGGGTAAACAAATCTATTAGGTATATATAAGAATGCCATACGACTTTCAAAAGTAGTTTACCAGAAAATATCTTCTTGAAAATCACCAGTGTGTCTGATACTATTCAAGGTGATAGGGATACAATAATGAATTAAAAAATATATATACATATACATGTGTGTGTATATATATATATGTATGTATGTGTGTATATATGTGTGTGTGTGTGTGTGTGTATATATATATATATATATATATATATATATATATATATACACATCCCAGATCTCATGATATTAATAGTGTACTCTAGAGAGAGACATTAAATATTTATTTACAAATAATCAATTATTAGTAAGTGTAACTTTGCTCTTTCAAAAGCAGACACACACACACACACACACACACACACACACACACACACACTCCCCCACTACACCTTCAAACATAGCCTTCCTAACAGAGCAATCCACTCTTCTGCAAATAGTCTTGTACTACAGGAAAAGCCACCTCTATTCCCCATGTTAGGAAAAGAGTCCTTATAGTCTCAGTCATTCCTAGTTGTCTCTTCCCCTTGCCAGATTGGTTTATGACTATGCTTGGGATACAACGCTAAGCAAGACCTAGGAAAATTGGCTGGGAGTTTCTAGGAAAAGTCCTCTTACTTTATAAAAGAGACACAAGGAAGAGATAGTCCTTATTCTGTCTCTGGAGATTGTCTGGATGTGCAGCAATCTGTAAATCGTATCAAAAGAATCCACAGAAAAGCTAACATCACTCTCTGTTGCACTTCTCATTTTGTGAAATAGTAAATTTCCTGAAGTCTGTTGAGTTAGGGGTTTTAATGACTTTAAGCATCGTAACTCAAGGCTACAAATCCTTATGTATTTGACTCCCAAATAATTATTAAATAAATATATCTCTTTATTTCCAGTATTTTGACTGATATCCCTACACTCTCTTAACCTGGATTACAGAAGAAATACCTTATCCTGATCCCCATCTAAAGCATTCTCCAATAAAAAAAGAAATACTATTTTGTTCCCACCACTCCTCAGTTCACAGTCTTCTAATGGTTTATCATTCCTTACAGAATAAATGCCAAATCCCTAGCATAGTTCTGAGACCTTGCCTTACCTGATCCAATCTTCCTTTCTACCTTCCTCCCTCATCGTTCCATCTCATAAATTAGGCATTTCATCTACACTCCACTACTGGTGGCCCAACATCCTATTTTGCTGATAATGGTTGTAGTACTGATGGCCTTTACACACGAGAGCATTTCCTGATGCTAAATTCCTGATACTAAATAAAACACTCTAGATGTTCAATGATCAAAGCCAAGAAATCAGAAATTACAAAATTTAAGAAAATAACAAACCTAGAAAGTAGGTATGTAGCTCCATTTTACCAATAAGAAATAATGCTAAATAAAGTTGTTAAAACTCCATAGCTAATGAGTGGCAGAGCTGGAATATGAATCCAGATGAATCTGTTTCCAAAGCAAACAGTTCTGTTTGCTACTCCAGACTGTTTCCTGAGATCTCCCACACCTCCGTGTGAAATGGATTTATCTACTCATAAGAAGGATTTTAAAGTTATTGAAATTCTTAAAAGATAACATTATGGTATCTTCTACATATTGTGGAATCAAAGGAATTTTACAGCTACACAGTGTAAATGGTTTGCAGATGGCCCTGTGCCTGCACACTCACTGTTCTTGTATGTTGTCAGTGTTGCACATCTAACATGCTCACAAAGGGCAAGAGCAACTATAATTGGCATCTCAGGTTTACTGTATCAGGGCCATCATTTGGTTCTAGATTCCAACTTTCCTTTGCTCTAAATTCTCATTTCAAGCCAGAGCAACACATATCAGGATTAAGGAAAGTGAAGACTATTGCTATTCTGAGTGCGGTCCACAGATGATAACAGGGAACTCGTTAAAAATGAAGAACCCAGATCTTCTGAAATGGAGTCTTCATTTTAAGAAGCCTCAGGTGATCAGCATGTACATTACAGTTTTTTAAACACTAATTTAGAGATCTAAAAGATGTCCTAGGTATTCCATATACAAGCCTTCCTTCTTCTCCAAAATACTGTTTTTGTTTTGTTTTGTTTTTTGTTTTTTGACAGAGAGAGTGAAGGAGCGCAAGCAGGGGAACAGCAGAGAGAGAAATGGAGAAAGAGAATCCCAGGCAGGCTCCACGTTCAGCATGGAGCCTGATTCAGGAGTCAACTTCACAACCCTGAGTTTATGACCTGAGCTGAAATCAAGAATCAGATGCTCAACTGACTAAGCCACCAGGTGCCCCCCAAATCCTGTCTTTAAAATGCTACTTTCTGGGGCGCCTGGGTGGCTTGGTCAGTTAAGCGTCCGACTTCGGCTCAGGTCATGATCTCACGGTCCGCGTCAGGCTCTGTGCTGACAGCTCAGAGCCTGGAGCCTGTTTCGGATTCTGTGTTTCCCTCTCTCTCTGCCCCTCCCCTGTTCATGCTGTGTCTCTCTCTGTCTCAAAAATAAATAAACGTTAAAAAAAAAAAAAATTAAAAAAAAATGCTACTTGCTAACCTCTCTTATAAGGCTAACCTCAATTATGATATTCCTTTGAGATAGATAATACGCTAATAATTCAAATCATAAAAATAAAACAAAGTTAAGCAATGCTTCATTTTCATAAAGGAAATAAGTGAAGCAAACAGAAAGAAATCAGAGTTGTGGTTTATCACATAATGTATAGCCCAGCTATAATTTTTTTCTACTTTTTACATTTATTTTCTCTAAAATTCACGTTTATATTAAAGCTAAACCTGTGCAGAGGTAGTTAAAGGCAGAGGGTTTCCTCATTTGATCCACTAGAAAAAAAGCTAGAAACTTCACTTTGCACACTGGTGTATCAATTCAAATCTATAATAAAATATTAGCTAAAAGGATTTCACCATAAAAAAAAAATCAGGAGTTTTACATCACTATTTTCAACATCATTGTATTTTCAAAGTAGAATCGTATGTGAACGAAACCTTTTTTTTTTTTTTTAACATCTAAACCATATTTTTCCTTCATAAGACCTGTGAAAAAAAGAACAAATTCCCATATGCATTGTCTGTAAGAGGACAAACTCACATAAGGATGTGTAAAATGTGTGCCTTTTTGGCCGTGACCACCTAAGTAATATGACGGGGAGGATAAAACGTCCCATTTTCTCCCCACAATATTGACTTAATACAAGCTGTTTTCAAATGTGTTTTCAGGGAGTCAACGTGAAAATACATGGGATTAAATATTTGTTTTTTAGCTCTTTAGTTCATGTAAATAAAAGCATCCTGCAGCTTTTACAACTCTGCACACCTAAACAGACTTTTATGAATTGCGGAGATAAGTATAAAAGCAGGATATGGCACAATGTTACCAACTCACCATAGGCTGTGCTCATTGGGGAAGAACGCTGTTCTTAAACAGAACCAGCCCTTCAAAGTAATCGAACCAACTAAATTCCTAGACTGTATCATAAGAGTAAAATTGTTTTCTCATCTGAGAAAAAACACTGAGATCCTATTCAATAAAGCCATTTTCTTATCAAACCATAAATTTGGGAACAAAATATTGTATTTTAACATGGTACTATGAGCATTTTAATTCTGTTAGGGCCAAAATAATGATAAACATGGATAATAGTAATAATCCCTTTCCCCAAAGAGTCCTAGAAATCCTAATTTACTGACTGGTAGCTACTTTCACTAAGTAGAAATACAGTAATTTAATAATCTTACCATAGCAGTTTTCACTGAAGAAAATTAACTAATTCATTATTGCTTATAATTTGCTGAGGCATAGCTGCCATATTTGTAAAATCAGCAGGTTCTGAAAAAAAAAATACAAGTTTTTAAATGAATGTTCAATTTCCCCTAAACACATAAATGATACAATTACTTAGCTCCCTCTAGTGCCAATTTCTAATATAAACTTAATTGTAATAACTATATTCACCATGCAATTTCGGAGCAAATGAAAATTTTACTTGGCAATAATTAACAAGCAAACTTTCAGGGGTTTAACAGATTGAGTTTGGGATCAGAACTGGACAGGATGCCATTACTGTAGGTAGGCTCATGGCTCCAGCTAAAATAATGGTACTTCTTTGCAAATGTCATTGATATGCTCTGATTAAAAACAAGTTCACCAAGGTAGTAGTAAAAGCATGTTGGTAAGAGAAATTAAGGTTTACCATTGGATGTTTTGTACACCTAATTTAGTTATAATAATCTCATTTAGTTTGTGGTTTGTATTCATCATTATTCATACAAAAAAAAAATCCAGGAAGAAAGACACTTTAATGTATCTATCAAAGTACACAGGAATAAAATTTAATTTGTAATTGTACCTAAAAATGGAGCAGGCAGAGTATATGGATTTTTAAAAATCCTAATAACCAAAACATCTGACATAATAAAATGACTTACTAACATATATATTTCCTTAGATTTTCTCTTAGGCTTAAGCATACACATGAATTTTGTCTTTAAAAGTAATGTATGTGACTTTTAATGGGTAAATCGGAATGTATTGAGTGTATTTAAAGACAAAGTGACACAATTTGTAGAAAAAGAAGAAACAGTCACAAATGGAATTCCACTCAGTAAAAAGTTGCAATAAAACTAACAAGTATTCTAAGGAAACTGAAATTTTCAGAGCACTGTGTATTCATTTGTTTATTTTGTAATATAGAATAAGGGTTAAGTGAGACAAAAGCAAGGATTTTGAAATCAGATGATATGTACATGGTTAATAAAATTAACTACTACCTGTAATTCTCTATAAAATGAAGATATTGCTTCCTATCAATAGGGTTGTTACAGAAATTAAATAAGATACTTTTATGTGAAACACACAACCGAACAAAGACAATTAGTAACTTTTCTGTAATATGTTGGTAATAAAAAATGTTCACAGAATAAAAATAATTTAAAAATTGAATTATACTTGCAGTCATTGAGAACATGAATTTTATTCCTGTTTTTAAAAATTATCTTATTTTTGTTTCAATAAACATTTTTGTGTTCTAAGAAGGAGCAAATATCTTTTTACAACTGGTGGTATTTTTGTGCTAAAAAAAGTAAAATTAAAATAAATGGTCTTTTCTGCAAGCTGAGGGGAGAGATTTCTCAGAGATGTTTTACAAATGTTTGCAAGTATCTGAAATTTGATGTGAGTTTACAAGCTCAACAAACAGCATTTAGAAATATTTTTAAATATTTCAGAATTTAGAATAAATAAGTAAACCTATGCTATTATTACTATAGTCTTCTAAAACTTTCTGTTTCTCAATCTTAATAGATAAAAAGTCTAATAATAACTAAATATTGCAGTCTAATTATATGATTAATATTTTAGAATTTCTTCTTTCCTCTTCACCCTTGATTCAATGAAAGAAGCTTACAAGTCACCAGAAAGATGAGGTTTTTTTTTCTTAAATGTTGAAAAATATAGAATTAGCTTATAGCTATTTAGTTACTTTCTTGTCTTATTTACTTGTATCCATAATCCTTTTGATCAATTACCATTGTTCATTGCTCTCAGTGTTCCCTTTCTAGTTAACTGATTTTGGGAACTATCAAGAATAAAACTAAATACTTTCTTTAAGATTTTATTTTTAAGTAATCTCTATATCCAATGTGGGGCTTGAACTCACAACCCTGAGATCAAGAGTTGCATGCTCTAGTGACTGAGCCAGCCAGGCACCCCATAAAACTAAATATAAGTTTAAGAGAAGATGTTCCCTTGTATAGAACTGGATTACAAATTAGGCTTATTTTTCAGTAGAAAGCTGAGATATAATTTTCTTAATGCTACAGTGAATTAAAGGAAATTTATGTAAAAATGTATGTAAGCATCTATGTCTTTATTTATTTTTGAAGTAAGCTCTATGACCAACATGGGGCTTGAACTCATGACCCAAGGTCAAGAGTAATACGCTCTATCGACTGAGCCAGCCAGGTGCCCCTGAAATGTGATATATATTTATCACATGATATATATTTATCACATGATTATCATATATGTGATATATATATATCACATGATATATATTTATCACATGATTATCATATTAAATGACTCCTAGAGAACTATCAGCCCTCTCCAGGCCGAGGTACATGGAATGTACAAATTCTTCGGAAAAGGAAATTGGTTTAGAAGAAAACACATCTTTAACATAAGAAATTGTTCCATTATTCCTGACTTTCAGCCTTCAAGAAATTTCAGATCACTATGACATTTGGATGAAGAGAACATAAAAAACACAGTGAAAAGAAAAGGGCATGCGTTTGGTCAGAGAATGTTAGCAGAATTAAGTAGTGGGAGGATAAATTCCATGGGTGTCTATAGTAAACTAGACTGGTGGATTCTCTACCTCAGTAGAAAATCAGGCAATTCTGCTCTACCTATGGAAAGACTAGAGATCAATAGCTACTGAGATGACTACATTCAATCAGAATTACCCATTAGGGGTGGCTGGGTGGCTCAGTCAGTTAAGTGTCCAACTCTTGATTTTGGCTCAGTCATGATCTTATAGTTTGTGAGTTCAAGCCCTGCTTCATGTTCTGTTCTGGCAGTGTGGAGCTTGGGATTCTCCCTCTCTCCCTCTCTCTCTGCTCCTCCCTCTCCCTCTCTCTCTCAAAATAAATGAATAAATAAACTTAAAAAAAAAAGAATTACCACTTAACCAAATTCCAGATTTCTTGTTCCACCATTTTGTCTATATAAGTATGGTTTTGACTATAATCAAAACAAATCTTTCATAGACCAAGTTCACTTCACTTTCATTTATAGATAGGAGCCACATGTTTAGAACTGTCCTTATTATATAGTAAGTTATTGCCCAGGAATAAATCCATTGGCTGAATGTTTGGAGGGAAAATTCTGTATTATCTGGAACAGTCAGGATAAATTTCACTTCATATTTCCTTTTGTCTTTTGAGGCCACTAGTACAGAAATAGGAGTTAATACTATGGAGAAATATAAGAACTACTTTTTTTAAAAAATTTTTTTAATGTTTTTCTTTATTTTTGAGACAGAAAGAGACAGAGCAGAGAGGGGAGGGGCAGAGAGAGAGGGAGACACAGAATCTGAAGCAGACTCAAGGCTCTGAGCTGTCAGCACAGAGCCCAACACAGGGCTCGAACTCACGGACTGTGAGATCATGACCTGAGCTGAAGTCGGACACTTAACCAGCTGAGCCACCCAGGCACCCCCAAAGAACTATGTTTTAAAAACACATTTGGGGAGCTTCTTTTCACAGTTCTCCTTCTGTCGTGACTCAAGCCTATAGCACAAGAAATTTGAATGGAAAGGAATGTGGTAACTTCATTATGGACAGATCACAAGATCCTCGTAGCAGGAGCAACAACAAAAACAGTGATTCAGCATTTTTTGGTCTCATGTTCTCAGAGCTCTCTTTGTATTAACTCATTTAGTCCTACTGGTAACCTTATAATTTAGATATTATTATCTATTTACAAATGAGTAAAATGAGGTACAGAGAATTTGGGTCACTTGAGCAAATCCACACAATAAGTTGAAGAGGAAAGTTGTGAAGAAATAAGGCAACAGGACTCCAGGAACGGAGATTTCAGCTGAGGGAGTAGTGCTCTAAACAATACATAAAGGCCCTCATTGATAGCATGATAACACAATCAGTAATAATTAAACATAATAATACAAATTTACATTTCTTTCATAACTGACAGTTTTCAAAATGATATTAATTCCTGTACCTCATGTGATCCTCAGAAAACAGTGAGGCAGATACGTCTGTCATATCACTTCTCTTAAAAATGAGGTCCCCAGGGGCTCCTGGGTGGCTCAGTCGGTTAAGCGTCCGACTTCAGCTCAGGTCACGATCTCGCGGTCCGTGAGTTCAAGCTCCGCGTCGGGCTCTGTGATGACAGCTCAGAGCCTGGATCCTGCTTCGGATTCTGTGTCTCCCTCTCTCTCTGCCCCTTCCCCATTCATGCTTTGTCTCTCTCTGTCTCAAAAATAAATAAACGTTAAAAAAAATTTTTTAAAAAATGAGGTCATGGAAGTGGTTCTATAATTTTCCTAGGTCCTCCTCCTAAAGGTCTGAGGAGTGGTATAAAGAACAAAAGGGTTTTCACTCACAATCACCAATAGTTTATGCCTGCAGTCACAGAATTACACAATTTTGAATTCTATTAAGGGGTAATCACGTTGAAAACTAGAGACATCTACTTTTTCAATTTTTTTTTAATGTTCATTTTATTTTTAAGAGACAGAGACAGCATGAGCAGGGGAGGGGCAGAGAGAGAGGGAGACACAGGATCTGAAGCAGGCTCCAGGCTCTGAGCTGTCAGCACAGAGCCTGACGCGGGGCTCAAACTCACAAGCTGTGAGGTCATGACCTGAGCTGAAATCGACGCTCAACTGACTGAGCCACCCAGATACCCCTAGAGTCATCTACTTTTAAATGGATATTCTTGTAAGAATGTTTAAAATATAAATCTTAGCTAAAATCCATAAACCAAAATGTTACCAACATATAATACTTTCTTGTGTTCAAAATTGTGCCCTCCCTAAAAAGCTGCCCCAAGGCAACATTTGGGAAATCGGGCTCCGTCAGAATATTTGATGTCAGGTAGTCCTATTACACCATAAGAACACCACCAAAAACGAATCTGTCTCTAAAATGCTTTCTGAATAGTATAAAAGTTAACCCAGGTAATGAAACAATGATCTTATTAGCAACTAATTGCTTTTCTTGTTTCCAGTGAACTTATTTAATGAAATGATGGATCCTGAAACTTAGGTGTTTTATGGCTAAATTATACCCATGATTTCTAAAATGTGTACTAGTTTTTCAATATAGAAGCAACACCTGCTGCTAAGTACAAAAATGATTAGCCACAAACCAACCTACTATAGAATATCAAAATGCATTTACCCAATGAAGAACTAATGGGAATTATGCAGATTATATTTCCTTCCCCGCTGAAGGCAACCAAGCTTCACGTCAATAGCAAAATGAAAATATAACTCAAATATGAAACAATATATACATGGAGACATAACCAAATCTATTTCTGATTATTTTTAGACATGTTTCTTTTTCATGTAATTATTTGATAACAGAGAACAAAATAAAGATTTAGAGCATTTGGTGTGTACCTGAATAGCTCTAAATAGTAATCAACTAAGAATATTATTCAGATACTTCATACCAAAAGGCACACTTAGAATTATAATGTAGATTGTGCATGCTAAAAGAAACCAATTTTTTATAATGCCTTATAATTAGATTTATTCTGTAACTCTCTTTTAAGCACTATTCTGCTGAAAACAAAGAACTAAGAAGGGTAAGAAATCAACTTTGGGAGGTAAAATGCATTATCTAAATTCTTTTTCTGTAGTACTAAATGCTAAATAAAAACCTAAAGTCATTTCTTAAGAATTTGTGTCATTACATAATACATCATAAAGGTAACTGTCTTTTAAAAAGTAGCTGCCTTTCTTTAGGTAACTTTATGCAAAAGAGAAGCGCAAAGATGAAGCATGCCTCTCTATCTCCCAATCGTCATCCTTTTGCAGATGAGCACCAGCAGCAGAGCAGCATATATAACAAAATATCTGTTTTCACTCTGAGCAACTGGCAGAGAAGAAAACAAGCATCTTTTGAAGCTGAAGATATTCAGCATATATTAAATTTAGTTATCTAGATATGTGTTTCTATTGCTGAAGCTTCAGGACATATTTGCAAATTTTAAAACTACCACCTAATCATTTTGTTGAAAAACAGCAATAGCTAGAGATTGCCCAAATCATAAAGTCCTTTGCACAAACTCTGGGAACTGTCTCGACTACAGAATCTTTCCTCAAGCAACAGCAGGGATGAACAGATGGGCCATACCATGCTTTTAAATGTCTATAGGTTTGGATTCTGTTTGAAAAGCTGGCAAAACTATCCAGAAAAAATTGACAAGATTTAATTTCATTGAATGTCGTTATGATCACTTATTCAGTAGTAGAAAGAAAATCTCTGTCAAGTAAACGAAAAGGATTGTAAGATCAACAGAGTTTGCCGAACCTACCATTTCTTATATGGGAAAATGATCAAAATAAACAGATATATTGAAAAGTGTTGCTTTTTAAAATTAGAAAGATATGAGACACAAAAGATAATAGAGCTGTGACTTCTGAAAATATGATAAATAATTTTATTTATTGCCCAACAGTTATTACATTTGTCTTTATCTAAACTATACTAATTTTGTTTTTTGATGCTGACATTCTCCATATTTATTGCACAAATTTGCTTCACTAATATTACATGTAAAAGAGTTTAGAAATCTAAGAACTAAACCAATTATAAATCACCAATGTTGAAATTTACAGCTGATTAGTAAGCTTGAGAGTTTACTATGAAGTTCAATCGAATCTCACTAAACACTGAAATAATTCATTTGATTTTGAACCATCCACTCCAGTAATAGGACGTTTTACACTCATTGTACAGGGCACCCTAGATCATTTGAATACATTCTTAATAATAAAGGCTGACTTTTAACTAGTTTGTACAAACCAACATATTGAATAGCAGTTGCGGCTTCATTTTTTTTTTTTTTTTTTTTTTTTTTTTTTGCCATTCAATTTAAACTCTTAAGTAAAAAGTGTTCTTCGGTTTAAGCCAACCCACTGAGGACAAATCACCCAGATGGCCCTGGTGCCAATTCGGCAAATATTAAACTGCTTACTGCAATGAGTCAACTGCGGGACTGATTAATTGATTTAGTCACATATTCAAAACTTTTGCTTCTTATCCCATTAAAAGTAGCACTAATGAGCGGTGTCTGTGACCTTCCAGTGAGAAGCCTCAAGTTCCACAACCCCTCAGTATTTACCACCCAAATTTAATCTTTTTAATGGACACCTTAAAAGGGATCTGATAGAAAATACTAAGAGCTGCTCAGATACTAAAACACTTAGGGAGGCTTTTGATTAATGTTGCATGATTAATCAATTGATTAATATAGTTTTCAATATAGATGTTAGGACACTGTCTACTTTAATCAACCATTCTGAAAATAGTGAAGATAAATGCCGTACTTTTGTGTCTGCTTAAAAAAAAAATCCTTTCTTCAAAGGTTGTTAATTATGACATAAGCCTTATTTACCACATTCAAATTTTATCTAATGTCGACATTTTTATACATAGGAACCATTAATGAGATAAGTGGGATCCTTTTGGCAAAGCTATATTTTAATCACTTTAAAAATAATTTATTTATCCAATTTATGGACATTTTCCTTAATGAGAAATTATTTTGGAATAATGCTGCGGAATGCATTAAAATCTTAAAGTTTTTATTATTATTTTCCAAGACTGTAATTTGTGATGATGCTTTCCACCATACTAAAACTGAAATCTTTATTCCAGTCAAAAATAATCACCCTGTAATTACCGTGACAAACTGCCCAAGCTGTATCATCGTGGCCATTTCAACTAATGATATTGTATTAGAATGCCTAGCAATAGACTTCAAATGGAAAATATAATTATGTGCATTAGTTTGTCTAAGCATTTATAAGATCACATATCCATCAGTTTTCAGGTCTCATAAAGAAAACCATACATCACTGTCACTGTGAGTTTTGTTATTGAAAGCGCAAGCCTTTACAAACTGGGCTTAAGATGTGTATCTTAAATTTCACTTGTTTCGTGGATCACTAAAATCCCTGTAAGTTAAACCGGTACAAATGAGAAGAGCTTTTTCCTCTAGTGATGGGCGAACTCTGCAGCACAGGCCATTTCACAATCTGACCAAATAGAAGAGTAGCTAGCCTGAGACACCTTAATCTAGCTTTTCCACACCTCTTAAATCTAGGGGAGTCTGGTTTGGTATAAAAGCCCATGGAAAGGCTTTAGGGTAAGGTATCAAATTAAAGGTTTTGTACTGTTGGCTTCACTGACCTAAAAGAAACCAGGAGAAAAAACTGTCAGACAAAAATAAATGTAAGGATGAGTTGTGACAGGGAGGCAGGAGAGACCCAAGACAGTTCTTTGAAAAATAGGCAATGAACTTAAATGCATATATGATGAATGACAGCATTAAAATGAAAATATTGGCAATTAATTGACTGGACTGGAAATATGGTCCTGACACCATGTGCAACAAACTTTATAACCCTGGGAAAGTTGCTCAGCCTCGTCGTTTCCCAATTTTCTCAGCTATAAAATGAAGAAGTAGATGGATTTCTTGATCTTCTCTAGTTTTCACTTATTATAATGATGAGAGTCAAGGCTCAGTTTAGAAAATATTTTCTACAATCTTTCAAATAAAAATATGTATTATAAAGTGAAACCTACTTATGGATAATCAAAGAGAACTGTTTTTAATTGATTGCAGAAAATTATCTATCAACAGGTGTATGAAGTTCCTTCTCTACCAGGAATAATAAAGTTATAAAATATTACACTCCCACGTGTACAAATTAGAAGGCTTGAACTTCTCATACTGCGTGCTCATTGCCTGTAGGCAAGGATAATTTGTGTGACTTCCTCCTGAAACCTGTTACCTGTGTGTGACTGAAAATGTGTTCAAATACATTCTATCATCTCTAAATCAGTCTTCTACTAGTTCTGAAATGAGAAACTCCATGTCTGTATGATAGAAGAAACCTGATAGAAGTGGTTTCTAAAGAGCAGCACCGTTGACATTTGGAACCAGACAATTTTTATTGTAGGGACTGTCTTATGTATTATGATATGTTTAATAGAATCGCTGATCTGTATCCACTACATGATAGTGATACCCCTCCATGCACCAGTTGTAAAAATTAAAAATGCCTCTCCAGACATTACCAACATCCCCCAGAGGAAAAAAAAAAAAAAATCTCTGTTTGAGAACTACCATCCTGGTTGATGAGCAACTAGTGAAAATAGTATCTTGACCAAGGAAAAGTGAAATGCTCTTAAATCATAAATATATACATTCTAAAATAATTCCATGGTCCACTTATTTATTTTGTGTAACCATTTTATACAAAAACATTTAAAAAGATTTATGTAACACAAATATTTTCTGGCACTAATGTGTGTTTTTTTCTATTGCTAGATCTGGGGATGCTCTGTAAGTTCTGACTCTGAGAAAATATATAACTAGAAATGTGATTACTTAGCCCAATTTAAATCTAACTGGGAAGCATAGGCCAAAGTCAAAGAAGCCAGGGAAACATTAAATTAGGTAAGACTTGTTCTACCTAAGAAAAGGAAGTATTTTTTTTTACAATTATCTTGACTACTCAGCTCAGTTAAAATCCATATGACCTGATGTATGTTTATAATAACTGCCAGTTGTCATAAGTGTGTACATAAACATATGCATACTTATCCATCACATTTAAAAAATGCTTTAATGTTTATTAATTTTTGAGAGACAGAGTGTGAGAGGGAGAGGGCAGAGAGAGAGGGAGACACAGAATCTGAAGCAGGCTCCAGGCTCTGAGCTGTTAGCACAGACCCTGATGTGGGGCTTGAACTCACAAATCGTGAGATTATGACCTGAGCCGAAGTCAGATGCTTAACCAACTGAGCCACCCAGGCACCCCTATCCTTCAAGTTTTAAATCAATATACTGTCTTTATAAGTTAGGAAGTATCCTTCCTGTTTCATAGATAAGAAAGTGGAACTAATATTCAAATCTGGATTTTCTTTCTGTTTTTTGTTTTGTTTTGTTTTTAGTAAATATTCATTTTTGAGAGAGGAGCATGGGTGGGGGAGCAGATATACAAGCTCAATGGAATGAACATACTCAAATTTTTCCATTCCAGTTCTTGAGTAATTTATATATTACTTAAGCTGGTATTTGCAAATGGTTATTTTCTCCAAATCATAGAACTGAGCTAAATTAAGTTCTTGAGTAATTCATACATGTACTTAACCTGGTATTTGCAAATGGTTATTTTCTCCAAATCATAGAACTGAGCTAAATTAAGCATTCCATTGAAGAATTAGTATATGCCATATATAGGGAATCAATAGGGAGGTACAGAGGATCCTAAGTGGGATCTGCACCGATAGTTGTGAGCCCAATGAGGAGCTCGAACTCACAAACCATGAGATCATGACCTGAGCCGAAGCTTGATGCTCAACCCACTGAGCCAGCCAGATTTGTGTTTTCTAATTTAATGGTCTGTGTGTGATCTAAACCCATAGTCCTCAGCTGGGATATTTTATTAAATTCTCCCATTATTTTATACAAACAGAAATTGTATCTATTCAGTAAGTCAAATATTGGTTAACTTTGTTTACTTCAGCTGTCTTTATGCCAAAGCCAAAAAATAAGTGATTTAATAATCTCAATTTTTGTACCATGATCTGCCTTGATTCAGAAATAAGAAAGAATAAAGAAAAATCCGTCAAAACTTTTTAACTCTTGAGGCCATTAATCCACCAGTTCATGGTCTATAGACATGATGCTAAACTCTATGAAATACTGAAGCACTGAAGTCATTATTATAAAATCCCAAAATTTAATATGGCATTTTCCTGAGGTATTTACCAGGAGTTTCATTTTTTTACTTTATGAGATCTGGCAGGATTGTGGGCTATACAGAACATGACAGTCATCTTAAAACTCTATGTCAAACATTTATGTCTACCATTGTAGAAGAACATTTCCTTTTCTCAATAGGAAATGTCACTACTCCTTTGACAATCTCATGCTATGCTAACATTAAGTAACACTTAACAAAATTCACCCTACATTGTATTATTTCCATGTTTTGGCGCTGTATACATTTGTCTATGCTTTCAACTCAAAAGTTGAGCAATACTGCTTGCTATATTTTGGTGCCAGCATAGATTTAAGTCATCCAAACAAGACTGTGTATTTGAACTGACAGAGAGTAAATGATTTGCATCTGGCATAACTGATGGTGGTGTCAAAACCTTGGAAGATAACTCATTGGTAAACATATTCCTCTGGATGCCTAGCCACACATGCCCAATTTCCTACCCAGGGATGGAGCCAGATCATTGCCAGAACAATGCAAAATATTTTATACAGATAATTCAAGAGATTATTTTGCTCTGACAGAAAACAGGGGTGGGGGATGTGGTAGAGTTTTCCTTATTGATGAGACAAGATAATTTTTCAACCTTCATTGCAGAAATTAAATTTCATGCAAAAATGCCTTTCTGACAACTATGGAGTTGATGAAGTAGTAAGAATAATCACAAACAGCAACCTAAAAAAAAATCTACTCTACAATTCCAAGATGTAATTGGTAAAAGAAAAAAAAAAAAATAACTTGAATCAGGCCAGGACTCAAATGATGACAAAAAGGAATAGAGCTTTAAGGCCTTAAAACATATGCTTGAACTGCCCAGGCCTCTTGAAATAAATAGCTATAACGCTAGATACTATGCTCAATCCACAGTAAGCTTCCAATTCTAGCAGTTTTATGCTAGCAAACTTTTGAGATAAACAAGCTCAATGGAATGAACATACTCAAATTTTTCTATTTTAGTTCTTGAGGAATTTATACCTGTACTTAAGCTGGTGTTTACAAATGGTATTTTCCCCAAGTGATCACAGAACTGAGCTGAATTAAACATTCCGTTGAATGAGTACATGCCATATATAGGGAATCGATATCAAAATAATTCCAATTAAATGCATCATTCTTGCTATTAAGCTATAGGACCCATAACATAATCTTTCTTTTACCATTTGGCTGACTTTCAGGATCTGGTGGATCAGTGGATTGATCAAAAAATAGCTATTGAGAGCCTACTCTGTTGCAGACTTAGTACTAGCTATTGAACATGACACAAAAGATACTAAGACATGATTTCCATCTCTATCTAGCTCATACTCCAGAGAGGATACCTAAGAAAACACTTTAAAGTATGATGACAGTGCAACACACTATTCAAAATTATATGGGCACAGACTCTTCCTGCCTCATTTCAAAGGATGCATCACTGGGAAGTGATGGTAAAGGTGATTGTCGCAGCCCTCTAAAATTCATCTGGTGAAGTTGAAAAGGTGAACATAGTCTAAAATACGACACAGATTGTTTTCAAGGGTCACATTTGTGTGGCTACAGTCAAAAGGTTATTATGCTGAAATTGTAAGCAATGGTGAGGCAACCCCCTAATGTGGATGTATTTACAGACGGAGCCTCTAAGGAAGTAATTAGGGTCAAATGATGTGACAAAGGTGGGGCTCTGATCCTTTGGAGAAGGGACACCAGAGGAACTTGTTCTCTCTTTCTCTGTCCACAGGCTCACAGAGAGGCCATGTGAGCACACACTGAGATGGCAGCCTCCTACAATTTAAGAGAAGAGGCCTCAGAATAAAACCTAGCTTGATGGCACATTAACGTTGGACATCCCAGCCTCCGAAACAGTGAGAAAATAAATTTCTGTTGTTTAAGCCACCTAGTCTGTGGTAGTTTGTTACAGCAGCCAGAGCAGACTAAACAGTGATACTTCAGGTGCATTTTGAAGGATGAATCAAAGTTTTCCTCCATAAAGGGAACATGATACAGAATGGGGAGAAGAAGCAGATGGAGAATGGAGAAGAGATAAGGAAAGAAGTAAGGAAGTAAGGGCCAGGAGCAGTCTGAGCAGAAGAGTCTTGGGAAACAAAGCAGGGCCATACTGATTAGAGATAAAATGTGGGGAATATGGCATGTACTTTTAAAAAAAATTGACCTTCTGATGTTAAGGCAGGTAGTAAACAAATAAATGAAATAAATTGTCAAAGTCTGAAATATTTGCCATGGAAAATGAAAAAGTAAATTGATCCCAAATCACTAATAGCCAAACAGTATTATTAGGGTTTGGCAGAGGTTGGAAACAGGTTTATAAGGACTACTGAGTTTCTGTTGTTGTTGCCGGTGGTGGTGGTAGTGGTGGTGTTTTCCATGTGGGACAAAAGTGGAGAAAGCAGAAGATTAGATTGTCCAGGTGTCACCAGCTGAACCCCAAGGAGAAGCACAAGCCTCATTTACATAATAACCAATGTATGTATAGGCATGTTTCCTTAAGGCATATGCACAATCTTATGCCTGTCAACATATGATGACAAGGCATCCCTATCCAAATATTCATCTGAACCCTAAATAAAAGGAACCCATTCACTGTTGCTCAGGAAGTCTCAGCTTTGGAAGTTATTCTCTATGATCTGCTTATTTGCTGCAAATAAAGCTTAATTTGTGAGACAACTCTGCCTGGTGTGGTTTCTACTTGTGCTTCACCCAGGAACGAGAATTCACGTAAGTTCACTTACACAAGTATGAAAGACTGGAGGGGCAGCTGTGGCAGAACGAGGAAGTGAGGTTACTATGGGTAATGGAAAGAGGGCTGCCTGGCTAACTCAGTGACCTGGGTATAGTACATAAGAAAACTGAAATCAAGCAAGAGAAAGGTGGGAGAGATGAAAAAATAAAAATAAAGGGATTGAAAAAATGAATAAAAAATAATAAAATAAAAAATAAAATAAATAAAAATAAAAAAAGGATAAAAGGATACATTAGGATGAAATATGGAGGAAAAAAAGAGATTTGATTTATAAGAATTAAGAGGCAGGAGAAATTTTGACTAAAATGAGAATTTATTTTAACTTGATAAGTATGGCAGAGACTAGTGAGCTCTTCACCATACCAGTTTCTTTTTCTTTCTGGATGCCCACATAAAGTACAATTCACATCTGGCTAATATAGCATAGAAAGAATTGATACAAGTGACACCCAAGAATGTCCTATAAAAATGTCCCTAATGGGATTCCCACATTTTGGCCCTTCATGATGACCCTGGAAACCATGTCATGAAGACACAGAGCCACCAGACAGTAGGAGCCTCAGAGCCACAGAAACACCTGTTTTCATCAATGTTGCTTTAATTATTTAAAAAAAAATTAATGTTTATCTTTATTTTTGAGATATAGAGAGACAGAACAGGAGCGGGGGAGAGGCAGAGAGAGAGGGAGACACAGAATCTGAAGCAGGCTCCAGGCTCTGAGCTGTCAGCACAGAGCCCGACGCGGGGCTTGAACTTGTCAACTGTGAGATCATGACCTGAGCCGAAGTCGGATGCTCAACCAACTGAGCCACCCAGGGGCCCAATGCTGCTTTAATTATTAATATAGGAAGAAATATGGACATATTTGGGATGTTTCAAGTGGATTATTCTCTGTAAATATCACAAGAATATTTTTCAATTTCTATCGTATAAATACTAAATAAGCTAATTTCACATATACTCTAGTGATGTCAGAACTATACACAGCCCATCTTGGAATTGCTATGTGACATTTTCATATGAGATCTTTTGGGGGTTCAAAGAGGGTTATTCTGTTTTTAAAAAATGCTTATTTTTGATAAAGAGAGAGAGAACGAGTGAGCACGGGGGAGGGGCAGAAGGAGACAGAGAATCTAAAGCAGGTTCTGAACTGTCAGCACAGAGCTGGATGTGAGGCCAGAACTCAAGATCCATGAGATCATGACCTGCGCCAAAATCGGACGCTCACCCGAATAAGCCACCCAGGTGCCCCTCCTTTTATTTATTTATTTTTTAATGTTTATTTATTTTGAGAGAGAGAGAGAGAGAGAGAGAGAGAGAACAAGCAGGGGAGAGGGGGAGGGAGAATTTCAAGCAGGCTCCACACCCAGCGCAGAGCCCAACAAGGGGCTCCATCTCATGAACTGAGAGATCATGCCTGAGCCAAAATCAAGAGTTGGATGCTTAATCTACTGAGCCACCCAGGCACCCCAAGGGTTACTCTAATGATGACAATGAACTGTTTAGCCAAGTATAATGACATATTTATTGAAAAAAAATTAACTCAGAAGGATCAAGCTATCTTCCTGACACAGTCCTTATTGCCCTCCAGACATCCCTCCTAACCAGGGTGGGAACCAAATTGTGATGGCCTAAGATTCAGAGAGGAAGAAACTCTGAGGAGAGACTTAATTTACCTCAATTCTACCCTGGAGGCTTCTGAGCAGTTTCCCCCATTCTGTTTTCAGCAGGCTTTGAGTGACACAAACAAAGCTGTGTTTAAAAAAAACCAAGGGTCTCATAACCATTCTTCCTTTTAGCTTCTTAAGTGGTTTTCTAAGGGTATTTTACAGCTTGTTCCTCCCGATAAAAGGAGACAACATAAAAAAAGCAGACTCTAAAGCTCCATCCTTTCTCTTTTTCACTTAGAAAGCAAAGAATGCATGCCAATGCTAATGGGTGCCTTTGCATAAACAAAGGAAAATGCTGTGAAAGGCCTTATTCCTGAACCTCAAGAGTGGCAAAACTAGTTTTTACCTCTGTTGCTCCTTGTCTTGCTAAACTCCATAGGCTCTCTTCCCATTTTCCCAAACTCCCACATTTTTCTGAGGAGTGCCCCCCCCCCCCCCCCCCCCGGCCCAGGAAGCTGAGAGAGGGTGTAGTAGCTTCAGCCAGAGGACAAACTGTGAGCATCAGAGAGGAAGACAAGTTCTGCTGACCAGGGGGCACTCAGCAAGGCAGGGGCTGAAGACAGTGCTGTGCTTTGAAGAGAATTTGTGTTTCACAGCCACTGAGGTCCCGAGTTAGACACCTCGTTCTGTTATAGGAGAACTGTCCCCACAGGGGCACCAGGGAGGCTCAGTCCCTTAAGCATCAGGCTCTTGATTTTGGCTCATGATCTCCTGGTTGGTGAGTTCAAACCCTGCATGGGGCTCTGTGCTAACAGTGCAAAACCTGCTTAGAATTCTCTCTCTCCCTCTCTCTCTCTGCTACCCTCCCACTTGTTCTCATTCTCTCTCTCTCTCTCAATATAAATAAACTTTAAAAAAGAGAGAGCGAGAGAAATGTTGCTCTAGATAAGTCAGTGTCCTTCCTTGAACTCCATTTTTCTTTTCTAAACTGTGCAAAAATTAACATCCACTTCACATACTTGTTGTAAGAATTAAAGATCACAAATATAAGCAATGTGCAGAGCCTAAAAAAGAGGAACTTGATTAGCCAATCAGCACACATCTGAGCACCCTGCTTTGGTAAGATCAGCTTCTTTAAAACAGCAGGAAAGTGACAGGGAAACATGGTGATGGTATATGGGATTCCTCTGTACTATCTTGGTACCTTTTCTGTAAATCTAAAAATATTCCAAAATTAGAAGAGTGTTAAAAATAAAAAGCAGGAATGCAACAGCTGCATATATCTAATAAGCATAATAGTGTATTTATTCTCCATGGAGTCTGCCAAAATAGTTTTATACTAGATATGAAACCTGGAGGTGAATTTAGCTAAGACACGAGCATACGTGTTTCAAATAATGCCTCACAGCAGAAGTTTTGAAGTCAAGCCCACACAAGTTGGAAATAACCTGCTTTGGTAGCGATGAGAGTCAGGGAGGTGTATCGCTAGAATTTACTACAGATCCATTATCCACTTAGCTGAATCTTTGTCAACAAAATGTGTTGTGAAACTTAGAATTTTTCAAGTTCTAGGAATTTTTCAAGTTACACTAGGAAAGAATCATAAAACTGTCTACATGAGGTCTGCGGCAGCAGCTTATATTTGTATTAGTAATTAGAATTAGTAATTCTCCAGTAAATTTATGAATAGTTAGGTAAATGAGATAAAGAATATAACCTCACATTAGGTCGGTTCCAATTGTTGCCACTCAACGGGCATTTATTTCAGTTTGCGGAGCTTCAAGACTTAGGTATCTTAGACAACACATTGCAGATATGCATACTGAGAAAACCCCTAAACTATCATCAACCAACATTTGCTTCTTTACTCCCTCACTACCCTGTATACAAGTCCTTAGCAGGGGAGTAGCTCTCACCTCAATAGTAGCAAATAAATGTACTCTATTTACAATTTTTATAGAGGAAAAAGTAAAACGTAAAAGCAAAATTCATATTTCTTTGTGCCATTCTGACAATTCTGTCTTTGGTCTTCTTGGAATTAATTACTCATCTTTCTCCCTTGCCTCCACTTCCTAGATGTGTCACAGACTTAGTCAAGCTTTTCTTGTTATAATGAAGAGGAAAACCAAACAAGCAAAAAAAGCCAGGTCACTATATTTTCCTGAAATTACACTTTCACTGGAGATCATTTTATTTTTCCCAACCATTAAAAAAACAGCAGTTCTTTATCCACAAATTTTTTTTTAATTTCTGACCTCCTCAGTTAAAATTGGTGAGCCAAATGAATATTTCAATTTGAATAATTTAAAAATGCATGATTCCTGCCTTCTTCATAGATAAAGTTAATTTAGAAATAGCATTATTGAAACCAGGCATTCTTTCTAAACCAAGAATTCCAGATGTTTTTAGTTGCTGCCTATGACATTTCCACAATCAGAATAAATTGTGTTTCCACAGTAATGTAATAGATAGAAGTGCTGAATAAATCTCGTGCAGTTGAGATGACAAAATTAACATGCTGATGACATTTTAATGTTTCAATATAATCAAGGGGGCATGGATCATGCCTCCACCAGTTCTAATATAATTCTATTCTTTAATCTTTTTCCAAGACGAAATAAAATATAGATAGATTTCAGAAAGTATATAAGCAGAGTGTTGCTTCAGACTTCAGGCAAGCTGTTTAGGATGCACATGAAATGCTGTTTAGGTTCTGCTTTGCCAGTAGATATTTTACCAAAGCAATTTAGTTTTACATAAAAAATCCTGCATTAGGACATTTTGTTTTCTCTTTCTGAAGGTGGTTGTTGATGCTTCTGCTATGACTACTGTTTCTTATTTAGGCAGAAAGTTTACTGACTTAAAAAGGGAAATTAGTACATTTCGATTGGATCCAAGAAAAATTGCCATTCACCTACCCCCACAAAAATAGATAAACAAACAAGTAAACAAACTTCTTGGATTCAAAATGAGAAAAAAAAGACAAATAGCTGGTATTAATAGAAATACGAATTGTTTTTTTGTTTGTTTGTTTGTTTGTTTTTCTAACAGTATAATGCAACCTGAGATCTTAGAACCAAATTCATCCCTGGAAGAAAAAAATAGCCTCGCTATGCACGTAGGTTGAAGATCTGTACTGAATGTGGACAAAGTGGCATATTCCTTATCAAGTGGCATTGGCAAGGAGAATGGAAGACAAGGAGATGAAACGGCAGTACCTGTACCTTATCCTCATACAGAAAGGGTGGGGTAGGCTACATGAGAACACTAAGCAATGCCAGGCTTGCCAGAAGTCAAGTGCAGATGGAAATGGATCACATATGATAAGCAGTTTCCGGGGCACTCATCGTGTTTATCATGGAACAATGACAGAATGAGTATGTACTGCTAAATGATAAGCCTTTTTATTTTTTCCAAGCAAAATCTCATCCAGAAACCTACTATATTAAACTAATAAGAGAAGAACTCCCTGAATGAGCAGGGGCCTAATGGCTGGCTCTGATGTGACCTCCTAGAAGACAATATTAAATCTGCCATGGAAGATTCACCAAAAACACCGATCGGGCACGATTTTTCCCAATATTATCTTCCAAACATATTTTTCTATTTCAGTCACTGCCAACAAACTGATCTTTCTAAAACATATATTTACATAAAAATCTTTCAATACTTCCCACCTTCCCAACTGCTATGCCAATTCTGAAGGATGGCCAGGAAGTGGAACCACTCACGCCCAGCTCTGCTCACCTCTCTACTTTTCATATGTTCCATGTGTCAGAGTGGATGATTTCAAATGCAACTAAAAGAAACCCTCTCCAGAGTGGCTTCATTAATGAGGAAATTGGCTATTCCTGCCCTAGAGTTAGGGCAAGTCTCAGCAGGACAAGGAGAATGACCTAAGGATGTCATCATGGGACTTAATTCTCCTATCTCCCGGGTCCATTATCCTATGGCTCTTTCTCCAACTGGGTTAAGACAGTTTCCAAAAGTAATTGGGCTTCTCTTATTCATCTCTAGCAAGGGAAGGGGATGGGGGATGGATACAAAGAAGGAGAGAAAGAGGGCTGGAGGGGAAAGGGGGGGGGGGGGAAGAGAGAGGAAGGGGAGAGCCATAACCATGGACAATAAGTTTTATTAGTCTCATTGCCTCAGTTTCAGAACAATTAACAACTGGCAAAGGAAGACTAAGCCATCAGTTGGCAGAAGAAAGTGAAAGGGGCACTTTGTGACAGCACCTGTGATTTTATCCTTTACTGAAGTCTGTCCCACAATCCCACATCTGGAGATCTAATAGAATAAGCCACACTCAATTGCCACAATAAGTATTCAGAGAGGTTGAACACTGAAACTAAACAGCAGCTCTGGCAGCAGGCACTAGATTAACATGGCTATTTTGTTTCTGTCTCAGCTAGAGGGCTTTATGGGAATATGCCAAGCATCATTCAAAAGTGTGTTTCAATGTCACAGCCAGGGGATTCAAGTGTGCAATGTATGATTGAATTCATTTCTCTGTCTCTCCTTAGATACCTTGAAAGAGTATACTCATACTCTGACCCTCCCAGTAAAGAGCTGAGGAATCTCAGACTGTACAGTTGTTTTACACTAAAAACGGAGTGCCCATCCCAGGCATCTATAAAAAAGCACTTTAAGATGTCAGATGCTCTATCAGATTAATAGCTCTCAAGATCTCCCATACACTAATGATCTGAGGTCTTTTGGTGGAGGTTTGGTTGAGGGATGTCTCCCTTCTAATCTTCCTTATTGGATTTGAAAAACTCCATAGCTTTTTCTGTCAAGGACGCTGCAGAAAAGAGAATTGTTATAGGAATGAGTTAAAAGGAAAGAATGAAACAAGTTTAAAGTACAGATAAATGTAAACTAACATTTCAGCTCAAAATACTGACAAACACAAAATATACTTTCACTGAAAATTCGGGGGGGGGGGCAGTCTTTCTTTTTTTTTAAATAAGATTTCTAACCTCAGAATACTCCTACCCATAATATCACACTGTTGCAATCACCTAATACTTTAACCTTCTGTAAGAGAAAAGAAGCAATTCACAGCTCTTCAAGCTTGTTTACACAATAATTGTACAACTGTTCCTTTTTGCTTTCATTAAAAAGTGAATTACTAGTGCATTTCTCCTATTAGGGTCAACTCAGGTTGATTTTGAGAAGAGCACAGAATTTCTAGTAGACACTGTCATTCTTTCAGGTACCTTTGAATATAGTACCAAACTATCCAAGAACCCCACTACACAAAACCACATAGGTCCCTGGAATTTCTCAAGTCTCTATTCCAAATAAAATCAATCTTGAAAATGTGCGCTATTAGGTGACAATACCTGTTTAGGAATTAAACTTAATTTTAAATAAATTAGTTGTTAAAAATGGTTTTCAAAACTATTAACTAAAGCCCAAGGTAATATATTGCCCTTCTGATAAAATGTAATGCCTTAATCAAGACAAAAATATAGACTTTCCTGATGGCTCTCCAACAATAACTTTTACAGTAGATGCTTTAGAGACATTCTGGTAGAAGACTGGGAACAATATTTTGATAGACACATTCTTTCAATTATGCCACTTAAGTAAGCATTTGCCTACATGTTAATCCAATTTACATAAGAAGATCTCAAAATTATTGCTCTCAATTCATTTTTACATTTCTTATCCAAAAGAAAATGTTTGAATATTGGAAGAAGTAGATTTCAGGTATCTTTAGTCCCATACTGATTGCAATTTTTGGTCAAATTACTCAAAAATTTTAACTTGACATTTCCCTGTAGATGGAATTAGTGACCCTAGGGGTATGTGCATTAAGAGAATAAAGAGAGCAAATTCAAATACAAACATGCCTACAGCAGCTAAGAGATCTGTAATAACTTTCAGTCAGGTCAGAGACATTAAACACAGAGTAGGAATTTTTGAGAATGATTTACATGGTAGCCAGTGTCCAAAATGGACTGCAATGATCTTTGCCTCGTGATATTCATGCCCCTGTGTAGTTATCTCTCACGTGGAGTAAATGTGTTATGCAGTGGGGTCAATAGGGTATTTGGAAGGGGCAGGGTGATTTCTGAGGTCAGGTCATGTGACATTGTGTTTTCTAACTTACGCTCTCTTGGATCAATTACTCTGGAGAAACTGGCTACCATGTTGGGAAAATACTCAGACCAATCTATGGGAGAATTTCATGTGGCAAGGAACCAGGCCTCTTGACAACAGCCAGCATCAACCTGTCAGTCATGTGAGTCAGCCATCTCGAAAGCCTATCTTCCATCTCTAGTCAGGCCTTCAGATGACTATAGTCCCTACCAACATCACGACTGCAACCTCATGAGAAACCCTGAACAGTTGAAGGTCTAAGATTTTACCCTACTTGACAACTAACATATTACCCTGCCTCATTTTCATGGATATTTGCAGAAGATATAAGATTCCTGAAGTCAGAAAAAAGAACAGTAACAGAACAGAAACAAAACTACAATAATCAGATTATTAGCTTTTTCTTTAGCTGGGTTCAAGTCTTAATTCCCACAAAACAATGTGAATGGGGCCAAGTAACGCCTGCATACACAGCAGATTGCATTACATGAGAGAAATCCTGAATTTAGGAAACCCAAATCTTTTACAATAGTCACTAAAGATGCCTATATTTTGCTCAGGTAAGAGTCAGAATTATCTATCTTCCAAGGCAGGTCAATCTTTAAATATACTTGAAAATACAGCTCAGAATTAAAGCAATCAATGACTTTTCTCTCAATAAATGCAGATATGTGAGGGACTCATGGATAATTGTTTGTTTTTATTTTTTTTATTTAAAATTTTTTTAATGTTGATTTATTTTTGAGAGAGAAAGAGACAAAACGTGAACAGGGGAGGGGCAGAGAGAGAGAGAGAGAGAGAGAGACAGGATCTGATGCAGGCTCCAGTCTCTGAGCTGTCACCACCGAGCCTGACAAGGGGCTCAAGTTCACAAACTGAGATCAAGACCTGAGCCGAAGTCAGACACTCAAGGGACTGAGCCACTCAGGTGCTCCAGGAATTGTTTCTCAAACCTACCCAGCTAAGCCACTCCTAAATTCCTGACCCACAGACACTGTGGCATAGTAATCATTTAATACTATTTTAAGCTCAGAAGTTTAGAGGTAATTCGTGAGATAGATAACAAATGTAATTTTTACAAAAAGAAAAACTGATCAGAAGGTAGTAATTATTAAGTAATAACTAACTGCTAAGGACTATTCAGGGATTCTAAGACTAGCAGCAGTGGCATTGTTACCACACTGAAATGGAAGAGATAATGGGAGGAAAAACTTCCTGAAACCAGTAGGAAGCAAGACTCACATACAACAGCCCATCATTCAAGGAGGGAAAATGTTTTGTTAAAACAGGTGACCTCACATGGAGTTTAGCCAGGGGAATAAACACTCTAATCTCTCTCTCTTCTTTCTTTCCCATTTCTCCATTGGCTAAAAATAAATGGAAACCAGGGAATGGATGTTCTGTTAATGGTATCCATACAGATAAGCTCCCCCTCACCAGGCAGAGAAGGATGGAAGGTGAATGGGGCAGGGGTAAGGGCAAATAGAAAATATCTGGCACAGTCTGGCAAATAAAAGATCTCATGCATGCCTCTTCTAAAAGAAAAGTTCCTACTCAGCAATAAATGATTGTTATTTGGTTATTCAGTTGAAAACACAAGATTTTGACAGGAATAGGGGTAGGACTGGACTCAGTGAAGGGAGGGACTTGAACAAAAGGCAAAACTGAATTACTAACTACTTGGAGGATGTTTGCCCAAGAGTCAGCTCCAGAAAGGCTTACTGCCTGAAGTTACCGAAGTCAAGCCCAACAATACTTCCCATGCCCACACTAAGTGTCAAAGCCAAATGTGGAGACCTTAGATTCTCTGACTATTCGGGCTCCCAGTAGCCTGTGGTATAGGTGCAAGTGTACTGTAAATTATCATACAGAATGCAAAATGAAGTGGAACACTGTGAATCCTATTTATAAAAAAAAATCTGTCAATTATAAAAATCATTATAAACAATAACTTTGCTTGATTTCTAAAAATTCAACCACACTAGATTTTTAACTAGTGTTTGAATTTAATCTAGACATACCTGTATCCACAATTTACCCTCAGGACAAAATATTTTGATAGGTAAACCTATCAAAATACACCTTTTAAATTTTTAAAAGGTTTACTAAAATTTAACTACAAAGTAGAAATAATAAAATTCTCTATGAAACAAATGGTTTTATCATTCTGACCAGGAATTTGGAAAACATTATTAAGCTCATTTATAAAAAGGAGATAATATTTTTAATATAAAACATGCTTTGAGCTGTCAATAAAAACATGGGTATACCAAAAGAATAAAAGACAAGAAGATATTAACTAACAATTCACAGAATACACTGAACCACACAATAAACAGAAAAAAAAAAAAAGGTCAACACACTAACAGTCAAATAAACATAAAAGGGAAATCATAAAAATTTCAATTCAGTATGCTTTTGGTTTTGGATTATATATTGCTATAGACTTGTTCGAATACCCTTGGGCAATATGTAGTGAGAATTTTTTAAGGCTGTTTAATTTGATGTAGGAATTCCATTGATAGAAATTTATTCTAAAGAAATAATCAGAGAGTTGAGAAAATATTTATACAAAAAGATGTACATCAAACATTATTTTACATTATCAAAAGTATCTGGAAATACTTTAATGACCAAAATTGCCTACAAAGATGGTAAGTCAAATTCTCATAAACACATAATTTTGAATATTATTTGACAATTAAAATGAGATATTCAAATGGATTCTTGTACTTTGGGGATGTTCTCACAAAGTGAGAATGAAAACAAAATAGAGACAACATTGTATGATTATATGATGTGCAACAGTATGATTGCAAGTATATTAAATATAATGTATGTATGACTGAAAAAAATGCCAAAATATAAACATAAATTAGAAGATGGTATTTCTGTGCAGAAGGATTATAAGTGACACTATTTTATTCTTTATAAAGAATAAAAGTAAAGTAAAGTAAAAGTAAAGTAAAGTAAAAAGTAAAAATAATTCTTTTCAGTAATTATGAAAATTGTTACCATTTAGGGGCGCCTGGGTGGCTCAGTTGATTAGGCATCTGATGCCCGCTCAGGTCACAATCTCGTGGTTTGTGAGTCTGAGCCCCACATCAGGATCTCTGCTCTCAGTGCAGAGCCCACTTCTGTCTCCCTCTCTGTCTGCCCCTCCCCTGCTTTGCACATGCTCTCTCTCTCGCTCTCAAAAATAAATACACTTTAAAAAAAATATTAACTTTTAAAATGAGGACTGTCAAAACAATATTCTCCTAACTTACCATTAATAAAGGGGTTTTATAATATAAATGACTGTGTATTTTTTAGAGGACTCTATTACTAAAAGTCATTAATCAGACCTGTGGCTTTTCGCCACACACAACAGAATACATATACTGAATTCAGGCCAAACGATTACTAACTGATGTTTTTGAGTAAGAACTCATGCCAAGTGATTGGTAACTGATATTTTAGAATGAAAATTCAGGGAATTCAAAGCGGTAACTGTCACTATAATTGTAACTTGGCCTTTTTCACCTTGTGAGTAGACTGGTCCTTAAAGTCATGATTAAAAGCTAGTTGAATGATGTGTAATTATCATAGGGAAGGATCTGTGCACTGCACAAAGCCTTTACTAACCTGGGAGACAAAAAGAAAATAAAGAAGTATGTTTGTGCTAAGGCATTTTCTCTGCAAATCCGATTCTTTGACGAAATGAAATGATGGAGTGGTGTTTTCATTTTATATTAGAAATATAACAAAGCTTGGAGGCTACAGATGATTTTACTTTCCGTTTAATAGTTTTAATTTTTATAAATCTCTTAAATACTTCTCATGGTAAACAGTTCATATTACTCAACAAACATGAAAAATGGAATGCATTCATTTCATGTTTGAAAGGAAAGGGTCATGATGTATGAAACTTATTCTCAAAATGGCTGAAAAAAAATGTGTGTTTGTGTGTGTATGGAGAGAGAGAGAGAGAATAAATGATAAAGCAAATGGGGCAAACTGTTAACAGATTAATCTAGGTAAAAGGTATACAAGTATACTATTTTTATTCATGCAACTATTCTGTAGTTTGACACTATTTACAAATAATGTTTTTGAAAAACTCAAGAGAAAATGTTCATTTCAATTATCCAAGGAATATTTCCTATTTTGTACATTTGATCCATTAATAACATGAGGCATAATCTGATCAATTACATGAATTGTTTCAATAGACTCTTATCTGTTAACACTGTCTGTCTCATTCCCTCATTTGTTTCATTTATTCCCCACCTTGACTTCAAAGTTATCTGCAGAAAAATTAACAAAAACAAAAATTAAACAAACATGAATTATGTATTTCTTGCCTTCATAACTTCTTACAATATGGCTGGCACTCAACATTCCTCAATAATCCTGAGTTGGCCTCTTTGTCATTTTCTATGTATGCCATGCCTATTGCCATGTCCTATACCTGCTCTCTGCTCATATTGTGCCCGGAATCCCATAGAACTCTGCCTGTACTATACTTCTAATGTTGTATTTAGTTTATTTTGCCATTCTTCCCTTCCTCACTCTGTTTTGCCCTTTATTTGCAGGCAGTTAAGATACTTTTTCTTCAGTTTTTCTATCTCAGCAGGATGTTCTACAGCATTTTGCATATGGTGTGCTCTCATTGTTGAATGAAAAAAACGCCAGTTGCTGATCAAACTCAAAGTTCTGTTTCAAATACTGTATGTTGATAACTGCCTCTGTGATGCTCCATGTGTCTAAAATCTTAGATACAAGAGTTACATACCTCTGCATTGCTCTATACCAATGTGATGTCTATAATGCTAGATCATCTCCCCATAACTTTATGAGTCTATCACCTTCTTCAAATATTCTAAGTCTGACCCTATGAAGAGCTATTAGCTCATGGACATTTCCAAAGTACTTTCCATGTACCCATATTCTTAAATATGGGTCAATGGAACTGAAAAATAATCAATTTCTTCATAAATCTACCTTTCCCCCCCCCCCTTCTTTTTCTCAACAAATAATGATTGTGCAACTTCTATATTCCAGGAATTGTGCTAGGCATCAGAAAGGGCTACCAACAAGGCAAAGACAGTCCTTACCACGATGGACCTTTTAGTGTGGCAGCAAAAGCAGGTGTGAGAGAAAGATTTACAGAAAAGAATTCACATTTTCATTCACTGCAGTTGTGGCAAGTGGTATGAAGAAATACATTCTGTTATGGAAAGGTTGATTTGGAAAACCTACCAAATCTGGGTAGGCAGGAGGGGCCCTTCAAAGGAAGCTCACATTTAAGCTGAAATTTATAGAATGAACAGCACTTAATGCAATATCAGCCAACCAGGAATTATCCCAGCTAGAAAGAACAGCCTGTACAAAGGCCCTGAGGTTAGCCAGGAGATGACGAAACTGAAGAAGGTCAATATGGGTAGAGTACAAAGAGGGAAGAGGATTTATTCAAGAAAGATGCAGCTGCAATACTTCTGATAGAGTTATTCTATTACTACTATTAATGATGAAGAATGGATACAGTAAGACAACAACTGTAGCATTCTAGCAGACTTCTATTTTTACAGCATGACAAATGAGAACCAAGAATACAGATACATCAGGACATTTCTGCAATTCTACAGACTCATCCTGTGTAAGGTTAATGGGCCAGAAGTGGGTGAGAATAGTTTTCAAATATACAACTTCCATCTTGATTTAGAAAACTCTGTTAATAGATTCCTTATAAAGAACTCATAACAATGGACTTAGAATCCTTTACTTGAACTTTAAAATTCTTTTTGTTAAAAACAGAAGCAGTAGAAGGAACAGGAAAATCAGAGAACTGTAAGACAGAGATCCTTACAATGAGAAGGGTCATTGTAAAATTAAAACTCCAAGCAAGTCTTGGCTACCACAGAAATAAGATTATAACTCAAGCAACTAAATTTGATTAAAATAAATATTTTTTTCTTAATATGCTTCCTATAAGTATTTAATTCTCTCAATTTCTTTATAAATTCCAGAGTAGTTCCTAATTTAAGACTTTATAAATATATTAATACTAGTCTTGCAAAAATATTTAAAAAGAAAGGCTTTCAAAGTGTCAGTCATCAAAGGGTCTCACCAATACAGAATGCCTTGTTTAACAACATGAGAGACCCAAAAAACTCATAAAAGATACTCCATTTAAAAACAGAAAGGATGTTTTCTGAAAGATATGGTTGCTTTTCCATTGAAGTGTTCCTTGATTAATAATTTTCCACACAAATATCTTTGAAACAGGAAATAAAAATTTTATAGCCATAAATTCTACTATATTGCATTTAAGTTAATATGTTTGAAGACTCTCTGATTCAGTATTTGAATCTTTTCTAGGTAGAATGTACTTTTTAAGAGAGGGGAAATATATTTAAGACTACCTGGCTCTCTATTAAAAGCATTTGCTAATGTTGCGAGTAAAGTTACTTAAGCAACATTCTCTTTAAAACATTTATAACAATATCCAGGGGCGCCTGGGTGGCTCAGTAAGCGTCCGACTTCAGCTCAGGTCACGATCTCGCAGTCCGTGAGTTCGAGCCCCGTGTCAGGCTCTGGGCTGATGGCTCAGAGCCTGGAGCCTGCTTCCGATTCTGTGTCTCCCTCTCTCTCTGCCCCTCCCCCGTTCATGCTCTGTCTCTCTCTGTCTCAAAAATAAATAAATATTAAAAAAATAAAATAAATAAAACATTTATAACAATATTAAATATATATTTGTTGGGTCACATAAAAATTGCAGATTGGTGAAAATCCAAATTGATAATGAACATCTTTCTCCTGTGTGGAAAAGCCTAACGAAGGATGAGTGTTCCGCCCTGGCAATAGCCCACTCCTGATTTCCTGAGCCTCATGCAACTCCAAGCAAATTTGGATAAATCAAGCTCCAGTCATCCAAATCAACACCCAGGTTACAGCTAATTTGAACACCTAATTAACAGGCTATGTGCAGAGCAACCAACAATAGAGCTATGTGATTTTTTTGTTCACCTCTTTTTCTAAGACCTTATTTGCATTCCTGTGCATAGGAAACACATGAGATGCAGAAGGTTAGACCATGGCGATTCAGGCTTGTTGAAGAGAGAGGAGAGAGGAGGAAGGGGAAAGTTGAAGTAAAAAAGGAAAGAACAGAAAGGAATAATGGAATGAATAAATTATGGCTAGAAAGACAATGATAAAATATAGCCATGAGGAAGATAAGAAAATGAAGAGAGGAAAGTGTAGGGAAATGAAATATGGTTGTTGAATCAGAAGTTCAATTAAGTGTATTTCAATGAATAGTCTTCCATTGTCTTTTAGCTCCAAATTTGTCAAAATCACAGTAATTTAACTAAGAGAATGAGATAAAACGAGGTTTGATAAAGTTTTACACACATTTTAAACATAATATCCCTTCCAAAGGCAGCATCTAAGAAAGCAACATTATGCTTATAATATTCAGAAAGAATACAATTCTAATTCATAGAAATCATTTAAGATGCACTATAGTTCTTTTCTGAAAAATGGATGGATGCAACAGAAACATATAAGATAATGAATGTCATGTTTCCACACCTTAGCCTTCTCAGATTCTTTCATCCCAGACCGGTACCTTCTACTGAACCTATCATTTTATAACATTTATGTTTGGAGATTTAGCCACTCCTCCAGATATAGATAGAGATAGAGATAGAGATAGAGAGATAGAGAGATATAGATGTATAGATATATACATACAGAGATAGATATATAGATATGTACATACATATCTATATATATACAAATATATATATTTTTTAAATTTTATTAATGTTTATTTATTGTTGAGAGAGAGAGAGACAAAGCATGAGTGGGGGAGGGGCAGAGAGAGAGGGAGACACAGAATCTGAAACAGGCTCCAGGCTCTGAGCTGTCAACACAGAGACAGATGTGGGGCTCAAACGCACGAACTGCTTGATCATGTCCTGAGCTGAAGTCAGAGCTGAAGACTGACTGAACCACCCAGGCACCCCCAGTTATATGTATTTTTAAAAGCTTTTTATTTAAGGAAGATCTTATCCCAAGTTTTAATGATGAATTTCAGTTTTTCACTGAAGTAATTGTTCCTGAGCTCTGGGATATAATGAATTTGTTTTCTTCTTAAGATGAAATGGATCAGTGGTTAGAGAAAAACAACCCAAGTTCAAGCTACAGATGTGGACTTCTATTTCTCACAGTGTTTGTGTTTTTTTTTTTTTTAATACTCTGAGGAATGTCACTTATTTTGTAAATTTAAAAGTCAGTGTAGGATACATTTTATTTTTTAAGAATTCCCAAGAAAGTCAGAAACAAGTTACAACTTGCCACATTATGATAAGTACGAGTCAAGTTCAGTATCCTCTTAGCTTCCACCCACCCTCATCAACTTCCAGATGCACATTCTACTGCCAAAGCCGCTCCACAGCCTCTATTATGTGTTCCCTATAATTTAATATCTTTTGTACACTGGTTAGACACTGTTTGACACAAACATCTATACATAGTCTAGGGAAGAGACCACAGAATTCAGGGTCAAGCTGCTAATACTACTAAGTACTGCTAATTACTTCGAATATAAAGGTCTTCATTCTGGATTCTAATCCATTGCCAGAATAAATTTATTCCGAGAACAAGTCTTGGAGATATTCGAATAGCACTACATTTATGTGAACAATCCTGAAGTCCATAGGAGTCATATACTTCTGATTTACTTTTCAAAAATCTAGTATAAAATTCAATATATATAGTTCATATATATATGCAGATATATGTATGTATATATACAATTTAATATACAATTAAAATCACTTCTGAAAGAGAGATGACCTTGATCATTACAGGATACACTTTTCTGCAACATATACATATTAAACCATTAGAAATGACTTATTCTAGGATAGAGTACACTATGTTTTCTAACATTTATTGCTAATTCCATTAATCACATCCCACTCATTAAATATAATTTGTACCATAATACACTAGGTATTTTAGAGAATATAAAGTAAGTTGCTTTTATGTTGGAATTTTACATAAAATAATTGGGTAAACAAGATGTCTGTGAGGTATTTTGGCCATAATATGTATTCATTCATCCAATAACGTGTATTCAGCTATAACTATCTTTTGTATGCTATCAGACACTAAAAGCAAATAGAGAGCTAGATATTATTTACTAAATGTTTCTATGACTGTGTATTACATAAATTAATTCATCTAGTTCTTTACCCTATCAGACAGGTACAGTTTTATGTTCCATTTTGCAGATAAGGAAATGAGGCACAAAATGGTGAAAAGCCTAGGCCTGCATCACCTAAGCTGTAAGTGGTAGAGCTGGGATCCATAATCCATACCTTTAGCTGCTACATGTTAGTTGACCTTTAGATGCAAAAAAGGAGTCATTCCTACTTTCAAATTTAAAACCAAATCACAACGTTCTAGCTGCATACATAAATGGATTTATACCTATTGGAGATAGGAAGTGAATTATTTCAGAACAGCATAAACAAAACTGCATTAGAGAATGATGCATATAGCATATATATGGCCCACAGATTCCTTCAGAACTTGAAAACTATTTCCAGGAGTAAAAATTAGACTATGGAAAGAAACATCTAAATTTCTAATTCAGGAGGACAAAACTGTTCTCAAAAATTAAACAGAGGAAGACTATGGCTTGAAAGCAATCTTGCACCACCAAAAGAACCAACTAGGATTACAGCTGGTAGAGCAGAATTCCTGGGCTTACAATGAATACTTGAGTCCACCAGATAAACTAAATCTACCATTCCTTGCCTTTTTAGACCTCTGAGTTCGTGTTTTGTAATGGCAAAGTTTGTCACAATCCAAGGACATATACACTAATCACTAGTGAGATATAAATGTATAAATCATGAAGGGTTTAGAGAGTAACACACTAAACTTAGTGTCTTCAGTAAGCATTTAACTTTGATTTACTAATATAGTCATCGCATGTTAATTGAAGAGTACTATTAGGTATATACAAGATATGAGTTAATTATATGTCACTTAAAATAATTATATCGAGGACACACATTAATGGATTCACTATTGGCTTATAGCAAGTATTATTAATGCATCCTGTGGCCAAGGCCACTTATAGTGACAACTGTTTATGGAAGTTTCCAATGCAGAAAAGGAGTTATGATCTGAGATCACTTAATCTTCCTTTTCCCCTAGTAAGTCAAGGGCTCAACTTTCTGTTTGTGAATGTCCTTTCTTTCTCCAGCCTTTTATTATTTTTATATTGTTGCATCCTTTTTACTTTATATCAAAGTGTTTCACGTAGTTCTAAAACTTTCCATCTGCTACCTTTAAAAGGGAAAACCAAATCCTAGATCTTAAGGATTAATTCATTTATAATTTGGAAAAGGAAGCCATACATACCTGATATAGCCAAGAAGCAGCCAGCCTCTGCAGGGCAGCTAAACATTCAAATTCTCTATGTCAGTGACACTTGTATTCTAGGATTCAAATGAAAATTTCCCCCAATAGTGGTTTGTAGCTATTAAAAATCATATTGTAGGAGCGCTCAGTCAGTTGTGTGTCCAACTTGGCTCAGGTCATGATCTCCCGGTTCATAAGTTTGAGCCCCGCATTGGGCTCTGTGCTGACAGCTCAGAGTCTGGAGCCTGCTTTGGATTCTGGGTCTCCCACTCTCTCCCCCTTCCCCACTCATGCTCTGACTCTTTCTCTATCAAAAATAAATAAACATTAAAAATTAAAAAAAAATCATTTTGTAAAATAAAATTTGAGAAAAAGTAGACTATAAAATAGCATATATAATATTTTATTAAGAAACTATACACATATACATGAAAAATTACCAAAAACTCATATGCAAAATATTAACAACTATCATCTTTTTGTATGGGAATAACTGTTGTTTTTCCTGCTTCCTTGGTCCTTTACTATTTTAAAAGATTTTTTTTAAATTTTTTAATGTTTATTTATTTTTGAGAGAGAGAGAGAGACAGAGTGTGAGTGGGGGAGGGGAGAGAGAGAGGGAGACACAGCATCTGAAGCAGGCTCCAGACTCTCAGCTGTCTGCACAGAGCCCGACATGGGGCTCGAACTCACAAACCATGAGATCATGACCTGACCTGAGCTGAAGCCAGATGCTTAACTGACTGAGCCACCCAGGGATCCCTAAAATATTTTTTATTGAGTATGAAATACATTTATATTTCAATAAAATATTATTTTAGAAATCTATTAACGAATTCTCATTTACTTGCATCATTTGCTCTACACTGTATGCAGAGTTATGTAGCTGCAATCCTAACTCATGTCTTCCTTCAGACCCACCCTTCACCACGCTGGGCTAATATCAAGGTCCTGTAACCAGGATTTTCTAACTGCAGGCTGTGAACCATCAGTTTAGTAGTCATAAGTGGTATTTTTTTAATAGTATAAAATAGATAAAGAACAAAGAAGAAAATGTCAGTGTACATTGTGTATTAAGAAAATACTTTTAGTGAAACTTTTCTCTGTGTTACATATATGAAAATATGTTGGTAAGCATGGTAAATGTATTTCTTACTACAGGAGTAGGTAAGTAGAATTTGAGAAACCACTGCTCCAAAAGAACCTATATAAACAGAAGAAGAAATGAAAGCAGAGAAGGATTAAAACAATTTCCTCTAGAGTTTGCCTAAGATATGCAGATTCAGAAGTAGTCACTTAAAACTGTCTAGTGGCTATCTTAATTGCGCTGCCGTTGGGTACATCAAAGAATGGCAGCTAACTACAATAAACATGCCCAATATTTCAGAATTTTTTATCCTTTTAACTCAGAAGCCTTCCTTAATATGGCAAATATAAAGCACCCTAGAAGAAGAACAAAGAAAATATAATCATTTATGTAATTAATTTGATTACTTTAATAAACATTGTTTCTAGTCCCTATAAAAATGATGATACCAAAAAATCTATACTTTTCCTTCATTAGTATCAATTAGTAACATAGTCATTTCTCAATTATATCATTGCCTACCATGCATGTATCCAATAATCTAAAATTAAAATCCAGTATGCTATGCCATTCTCATTAAATGCCTTACATCTAATCTGTTGCACTTGAGCTAGTGAAGGATATTGTTTTGGAAAGGTAATTAGCAATGTTATTTCTTACAACATTCTATCTGCTACAGTAGAGAGTTTTTGAGGAAACCAGCAAATATTCTAATTGAACTATGCATTTGATACAAGCATTCACACCGATATTGTTAATTATTCTCTGTTTTAACTGGTCAATTAAAACTGTAAAAAGTATGGCCAGTGTGAAAGTAGTGTTTTTAAAATGTTGTCTCCCCATCATTTAACTCCAACAACTTAATAGTATTACTTTCACCAAGTGAATCAAGTGCTTCCATTTGGAAGCATATCTTTCTTAAAATGTAAAAAACAAGTAATAGTCTGTGTCATATGGTGACAAGTACAGTTCAAAGTGCCATTATCACTGTTCTCGTGGTGATAATTAATCCTTTAGTCATTATCATAATGAGAAACCATGTTCAGAAAATGCTGATTGAAAAATTCAGATATCAAACACAAGTCACTCGTTGCCTATCAGCCAAATTGATTCTTACCCTTATGGCAGATTAGCACACAGTCTTCCAAATAATTTATCTAGCCTACTCCAAACTTTTCTAGGCTTCTTATGTTTCACTTCATGATTTTTTAAATGGCCTGCTCTAACATGAAGTACCAGCATTACACTTTTATTCCTTAATTTGTGACGGATCTTTCATCTTAATCAGAATCGTTTCCTGATTTTGTTTTTAATATGGTCTATACTTCATTCCTTAACTGAAATAATTGGAATAAGTTTGCAACTATCTGTGGCCAATTAAGTCTGAAAACTTTCAAATTTCCAAGTATAACTTTATCAACTTCAAAAGAACTAACAGTCATTTTCACATTGCCCAATGAAACCCACAAGCAAAATTAATATTTCAAAAAGGCCTAACTCTGAATTCATCTAGGAGCATACAGGTACAGAATGTGATGCTGTGTTTTTTTTCCCCAACATGCAAAAACTCCAAATGCTACACATTATTAAGTGTGAAATAAGTTAAAATGAGTGCCTTCTGATCTTTATCTCAAATTTCAGCTTGATGTCATCATGCTAGGCATTTCCACAAGGATGTCCTGTAATCATCTGGAAATATACTCAACTCACCCATTTTTATCTTAACTTTGTTTGTTTTCCTATCTCTTTTCTCCCCTACACTTCTCAAATTTCAAAACTTGAGTGTTATATTGAAATTCGTTTTTTGTCTTTTGCTATCACACCCAAATGGCATGCACAAGAGCACACACACATCCAGTAATCAAGTTATATACTACAATATCCTTTGACGCTTTTTCCTAAGGCCCTGCTGAGTCATGAGCAGCATCACATAGTAAGAAACAAGCTAGCATCACATAGTAAGAAACAAGCTAGAAACAAGTGAGCATTCAGAGTGCAGCACTAACAAGAATAAAGTATGGGTAGCTTGCGGAAAGGGGGCAGTGTCTGCAAGACAAATACTCTAGCTTCTTCAAAGGAAATCATACGTAAGGTTTATCCGTACAAGTACTTTTATACCATCATGCCTATTCAAAAACAAACAAACAAACAAAAAAAAAAAACAAAGGCAAAAAATGAATTCAAATGGTTGGTTTGGTTGGTTCAGTTATACTAGTAGAGCCAATAAGAAATGAAAATTCTGTGATGTAGTTAACTGACTAGATGCCTCTAGCCTTAGGAATCAGAGCAGCAGACACTGTTGCAAGATTTCATATTCTTAAGTTTAGAATCCTATAAAGATATCTCTATATTAACCAAGATCATATTTACTACACTAGAATGCCAGCAATACCACCACTTCAGGCAAAGCATCATTCATAGGAAATTTGGACTGAGATCACTGCTCCTCCAGGAGCCATTTCTCTAGGGATATCTTCCCAAATCAAAGACTCGTTCAATATGCCCGTTTATTATCACAATCTAATAATGTTCTGTGTTGGCTTGTGGATTAAGACTGCTATAATTTGCATTTACATCTTTAATCATGCTGCCTATGATATTGATTGTTTAATGATAAAACTATTTCCTTAATTACATGAGACATTTAAAATCAAGGCTGAAAATGGCTATTGCTCTCTTGAATATGCTTATTCAACAATGCCAACCTCAATCTGTCCATTCATGCAACTGGAATTGTTTACTTGTGGAAGCAAGAACTAGGAAGGGGCTCTCTCCAAGTCAATAGTAACTTTTTGTATTCTAAGTATTTCTTAGTTCTCTCTTCTGTCTTTTGCATTGCCATATAGTCACACAGAACAATTTTGACAGTTCATTGGCTAGGCAATTAGGAACTGGACATCCTATTTTGGGGGTCAATAAATACTGCCTACTAATATAACACTATATGTTAACTAATTCAAATTAAAATAAAAACTTAAAAAATAAAAAAATAAAAAAAATTATTGTCTAAAACATACTAAATCAGCTACTGGACACTTAGAATACGTAGAGTTGAAGAGACTGTCAAATTGGGCAGTTTGGGGAACATTATATGCTACTATCATAACTAATCGAAAGTCTGGAAGTGGGACTCGAATTATTGGCTGCTATCTTTTAGATGACTATCTTCCTTTGTTACTATTTTAAAAAAAAATACAGAACGCCATTTCTCTTCATCTAAAACAATGTTCTTTCTTAAATCTAGACATTTCCTCGTGCTATTTCCCAAAATGACAAGATCTAATGTACTCTTGACTTTTCCTGCTCCCTTGCCTTCCAGCAACTTCCCCTAATCTGATATTATTCCCTTTAAAAACATTATACCCCATATTTCTGTAGAGCATGGACAGACTTAGCACTCTGTCACAGTCAGCAAATTCTTTTAACGGCTCTTAGTGCGAACAATTATAATGAACAGTGTGCTAGAATGATCATAATTAGCACCAATAAGTAAGGGAGTTGATGAACATGTAGAGCTTTTTCTCTTCCTCTTTTTTTCTATTTGGTACTCTTCTTTTCCTTCATTTCTTTCGTCCTTTCCTTCTTTTTGTTTTTCAGTTTATTTATTTTGAGAGTGAGCAAGCACGAGCAAGGTAAGGACAGAAAGAGAGGGAGAGAGAAAATCCTGAGCAGGCTCCATGTGGGGCTCAAACTGCAACATCATGACCTGAGCTGAAATCAACAGATACTTAACTGACTGAGCCACACAGGCACCCCTGTTGTTTCCCTTCTTAAATTAGTACCAAAGCCTTTACTTGTAGCACAAAAATTTACGGGTTAGTAAATGGAGAGGTGGTATGTGGCATGAAGTGGCAGTGGTCTAGAACAAGTTGCTGGTGTCTAAGCAGAGCACAGAAGACATCCACGTGGAAGGGCCACCCAAGGGGAGATGTTAGATATCAAGCAGGAAAAGAGGGATAGGCTTACATAACAAAAGCCCCTCACTGCATACTGAAGCCCAAGCTGTATATGGCATGCAGGGAAGAAGTGCAATGCAGACAGTAGTTTACATAATTATAGAGGCTTAACCAAATTAGTATATTGAGAAGAATCAGAGGCAGATTCTCACTGTAGAAGAAGCCATTTTTACAAATATGGAAAAGTTAAAAAAAAAAAACTGGGATAAACCCTATGGTAATGAATTGGAATTAGAGTCATTGATGGAAATACACATATGCATGGGCATATACACAGCCACACATGCATACATACATACATATAGTTCTAAGTACAAAAATATAAATCTAAAAGACATATGTTTTATATAGATCAATAATAAATATCAAGAGAGTATATGTGTACTATATGCATGCACATGTGCGTGCACACACACACACACACACACACACTCCCTAGTTTTGCCCACTAATAGGACCTGAGAACAATGACACAACAAGGAATTATAAAGAAACTGGATCTTCTAAATATCATTTACTAGTGAAAAGAACCAGAGCACCTTGGAGAAATTGCTGTTTTCAGGCAAAGTGCATAAGCCAAGAAATCTTGGTCTACCAAAAAAGAGAAAGAAATAAAAGCGCTCAAATAATACAGGACACAAAAATTAGCTTTTTGATGAGCTCCCATTGGTCAAGACAAAATAAGTGATAGCATTAATTAGAATCCACTGAATAAAATAGGAAGTCATGATCCTATACACATACAAAAAATAAATGGATAAATAAACAAAGCAGCTCATGCTTGGCTCTATGAACTTATTACATAGCATGAAAGTATATCCCACAAAACACTTATTAATTCCAAAGGTAAAAATGTACAGAGGACTCAAAAGATATGTTAAGAATCCTTTGAATAATTGTGCAAAACCACTGGTGAAACACACATAATATGCCTATTTTAGGAATCCTGGCAAACACACTTTGATCAATAAAATGAAATCCTCAGTAATGGGACAAATGAAAAATTGTGAGCCATTTTAGAGAACATGATGAAAAAAACAAAGTTTCAGGACTTTGATATTACCTTCAATGATGTATCACCTGGACCTAATCATGAAAAAGAATCCAAATTGAAAGACATTCTGCAAAATAAGTAGCCTGTAATCTTCAAAAGGTCATGAAGGTCAAAGATTGAGGAACTGTTTTAGACTGAAAGAGACTAAGGAAATATAATAAATAAAAACACTACTGTGACCTGGATCCTCTGAGAATTCGATGAAGATGATACACCAGTGTTAAATTCTCAATTCTGATGGCTGTTTTTATTGTCATGTAGGATACAAACATGAAAACATTTAGGGATGGAGTGATATGAAGGCAGTAATGTACACTCAATTGGCACAGGAAACAAAAATGAAGTTATTTATACCATACTCGTAACATTTCTGTAAATTTGTGATTGTTTCTATACCAAAAAATGAAATAACTTAAAGTTATGGAGAGAAATGAATAGAAGATAGTCAAAAATGATTATATGCTATATCAGGTTCATTGCACTACTTAATCTTTTTTTTTTAATTTTTTAATATTTATTTATTTTTGAGAGAGAGAGAGAGAGAGAGAGAGAGAGAGAGAGAGAGAAACAGAGAGACAGAGAGACAGAATATAAGCAGGGGAGAGGCTGAGAGAGAGGGAGACACAGAACCCAAAGCAGGCTCCAAGCTCTGAGCTGTCAGCACAGGGCCTTGACGTGTGGCTCAAACTCAGGAATGGTAAGATCACGACCAGAGCTGACACAGCGGACGCTTAACTGACTAAGCCACCCAGGCGCCCCTGCACTACTCAATCTTGTTTGTGTCTCTAAAAATCTGCTTATTACATCACATTGAAAATATCTGTGTAAGTGACTATTCGCCTGCAATCATATCTACTCTATGATATATATTTATAGCCCCACTGCTAAAAACGGCTCATAATTATGCTTGAATAGACTGTGTTTTGTTCATAACTGGTTTATAAACAACCTACCTTGGTTTGCCTTTTTTTTTCATAAGAGAGTTTTCAGAAATATATTAAAGAGGTTACAAAACTTGAAATAACTCTCAGTGCAGCACACAACCAATGCAAGCCACCAACGCACAGAGTAACGTGTTGGTTTCTTAGAATTACTCAGAAAATTCTTTCCAAATCTCACAAGCGCTCTGTGCCCTTTTCTAGAAAGTAGCTGCATAAATCACTGAAAATTGTTTCTTAAAAAGGAGTCAGACATAATAAAAGTATCCCCCAACTTGTAAACTATACTGAAATACTCTAATGGTGAGCTTGCTTCAGTTGTGTCACACCAATCAGATAATATTCTCACTCTATTCTTCTTTTCACTAATTGGTAAAAATAAATGTTATTGGATTAGGTGATTTCTAAAATCACTACTTTATTATTTATGATTCTATTCCTTGTTTTTCTTGTTCAAAACTGAGGCAGCCAGGGCTCACACTACTAAAAGTCACATACACAGGGGAAAATGCTCACTTGTCTCTTGGACATGAAATAATCTCATGGCATGACTTTAATATAAAAATTTTAATAATAGCCGATTGTATGTTGGATTCTTATTTGGATAAAACTCTATGTGTCTGATGCTTTATCAAAATACTATATGTGAAATGTCAAAACATGCAGAGGCTAGGATAACCACCTTTGCCCCCTATTGTATTTTTCCCCTTGCAACTTGTTTAAACACAGTTTGCTATTTCCAAGAATAAAGAAAGTTTTCTGTCTTTATTTTACCTGTTGCTTACTTTAAGTTAAAATCTTTGCTTTTCTCACTGCAGCTTCAGTGGCTTGAGGAAAAGATTCACTGGCTTCAAACTATTTTCAGAACTAATTTTGAGGGCTATTTCAATTTTCCCTACCCCCCACCCCCACCTCCTGCATTATCTTTTCTCATTTCCATGGAATTTTTATTCTAGATACTGTGTAATATTAAATTACAATAATAGCAATCAAAGTCATGGGGAGCTAAAGGATTTTCGATTGCAGCCCATGCTTGGCTCTCAATAGCATGGCAGAAGGAGAGCCTGAAAAGCACAACAATTCAGAGAACTTGCCAGCAGACCCCACTGTCCTTTCAGTTTCTAATGACACTGAAGTACTTCCATGATTAAAATTTAAAGGCTTCCCAGTAACCAAGTAATTTGCCCAAAACTCCTTATCTAGCACTCACCAAGAAGACTCTGATTTTAATATACTATTAATCAAGCTCCAGCCAAGTTTACCACTGATACTTTCAATTATAGAGAGACTAGCTTCATCTCTCAGTGTGTATATATGAAGGGAATTTTTTTGTTTTTTTTCTGATTAGTCAGTTACCCAGCAATGAAATAAACTGCAAACTTGGTTTAGACACACATTACTAACACATGAGTTATAGATTTGATAACAACAAACCAAAACATTTTAAACTATTTTAAACTATTAATCATTTCTTAAGAATGATTACAAATCTGAATTCTTTGGTATTCATTGCTAACAGAGTTATTAATATTATAAAACACTAATGCATTCATTAAGACACATACTGAAACATACTTTAAAATATAAAAATCAATTAAGAAATTTATTTGAAAAAATAATGAATATATGCAAAGATTTCTCTATGGTTGATTCAGTGTTGTTCATAATACCAAATATTTAGAACAATATAAATATTTAAAATAGAATGTCGATTATATAAATTATGGATCATTCCAAATAACTGAATAATATAACAGTGGGTTTATAAAACTTTTTTTAATATGGGAAATATGTGTCTTTTATTAAGTAGAAAAAAGTCAGTTTATTTTGTTAAAATATGTGCAAACACACACACACACACACACACACACACACACACACAAAACCTGTCCCTATAATCATCTCTATATAACCAGTACTTATGTTTTGATGATTATGAGTCCTATTTATTTTATTAATTCTGCATTATTCAACTTCAAATGCACATTCCTTTGTAACCAGATAAATGATAACTCATCTCATCCTGTGCTTAAGAATTCATCTACATAGCCAGGGAAAAATGGAAGTATGTTGTCCTCTCTTTTTTTCCTTCAATATTTATATGGTACCATAAATTACTATTATACCAAGTCATATAATTCTTTAAAAAACTCTGGATAGCCATTGTATTACATTTGTTTGTGACTATAACGTAGACTGTGTACATACAGCCTAGGGAATGGGGAAGATGATCACTAAGCTACCTTGGTCAATTAGTAAAAAAAATAATAATTACTATTATTTTGTTGATTTAGTTTTCCATTGATTTGCTATATGAGAAAGTTATATGTAATATAATTAAAGCCAATGAACTTTATCATATGTCATATAAATTATAGAATGACTTCAAGCAATGAGTAACTATATGGCAGTATTGGTAGTGAAAATAAAAGAAGATGAAATTTAAAAAACTGATTTCCATAGCTTGAGCTAGAAAAATTATAATTATATAGTATCTTATGTATTGTTAATACTGTAAATTACATTTTGATTTATACTTTCTAATGATCTATACAGAAATACAGAAGAAAAACAAATTTTCTGAAAAGGGTTTTAGCCAAAGAAATGAGCAACCCTAATTCTGGAGGCATATGGTCTTTTTACTGTGTTTCTGCTAAATTGAAATTACAGTGTTATTGTTAGTTACAAATGAGGTTTCTATAGGAAAAGATTATTCATCAATATGTTATTGATAATAGCATATATCTGTATGGGATTTTACAAAGCTCTTTTAAACAAATCATTGCAACTAAATCTCGAAAAAAATCACTGAACTTCATATTAATAAGTATATGCAGATGAGAAAATTGTACATCAGACACTATGTGAGAAAATGTTCAACTTTACTAATAATGAGAGGTAAGCAAATAACAACATGTTACCTTTTTTTTAATGTATAATATTAAAATTCTATTTTGTTACTTTGATAATATTTGATGCTGTTGGAGATGTGATAATCTAAGTTATCTCTTATTTCCAGGGAAAGGTATAATTTTGGAAAGAAAGAAAGAATTGTGTACCAAATTTCAAAGTATTCACATCATTTGAACAAATAATCCCACTTTCTGAAAATCAAGCCTAAAGAATCTGACTGAAATAAAGAAAAAGTTTACGAGTCAAGATGTCCATTGCTTTATTATTTATCACTAAAAGATACAACTTAATGTGTAGCAATAGCAAAATGGGCAATTAAAGTTAAAAACTGTAAGTCTAATAAAATTATATTAATAGCTATTTTTAACAGCAAGAAATATTTTGACATTATATATTACTACTTATAGGGTATGGTAATGTGTTAAATATATGTGGAAAACAGGAATAAAATAAATCAAAATGTTAACTCTATAGTCATTTTGCAAAATTTTCAAGGTGATTTTTAAAATATACTTTGTTATAGATTTTAGATTTTTAACACTAGCAAATGTTGCTTCTTTAAAGAAAAAAATATAACTAATTGTGGTTTGAAACTTTGAATGTCACCTAAACATTCACTGGATTGATTTTACATTGAGCTTGATTTGTTACTATTTATTCAACTGAAATCCTCCAAAGCATTTTACTTTCAACAGGACTGAGACCAACAGAGAGATAAAATAAGACTTTCTACAAATAACAATTTAAAATATCTCAAATATTTTTTTCCATTAATGTTATATTTATGGAAATTATATTTTGGAAAATTTAAATTTCATTATGAGGCCAAAAAAAGCAGTTGAAAAGCAATCCCTTTGCAGTTTTAGACATTTGTGATTTTAATCTTTATGATTAGAATTATTTATTATCCATGTAATCATTAGTAACTTCAATTTTAAAAATATTCTGCAGTAGAAAATTCATTAGACCCATCTCAAGTAGTTTTACTTTTAAGATCTATACTAGGACAGGCATCTAAATGAATTTCACTTTTTTTTTCAAGTCTCTTTTTTAAAAGCTATGGTCTGAGATAAACAATTTTCTTTTAAACTTAAATAATAAGGAGATGGAATGACATATTTTAACCAAATATAAATATGTTGTCCATGTGAACATACATACATGTATTTAAAATACATACATGCATAATTTCCATATACCTGAGTACATAACATGAAATATTTTCTGTGCCCTTTCTAAGCTAATGCTATACAAAGTAAAGAAGGATTTAACTTTAGGTGAGCTTTTATTTGACATTGTAACAGTGTACAACCACCTGCATTTAATATTAGATGAAAAATCCTTAGTTCCAGTTATTAAAAATACCAACAAAAAAGTAGATTAAAATTAAACTAAAAACATAAGATCACAGGTAGTCTGGACCACTTCTAAGGAAAAGAATTACAAATTTTACAATTGTTATTTTCTGATTTTATTTTCTCCTTTAAGATACTGGTAACTTCGTATGAAGACCACAAAACAGATCTCTACTCATTCAGAGGTGATTTAATTATGTATCCTTCACATAAAGTCTTTTTTTTTTTTCACCCAGACCTTAAAATCTAATAACTACATAGTTAACTATTTTAAATTACTCTTCATCTCTAACTTCTTAGAAAGTTAGATTATTAGAAGCCACCAAAAGAGGCTACACATGTGTTTTAAATCTACGTATATAATAAACAAATAATTACACAAAGATATACACAAACATTGAGTAAACGGAAGTGAGCATCTGTGACCTGAAAAGTAGTAAAAACTGGTTAATTAATTTCCATTTCATAAGGAAACCTTACTTCTCGTTTTGCCTCTATACTTGATTAAGACATATTCAAGTTGGGTATTTCATGAAAAATTTGAGTCTTATCAAATAAACCTTCACTAGTATGCAGGTTTACTCTTCATTAAGGGGATTCTCAAGTTTTACAGTGCTAAGTAAATCTTACAATAGAATATTTAAGCAATTGTCTACAGTCTAAAATAGTGTTGAGCTTCACTCTGCATTACCTTCCTAGAAAATGCACAGCATTAACCAATTCTTTTCTGTCAACTAGCAATTTTTGGCAGATCCCTTTTGCATGATTCATGAAGGACCAGTAAAAGGCTAATTGTTCAAATTAATTTGCGTAAATGACTAAGCAAGAGATAACAAAATTACATCTGCACTTGTTTGGCAAAGATTCAATAGCAGCGGCCCTGTACTGCCAGCTGCTTCCAGACAACACTCTTGCAGAAATTAAAAGCTACAAATATTAATTAATACACTTTTTTGGTACGTTAATTTGCACTGAAAGGTTCCGGAGTGCAAAACTGCTGAGAAGATGAACCATGATAATTAGAATTAATGGGATGGATGCATGTTTTTTGCAGCTGAAGTTTTAAAAACCCATGAATGGAACTGGGAACTTGAAACTGACATTCCCATAAATCTCTATGATAATGCAGCTATTAGTATTAGAAGGATTAAGTACTATGGCTCCAGAGTTATCCATCACATGACACATTATATCCCATCTGTCATTGCAGTAGCTAAGACATGATAGCCGTCCTTGAGGAAGCTGTATGAAAAGCTTTGGGAATTCAAGGAATTGTAGTGATGACTGTCAGACTACAAAATGAATAGCTCAAATCTCTGACTTCCAAACAGAAATAATAGCCAGCACTCTGTATTTGTCAGCTTAGTACTTTGCAAATACTCTCACTCTCATATTTGTATTTAAGTTTAGTTAGGCAATCTGAATTATAGATAGATGAGACTGGAAAAAAGTAGTACAATATCACAGATTTTATCTTTAATTCATGTATAACTTTAGGACTGTGAGTTCCCTGGAGAATAGTTTTTACTGATTGTTTTATTAATTATACATAGAAACATCTTAGGAAAATCTTACTGTTGACATGCTAGTAAATATACTGAAGTCATTCCTGATACAAAGTGACTAAGAAGTGAAAATTCATTGCTAGCAAACACTGGACCTTCAGTTTTATTCACTGATTTAAAACTTTTATGTAATTCATAGTTGGTAATAAAGAGAGCATATTCTTTTCAACATAGAACTTCACAAAGATTGGTAATGTATGCTATGCAACTAGACATATATATGGATAAATTTAAATTTTGCTGCTTAAAATCTTTTTTTTTTAATTGTTTTTTAATGTTTATTTACTTTGGAGAGATAGGGAAGAGCATGAGCAGGGGAGGGGCAGAGAGAGAGACACAGAATCCACAGCAGGCTCCAGGCTCTGAGCTGTTAGCACAGGGCCCGACGTGGGGCTCGAACTCACCAACCGTGAGATCATGACCCGAGCCGAAGCCGGATGCTCAACGGACTGAGCCACCCAGGCGCCCCAAAAATCTTTTTAGAAAATGAAATTTACATGATTTTCAGAATAAATGCAACACATTTCATTATTTTGTACTTAAAAAGGACACAGTGCCTTAAAGCTGAAAGTAATTTGTTTTTGTTTGTTTATTTTATTTAAAGTTTGAGAGAGAGAGAGCACACACAAGTGGGGGAGGGGCACAGAGAGAGAGGGAGACAGAGAATCCCAAGCAGGCTCCCACCATCCATGCAGAGCCTGATGCGGGGCTTGAACTCATGAACCACAACGAGATCACAACATGTCAGGTATCCCTAAAATTACAGCATTCTAATTTGGATCAGTTAGCACCTTCTAAGAATGTGCTAAGCATCTTGGAGTACTGCACATAATGACAGAGTATAGGTAAATAAAAAAGAGTTTTAAGATTTAAATGTATATATTGGATATTTAGAAAAGAGTATGCTTTAAATCAGGCTGGCCTTATGTATATGGGTGAAGAGAAAATTCTAAACCCCCAAAAAATCCTTCTCACTGATATCAAAAATTATACCCTAACATGAAATACATTTCATTGTATGGTTCTATCATGTATTCCATAGACGGCTTTTCCAGATAGTCTTTCTCTAAAATTTTGTGGAAATTGTGTCTATTTTCCCCCTGCTGAAGAAATGCCTGATTACATTATACACTAAAGTATTAAGATCCAAGTTTAAACTCAAGGTTTTGATCTCTGTTATACCGGATATATAATGATTGCAAGGAAAAAAAACATTTAAAATTGCTAACAGTCGTTTACTGTCCTGAGGAAGAGATTTCCATCCTTCCTTGACAACAATCTCCATAGAGAGTGCCAGGAGGACACTGATGTGATCTCAGGCAGAAAGAGGTGTCCAGAAGTAGAGGACGGGATGTGGAATCAGAAGGCTGACAGGCCTAGGGTAAACCTTACCTAGTTTAGAGTTGTGCTCAGGGCCTAAATTGCTTTTGAAGAATGACAAAGAACATTAAGTAATTTATTCAGGGGGAAAAATTCAAGCAGTAATGTAATAGTTTAAGTATTTGATGACTCACTGCAGTAAAGGGACTATAGATTTGAGTTCACAGAAAATGTCTCAGTGATAAGGCTGATGAAACGTTGTAATTGCCTTCAAGTACGGCATTAGAGCGCGTTTTTCAGGGGATGAAGCAGAACCTTGTCACCTGCTTGCTCTACCAAAATAAAAAAAAAAATTTGAAATATTTTTCCCCAAGAGAACAGTTTATACCTATGAAAGAACATATTCAGTTACAGTAGATAATATTTATTTCTAAATTATTTAAATGGCCAAATGGTAGGTAGAATGAAGGATTTTGTTAGAAAGGAGAGATAACATGTCAAGGTGTTTGTCTACCCGACTGAAAAAATCTATGCAACACCTCTCGACTGCTACCATAGGATGCTGCCCACCATGGGTTGTCTTGACTATTTCCTAAGTATACTACATTACACTTAGAAATATGCCCACTCCACAACATTTGTTGCCCATCAGGATTCCTGTCTCATACCAAAAATTCCAAAAAAAAAAAAAAAAAATGTAAACATGTTATAAAATACTTCTTTGGAAAGTCAATAGGCTTTGTTTTATTTTAAAAAAAGTAGTTTTTATAACCTTTTTAGTAGTACACTTCTTAAAATGTTAAAACATGCTGTTTTCTTTTAGAATCAAATGCATATTTTTAAAATATTTTACTAACGTGTTATCTTTTTGTTTGCTGTTAAGATGTATCAATATTTTTAACATTCATAGTTGATTTGAGCCAATTAAGGTACTTTTCAGAGTAGTCGTTAAAACTTTTTGTCAGAGGGCACACGATATTTTTTTTCAATTGGTAATAAGTTTCTACACATATATGTAATTCTGTAACTATGGAGGCTCTATTATTTGTGGGTGCCAGCTCAGCACAATGCAAATACAAAGTTGTTTTATCGGTACAGAATTTTTGGTCCTTGTGTAAACATGAGTGCATTGCCTGAAAAAATGTTACCTATCTCTATCATCACTTTATTTGTAAGTAAATATTACAGGGGAAAAGCATGTATGAGGTAACATCAACCCAATATGAAGAAATCCTTATTACACAGAAAAATACACACAAATACACAAAGAAATCAAGTAGGTACTTTATTTCAAATAAATAGAGGTCTTCATTTACTTGAAATAAAGTATCTACATATATAATACCTACATGGCAAAGTGACAAAAGTTGAGAGAAAATACCTCTATAACAAAATAAACATAATTACAAAAACAAAGCCAGTGTTTTTCTAAATGATCAAATTCTTATCATCAGTATCCAATTCCATTTTATTTTTAATGTCCAATGAAGAAATACTTTATAAATAAAACTAAGGAGACTTTTATTACAAAAATCTAACGCAGTAAGACAATTTTCCTGCACCTATTTTTTTAATACCATAGTTTTATAAATCAAACACACAGATGCAGCTTTACCCAACCTGGAAGATCATCTACAATAAAATCAGTAAGGTGAAGAGCAGCAAGACTATATGACCCCAAAATATGCCACTCTGGCTTGGGAATTGTTTGAGTTGAAGGCAGTCAAGACCCAGTTGATGCAAGAAAAACTTTTACCCTTCCCTTGAGTATTTAAAGGAATTTAGACAGGAAGCCTTGCTCAGAGAGACAGCTCTGAAGGACCTATTTTTATGGTATGGCAAACTCTACTTACCAAATATCTGTTCCTTCTATCATCTTTTGAATTACCTTCCTCCTCTTTGAAGCCCCAGGCCTCTATCCCATATTTTAGCTCAGAATGGCATATAAACCTCAAATGCCCAACATGCCTTTGGGTCTCATTTTCTTTGTGGGGCCCCAAAAGAATGTAATTAAATTTGTTTTTATCCTATTAGTCTGTCCTATGTTAATGTGATTATTAGATTAGCCAAAGAACCAAGAGAGGTAGAGGAAAAAATATTCCCCCCCAAAAGAAGCTATTCATAAATGGGTATCATATAAAGTCTCCCTGCCTGGTAACTTCCACACAAATTTTTATTGTTTTTATGAAAGAAAAGGAATAGTACATATTCCACCAGTGCATGTCTTCCACCTAAAATGCAAATCAAAACCACAAGAAATACTACCTCACACAAGTCAGAATGACTAGTATCAAAAAGACAAGAAATAGCAAGTATTACCAAGGATGTAGAGAAAAGAGAACTTTTAGTGCACTGCTGGTGGAAATATAAATTGGAAAATACTAGGGAGTTTCCTCAAAAAACTAAAAATAGAATTACTGTTTGTTCCAGTAATTCCATTTCTGGGTATTTACCTAACGGAAAAAAAAATGCTAATTTGAAAAGATATATGCATCTCTATGCATATCACAGTGATATTTACAATCGCCATGATGTAGAAGTAACCATTGATAGAAGAATAAATAAAATATAGTATATATACACCATGGACTATTATTCAGCCATAAAAAAGAATGAAATCTTGCCATTTTGCAACATAGAGGGTATTGTGATAAGTGAAATAAGTCAGACAGAGAAAGACAAATGCCATATGACTTCACTTATATGTGGTATCAAACAAAATAAACAGCAACAGAAAAGAAAAACAGACTCATAAATATAGAGAACAAAGTAGAGATTGACAGAGAGGAGGGAGGTGGTGAGATTGGTGAAATAGGTGAAGAAGATTAAGAGGGACAAAATTCCCATTATAAAATAAATAAGTCACAGGGATAAAAAGAACAGCATAGGGGATACAGTCAATAATACCATAACAACTTTATATGGTGACAGATGGTAACTACACTTACTACGGTGAACATTTAGCAATGTTTATAATTGTAGAATCACTATGTTGTACACCTGACACATGTTGTCAACTGTACTTCAGTTAAAAACACAATGAAGCAAATCAATAAATAAAATGCTTTCTGAACAAATTTCTGCCTTTTTGAGGCCTCAGCTTTAAAGGAACAATGTATATCCTTTGACAATTACACAACTTCCGTTAGCCATTGTACTTTCAAGTAATCTTTCTGACCTGTTCCCTCTTGCTCTCTGCACAATTTATAGAGCAATAAAGTATGCTCCACTTTGGGGTATTTATTATTTTATTAAATGATTATTGAAATAATTTGTTCTTATTTTCCATCAGTCTTATTATTATGCTGCCATAATAAATTAGATTATAATATCTTCAAAGACAGGGTCTCATACTCATATGATCTCATACTTCTTAATATCCACCATAATCCTTAATGTGCTTGTTTGGATTTGATTTATCCAGCATTTGGAAGGGCTTCTAAGCTTACACTGATCAACTCCCTTCTCTGGAAATTTCTGTTATTAAAAGCGATCCTGTCCTCACTGGCACATAAATGTAACTGTAAGGCAGAAACTTGTCTCTCATGCTTAAGTAGGCACCATAGTCACGCAAAAAAAATCAGATTTTCCCCCTCAGAAATTGGAAATTTGTATGTCTTGTGTGTTTATTACAAAGCTACTTTTAGTACTTTGGGGGTGAGCCTCACAGTATTACAAAACACTGGGAAGAACCCCCTCACTCCCAGGAGTGACTCAGAAGGAAAGAGGCTGAGAAGTAAGCACTGAAATTCAGGGAAAGGGGATGTCACAGTGGTGGCACATGTGAGTACTACAGGAGGACACGCTAGCATGGTGTGACACAGGCTAAGTAAGGGCAAGAGGGTTGGACATGAAGCCACAAAGCTACCTGGGTTCCTCCTTCTCATTTGTATTTTTCTGCTTCTTCTCATGATCTCAGAGTTCCTCTGCTTACAGGTAACAGTAGAAAGCCTGTCACCTCAGAAAAATATGGAACATTCCGTGAGTTGGTAGCTCATCCTTGTGCAGGGGCCATGCTAATCTCTGTGTCATTAGAAATTGGACATTTGTAACTAAGGGGCCAAGTTTCTAAAAATATTTAAACTTTTTTTTAATGTTTATTTTTTTTGAGAGAGAGAGTGAGAGAAAGAGAGACAGAGTGTGAGCAAGGGAGGTTCAGAGAGAGAAAGGGAGACACAGAATCTGAAGCAGGCTCCAGGCTCTGAGCTGTCAGCACAGAGCCTGACATGGGGCTCGAACCCACAAACCGTGAGATCATGACCTGAGCTGAAGTCATTCACTTAACCGAGCCACCCAGGCGCCCTTCTCAAATTCTTTAAAACGGTGTCAATTTTACTACAAAATTTTAAACAGAATATCTGTGGAAGTTTCTAGCTGAGGTTCCCTGATCTGGATTCTTAGTTTTTCACCTTCTTCTTGATTCTACAAGTTGGCTACAGTTGGGTTTTTTTGTGGTTTCTAGTTGTGTATCCAGTTACTTAGTATTCTAACAAACTTAACAAATACATATAGCAATACATTCACTGGAATCAGCATAAAAAAAAAAAAACCACCCTGAAGTTAGAATCTTGGCTCCAAAATAAGGAAAATATATGGCCTTTACAACAAATTTTAAGAGAAAAATAATAATAATTTATCAAATTCCTTTCTATAAATGAACAAACATACCCATTTTGCTATCTATAAAAAAACCAGGACCAAAATCATGTGAATAAAATATGGAAAACATCTTTGAGTATGAGGTGCATCAAGTTTTATTACAAGAATTTAATAAAAATAATCAGTCTATTAAAATATATTTGAAGAATCCCATATATGTTTGCTTCATTCTTCTGTCCATCTTAAGTTTCCAGTAGGTATGCAAGTTTTCTTTTCCCTGCTAGACTTCTCACACCAACATCAAAATAAAGCTGTCTTTAGGAAGTGATTTTATCATCCCTAAATTCATTTCATTTTCAATGATAGATAATGAAACATATTTTGTTTATGAAAAGTCAATGTCCCCTATCTTAGAAAATTAAGACTACACTATCCCATTAGTAAATGGGAAAAAATAGTACCATCATAAGGAGGTCAAATGATACCTTTGGGATTTGGTTAACAAAAGTACTTTAAGGGAGAACATCTGTCATGAGAGAGACAATTTCTTTTTGTAAGAAGCACATAGACTCTATACGGTGAAAAATACTTTATTCGTAAGGAAGCCAGAAAGAGTAGAAACCATTTATCTGTGAGTCTATTTCTTGAACCTTTATTATTCTGGTTTCTTAAATAATGTTACTAAAATTGGTATTTAGAAATAAAAAGACAGGTTTCACACACAGTAAATAAAGTGATCACTCCAGGGAAGAAAATATTCGACATGGCTATGTATAAATTGAATAATATATTAAGAATTTTGATATTATGAATAGAAGTGACATTTTAATGCCTAGTAGTTTCTTGGAAAGCAGCATAGCACAGTGATGAAAAATAAGAAGGTTTAAATTTCTCCACCAACATGTGGCTACATTAGAATTTTAACAATCAAAACATCTGAGGTTTAGTCCAGGTAGAGAGACTAGTTGTAGGATACTAGATGGAAAGACTAGAAAGGTACTGTATTTCTTTAATCCATTGCATTGTGACTGAATGATCTGCCACAAAGCCTTTGGCAACTTTTCCTTTGAAGTTCATCTTACGAAAGGAAAATGAATGAACCCTGCTTACGACTTACTAGTAATAACTCACCCTAATCTTGCCAAGGAAAGATCTACTACCAGGTTTCTAATAATCTTAGGTTTTTGTCATCCTAACTCCTTTCAAAGAAAAGCTTTTATTCTTTGAAAAAACATTAGAATAAAATTCCTTGTGAGATTACTTTACATTTCCTATTCATAGGCCCCAAATAATAGCACACCAGAGTAACAGCAGCAGCCTAATATGTTTACCACGTGTCTGACTGTTGATTACCCTTTATTTAGAAAAATGTACTTGAGATCAGGTATGGGTTTTCTACAGCCATGTGGCAAAATGGAAAAATCATTGTTCTGGGAGTAAGACTCCTCCAAAGGCTCTTGGGTGATCTTGAAGAAGTCATTTGAATTCCCCTTGGCTCACTATATGAATTCAACATATGGGGCCATGAAAACGATATTCTCACCACCTCAATAAGATCAGTATAATTAAGATTGAAAGTTGATTTTATCTATTCAAAGGAAAGATAAACATACCCCCAAAAATTGCTATTCCCATCTATTGGAATAGATAATTGAATTTGCATGCGGCTTACTCTGGATGATTTAGAAGTAGAGGTGAGGCTCCAAGAAACAGGCTAAGTGAACAAACATATTGCCCATATTTTATTTCACATAACAAACGTTAGCTATTGTGGTGGCTGACTCTCCTTTTTTGGGCCAGAAAAAAACAGTTTACACTGCTTCTATACAAGATTTTCACAGCCAGGTTTTATGTTTTTATCATACGGAAAAGCTGCCGGAAGAGCTTTGATATCATAAACTGCCAATGAGTGGGAGGAACCTAAATGGTCTTTTTTTTTTTTTTTTAAAGGAAGTGGCATATGGGAAATTAGAAAGGGAAGTAAGAAAGAATACAGAGAAGGAAAGTAAAGACAAGGGGAAATACCAGGGTCTCCAGTTACCAGGTAGCATGTCAGAAATATTAGGAATTCAATCAGAATTTTTAAATATTTTTTCTGGAAGTATTAATAGGATAAAATGCATACCTTTTTTTGTCATATTTCCTTATGTTCTTTTCCTCAACATTAGTCTACCATCCATAAATAAAAAATAATATATCACTGACCAAAAGCCAGGATCTGGATTGCTCAACAGTATTGAAGACTAGAGAGTGGTTGTTGCATGCTTGTCACCTTTCGTCTATTTCTAAGCTTGATGTAGAAATACAAACAGATATCGCTGAACAAAGCCTTAGTAAGACACAACTGTGACTCAAGTTGTCCTTTTGATTCAACACCTTCTGGTGAGTAGATCTAGCCAGAAGCAATGCAAACTGGGATTTAGAAACAGGACCAGCTGTCCAATGGAGTCAGACTCTTCAAAACTAGTGGTATTTTCTCTGAGAAGTAATTGAAATGAACAAGAAATGTATTCTTGCTTCAGTTTAGGGAATGGAGAAAATGCATATTAAGAAGTGAGAAAGGAGGATGAATTGACTTAAAAAAAATCGAAGAGACATTCTGGTAAGGGCAAATGAATAAGAGTTTAAGGCAGTTTACAGTAAATATTTTGGTGCTATTATATACATAGTTTTCTTTGGTTATTTTTTCCAGTTTCTTCTAACCTATCTGCACATTGAAGTGATTATGACCAACTGGATTTGAATTTATATAAGTTTATAAAATGCTACCTTTAGTACCCATAGAACATTTATATTTTTACTGCATAGGTTATATTTAATACTGCATAGAAATTCTAGTGAATAAAAGCGTATCAGTCAGCTGGGGATGCCATAACAAAATACTAAAGACTGGATGGATGAAAAATGTATTTTCTCACAATTCTCGAGGCTGGAATTTCAAAATCAAGATGCAGGCAGGGTTGGTTTCTCTGAAGCCTCTCCCCTTGGCTTATAGCTGGCTGCCTTCTCACTGTGTCCACACATGATCATTCTTCTGCGCACACACATATCTGATGTCTCTTTGTCTTAAAAGGACACTGGTCCTTTCAGATTAGAGCTCCATACATATGACTTAATTTGCTTTAATGATATATTTAAAGACTTTATCTCAAAATATAGTCATATTAGGGGTTAAGGCTTTGACATATGAATTTTGTGGGTACAGAATTCAATATGCAACAAGCATGTGGTTATTCACTTATTATGAAGGAATTCCTTGATCCTTTATTCATACATCTCTTTAAGATAAGCATCACTAAGATTTAAGTTTTAACTTCCCCTTTAATGGGATTAATGTAACTAGATTTATCAGGCCATTTTCAGAAAATGTATTAGAAAAATATTCAAATGTCAAATAAGATGCTGATCAAACCAGGGCACCTGGGTGGCTCAGTCAGTTGAGCATCCAACTTCGGCTCGGATCATGATCTTGTGGTTTGTGAGTTCGAGCCCCGCGTCGGGTTCTGTGCTCTCGGCTCAGAGCCTGGAGCCTGCTTCAGATTCTGTGTCTCCCTCTGTTTCTGTTCCTCCCCCACTCAGGCTCTGTCTCTCTCTGCCTCTCAAAAAAATGAATAAACGTTAAAAAAAAAGATGCTGATCAAACCAATATTTTTAAGTAGCTGTTCTAATATGAAAGCCAGCAACACTATCTACTTTGGGACACTATGGAAATGCTACACAGTCTAATTAAGCCACAGTGGCATGTTATTGTAGTAACTTTATTTTAGGGTAATAGTTTTGAAGAAAAAAAGATCACAATGATTACATATAACTATCAGAAAAATGGCATGAAGTTTGGAAACAACTGATAGATAACTGAGTATTCTTTTGTTGCTTGATTTTGTATTTGCTTATCCATTTGTAGGAATAGAAGTTAATTTATACATTTTTGTCAGGAAGGGACACAAATAATTTTTGTTCAATGGAAGAGATAACCCCAAAAGTTTTAATTTATTGCCTTGAAAAAAAAACAGCCTTATACCTAACCCAAGAATCTTATCCTAATATTTCTCTTTAAAATTGCCTCTATACTATGTCATCAAATGACCTTTGAACTGATTTAAACTTGCTGGCTCAGTCATTATAATGGGTTAAATAGAATCTTGGAAAAATTGTTCATGTAAAATTTATCTTCTTGAAAATGATAATTAAATACAATCAATAAACATTTATTAATTAATATCTTTTATCAGTATATTAGAATACAGAATCTAATCTGAAAATCTGAATCCTTAATAAGAACTACAATACCAAAAGATTACAGTATTTTAATTTAAAAATTACTTCCCATGCTTTTAGAGAAAAGTGGAAAATTGGAAATTTAAGACAAACAACTGAAACATTTAAAAAATGATACTCTTTCATTTAGAAGTTTGTTGATTATAAATTTATGTAGGAAAAGATTATGTATATTCCCAAATTTCTTATTGTTTTCCAATGTTAATATTTAATAAACACATGTTGATTAAACCTCTGTGCAGACACTATGAGTACATATTTATAAAAATAAAATGGGAGAATATGATTTTAATCTATAAAAATTTATAGTAAAGTTAACTGTATCTAGTCCCCAGTAGCTAACCTAATAGATCTTGAACTCCCTATGGTTAAAAGGGACACAGTGACCGTCACATTGACTCTAGGTATTTTTCAGAGAAGGAAAATCCCAGTGGTTTTTTAACCAAAGAAATCTAGCCTAGTATCATGGCAGGTAAGAAATCAGCTAGCTGGACTGTTGGTCATATAACCATGAACATAAGATACTTTTTGCCTAGTCCTAGTGGGTCAACTTTTCTGTCTCTTCAATATTCAAAGCCAGGAATCGTCCCCTGAAGCTTTGCTTACCTATGAAGCTAGGCTGAATTAGATATCTCTGAATCCATTTCAAATTATATAGTCTATAACTTATATAAATTATATATAAATATATAAATTATATATCTTATTATATGATTCTACCTCCTATATTCCATGATCTCAAGAAAAAGAGAAACTGTTAACTTTATAATTCAACTAATTTAGTGTTTGATATCTGTTTCTTGAATAAGTAAAATGGGGGTAAAATATATTTGATTGACCAGCCAAAGTAAATTAAGCAACCCAAAATAAAAACTTGAGTATCTTCAAAAACATAGGGACCTTCTATACCTACATAAGAGTGTACCTACACACAAAAGGTGGCTCTATACGCACAAACATTAATACGTTAATTATAAAAAAAAAATTCCCCACTAAACTGAGGGTTGATGAGGTGTGGGAGGGAGGGGAGGGTAGGTGATGGGCATTGAAGAGGGCATCTTTTGAGATGAGCACTGGGTGTTGTATGGAAACCAATTTGACAATAAATTTCATAAAAAAATCCCCCAAATAATAGCTTATCCAAAGAATTCAACAATTTTGTTTGTTTACAAGTCTTACTGGGCATTTAAACACAGTCTGAATCTGAATCAGTCTGAATCTAATCAAAACTCTACACCTTTAACTGGCAATTACTATGATGTAGCTTTTTCCACTGTCACATCACAACTATGAGTTTATGAAGCATTTATTTTTAAATCATTGGGACTTGTAGTTATTAGCATATAAAAGTTACAGAAATATTTGAAATGTCCCAAATATAAAACTGAATTCTATTTCAAAGGAAGGTTTTGTTGCACATTTAAGTGCCTGAAAATAAGGCATATAATAGAGAGACTGCTAGATCTTTTACTTTGACAATATCACTGAAAATGGCTATAAAATCTGACGGAAACACTGAAAGATTACCTCTGCGAGGGATTACCTCTGAGGGGGATGTAGAATCCATTTTGTTTTTAAACTGACCCTGAAGATGTGTCAAACATTTGTAATATCCACAATAAAGAGTTCAAAGACATGACTGGGAGATTTCTTAGGCTTGGAATAAAACATTCAGTTTAGTGAGTCTACTTATTTCATGCAATGGGGTGGAAACTGATGTAGAGAAAGTCTTTCAATTGTCCTTTATCTGTATCTATTAATTGCCACTCATCAAAGTGGCACAGCTAAACTATGCAAAAAGTATTTTTAACTGCCAAACTAGTACAAGGAAACACCAAAAGCCTCCTTCTTGATCAAAAACAAAAAAGGTTATTTTTTTTCAGTGCTTAAGAAAAAAAAATTCTACCTCATCCATATCAATAGTCCATCTGCTTTGACCTTCCAACATGAAATAAAATGTAAGTTATTCTCACACATCAGCAAGGATGTAAAGTATTTTAAGAACAACCATGTGAGATAAAAATGTCAATAATATATTCATTCCTTCTACTAAGATGCAGCCTTTTGCAGTCCAATAATTCAATGAGGAAAAGAGATTATGCAACTCAGGTTTTCTGAACTTCTTACCTTGTAAGCTTTATAAGAGGTTGTTGTTATAGCCAAGCAGTTACTGTTATGCAAGAACTAAACCTTTCTGTTTCTTTGATAGATCTGCTCCATTAATTCTCATTACATTTTTATAAGTAGGTATTATTTAAAATGATACATTCTTTTACTCTTCTTGGAAATCACTCATAGGAAAGATACTCTGATAGAAATGTTACACAAAAATGTAGGCAATTTGTTCCTCATTGGAATAAAATATATCCCAACAATTAGCAAGTACTATATCCCATTACCAACCTTATTCTATTGTATCAATCAAAAAGTTTGTTCCTTAGTCAAGAAAACACTTTATTTATTGCCATTTATATATCCTGGTATGTTTCAAAGACTTTGGTAGTTGTCTCCTTGTAATATTTCAGCTTTTAAGCTGCTTCCCTGCCTCACTGAGCTCACATAAGATACATCTGAAAGCTTTAGTACAAATTTACTTCGAATAAAGTCTTCAATTCATTTTCATGGCACCAAAAAGACAGCTTTAATAACTGCAATGACAAATAAACTGGAAATCATTCCAGGCCTTTTCACTTAACTGACAAGTAGAACACTCTCATAATGAGCCGCAGGTTTTACGTTTTCTCTTTGACCATAATAGCTTCATTTAAGAGCGTCAGACCCTGACACTTCATCATTTATCTACATTATTTCTCATCTTCTTTCAAATAAATTATGGAATACTAGACTGAGCACATAAAAACAAAGTGACTTGTTATCAGTAAACAGCAAGATAAATTGTCCAGAAGTTCCTCATTTAGTTCCCTTTAAATTTAAGGGCAAGTTATTGGGTGCACCTTTTTTAACTTCCAGTGTTTGCATTTTTACAGCCATCTTATTTCTCTTGCCACTGGCCTCTGTGCACTCATCCAGAGCCTGATGTGGAAGGCATAAAGTAATCCCATTATCCCAAGGTTGGCCGCTAAAGTACAAAGAAGCATAAGGGGAGAAAGTCAAATAAAAAACTTGGAAAGTGATTTCTCCACATCTGTAAAACCCCCATTCCATAATATATCTTGTCATACTAGGAAATGTGACACTTCCAAAGTAATGAACAGTGCAACTGTAACTCTTTTAGCCCGTGGAAATAAAGCACTGATTTTAAATGGATGGATGAATGCGATCTCTTCTCATTGAATTCCCCCCTCCTTTTTTAACCATATAGAATTGGAGAAAATCAAATAAAATCACCATCATATTGTGTTTCTTTTTAAAAGGGTTGACCAAATTTATAGAAATCTTCACATCTTGTACTTCTTCCTTCTTTGATATTAACTTACAAAGATTTGCAGAATCATGTCAGATTAATAAGTACAAAAACAATATTTAAGAAACCATTAAAACATCAGTTTTTGTAGTGTGCTGTACATATTGAATTCTTGGCTGTGCACTATAGTTGAGAATAAAGGATGTACAGTGCAGATAGTCACAGGGTGATGGTTTATTAACCCATTTTCAATTACTTCAGTTATTCTGGAATTAATGCTGAAAAAAGTGTACTGTATTTTGTTTTGGTTTCCTACCTACTCAAATCCATTTGATCATAAGTATTTCAAATTTAGTAACATTATTATATGGAAATTTACTCACAGATGACTTAACAACAGTTATGGATCCTCTACTCTGAGCAAAATCCTGATACAGGGAAATACAAGGAAAAATATATATTCTATTATCTGTGTTCGAAGAGCTCTAGGGGAAAAAAAAGTTGCTCTAGGGGAAAAAAAAGTTGCTCATTTAATTTTGGCACACTACTTAACTTCTGAGATGCAACGGTGGTGGGAATAATTTAAAGTGTTAATTTCTATGCCTCCATCACTTATCCTGTGAGGGACTGGAATAGTCCAAGTTGTAGTTTCTGAGAAGATGGTGAAAGAGTATGGTCCTCTGGCTCCTTTTAGATAAAGATGTACCAGAAACAGAGATTAATAGATCTGTCACCCAATAAAAGTCATAGAGGGGCTGGTGGATCTGTAGGGGCAAAGGATGAAGGTTAGGGCTGTATATGGGTGGGGGAGGGTAGAGAAGTGGAGATGTAGGGAATAAAAGGTAGAAAAACCCGGAATAGAAGCAGATTATAAACCTGAAAAGGGAACAAAAATAGTAAGATATAACAACTAGGGATTCTGAGTTTGAAAATATCACAAAAATAGAAAACTCGATATATAGCTCAAATTGATACAACTGAAGAATTAGTCAATGAAAGGGTAATTTAGATGAAGTTCATTCAGAAGAATTAAAAAGGGAGAATGTTACCACAAGAATGGGGATAGAAGTGAAAGGGTCAAGTTGATATCCTAAAAATAGAAAAAGAGTAAAAAAAAAAAAAAAACAGATCATAGGAAGCCTTTAATGGATTAATGCTATATATTCACATATATATGCATATATATACACATACATATATATATGGCATCATAAAAATAGTTAAAACTGATTTATAAGGTTCAAGGAAACCAATGAAAACTGGAAGCAAATACATAGAGTACTACTCTTGCATTTCAGTGTGTTTAGAGATGTGAAAGAATGTTGCTTAAACACAATTAGTAACCATATTAAAAACATGTTTGTAAGGTTATGGATTATCTTGCACTTATCTTTATGTTTTCAGCCCAAAGAGTATTGCCCAGCTCTTAGTACTTAAAATAGATGTGTAATTATCTAAACTTTCTCCTAAACCAGCATTATAAGCTATCATTATTAAAGAATAAGTTCTATTTTTGTTTATGCTAAGTTTATAAAAACTAAGGTTGCCTAGTTGCATATTTTACAAATATCACCTAACAAAACAATTTAAGTCCAATAATTACATAAATAATGCCTTCTATGGACCAGCTTCTTTTAGCCAGGAACAAAAGATAGAGAAATAAATAATATATGGTCCATGATTAATTATAGCTTTCATAAATCAGTAAGTTGAATAAATACAGGATTTCCAGTAAGTTGAATAAATATAGGATTTCCATATATGATGACACAAATAAAGATCACTTTAGCCAGCAGGAAACCAGATATGGGGGTCTGGGGAATTTTTCTAGATAAGGCAACACCAGCCAAATCTTAAGAGTAGATACATATTTATAAGTTAGAAGACTCACTTCTATTCAACTGCTCATGTCCAAACCCCACCCTGATGACACACTCATGGCAGATATATCCTCCAACTTTAAATATAATAAGCCAGTCTTCCTCAAAACTGCCAGGCAGTAGACAGAGGAACATGCAAAACAGAAACAGCAGGCTGATGACTCAGATGTATGCAACACAACACAAGAAAAGGAAAGCCAGGCAGCTGGGAGGCATGGAAAATAAATTTTGCCCTGATGTGTAGCGGTTTGTCCTAGTCTTACTTAGTTAATACATTTTTTTGCTAAGATGGTCCAATTTGATTACCTTTCCTGAATGTTTTTCTTTGTATTTGATGACATCATTTTTGAATCCTATAAAACAGACCTTGTGTGTTTATATATTCTGTTCTACATGGACTCTCTGAACGTAGTTTATTTAGCTTGTACATATGTATTTTGAAACCTTTTAAACCTGAAAAATAAATAATCGCTTAATGTTGAAATAAAAAAAAGATGTTGATATTCTTAAATGAATCAGAACAGTGTTTGGAATTTCTACTGATTTTCATCAAAGAACCAAGGAAATAGATAAATTTTAAAAAATGGCCCCAGGAAAACTAAATAAATATATCAGAAAACATAAACAAACAAAACAAAAACTTTCACCCATACCTCATGCCATACCAAAAATCTTAATTTTAAATAGATCATAAACACAAATGTAAAAATAAAACAATAAAGTATTTGGAGAAAACAGGAATATAGATTCCTTTTAAAAAGGTATGGATAAATTAGACTTCATCAAAATTAAAACTTCTCCCCATAAATAGACATCATTAAAAAATAAAAAGGGAAGTCTCACATTGTGAAAAAATATTTGTAATACATATATATGTATATATATACATACACACACACACACACATATATATATCCTTGTATTTAGACTATGTAAACAATTCCTCATGATAAGCAACAAAAAAATGGGCAAAATCCTTTAGAAACTTCTAAAGGGAAGATGAATGATTAGCTAATAATAAGCATAAAGTAAGTGTTCAATATTCTAGTCATCAGGGAAATGTAAATTAAAATAGCAGTGTGATATTATTATATACTCCCTAGAATGGTTAAAAAAATATGACTGACAACACAAAATGTTGGTGAAAACGTGGAGCCACTGTGGGAGTATTAAATGGTTCAACCAACTTGGAAAATTGGAATTTTCTTATAAATTTAATTATAAACTTACTATATGATGCAGTTATTCCATTCCTAATTATTTTCCCAAGATAAACTATACACACACACACACACACACAAATGCACAAGCAAAAAAAACTTGTACAAAAATATCTGAGTAGTTTTATTCTTACTATCTATAAAATGGAAACAACTCAAATGTCCATCTACAAGATAACAGATGGTCAAATTCTGATATATTCATACAGTGCAATATTACCCCAGAGGAGGAAGAGAAGTCATAAAGTGCTACCACCTGTAATCATATGAGTAAATCTCAAAAATGCATTGAATGAAAGCAGGAAGACATAGAATAGTACATACTGTGTGAATCCATATTCATATGAAGTTCAAGAACAGATAATTAATCTATGATTATAGAAATGAGAAGAATCCTTATTTAGGAGGTTTGCAAACTGAGAGTGGATGTGAAGGAAACTTCTGATATGATGAAACTTAGCTATATCTTATCTGTTTTTATACCAAGGCATATACATTTGCCAATAGTCATTGTATTGTACACTGTATATTATTCTTTAATAAAAAAATACTAAGAACCTTCGTTCAAGTTTGAAGGTAATCTCATGTAATGGATTTAATAAGACTACACACAGGAGTAAGCAGGATTAGTGAATTCAAAAGTATGTCAATAGAAGATATCCAAAGTGAAGTACAGGAAGAAAAATAAATGGAAAAGAAAAGTCAGAATAGATGAGAAGAGTGGGTGGGACTCAACTAAAAGATCAGACAAACTTTAATTAGACTCCACGAACATGAGGAGAATGGCATAGAAAAACAAACGAACAAACAAAAACCTGAAACAATAATTGAACAAATCAACCCACAAATTCAAAAATCTCAGTGAGTCCCGTAGGATAAATATAAGAAACTACTCATAGCCAAGTTGCTAAGAATCACATACAAAGAAAAAATTCTACAAGCAGCCAGATTCAAAAGGTCATCTTACATTCACTGAAGCCACACACTGATTGATAGCTGAATATCAAACAGTTTTGGCAGCCAGAAGACAATAGATCAAAATATTTAAAGTACTGAAACAGGGGGGAAAAAAACAGCTATTCATCTGAAAGTCTATATCCACTGGAAATATGCTTTGAAGATGATAGTGAAATAGAGAAGTTTTCAGACTAAAACAAATAAAACTCTTTGTCCCCCTACACTTGCACTCCACAAAATACTTAGCCAGATTTCATCACAATGAAGAAGCACGCCCTGGGTGGAAAATGAAACTTCAGTTTAGAATAAAATAATCAGAAATGATAAACATAGAAGTAAAGAGAGAGAGAGAGAAAGCGAGAGAGAGCAAACCAAGAAACAGACTCTCAGCTACAGAGAACAAACTGATGGTTCCCAGAGGGGAGGTGGGTGGAGGGATGGGTTAAATGGGTGATGGGGATTAAGGAGGGCACTTGTCCTGATGATCACCAGGTGTTGTATGGAAGTGTTGAATCACTAAATTTTACACCAGAAACTAATATTACACTATGTTAACTAACTGGAATTTAAATAAAAACATAAAGAAAAAATGAATATTAGTTAAATCCCCATATGAATTAGGTTCTGGTCAGTAAACAAAACAATAATTTGAACACAAATATAATACTTTACATTAATATAAAAATTATTAATTAGTAAAAGATGGTTAAGTACTAACAGGAGTTAACAGAACTTTAAACAATGCAGGAATAGCCAATGGGAGAATCTTCTACCTCGATGGCTGAGGACGGCTACCCAAGAAAGTAATAAACTTGGAGGACCCCCTGCCCCTGCTTGTCACCACCAACAGCAGGCTGAGATTCAAACCTCCCTAAAGGAGATAAGACTGTGGCCTACTGGAAGATGAGAAAGTTCAGTGGGTGTCATAGGACAGAGTTGGTCCATATGCAGTGGGCTGGGATTGGTGAGCAGGAAATTGCTTAATCGCTGGTGAAATTTTGAAGCCATTGGACTTTATCCCATTTGCTGCTGGAAGCACTGCCATAGGAAGAAAAAGAAAAGCGCAGTCAAATCTGGAAGACAAGCCCATTCCCTCGCTCCTTGTTGCAGTGTCCCTTCAGTCCCTCTGCTGCAAAGCCAGCCATTACTCCTTTCAGGTCCAGCTCCATTATCACCAAGCAGGGCAATGCAGGATAGATTTGGAGCTGAGATGTAACAAATTTATAACTGGCATATAAAAAAGCAATATTTTAAATGATACAAAATATATGACTATAATAGCACAAAGGATGGGAGGAGGATAAACAATTAAACTTATGTGAGGTATTTGTTTTACTGGGAAATGGTAAAATTTTATTTTGTTTACTTATTTTTTAATAGATAGATAGATGTTTATTTATTTTTGAGAGAGAGCAAGTAGGGAGGGAAGAGTCAGAGAGAGAGAGAGTATCTGAAGCAGGCTCTGTGCTGACAACAGAGAGTCCGATGCGGGGCTCAAACCCACAAACCATGAGATCACGGCCGGAGCTGGAGTTGGATGCTCAACTGACTGAGTCACTGAGGCACCCCTACGAAAAGGAAAATTTTTAAATTAAAGTAGACTACAACATATCAGAGATTCATGTTGTCAGGTTATAAAAAGTAACAAAAGAAGGTACTGCTATAGAGTTTGTTTTAAAAAGGTCAACAAACAGCGAAGAGTTTTGCTTCACTGTTGTTTATTATAATAAAAAAAATTAGAAATAATTTATTTCCAGTAATAGGGAAAATTAGACTCATCCATACAAGTGAATATAGTCCAATAATTTTAAAGAAACAGAGGTTGTAAAAGAATATCCATTCACAAGAAATGTTCATTATGTGCAGTCTAGTGATAAAAGCAGGTTTAAAAACTGTAAATACTACCTTATCTAGCTATGTTATTGAGCATTTGTGTTGTACCAGGCACTCTGCTATATGCTTTCATTTAGTCCTACTGGCAGCCCTATGCAGTATTACCTCCATTACAGTATAATCTCATTTTCATAAACACACTCACACGTATACTGAGTGAAAAAATACACAAAATTTATCTCTGATGGGTGGGATAATCAGTATTTTTAAATTAACCTCTATGTGCTTTAGAATATTTTCTATTTCTCCCCATGGAACATAACATTAGCATTCTGAAAATAAAAAAAAAATGTTAAATACTAATTAAGCATTTACAATTTTTAAATATGTAGCCTAATTGTGATTATTTACCTCAGCCAGTGGATAAATTAACTTATAAATTTAAGACATATGCATGAAGATTATAAGACAACACTTAATAACACAGTTAATATAATTTTCAGATTGCTTTAACTCATCTGTCAAAAGGAAGTTCCCCCCCCCCCAAATACTCTAATGTTCTAAAGATAATAGATGAATTAAAAGTTTTAGAGAGGGTATAGGCTTACATGCTATTGTAGACGATTTTAAAATGAGAGGTAGCACTTCTAAAAAGCTCATGCTCAGAGATAGGAGCATGAAAATCTTTCCCACTGCAAAGCTTGAGACTTCCATTCTAGGCCCACATTCAGTATCTTATTCCACCCACCTTTGTTGGTGGATGTAGTGTCCCTTTTTTGTATCATACAAGAATACGCGAGGACAGGACTCATGAACCCAATATATTAATCACATCACCTAATATAATAATATTAAAGCTCTACTTTATGAAATCCACTTAACTCACCTTTCAAATTTCAGCTGCCATACATACATATAGAGGAGATTATTTTCTTTTTCTAACTTTATGAGATATAAATTGACATGTAATATTGTATAAGTTTAAGGTGTACAATGTTATTATTTGACCCATATGTATTGTGAAATGTTACCACAATATGGTTAGTTGACATATTCCTCATCTCACACAATTACCATTTTGTTACTGTTGATATGGTGAGAACATTCAAAATTTACTCTCAACTTCCAACTTTTCTTGCATTAAGTATGCAACACAGTATTGCTAACTATAAGTCATCATGCTATACATTAGATCCCAAGAACTTATTCCTCTTAAAACTACAAGTTTGCACCCTTTGACAAACAACTCCCCATTTCCCTCTCATCCCTACCCCTACAGCAACTACCAACCTACTCTGCATGAGTTTAGCTTTTTTAGATGCCACATATAAGTGAGATCATACAGTGTTTGTCTTTCTGTGTCTGGTTTATTACACAGAGCCTACTGCCTCAAAGACCATTGATGTTGCAAATGGCAGGATTTTCTTTTTAATGGCTAAATAATATTCCATTGGGCATGTATTGTTATCTCTTTTTTTAAAGTTTATTTATTTTGAGAGAGAGAGAGAGATCACGTGAGCAGGAGAGGGGGAAAGAGAGCAGGTAAGAGAAAATTCTAAGCAGGCTCCACACTGTCCAAGCAGAGTCCGATGTGGAGCTCAAACTCACGAACTCTGAGATCTGAGCCAAAATCAAGAGTCAGACACTTAACCTACTAAGCCACCCAGGCATCCCTCTATTCTTTCTGATAAGAGCCATCTAACAGGTGTGAGGTGACATCTCACTGTGGCTTTGATTTACATTTCCTCAAGAACAGCGATGTTGAACACCTTTCATGCACATGAATGTGTATGGCCTCTTTTGAAAAAATGTCTATTCAGATCTTTTGCTCATTTTTCATTGGATTATTTGGGGGTTTTGTTTTGCTATTGAGTTTTAGAAATTCCTTATACATTTTGGATATTAACCTCTTATCAAATATATGGTTTACAGATATTTTCTCCCATTCAATTAAGTTGGCTTTTCATTTTGTTGATTGTTTCTTCTATTGTGCAGGAGCTTTTTAACTTGATATAGCTGCTTATTGATTTTTTTTTTCTTTTGTTACTTGTGCTTTGGTGTCATATCCCAAAAATCCTCACTGAGAGCAATGTTGGAAATTTTTCCCCTATGCCTTCTTTTAGAAGTTTTATGGTTTCAGGTCTTATATTTAAGTCCTTGTTCCATTTCAAGTTATTTTTTGTGAGTGGAGTAAGTTATGGGTCCAAGAAAATATTTTTTTTTCTATAGCATATTTTCTCATATCTGACTCTAAATTATATTTCACTATCATCCTGATATATATTATGTGACCATAACTGGATTACATAAAATGCATATACATAAAATAGAAATCCAGTACAGCCTTAAGCTTGACTCAAAACAATCTATAGTTTCTTCTAAGTTTATTTTTATTTATTTACTTTGAGAGAGAGAGGGACAGACAGACAGCATGAGCAGGGAGCGGGGGGAGCAGAGAGGGAGGAACAGAGAGAGAGAGAGAGAGGGAGAGAGAGAGAATCCCAAGCAGGCTCCACACTGTCAGCACAGAGGCCAATGGGAGGCTCGAAATCACAAACAATGAGATCATGACCTGAGCAGAAATCAAGAGTTGGGCACTTAACAGACTGAGCCACCCAGGCACCTCTCTGTAATTTCCTTAATACTATTTATATTTATAATATGTATACATATACTATTTATAACTTTTAAAGAACTGTTTGATAAGGGGAACCAAATATTCAGGTTATTTCTCTCTTTTTCCTCAAGTTTTTTTTTTTTTAAATATCTTTATTTCATCTTTACTATAGTAGACATAAATCATCACACTAAATTGTTTATTCTTGTTTTCATCAATTCTATTTAAAAGTCATCTATAATTCCTTTTTATTTATTCTCCTTAAGTAATCTCTTCCTTTCTTTTTTTCCTCTCTGAATGGTTTTAAGATGTTCTCTTTGTCTTTAGTTTTCTGCAATTCTCCTATGAATTATTTAAGTATGAGTTTCTGTTTAGGACCTTGCTTAGGATTTGCATAGTCCCTTAATCTATGAATTAGTTTTTTAAATTAAGTTTTGGAAAATTCTCAGCAGCCATCACTTGAAACGTGGACTACAAAAAAGTATGTTAGGTCTAATCATCATTAACTTCTCAGTTTCTCACCCTATTGTCTACATTTTCTATCTTTTTATCTCTCCATCTACTTTTGGTATTTTCTTCTGATCTTTTTTAGAGTCTCTACTTCTGTTTTATTTACATCTACCGAACTTCTAAAACTACCCATAGATTTATTCTGTTTCTTACACTTTTGTATGTTTAAAATGATTTTAAGTACAGTAGGCATTGTTTTTTAAGTCTATATTTGATAATACCAATATCAAAAGCCCTTAGAGCCACTTAAATGACTAGTAGATGGACCAAAGTCTGTATGAGGCCTGCTTGCTTCCAGTTCACCTTTACTTCTGGGTAGAGGCATTTTGTGTGCCAATTAGAAGATAAGAGGTTATACCAGGGTGACTATTATTGTGAGCTTGCTACTCAGTTGTGGTCCCTAACTATGAAAGCATCAAAAGAACTACTCATTCTTTCAGTCACCGGTTTGGGAATATGCAAAGGTCCCTCAGGGCAAAGTACCCCACTTCTGTGCATTTCCATCTCCTTCTCAATCTTACACTGGAAATACTTCACACTTAGAATGCTCTCTTGCTGCCCTCAAACCAATGCTTGTAGGAGAACTCACGCCACCCCCACCACTCCACCAAGTTCTAGTTACCTCAGTGAGAGGGTCGCTCAAGTTGTTACTACATATGTCACTTTGAGAAGGGGAAGTCTTCACACAGGGCATTTTAAGGACACATACTTTGGTAGTTCAAAGCAGCAGAAAGTGCAACTAAGGGCAACCAAGGGTTTATAAAAACACAGTCCACAAGAATTTAAACTAATTGGTTTAAAAAAAAAAAAAACACTGGTTTTTCGTGATGTAATATAAAGAGCAACACATTAACAAACAAAAAACACTATTTTTTTTTTTTAGTTGACTCTACAGGCTTCCAAGGACTTACGATTAGCACCTAGTCTGTGAGACACTAATAAACACCATTTCTGCCTGCCAGAGTAACACATCCTGGTTAGAAATGTGAGCACCTTACTTATACCATGAAGTTCACAAGATACATGCAAACGTTCCATCATTCATTGACCTTAAATATGATTTACTCCCTAAGCTCATGAATGTCACAAGTTTGACTTTCATAAAAACATGGAACCTAGTTGTTGACACTTCCTTATGATTGTGGATAAATATAACTTTTAAGAACACAAACCTTATTTCTCTGGATTAAAACTGATGGTCCTGGAATATATGTCACCATGTTGCTTTTTCTTTAACTTCTGAATAGATTTAGTCTAATCTGGGAGGCAAGCCTCTTGTCAGCTACTGCATTCTAGGACACTGTATGTACTTCCAAAGTTTGAAGCATCCAATTTGCATAAGGTTATCAAATTAACCAAGTGATATCAGATCTCCCCTTTCCACTATGTCCAGAAAGGCTTCTGAGGATGGAGACCAGAACAAATGCCTAGTTTTGTAAAGAATGAGATAAAAACACAACCTTATTTGTAAATGTCTTTGACACAAAGTCAACATAAGGTTTTTTAACCTTACAATTCAAATCCAAAACAATACATATGTTGAAGACCATCAACATAAAAAGATGGCATCAATTGTAACGACATACCAGTTCTGAAATACTCTACTCTGCAACGTATAAGAGGCTTTGGCCTATTGATACCACCTAAATAACTGTAGATAAAACATTTCCAGAATACAGATGCATTTTGAGGTTGCTGAAAAGGAGCACCAAGAAATGAATACAATTTTAAGCTACATCTAACTCTTAAGAAACATGAAATAAATGTCACGTTTCATATAAGAAATCTGTTTAAAATGTGCCCCCAAAACCCACATGAATGATGACTGCAGATTGGTTTTGAAAATTCATTGTGTATCTATAATATTTATTAAAATATTTATACATTGTTTCAAGAAAGAATAATAACCTATTTGTGACCTAACTTTACTTTTATATGTCTGTTAGAAAAGGATGTTAAAATGTTAATTTTGACTATCTCTGATCCACAATGCAGCATATAAGTATAAATCACCAAAAGAGTGCCTTTATATGTATATTTTAAGTAAACATATCCAGACATGTAAGGTTTTAAAGAAAATGAATGGAATAATTTTGTGAAACAAATTGAAAATTACATTAAAGGAGAGAGTACTTAGTTATGAATATATTAAATCAATTCACAATTTGTACTCTTCATGACTGAAATTATGTAATGCTCAACTCTGTGTGTGTGTTTTACTTGATTGATACCCAAATGAATGTTGCATTGATTATATATTATCCTTCCTAATCCTCTTAAATCTGAGTGTAAAATAACACACATTCACATACAATTTCTGTGTATCAGGAGTATCTCAGGGTGTGTATCATTTTCAATTAAATTTGGTAAATCACAAAATACTCAAAAATGCCTCTGTATTTTCTGACTTACTGTTAGTTATGCAAGAGATTAAAATGAGCAGTAAGAAGCAATGATGTGCATGCATTAGCTTCTATAGCTGACATGACTCCCCTGCCCCTTCTTTTTCTGAAACTATATCAGCTCCCATTTTCTAAAACAATGGATGGACTGTATAGGTCTGTCTTCTGAAGTAATGAGTTAGAGAATGTTGCAAGAGTGCTTGCCAAATCATAGTACCATTATTAATTCAAGCATGATGAAATTGTTCATTTTAACTATAATCATGTAATTCATCAAAATATTACTAGAGCATATCATTCTCAACTATTACACTGATAAAGCACCTTATTCTAACACCAATAGATGCAGAAAATTATTTTTGATGTTTATCTACCAAAAAAAGTAATTGTTTTGAACCTGGGCAGGACTTGCGTCATATTTTGATAAGAGGAAAATTTCAACATGTTTTTATGTACTGACTTGAATGTCGTTGTTTTGCATTTGAATAACTCCATCTATTAAGCTTTAAATATGTCAGAGTGTCTGGAACTGAAATGGTATTTTTCCCATATGTCAGTTTCTTCATTCTCCTTGATGAGTACAGAACAAACTGGGATGGTAAGTAAGCATCCCCTTAAGTCATAAATCAACAGAATCATGCAAACCTGCAATCTCATCACCCAAAAGCTCTTCCTTGCAAATCCCTTTTGCTTTCAGGGCTATAAACTTTTCAAATATTTTGTTGGAAATCAAAATGCACTATTTATTATAATTTATGCAAAATAGAGGAAATTGAGGCACAAAAAAAGATCAATTAGAGAAATTTTTGCACTTTATAGTTCACTCAAATACCCAACTTTTGTCTATTGCTCATGGAATTATTTATTTCATAAAATAAGGATGACTACTAATGAAACAATACTGTAATAAATAACAATACTCCCTATTTGTATGTTGCACTTGAGCACGGGAATATACATATATGAAAATGTCCCTGCCTACCTTCTGAAGACTGGATTGTCTGCACCACAGGGCTATAAATACAGAACAACCTTGTTAGAGCAGAGTTATCAACACTGGGAGAAACTCTGGTTGCTTTCTCTGACACTGAATCTATCATTTTATGTTTCCTTTGTCTTGTTATTAGGTTTTATCTTTGTAAATTAGCATTCTTCATCCAGTACATCTTACAGCCTTGGAGATCTTCAGCTTTGTAGACCTCTAAGGCAGATGAATTCCATAACCCCCACAAATTGTGACCACATGGAGAGAGGAACACAGGCAGAACATTGTCCTTACCCATTCTCTCCTTGCCAACATCCATTTAAGGACACTTTTCCTTGGGTTCTGGAATTTTATGGTAAGCATCTTTTATTCTCAGAAATTGTGATCAAGGTTTCTAGAATATGAAGATTAAACTTTCAGGCTGAGATATGTGGACTAAAACAGCCCAAGTGCATGTCACTCTGAGCAACAAAGCCATTGCACATACTCTGTGACCTAATATGCTCTTCTTTTAACCGCCTATTGACCAGTGATCCCCTACTTGTCTAACATAATATATTTATGTACTATTTTGGAAGTACAATATACATATGAAATCTTGCTCTATTTTGGTTCAGGAATACTGGTAGAAAAATAATATACATTTTTATCATAATACACAAACTCGAAAGATTCTTCTGATGCACTGACTTAGATCTATATAAACCAACATCCCCAAGGAATTAAAAAATGACAGTGAGTTTTTCAAAAATGTTCCTATAAATTTATCCCTTCAAAGCTTTTGTTCTAGCCTATTGCCAGTATTAGCAAGCAAACTGTTATTTGAACATTTTTTAAAGTTTGTTCCCTACTAAAACACTTGCATACTCTTACCCTTTAAGATGTATCCTGTATGTCCTTATATTATTCAAGACTACAAAACTGGGCTTTTGTAGAACTTCTTATTTATCTATTTATTGCTTCTGGAATTCACAAATCACATGCAAATTTCTGATCCATTTATCTAAGTGTACAATCATAAAGATCTCAAGGGTCCCCAGTTTAAAACACACTGTGAATTCCCAGAGTCTGTATTTTGAAGCTAATTTAAACAGATTTAAGTAGGCTTAAATAGACTGACTGTTGTAATTCATATACCGATGACAAAGTAAGGTTCCCTATGTCCAGGAGAGAAAATGTTTACCAGAAAAGACTGCAAAAATGTAATATTTACTGAAAATCAGTAATTTGGTTGTTTATTCTTTCTAAGGGCATTATCCCTCACTATTTTTCCTGCAGAAAAGAGAAACCATGGTGCTAAGTCTTTACTTAAAGTTCCTATTCTGTTGGGATGCTCCCTTGACAAGTGAGTTTTCCTACTTAAGTGGATTTAGGGGTGCCTGCGTGGCTCAGTCAGTTGAGTATCTGACTTTGGCTCAGGTCACGATCTCACGGTTTGTGAGTTTAAGCCTTGCATTGGGCTCTGTGCTGACAGCTTGGAGCCTGGAGCCTGCTTCGGACTCTGTGTCTCCCTCTCTCTCTGCCCCTCTGGTGCTCATGCTCTGTCTCTCTCTATCTCTCAGGAATAAATAAATGTTTTAAAAAATTAAAATAAAAAAACTGGATTTACTCCTATAATGAACTTCTGCATATTAAATATATCAATATGAGTCTACTGACTACAGTAAAAATTCAGAATTCTCACCCGATAATTTTTTTGGATTATGATCTTTCTCTCTCTTCCCCCCCCTCCCAATTAATGTGCATATGTTTTTGCAAGTTTGAATTTGGGAAAGAGTATAAGCAGTCAAAAAAACATAACACAATATCTGCAAAGGTATTTTAAAGGAAACACATTTTTATCACGGTCTCAGGCCACAATATAAAAGATCAGAAGTCTCCAAATACTACTTGATTCTTTCACATAATTAAGATGTGGGTATTCTCTTTACTTATATACCATAATATCTACCATAAAAGTATTATTTGATGTGAAATACAGCCCTCTGCTTTTTTTATGTAATATAAAAGGGCACAATAGTAATAACATTTCAAATACATACAAAAATATAATTAACTTTTATTAACATACAGAGGTTTACTCTGTTGAGTAATCATCTGTGAACCAGAAGAATTAATGTCATTTAGTAAGCCTAAGCTCCTGGCAGATATTTTCTACCTTTTATGCATCAAAGCACTTTTTGCACATAAGAAGAAGGTATAAGAGCTTTCTAGAAACCAATAAATGAAAAAAAAGTCACTTTTCCTGAAACTATTTTTTTTTTTTAGTTCCTAAGAGCTAAACATATGGTAGAACAGGCAATATTGCTGTCACTGAGATGTTCACATTCTACTGGGGAACCAGACAATAATCAAATAATCAACTACCCGAAAAAGATAATTTCCAGATCCTCCTGAAGTGTGCTAAAGGAAATAAATACAGTGATATAATAAAGCAGCAGCGAAGACTTCTTTACACAAGTTGTTAGAGAAGATTGCTCTCAGGCAATAATATGTGATTTGTTAGGTAAGAGGTGAAATACATGAAGCCATTTATTACGCATGGCTTGAAAACATAAAACCTGACTATTTTATCCAAGGGGCCAAAGGACTCTCTTTGCTAGGTCAATAAGGAATGCATCTATGGGGAGGAGCAGTTACATCTTTGAGAAATTTGGTAATGGCTATCAACCATCTCCAATCTAGGGCTGATAGTAGGAGATGCCACCATGGAATCTGAACACAGAACTTCAGAGGAATAGACACCAGTGGGAAGAATGTCAAGAAAAAAAGGTAGAGGTAGATGAAACTGGTTTAATGAATAGAAAGTCCTCAGAAAGTCATCTTAATAAGTAGAAGCAATCACATTATTTTGACCCATAGAGATCTAGGACAATGACAATATATCATGGTGTGGTGAAGGGCAATAAAGATGAATAACAACTAGAATGTGTTCTATTTTAATAATCATAAGGATAAACTTAATTATAACAGAAGAGATGGTGAAAAGAAGGAAAATCATGATTTTCATTCAGTTTCCAGATCTAAGTCAGTTTTCATATCCTAAGCCTACTAATTAGAGGAAAGATAGGATTCCTCTTGAGATTCTGCAATGCACATGCAGGATAGAGTATATTCACCACTTTAATGCTTCCCTCAAGGAATCTGAGTTTACGAGGGTAATTATGCACTACAGAAAAGGGAATACCCAGACTGTTAAAGGACTGTTAGATACAGGGTCTGAGTTGACATAATACAAGAGGACCTGAAATATCATCAAGGTCCTCCTTTCATCAGGAGGTACAGGAGGGCTGGACTGAGTCCATCTCTTACTGATTTCAGTGGGTACTCAGACCCACCCTGTAGTTGTTTTCTTAGTTCCTTGAGAATATATTCCATCACCCAGAAGCAGGTGCCTGACAGAATAGAGAGTAATAGAATATAGGGAGTTGTTCTTAAGGTTCAGTTTCTCTGCTCAAATGCCTCTTCTACCATGAACCACGGGCTCAATTCATTGTTATGGTATCATATACCATGTTGCCTCAGACTATGGAACTCTTATTACTACAAAAGCATATAATTAGACAATAATTGTGAAATTCTCTGCTCCGACCATGTACACAGCTGCCCTGATATAATAGAGGGATTACAGGTTGAAGGCTCAGCTAAAGTGTCATCTCAAAAACAATGCCTTGCAAGACTGAGTGGCAGTCTACTATGAGGAGATCTATGCATTCAACCAAGAGCCAATAATCAATAGCTAGAACATGTAGGGACAAAGACTTGATAACAGAAACGGCTCTTTTCATCCCTACTCCCAAGGACACATTTGTAAAATTTATACTGTAACCACCTTAAACTTGGTAGTGTTAGAGGTTCTAGTTCCAGAGAGAGGGCAGGGATGCTAAGGAACATTTCTGTTGAGGAACATCAAAAGATTTCATCTGAATTGGAAGCTATAACTGTACACTTTGGACTTTTCATATGATTTGACAAGCAGGCATATAAGAGGGCTATTGTACTATCTGGAGTAATTAATTTTCAAGATTTAGTAGCAATTATACATTACAATGGAAATAAGGAGGTGTATGTCTGAAACCCATGGTATTTATCAGAGGATTTTTGATATTTCCATGCCACGTGACTGGTTGGATGACAGTGTTAATTATTTAGATAGACAAGACTAGAAAAGGGACAGGTTTTGATGGAAGGGCGATAATCAAATACTTTTAATTTTTTTAAAAAAAATGTATTATTTTTTGAGAGAGAAAGAAAGAGATAAAGAGCACGCGCATGAGCAGGGGAAGGGCAGAGAAAGAGGGAGAGAGAGGATCCCAAGCAGGCTCCGCACTATTGGCTCAAAACCTAATGCAGGGCTTGAACTCACAACTGTGAGATCACAACCTGAGCCAAAACCAAGAGTTGGACACATAACCAATTGAACCACCCAGGTGCCCCCAGAATCAAAATTTTTGTTCTGAATGCATAATAAAAGCCAAATACAATATCAAATAGGCAGTTGAAAATAAAAATATGGAGCTTAGAGAAGAATTTTGAGATAGAGAAATGTATATTTAAATGGTATATAGATGCCATTTAAGGCCATAAAAATGGATTCGGTTACTGAAGGTGATAGTATAGAGAAGAGGGGCAAGGACTAAGCTGTTGGAAAATTCTCAAATCAGAGATTAGTAGAGAATGACAACCAGATTAAGGGACTTTTAAAGGGTATAGTCAAAAGAATGGCAAGAACACTGTAACAAAAAGTCATGGATGCAATTGTATTGAAAGCTTATAAGAGGTCAAATAAGTATAGGAAATAGAGTATCCACTGGATTTGACCACATACAGGTTTTTAATAAATGGTTTAATCGCATGAAGGCTGCTGATGAATTTGTTAGAAATAATTTCCATACAGTGATGGGTATAAAACAAGATGGCAGAGAGCTGGATAGTGAATGGGAAGCAAGGAAATTAAGGCTGTGGGAAAGAAGAATTCTTTCAACAGGTTTTACTACGAAAGAAGTGGCGAAAGGAGGTAGTAGAAGGAGGCAAGGTTCAAGAATTTTTTTTTTTTTTTTTTTTTTTTTTTTTTTTAGGATAGGTGATACTAGAATATGTTTATACACTCAAAAAAATGGTCCTGTCTGGGGAGGTGGCAAAGAGGTGGGTGGGGGTAGGGAGGGAAGGGGAGTGAGAGGGGAAGGGAGAAAAAGGGATAGAGAAAAGAGAGAGGGGGAGAGGGAGAGAAACTGATGAAGCAAGAAAGAGAGGGCTACTGAAAGCAGAGAAGGCATGGAATCTAGTAGTACTAATAATGTAAGTATTATGGAGATAAGCCTCTAGTGAGAAGATGAGGTCATTTGTTCTTGATTACTTCTATTTTCTCAATCAGGTGTTACTTGGTAAAGGAAAAGAGGGGGAGACTGGCAAGAAAGAGGAGGGTTTAGTCTTCTCAAAGAGTAAGGAATTGATCTTAAGAAATATAAAGGGATTAAGTACAGAGTGTCCATTTAAGGCTTAACAAGCTAAGCCTTTGGCCAGTACTTCTGGTGTCCTTTGTGACACTGTGATTGGTATGTGACTATGCTTTTACTGGTTGATGTAAGAAAGAGGAAAGCAATTTCTTTGTAGAGTGATTTTTTTTTCCTCAAAAAATTCAGTTATTCAGCTGTAGATGTGGAAATGTAGATAATTAAGTTTAACATTTATTTATTTTTGAGAGACAGAGCGAGACAGAGCACAAGTGAGGGAGGGGCAGAGAGAGGGGGAGACTGAATTCAAAGCAGGCTCCAGGCTCCGAGCTGTCAGCACAGAGCCCGATGCAGGGCTTGAACCCACGGACCGTGAGATCATGACCTGAGCCAAAGTCAGCTGCCCAACCGACTGAGCCACCCAGGTGCCCCATATAATTAAGTTTAAATTTGGGTTGGTCGAGGAGTACAGAGTAGAAAGAGTGGAGTGCGTTTTTTAGGGCATTTTCAAAGTAAGTGGTCATGATAATAAGTCATCTCTAAGGTGAGTGAGGCGATAAATATGGAAGGAGTCATATATTGACAAATAATAAAATATGGATGTGGGTAAATGATTTGGAATTCTTAAGTTGCTACAATGGGAATATTGTAAGGAAATAGAAAAATAAAATTTAGTGGTCAGAAAATAAAATGCTTGACACCAAGATTTTGATAGCCACGTAGTTATTAGTAATGACAATGTTTAGAAGGTGGCTACCTGGAAATGAATAGCTGGTTGAAACAACCAATGCATTTGAAAGGATCTTTACAGACAAGGAAATTCAGGAACTCAGAGGAGAGGCAAGGCAGTTGATTGTGGCATCCACATGGATGCTACTGAGAAAGAGGACAAAGAGCAGAGATGGAAAAAAAAAAAAAAAAAGAACTGGCACAGCAGCTGAGGTTCAATAATGAGTTAGGCTAACATAAAGAGGAAAAAATGATAGCCACAAAGGACATGGATGACAGAGATGATGATATGACCACCAGTAACACTGATGTCACTCTTGATCCTTGTCCTGTGAGGTTTGAGGAATCAGGAGAAAAATGCAAGGGAAACATGGAACTACACACATCTATGGCAGACATACATCTTGTTAGCCTGGGACTATCCTGTGTCATGACTGTTACAATAGCATAACTATTACCAGCATCCACCATTGCTTTCACAATTGTTCCAATTTGGACAATATATTATTTGATCACTCTACATCTACCATATTTGCAATCTTTCTATCGTATACACTCCAAAGTACCTGTCTGGATTTCTCTTACCTCCCACTCTACGGAAATCAGAACTCTTCATGACACTCATATTCATTGATCCTGGCTATTCAGACAGGTGATATTCGCACTGAATTCTCTCACTGACCAAATTAGGAACTGACTACCCAGTGACTCCCAGATTTCCGCAGGCTGATTGGTAGAGAACTGGCTGCTGCAGAGAAATCCCTAGAGAGAGATCCCCAATCGTCAAATCTAAAAAGGTACTAACAACCTGATCTACTTAAAGAATGCTACCAATTCAGGACAGCTCTAAATTCTAACTTTAACAAGAATAAAAAGAAAAAGTTTGTGTGTGTGCATGTGTGTGTGTGCACAACTGCCTGTGGTATTAAAAGTCACAGAAATTCTCGTTTGGCCCCAAACCACTTCCCATATGCATTCTTTCAGTTCCTAAAATCAAATAGTTGGGATTCATTCCATTCCTTAACACCTATAGGGCATATTCCCAGCCTAGCCTCCTTAAACTCCCTTTGACAAATAAACCCAGTTACTCCAGTGAGATTGAGGTTCTTTAAAATTGTAGAAAACATTTTTTTCTGAATCTTTCACAGAACATGCACTTAACAAATAAATAAATGACTGAATCTCTGATTAGATTATGTGGAGCTGAACCTTCTGTCAATATTTTGTTAGTCCCTGGACTCTAGTGGGGTTCATTAGGCTATCTTTTCTAGTTCACTGCTGAACACCACCTGTCTTCCACCACTACAGAGTAGGATTTATGACTTGTTCTTGGGCCTAGAATTTCTTTCCATCTGTAAATGCTTAGCCTCCAAAAAGCACAGTGTGTTCTCCAGTGAATATTTAAATATTTTCTCTATCTTCCATTGGCAATTTATTCAATTAGTAAGTTATCCAACGTGGATATGTGTGTCCCTTTATTTTTTGTAAGTAGGACACAACTCTCTAATAAAAGGTCCAAAATAAAAGACAGTTTTATAAATGCTGCACATTCATTTAATAAAAATTCACTAGATATGAAATCAAAATGCATCATCATCCATTTGAACTCTAACTATCTAATTTTGGCTCACATCGTAGATAACACGGTAAATGTAATTTGTCATCATAAACGTATTATTATTTAATCATATGAAAGTTTTGGTTTATCTTGAGCAAACTTTATAGTGGCTTTAATACACAGGAGCCATTCCTGACAGATATGATGAAATAGATTTATCACTCTTGACAAATTATATTGCAAAATGTCTTCTCATGACTGCCCACAATGGAAACCGCATTGCCCATATTCAACAGGAATGTCACCTGTGATTCTTATTTTATAACCTTGTTCGGTGGTAATCTAAGACTGCTTTTTTTTTTGGGGGGGGGGGACTGGAGTTTACTTGGAATGTGATATGGTTATAAGAATAATTGTATGAATGAAGTAAACCTGTAGCCCTTTAAATCAAACTAAGTAGTGTTTTATTAAAGTGCTCAGCAAATCAATCTAAATCCAAGGGTAATAAAGCCCTAATCAGGTGGTAGAAAAAATAATAGGTTGTCATGCATGAGAAAAAATAGGCAATCATGGAATGTTTTCTTTAATTAGGTCGTGTAAAGTGGAAGAACTGAGTAGGAACTGGCAAGACATTCATCATGAGCAAGGTGGGAAATTATTTAGATTACTAAGGAAGGAAAATTGAGTGTGATACACTTAGATTTGACTGGACAGAAAATTAAAGCTCTTTTTCTTTTTTTTTAACTATGCATATTACTTTGCTGATGATAACTATTGACAGGTGTGGGACTTTTCAAAGCTTTACTTAGCCAGTCATCTGGTTTGCTAAATCCACATATGTTAATTGTTTTCTAATGATTTTAATTTCACAAGGGCTTCAGGCCACTGGATGTGCTCCTCTGGTATTCTTACTGAGAAACTGCCTCTCACGTCCAATGGAATTCAGCTCCTAATAAACTTGAGATTGATTATTAAGCACTTCTCATTTTCTTCTTAAACTGAAAGGAATAATTAATACTATCAGTGATTGTTAGTACACTGCTCTGTACAGGGATACTGTTACAAATTACAAACATCAGTGGACAGATTTCTTGTTAGACATTGTTGTCTTCACAGCTCAGACTATTAAATATGTCCTTTTTAAAAGCCTTAGATTAGGGAATGTAATGATATGGTATCAAATATTTGCAGTATTGTGACAACCACTTCTCACAAAACTATGTTTACCAAATCAAATCTGAGAGCTCAGCCTTCACCACCCAAACATCATCATCAAACAATAGGAATGTTGTTGGTCTTTATTCTTCCACTGTGAAAGTTATTTCTATATCCCTAGGGCTACTGCTAATTAAAGACACTCTGGGCATGTATATGGCAATCCTACATTTATTTCATGTCAATTAATCACACAGAGGGAACATATATGAACCACGGAAAAATACGATGAGATTTAGTTTCCATGAAATGCAGTCATGGGGTTTATATAAGTTAAAGGATGGCAAATACCAGCAGAGACATCTAAGACATCTGTGATATATTCTCATCTGTTAAGTCCAGATGTAACCTAAGAATCTTTTTTAAGCAGACACTATCAGTGCTCTGCCCAAACCTCCCTGGCCCACCTCAGAGGTCAGAACTGGACCTCAGAGGTCCAATTTTATGGACAGTTCCAGTACTTACCCAAAGTTTTCTGTCCTCAAGCACCCATTTCTCTCTAAGGAGTCTGTTTGACCAGTGCATAAGGTGTGCCAGAAGGGCCAAGTGTTAAAGTCCCAGGAACATGTCAGAGGAGCAACCCTCACTCACTGAGTAATGAAAGTTGGTGTTAATACCAAGACTCATTTCCCCTGTGCCATACTTACATGATGTTTCAAGGGGTCTTAGCAGGACTTAGCCCCAACTGCTCACAGCAATAACTTCACATTAACTTAACCAATATTAGCTTTTACCCCTTCCCTTTCTTACTTCATCTGCCAAATAAGCTACTTGTCTCTGGCTCTACTTCTGGGGCAACTTTTTTTTTTTAATGTCTATTTATTTATTTTTGTGTGAGAGACCGTGCAAGCAGGAAAAGGGGCAGAGAGAGAGGAAGAAAGAATCCCAAGCAGGCTCAGTGGTGTCATTATGGAGCCTGATGTGGGGCTCGAACTCACAAACCATGAGATCATGACCAGAACAGAAATCAAGAGTCAGACGCTTAACTGACTGAGCCACCCAGGCACCCCTGGGGCAACTTCAAAACATAGCACTCTGGGCAGATATTACCAATCATCACTGCTGCCTAGGAGATGGGAATTCTCTGCCAATCCAGCAGTGGGTATTAGCAACACTGTACCCTGATTTCTACTTCAGCAGCAATAAACAAAGCATTGATTTATTAGTTCACTTCCTTCCATTCTGAACTGGTCATTTATCTATAATTAATTATAAAACAAAATTATTTTGAAATGCTTCTTTTGGCCTGGCACAATCCAAGGTATTCCACTGCTGAATTAGATGAAAGGTATCTTATAAACAAGTCTTCTCCCTATCTTTTATTGGCAAATCCCTGCTGAAAACATGCCTCAGAGCATGTTCTCAGAATGACAATTTTTTCATTACTTTGAAAAAGGAAAAAAATTCTTCTTGAATTCTAAAACTGGTGTCTATTTTTTAAATATTTATTTTTGAGAGAGAGACAGCATGAGCAGGAAGGGGCAGACAGAGGGGGACAGAGAATCCAAAGTGGACTCTGCTGACAGCAGTGAGCCCGATGCAGGACTCAAACCCATGAACTGTGAGATCATGACCTGAGCTGAAGTCGAATGCTCAACCGACTAAGCCACTAAGGTGTCCCTGTCTATTATTATTATTATAATTATTAATGACAGGGAATACTATATAAGCAAAGACAGGTCAAAATTCAACATCAAACATTTTCACTTAATTAGGCTGTTTACCTGCATTTGTAAAAAATTTTTATAGCCACTATGAATTGTACACTGAAGATTATGTAAAAACAGAAAATCGACAATATATCAAAAATACAGAGATGAGGAGCACCTGGGTGGCTATGTTGGTTAAGCAGCTGACCAGCTCAGGTCATGATCTCGCGGTCCATGAGTTTGAGCCCCGCATCGGGCTCTGTGCTGACAGCCTGGAGCGTGGAGCCTGCTTCAGATTCTGTGTCTCCCTCTCTCTCTGCACTTCCTCCACTCTGTCTCTCTCTCTCTCTCTCAAAAATAAATAAAATTTAAAAAAACACAGAGATGAGTAAACATAAAATAACTCAATAAAGTTGCATATTAGGTGACAAGATGCACAAAATTATTGCAGAGACTAGCTAACAAGGGATTGTGCCACCATATTTCACATGAGAAATCCAAACAGGTCATTTAAAATGTAAAGAAATCACACACACACACACACACACACACACACACACAAACGAGGTAAGGATAAAGAAGTTCTATGCACAGTTAAATTCTTACACACTATATTTACTAGTATTGGGCTATACCTAAACATCAAGATGGGCAGGCTTTCCTTTAACCCACTGACACAATATAGTTATTATTGCTTGTCCACAATATCTGGGCCTAATACATTCATTTTTAAAGTTTAGATTTCATCAGAATCACCCAAAAAACTTTGTAGAAATGCACATTTTTGGCCCCTATCCCAGAAATTCTCACTAGGTATGTCTGGATGGGGAAGAGTACTGTGTTTTTGCAAGAATCCCAGGTGATACTGACATAGGCAGTCTATGGACCCACACATTGAGAATACTTAGTAAATTTGCTTGTTGAATTGAAATTGAAATTTTCAAACACATTGAATATAAATGATTCTCACCGTGCTTAAGAAGACATAATAAAATATATTAAGACGGATATATTACATAATTTTCCATGATAACACCAACTTTTTGACAGCCTGTCGATATAGAAACAATTAGACTACTTCCCGAGGAGCAGATTCTCATTAGCCTACCTGAGATGTGCAGATTATTTAAATAGCCTGGTTTGGTCCCAGGAATGTGTACTGTATTCCATTACCTTCGGGCAGTATTAGATGAAGTTTATACTTGTGTAGCTTTCGTATTTCCATGTGCTGCCTGCCTGAATGTTAGCATGAGCTCCGTAAGGTCTGCTTGATTTAGTGGTTCAACAAGCCCGCCAAAGAGGTCCTATTGCCTCTCTTCCACCACTCATGAAGAACCAACCTACAAATCACTTGTCAACAACTTTGATCTACCTTGTTTCAGGTGGTTTACTCTCTGTCTATTATTTCTGCTAAGAGACCCATGAAAATTAAATACAGACCCCGCTGATGCTTGACTGACCCAGTGCTCCATCATAACAGCAGTGTAATAGCAATAAATCATTTCAACTTTAATCTATTGTTATTGATGAATGTACAATTATTTGTCATCTAATATGCTGAAAATGATGACCAAAGAAATAGATCAACTTTTTTTCTTCTTCCAAGTGCGGCATTGATGGATTGTATCCCTAAGCTGTTATTACACTTATAATGTACTCCTCTGCACTGACAGCACAGCTAGTTTTTTAATCATTCCAGAGTAATCAACTTAAGACAACATAGCAAGACTCATAACTCATGTTCTTTTCTTTTTTGGCAGTGATGGGAAATGAAAATGTTTTTATTCTTTTGAAATAATTCTTACCTGACTAGGCTGAAGATTGTTTTAAAATTGTAAATAAATGGTTGTTTATTGAGCTGGAACTGAAACGTGACATATTAAAATGTCTCTTTCCAAAGGGGGGAAAATTATTTAGGCCTGAGTGGACTGAGACAGAAAAAAAAAAAAAAGCTTTTTTTTTTTTTCCTTTTAACTGATTCATTACTAACTTTATTCCTTCAGGAAATTTTTGAGCAAAGTCAATGCTATAGACAAAAATGCTATGAAAGAAAAATGTCAATGTTAAAATAAAAAGTAATAATTCCTCTGAAAGCACTAGTCTACTATATTCTCATTTATGCTTCTGTTACTATCTTAATGGCTGGTCATTTTTATGTGATGAAGTACACAGATCAGAAAGAAAATAGAAAAGTGATTTCATCAACAACTGATTCAAGATAAAAAGTTTCTTCTTAATCTAACAAAATGTTCATGGCTAATTTGAATGGTCAACATCTTGGGACCAAAACCGCATTTTAATCCTGCTCATGCCTTGTTCTTATGATATGAAAAAAGTATCTTTGAAAATCCCGGCTAAACACTAACCTAAATCTTTCCTGCTGCCATCTATTCACAGGAGTGATTTCCCCACAACTAAGAAAACTACTATGAGTGTCAATGCTCTGCGCTGAGCATGGACCCTGCTTGGGATTTCCTCTCTCCCTTGCTCTCTGCCTCTCCCTGACCTGCTTGCGCATAGGCATGTGAGCTCTCCCTCTCTCTCAAAATAAATAAATAAACATTAAAAAAAAAAGAAAAAGAAAAGACAAACTGCCACATTCTAAGGTTCTCAAAGATACACAGCCAGGAACAGATGATGACTTAATTAAACATAAGGTAGTCCAGTGAAACTCAAAGGGTCGTCTATAGATCAGCAGCACCCAGAAGCACCTGCACTCTTGTTAGAACGCAAATCGGTAGGCCCCAACATGGATGGGGATCAGGAAAATGTTTTAATGATCTCCAGGTGATTCTGATGAATGTAAAACTGCTGAAGCACTGACTGAGTAAGGCTTCTCTTTGTGTGACTTACTACCTGTGAAAGGGCTCAAGGCAGATACGGCAGAAGGATCTTTCTACCACAGACCAGTATAAGACAGACATTCAAAGGACTACTCTGCATCACACTGTCTAAATCTGCATCATGGCATAAAGTGCTCAAAATATATGTGACCCAGGGAAAGTCACTTACCCTTTTTCTGCCTCAATTTTCACACTGGTAAAATGTAAATAAGAATAGTGCCTACCCTCACAAGGTTGTTGTGAAGATCAGTCCACCTAACAGATACAAAGGATGCAGGTCACTGTCTAGAATGAAGCAATACCCAATTAAATAATAAATATTTGATGAAAACCTTAGAGAAACTAAAAATGCTGTGGAGAAGACAGTGATGTGAAAGAAAGGGGGCAACGTTATGTATTAAATAATGTTTTAAAACTCTGAAAGGCCGATTAGAAAATAATGTTTTATTCCTGTCATATGGTTGAAAATACATGAAAAAGAAAATGAAAATAATTACCATTGTCTAATTGGGCTTGTCAAATTTCCAGTTTTCACAAACAAAACAAAACTGGCATGACATCTCAGGATTCTGATCATTACTACCTGCTGCTGCTCTACCATATCACTTAGTAGTAAATATTCCAGTCTTCACCTAGTCATTACTTGTCTTCTTCACCTTTCTCTCACATATGTGGCCAGTCCAAAACGCTGGCTTATGGTGGAGTACCAATGATAAGAGTTTTAAGGGGTAAAATTTAAAGTGACTTACTCCTATTAATCTACTTTTGGGACAAAACCCCAGGCATCTAGGAAACAGTCACATTGTAACCTCATGAGTTCATTTGCCTTCTACTCAAAGTGTGTGCCTGATTTGGAGGGAAGCAGAGATGAACAGCAAGGCTATTATCAGAGGGAGTAGAGAACTCTACACCATCAAAACTGAAAAATCAAGCTGTTCATTGTATTAGTAGGAGAGACTGCCCAGGACTCTCAAGACAGGAAAGACTTCATGAAGGCCTGTATTTAGTAAGTAAGAGTCCATGGAAGACTTAGGCCATAGTTTCTCATACCTGACCCTGTTCTTTTACCACCTTGTGATAAATGTATAGTGTGGTGTAGAATCAATGACTTTCTGAAGTTATATTAATTACTCTCAATATCAAATATTCATTTGCTTTATTCTTTAATAGGTCCTTCTCTTTAATCACTGTCATTCCCATTATTATTGTCTGTAATTTTGATACCTTCTGGGTGACAAAAATTTGTTTCTTATGCACTTTCAATGACAGCATAGAAGATGGAATTGTCCCTTGATTTGACAACAAAAGAAATCATACTTCTATATTCCTAACAGATTATTGTAATACTGTAATTATTTGTAATATTGTTTGGGCTGTATTTCTTTTTAATTTTTTAATGTTTATTTATTTTTGAGAGAGAGAGAGAGCATGAGCAGGGGAGCGGCAGAGAGAGAGGGAGACACAGAATCCAAAGCAGGCTCCAGGCTCCAAGTTGTCAGTACAGAGCCCGACGTGGGGCACGAACTCACGAACTATGAGATCATGACCTGAGCCAAAGTTGAACACTTAACAGACTGAGCCACCCAGGAGCCTCTTGGTTATATTTTTTAACTGTTAAATCATTCAAACTTTCAACTGATTTTGCATGCCTCTTCTCAGCTCTCTTTTGCAATTATGTACAGTTTTCCTCTAGTCTTAGAATCCTTTGTAAGATTAAATTGCTTTGCGAATTGAATCCTTTTTGTCACGTTCTTCCTTTATTGATAATTTCATTATTTGACTTTATTAGTATAAGCCACACTACTCTACTTATTATGTGGAAATTTTATTAAGACAGGGATCATTGAGAATAAGTCAAAAAAGACTAAATGCTGATTGTACCTGCTTCCTGGCGCCATGTATTTAAGTCAAAATTCTTTAAATATACAAATAAGTATTATGTTTAAAAGGGAAATGGACAGACTGTAGGACATTTTCTGCTTTTCACTGCCATATAAAAGTATACAATGATTTTGTTTCAAATATAAAGTTATTTGTGATCATAAATTTCTAAAATTTCACTTAATGATAAATAAATAGAGTCTCAGAATTTTTTATATTTTATTTGCACTATAACAAAACATGTCAGGCCAGTATTTATTTTTATTTTTATTTATTTAAGAAGACTCAAATATAAGAAGGATGTCAAGTAAAATAACTTATCCAGGATAAAATACTTTTTAGTGCTCTTATATATTGATTTTTTTTTCTTTTTCCTTATCATAAAAATGTAAAGTGAAGAAGTCTAATTTTTAGCAAGTTATCATATATAATGCACATCAGTTCACATATGGATAGTAAAATGAGTCAGCAAAAGTAAAGAGGTAGAGTGCTTAGGTTGGTATTCCCCAAATTACTGACTCTTATCCAACTCTACCAATGTTTTGGTAATAGGCAAGATCTAAAATGTTTCAAGATATCTTCAAAATTTTTAAAAGAAATATCACGAGGACACTAACATTCTCAATCCTCATATCCTTCGGCAGCACTCATTCTACAAAATCCTCTAATTCTTAGTAACAATCTATTGAAAATATTCTCGATGTCAGGTGATTCCTATCAACTAGACAAGATTACTCTTATTTAAGAGTAGAATTACTCTTATCTAAAAATCAACGTTTAAGATTTGAACACTTTTCCCACTATTATTAAGAGGTGGAAACTGAATTAAGAGTCCAGGCACATCTACTTCAATAGCTGTTGCAAAGAAGACAGTATTTGTACACCAAATACTAAAAACATTTTCCTCTATGTCAGGACTCTTTTGCAGTTAAATTGAGACCATATGTTTACTTCTAGTCATTGGACTATGAATGAAAGTTATTTATGTCACTTCTCACCAAAGCAGATAAGAAACAGTGTGCAACCTCCATGCCTCTCTCTGTTAAGACTAGTTTGGAGGCATCTTTCAGATGGTGAAATTACAAAAAGGTGGAAGTGCACCTATATTAGTGTCCTAGCGATGCCATTACAAAGCACCTTAAACTAAAGGCTTAAACAATAGAAGTATGTTGTCTCACAGTCTTGGAGGCCAGAAAACTCTATAACAGAAAACTCTAAAAAGCAGAGGTTTATTTGTAACCTGCTGTAACCAAGCAGGTCTGTGCTCTCTCTGAAGGCTCTAAGGAACGATCAGTTCCACATCTTTCTCCTAGTTTTGGTAGTTTCAGGCATTCCTTGGCTTGTAAATAACCTATTCTCTCTGTGTCTTTTCATATTATCTTCTCTCTGCATGTGTCTGTATCTGTGCCCACATTTCACCGTTCTATAAGGACACTGGTTAAACTGCATTAGAGCCCACTCTAATGACTTCATCTTAATTTGACTACATCAATAATGACCCTGTTTCAAAATAAGGCTACATTCTTAAGTGCTAAAGGTCAGGTCTCCAACATACCTTTCGGGGACAACATTCAATGTATAACAACACTCAACCTGCATCAGTCATGAGAGCAAGTCAACCATTATTCTAACACACTGAGATTTGAGGGTTTATTAGTTTGACCACAGGATAGTTTCTGTTCTTACTTTATACTATAACGGCTTATTCTATATCATAACACTTCTGATAAATTTTCCTTTTCAGTATTCCTATTTCTTTACCAAGGCAGCTTAGCACAGTTGAATAAAACAAACTATTGGCAACAAACCAAAGTTCTAATGCATGATCTTAAATGCCAGTGCCATTCTAAAATGCTTGTCCTCCTCATTGGCCACACACTTTTCATTTTTCTCGTTGACTATTATTAATGATCAATATTCCTTACAAGTCTCATAATCAACTCCAATTCCCTTTCTTTCTCTTTCTTCCTTAAGAAAATGACAGTCACAATGATAAAGGTAATCTTATGGCTCTGTGAAATATACATTAGAAATGATCAGCATAAAGTTCTAAGCCTATGCATGGAAATATAATGTTCCCCATTATATGGTCCCGTATACATACTTCTCCAGCCACTCCGTCACTTTTTCCTCTTCACATCTGATATGAAAGACATACTAAGTAATGGGAAACATTCTATATAAACTTTTTTTCAGATTCCTATATCTTTGCTCGTGTGTTTTCTATTACCTGCTCCACTTCCATGTCTTCTATATGCGAATTTTTATATTTCTGCTACTATTAGTACTTTCACAGTCCTGTGATCGCTGTTCTTTTAAAACCAAGTAATATTTAAAAAAAGGGGGGAGGGGGGAAACACAATTGATTTTTAATACTCTGATTTTTCTTCTAGATCTAAAAGATAGTGAGCTAATATTCATAGCTAAGCTTATTAAGCAGTAAGCCAAAAACCCCTAATCAAATCTAACATTGCTGGTGGCATCTATTTGCTCAAGTATTTAAGTATTAGAATGGGGAAACATATATTTTCTATTAGTAAAGTCTGATAACATCTAATTTGGTTATTACTATTTCCAATGATTTGAAACTCAGTATTATTTCTAAGAAGTTTATATGATAATGAATTTCTCCTATTTTACTTATTGCTTACAATTGTTTGGGCTATGGCATTCATACTGATCATGAAGTAACAAAACTAATGAAAAATTTGGGAACTAAATAGGAAGAAGAAAAGTCTGAATATGCAGCTGCATAGAACCACACATATTAAAATTTATTTTAAAATTTTATGATCACTTTCAATTTCATTATGTATAGCTCCACATTTTTATGTTTCCACATGTGTTAGCTAAAATGAATTGTTGTAATTAGTATAAATTGCTGTATAAGAGAAATAAAGAAGTTAAAGCTATCTTGAGGCCACTATAGCTCAAAATTTGGTCAGGAATGCCCCAATTCCTCTTCTCCACATGCTATCATTAAAGCATTACACACTTAATAAACAGAATTTTTAAAGAAACTTAACAGCAGAGTCAATAACATTAATTCTAGATTACAAATTTCATCATAAAATTGTATCAAGGCAGCGTATCTGTTGTCATTAAACCAATAATATTGAAATATTTGTGAACAGTTGTTTTATAAATTTGAATTATAGCTACCCAAATTCTCTATCTCTCAAAAATCTCAACAACCCATCTTTTTTATAATGTTCTAAATGCCTTAAATCTCAGTATAAACTCCACAACCACTTATACATACATGCAAACAAAAAGCAGATGTGTATTTTCAAGCCACGAATTCTAAGTGGTAAAATATAGCTTGATTTTTTTTTTTTTACATTAACTTTGTCTTTACTTTGAGACTCTTTTCTGACTAGTGGCAAAAAAATCAATCCAGTTAACATCAGATAAGCTTGATCACTCTAGTAATTTTTTCAGCCATTTCAAGTTTAAACTCAGCCAATTAAGATTTCTCATTTTTCCCTTCCTTTTCCATGGGCTGGATAACTTATGTATCCAGGCTTAAATTGACCATGACCTCAAGAGAAAAAGTCTGACAGTCAGAGGTTGATTTCTGTCCATGACAGCCTTGCTGAGTTATAAATTCTCTCTGCTTCCCAGCCGTTGCTTTTCTATACTGCTCTCAGGGACACAGTCTCAACTTGCGTCCAATAACATGGTCCACCCTGATATCTTCTAGGGCCTTGGCCAGCTCACTCATACTCTTTCTGACATCCTGAAAATGTTGTATTCTTCTCCATTTAACAGGTACTGAAAAAATTCCCTTACTTATTTTCTCAGTGTTCTATATAGGAAGTGGATCACATGGCCCTTCTATTCCCACAACCCACAAAAATACTTTGGGGTTTATTCATACTTCTGGAATTCAGCCTGGAACTCTTGGGTATAAAGCCCCTCTCCAGAGACCCTCAATCTATGCCTCCAGTATTAGAAACCCTTTTAAATGTTCAGCAATGTGAACTGGCTCTTAGATTTCTGTGTATTCCAACCACTGTCATAATTTATATAATAAATGTACTTCTGTTACTATTCATATAAAACAAAACCAACATGAAAATGAAATACATATCAATCAAACTGGTCAAACCAAAGGAGCAACAGGTAATATGGATGCCCATGCTTACAAAGCGAAGATGTTACCCAGCACAGGCTATGGGAATACATCCGTGTTAGGCTACTTCAAGAATCTCATCTGCCTTGAGATGCCTGGGTGGCTCAGTTGGTTAAGCGGTGGACTTCAGCTCATAATCTCATGGTCCATGAGTTTGAGCCCCGTATCGGGCTCTGTGCTCACAGCTCATAGCTTGGAGCCTGCTTTGGATTATGTCTCCCTCTCTCTCTGTTCCTCTCCCACTCACACTGTCTCTCCCTCTCAAAACTAAACATTAAAAAAAAATTTAAAAAGATTCTCATCTGCCTCCAATATGAGAGCATGAGGCAATCACTCATTTGTAACATGCAACTAATTACTCTTATTTAATTTAGACTCAAATAACTTTCTGATGAGCTATTTTCTAAATGGCATAGAGAATAAACTGGTAGATACATTTTATTGTATATTTTATTATATACAAATGTATTGTTGCATATTTTGTACATCATGCTCTCAAGAGTTTTACTTAGATAATCTCATAACCTCAATTCGAGTGTATAATTAGGACACTCACAAGAAAGTTTCCTTTTTTTCTTGAGTTCACAAGACTGAAAACGTAGTATATTTAGTCAGGCAAGTACCTTCTTACACAGGGACTTTATTCTGATATCCTTTCTTCAAAATTCTACAATACGAATTTTCCTGGTCTATATAGTATTCTACTAATATCCAGACTATGTAATTTTTTTAAGTGAAAGCTGTAAGTGTAGCTGCTCAACAACTTTCTTTTATAAAAGATATTTTAGGGGCACCTGGTTGGCTCAGTCAGTTAGGCGTCCGATTACGGCTCAGATCATGGTCTCATGGTTTGCAAGTTTGAGCCCTGTGACGGGCTCTGTGCTGACAGCTCAGATCCTGGAGCCTGCTTCAGATTCTGTGTCTCCCTCTCTATCTGCCCCTCCTTCACTCATGTTCTGTCTCTCTCCATCTCTCAAAAATGAATAAATGTTAAAAAATTATAAAAGATATTTGAATACAACACCAGTGTATTTACCCAAGTTACTACAAAGCTTGCTGTTGGCTGTTTACAAATAGCTACCCAAGGTTTATTGTTATTTAGCAAATAAATATCTGCAACATCTAACTGTGCCTACCTTGATTCCGTTAGTGAGACTATCCTGGTTAGGGAGACATAGTCAAACACACAAACACACCCTGCAGTTGAGATTCATATCACAGAGTAGAGTCATTTGATGGCAAGAAAAGCAAAAGGGAAGCACTGTGAGGGTGGGAGGACGCCTGGGTGATCGCCATACCTGTGTGAATACTGCACGCAATCCTCATATTCAACTAGTGCCAGGCAGCAGTCAGTTATTATTGATTCCACACAGCTAAATCACACAGAATTCATTCTCCCTGAGACTTGGCCAGAAACAAGGTTTATTAAGCCTTACATCACTTTATCATCAAGGTTAACTCCTCGCTCTAAGGGCCATTAAGAGAGCTTTATTATTAGTTTGTAATTTTGTATGTTTTAAGTGGAATGACATTATTTTGCCCAAGTGAATAAAATGAAGTACAGTAATTGTAACTGCAATTGCCAGACTCCATAGCGAGCCTCGCAGGATTTTCCAAAAGTAAAATGACAATGCATCATCATCAACCTGGCTACCATCCTGCCATGACAATTCCTGGAATATTTCCAACATTCTCCAACAATTCTTGGGTGTCCCTGCATAAGATATACGACATGTCAAAGTCCAGATTCATTACCTTTCTACTTTTTTTCTCCCTTTAGTACAAGATAATCCTTCATCATTGACTCATTTTTTAAAGGTGTCCTCCAGTTAAAAATATATCAAGATCTTACCACAAGATTTCTTGACACTGACTCGTTATTATAGAAAAGAATATACTCAAGGTAACTAATGGGTAGTATAATGGCCAAGTGACAAAGCAAAGCACTATACATATAAGATGGATAGCACTGACATAAGATGATAAACTGAAGTACCTGAACGTTCACAATGATCTAAATCATATTCAGTTAAGGAAAGTGGAGTCAAGAATTAAGGTGAACCAACACATTACAAAGAATCTGAATATAACAAATTCTTAACGCCTTAGGCCTGTATTACCTAGTTTCTGTCCTGAGAAATAATCTTATCACTTGCTGCTTGTTCCTCTGCCCATTCTCCTGCAAATTCCCTTATTTCATATTTGTCTATATGCATGCAACACACGTAATATACGAGAACAAAATTGAACCAGTCAGCTTGACCTTTGACAGTTTCTTGACTATTCTGTACTCTGGCACATCACTGGGATTTTGCTTTTCCAGTACCCACTACTTAAAACTGTTTTGCTTCTCTTACTCCTTGCTCTACTAACTCAGGACTAGCATAGATCTGGCTCTTCCAGAAACACTTGGTTTGCAATGAAAAAGAACTAAACTAGCACTAATTTAAGCCACAATGTGGATGCCACACATGATAATGCCATATCTCACAGAATCAAAGCATAGTCAATGGGACGATGGGAAAAGTTTTCATGAGGCCATCACAGAGGAAGGTCCAGTTCCTTCACTTACGGTAATGAGATTTGAATCAAGTCTTACCCAAACTCTGCTTACATTCAGCTAGATGATCTGTGGCATATTCCTGTGGAATTGGTATCCATAAATAAACAAGATTCATAACAAATAGCATTTAGCATTAGTTTTCAGAACAGGTATGGAATCTTTCTGTTTCATTCTCCATAATCCTCAAAGAGAATACTAAAGAACTGTTGAATGTCCTCGATTTGACCATGTTCAGTGACTGGTATAATACAAATGTCTACTGAAATAACAGAAGCAAATAATGACCTGAGTCCACTAACTTATGTCCATTTAGGTTGAGTCAAATCAACCTAATTTCAGAATTGCAGTTGAAAAAAAATCACGTATTTCATCTGGTTAGCCCTTTGGCACCATACATGAGGAAAATAAAACCAGGTGGGTTTAAGAAATCATTTAATTAAAGATAAATTTCAAAAGCAATATGTACCTTTAAAGGGATCATATGTATTAAGTAGTCAAAATTAGGCTCTCTAGAATCAATTATGTAGTTGACTTAGCTTCTCTACCATATACCAAATACCCATACTCTCACTTCTCTTTAAAAAAATTGGTAATAATATATGCTTCACAAGACTCTTAAGATATGTATAAAATAATATCAAAGAGATTCATGGTTCAATAACTTGCACAGAACAGATCCCTAAATAACTCCTTTCTCTTTTTGTTTAACTCATGTTAGGTTGAATTTATGATACTATTCTTACCCTCATTTATGTGTTAGATTAGTTGCATTTTATCATACCGGTTTTCACTGACTTTTATATTCCAGTAGAAAATATGTAATATTCGGGGGTATGTATGTGTTTTACATAAATGTTGTGTTCCCTTCTGTACTTTGCCATTTTTATCCAACAACATTTATTTTAAAAATTCCCCATAGATAAATTTGATTTTTTTAACTATGAAATAGTGTTTCATACTATGTATATTCTAAGGTTATTCAGTTACTCTAATTTTTAGACATTTATTTACAGATTTTTCAAGTTTCTTGCCCTTACAAATTATGACCCAACAAACATTTTTCATATGCCTTATTGTACAACAGTTGCTGAATACATACCAAATATTGGATTACTGAAACAAATGCATCTCAGTTATCTATTGTTGGGTAACAAATTATTTCAAAAGCTCTCAGCAATACACAATAATTATTTATTACTCTTCATGGTTTTCTCTGGGTCAAATATCCACACAGGGCACAATGGGGATGGCTTATGTCTGCACAATGATGTCTAAGGCCTCAGCTCCAAGATCTGAAGTCAAGAGCTAGAATATATCTGATGGTACAGCTGATTGTCAGCTATAAGCCTGGCCCACTCTGCCAGTGGAATACCCACTTGTGCCCTCTCCATGTGACCTGGACTTCTTCACAATATGGTGGCTGGGCTTCCAGAGTAAGATTCTCAAGACAGGGAAAAGGTCAGAAGGAAGCCATATTGCTTATTATAATGAAGTCTCAAAAGCCATGCATGATTACTTTCATCACATTGTATGGGTGGAGATATTCCCACAGATCTGACTAGTTTCAAAGGAAATAAACATAACTTTACTTTTGATGGAAGATGACATCATCACATTGGGGCAGCCATATATTGGAAAATCCCATCTCCCAACTACTCTCCAAATTGGCTTTACCATTTATATTTCATGTGGAAGTTATAACAAGGTAAACTTTAATTCACATTTTGACTCCTAAATGTTAAAAAAATAAACAAAAGATGTCCAGCCTGATGTACTTTAACCAAGACAAAGAAATAGGCCTTACACTCAAGATCTATTGCTGTATTCCTAGGGAGAGAGAAAGACAGACAGAGAGAGGGAGAGAGAGATTCTATTTTTTAAAAATTTTTTTAATGTTTATTTATTTTTGAGAGACAGAGAGACAGACAGAGACAGAGCATGAACAGGGGAGGGGAAGAGAGAGAGAAGGAGACACAGAATCTGAAGCAGGCTCCAAGATCTGAGCTGTCAGCACAGAGCCTGCCATGGGGCTTAAACTCAGGAACCATGAGATCATGACCTGAACTGAACTCAGACACTCAACCAACTGTGCCACCCAGGCACCCTGAAATCCTACTTTTTTTTAAAAACAAAACTCTCAAGATACAGAGATATGCTCAGTCTTTTTATGCCTCAGTTTTCTTATATGTACAAATGAAATAATTTTCCCTCAAAATACTGTTATAAGACTGAAGTAAATTAATTTAAATAATTTAAATAATTTAAATCAAATACATAATAACGTATATAAAGTCCTCAGCATAGTAAGTAAATAATACTTAAATTTAGTAGTATATTTTTATAATTTTATCATAATAAATTATATAATTATTCCCATTATCACTCTTCACTTTTCCATTTTCCCATGCAAACTTTTAATAGCCTTTAAATCTGAACCCACTGTAATCTGATTTCAGCCTTATAAATATTTTATAAAAAATAATTTTACTAAGAACATCAACAATCTCTCATTTCTGCATTAAATAAACAATCTTTAGTCTTCAGGGTAGATCTATTTGCTACTTCTGACACTAGTCATTTATCACTTTTCTTCTTAACAGGCATATACATATGCATGCTAATATGTATGTATGTGTGTTTACTCCTTCAAGAAGTGTACAAGAAGTTAAATTCACTTTGCTGAACAAATTTTTAAAACACATTTAAATTAAAAAAAATATTTGAAAGTGATTAGAATTGTGCCTAAACATGGAGAGCACTATATAAATGTTTATTTTTGTAATTATTTGCTCTTATTACTAGAAACAAACTGATTTCTTACTCATTGCACAAACCACACAAGCCAAAAGGCAATGGAGTTACACCTCCAAAGTACAAGTAAATAAACAAACAAACAAACAAACAAAATCTATACCCAGAATAATCATCTTTAAAAACTGAAAGAGATACAAAAAACTTCTCAGGTTAAAAAAAAAAAATTAAAACAGTATTCAATGCCAGAAGACCTGCATTATAAGAAATATTAAATATTAATTATTTAGGAAGAGGTATGATATGAGACAGAAATTTAGATGTACACAAAATAATGGAAAGATCAACAAAAATGATAAATGAATGTAAATATATAAAGTTATTTTTAAAGTTGCTCTAAAAAAACTGCATAAAGCAAAAATAGAAGTAATGGTAAAATTATATTTATAGAATATACATTTTTCTCAAGCACACAAGAGACATTCTTGAGGAGAGACCCTATGCTGGGCCACAAAACAAGTCTAAACATAAAAAGATTGAAATCATAAAAGTATCTCCTCTCCAATCATAATGAAATGAAACTATAAATCAATAACAACAAATGGGAGTGTTAAAAAAATATGTGGAAATTAAACCACACATTTGTTAACAACCAATGAGACAAACAAGTAATTACAAGGGAGACAGAAATTACTTTAAGACAGGGAACCTGGGGTGGCTCAGTCAGTTGAGCATCCAACTTGATTTCAGCTCAGGTCATGATACCAGGCTCTGTGCTAAGCGTGGAGCCTGCTTAAGATTCTCTGTCATCTCTGTCTCTGTCTCTCTCTCTGCCTTTCTCCACTACTTATGCTCTCTCTCTCTCAAAAAAAGTAATAATAGTCATCTTAAGACATGCGAAAATACAACATACCCAAATACATGTAATGCAAGGAAAGCAGTGCTTAGAAGAAAACCTATATATATGAATGTGAACATATAAAAAGAAGATCTCAAATCAATACCAAAATTTTACACCTAAATCAACAGTAAAATTTTACACCTAAATTATCTAGAGAAAGAAGAGCAAACTAAACACAAAGCTAACAAAAGGAAGGACAGAATAAAGATTAGAGCAGACACAAACAAAAAAGATAACAGGAAGACAACAGAAACAACAAAACCATTGGATGGCTCAGTCAGTTGAGTGTCCCACTCTTGATTTCAGCTCAGGTCATGATCTCGTGGTTCATGGGATTAAGCCCTGTGTCAGCACAGAGCCTGCTTGGGATTCTCACTCTCCTCTCTGCCTCTCCCCCACTTTCACTCTCTGACTCTCTGTCTCTCTCTCAAAATAAACAAATAAACATATTTTTAAAAAAAACTATTTTAAAAAGATCAACAAAATTGACAAATCTTTAGATTGGTTAATAAAAAAGAGAAAAGGTAAAAACTAAAATTAGAAATGAATTCACTACTACTAACCTCATGGAAATAAAAACGATTGTAAGAGAATACTGATGCCAATAAATGAGATAAACTGTATGAAATGGAAAAATTCCTAGAAATACACAAACCACCAAACTGGACTAAAGGAGAAATAGAAAATCTGAACAGACCTATTGTTATATGAGACAGACTGAATTAGCGAAGAAAAAAAAACAACAAAAAAACAAAAACCTTCTAATAAAGCAAAACCCACAACCAGATGGCTTCAATCGTGAATTCTACCGAACATGTAAAGAGGAATTAATACCAATCCTTCTCAAACTTTGCCAAAAAAAAAAAAAAGAAAAGAAAAGAAAGGAAGACTTTCAAATTCATTCTATGAGACTAGCATTATTTTGATACCAAAGTCAGATAAATACTAACACATGAAAAGAAAACTGACCAGTATCTCTTATGAATACAGATAGAAAAACTCCCAATAAAATGCTAGCAAACTGAGTCCAAAAGCATAGTGAAAGAAATATGGACCATGCAAAAGTGGGATTTATCCCCAGATGTAAGTGTGGTTGAACACATAAAAATCAATCAAGGTAATATACCAAGTTAGAATGAAGTAAAAAAGATCATCTCAATGAAAGCAGTAAAGGCATTTGACAAAAATGAACTCTTTCAAGATAAAAACACTTAGAAAACTAGGAATAGAAGGAAACTTTTTCAACATGATAGAAGGCATTTATGAAAAATCCACAGCTAACAATATACTTAGTAGTGAAAAACTGAAAGCTTTCCCTCTAAAGATGAGGAATAACAAAAGGATGTTTCCCATGTTATTATTACTGAACTTTGTACTGGAAGTTCTAGAGAGAGAAATTATGCAATAAAAAGTATTAGAAGGCATTCAAATTGGAAAGGAAAAAGTAAAGCTATATCTTTCCAGATGATATGATCCTATAAACAGAAAATTCTAAAAAATGCACAAAACAGCTATTAGAACTAATAAGACATAGTACCAGCAGTGTCTCAGGGTACAAGATCAAATGCAAAACTCACTGGCAATAAGCAAGCTGAAAAAGAAATTAAGAAAACAATTCCATTACAATAGCATAAAAAGTGCAATTATTCCCAAATTATTTCAGAGGCATTATCCTGATATGGAAACCAAAGGTATTTCATGAACAAATATGCATATTTTTAAAAATACTTTCAATTCAGATCAAACAATATACAAAAGGATAGTATATCATGGTCAATTAGGGGTATATCTCTGGAATTGAAGGTTAGTTTAACATTAGAAAACAAATTATTATCTTTCAACATGACATCAAAGTATAAACACCATAACCACCAATAAAAACTGTGATCTCATTAGAATAAACATTTGACAAAATCCAGTATTCATTCTTGATAAAACTTCTGAGGAAAGTAAGAATAGAAGAGAATGTCCTAATCTTGATAAAGGGAATTATATATATAAAAAAAAACCTACAGCTAATATCATACTTAATATTGAAAGACTGAATGCTTTTCTTCTACAATCAGGAAGAAGAAAAGGATGTTCACTCTCTGTACTTCTTTTCAAAATTGTAATGGAATTTCTAGCCAAAGTAATAATGAAAGTAAGAGGAATAAGAAGCATCCAGTTAGAAAAGACAGAATTAAAACTGTCTTTATTCATGGATAACATTATTATCTGTGAGGAAATACCCCAAAACTACTGTAACTATTAAATGTCTTTAGTTAAGTATTAAAAAATATAAGATCAATATACAAAAACAATTTAATATCTATGTAATAACAACAAATGAATGAAAATTGGAATAGAAAATACTGCTTACAACAGATCCAAAAGTATAACATAGGCAGGGATAAATGTAGCTGAAAATGTGTGCACGAAAAAAAAAAATACTGAAATTTTTTAGAAGACCCAAAGATATGGAGAGATAAATCTTACTCATTAGTCAAAAGCCTCAAAGTTTTTAAGATGTCAATTCCCCCAAATTGATGCATACTTTCAACATAATTCCAATATTCAAGGGTTTTTTTTGTAGAAATTGATAATCTCATTTTAAAATTCATACATTTTATAACTTTGATAAATTTACACTTGTTAAGAAGAGCCCTGGGGTCTAATGGTGAGCTGTGGTTCAACAAACGACTGAAAGAAAATTAAAACAGAAAATTATTTTACAGATTCATAGATTCAGGCACACCTAAAAGGGCCACGTGGGAAGGTCAAGGCAGGATGAAGGTAGAGAAAGGGGCAGCACCTGGAGCACACACCTTTATTAGGGTCCCTGAGTGGAGTGCTTTAGAGTTGCCAGGCTAAGGACAGACTGGTCAATTCAAACTAAAAGGAGTGAGGTTTCGGTAAATTCTGTGGAAATGTCATCTAAGGCGTACATAACAGAAGGCCCTGGGCCCACAGACCTGTGAGTAATAAGTATAAGTCAATTATACCTCAATAATACAAAAGAAAGGAAATAGAAGTTTCTATTTGTATGGCTAAACATAAAAACACTTATACTAGGGAAACACGAAGTAGTAATGTTGCAATTCCCATGTAGTCTACAGAAACAGAAGTAATTGTTTATAGAAAATGAAAAATGAAGCATCCATATGGAGAAGAAAAATGAAAGCTGGAGAGAAAAGGTTTCACAGGTTCTCTATGCCTTCCAGTTTCTCATTTTAGCCCACTTCTGAGACCTGTCTGCATGCATCCCCACAAATTCCAAGACACACTCTATTTCCTGTAGCATATATTCATTATCAATTCACATATTCACATTTAGTTGATTTGTTGTTGTTGCTGAAGCTAGCACATGTAGGTTTCTGTTCCTTGCAATCCAAAGTATTCAACTAATATAATAACAATTCTATCCCCCAGTACACTTGAAGCTGAATAGTGTCTCTCCTGTAGGCAGATCTACAGAGGAAGCCAAATCCCAATTAGTTTGTTTGGTGAATGCCCCACAAAAATGAGTTAGCTAAACTAAAGTGTTAATAGAATCAGACGCACATAGCTTCATGTTTTGCTGTCAAAATAAGGCTTGAGCTTGCCAACAGGACTGTAATAATCCAAGTCTATTTTGTAAGACTCACTCCTGGACAGTGCTTAAAATAATACTTATTTCCAATATTATCCCCTATGAATAATTATTTCTATCTTCATGGCCGATCCATCCCCATTTTGACACTATTTCCTTAAGTTCAGGGACATACTCTATCAAGTTGGAGTTGTATCTTACAAGTGACTCTGCTCATCTTTTCTCTTATTTAATAAATGCTGATTTTAAAAACAACTACTTGAAGAAAAAAGAATATTTCCCTCATTTCCAGGTTCTTCAGAGGCACACTACCATTCTTCCTAATTACTGATGACAATAATTACACTATTAACCAGGCTTGTTGCCAGAAATAAATTAGAAAATTTTGTGAAATTTTAAACTGAAAAGTGTTCAAATGTGAAATTTTATTGCCGATATAACAGTAAAAAATATTGTTTTAATATGTATTTTTGCCTGAATATCATAATATGATCTTCCTTATAGGAGTTTAGTATCTTTTTTATTTAGTATCCCCTCATCATTGAGCAACCAGAGGATAAAAAGATAAAATGCACACAGATAACTCATACTGATACTGACCAGGAGTCACATCATTCTGGTCTGTACTCCTGAGCCTGTAAATGACCATGTTATACACAGTCCAGAAAAGGAGTGGGGTGGCAGTTATTCTATAACAGATACATGAATGGATGGGGAAAAGTATTAATAGACAATGAGTATTTAGGTAGTCCATAGTTAAACAAAATGGTGATGGATATCTTGGGAATAGAAAGCCAGACATCAGCCCTCAAAAGTCCAGATGTGTAAGCTGAAATAAGAAATATACCTACTCCATAGGTCTAGGTAAAATAGCCTATCAGTAACCCAGACGTAAGCAAGTCAGTCAATGTGAAGCTTCGAGAAACCTCAAAGAAGAGTTTGAAACTGAAAAGATATTTGACAAGTTAGAAACATTACAGGTTTGCAAAAAGGGTAGAGATTAACCTAGTCTGAAGGGTCAAAGAATGTAACAGCTAAAATTTATTCTGCAGGACATATTTTGTTTAGGGAATACTCTCTGGAACCAGATCTCTTAAGTTCTGATCCCTGGCCATTTTACTGACTATATGACCCTGGGCATAAAATCTATTGTTGTCTCAGACCCCTCACTTATAAAATATGATATTATTATATCTACTGTATATGGTTGCTGTGATGATTAGGTAAATTACAAACTAAGGGCACTTAGATACGTACCTGCTATATGCTAAGTGCTCAATAAGGCTAACTATTATGATTGATACATGAGTAACACAACTCTTTGAGCCTCACTTATTTCACCATTCCAGAAGATCAGGCCTAGATTTATGAGGTCACATATTTATGTTGCACATTGCATCATCTGGGTATATGGAAAAAATGAATAAAAGAGTGTGTATGCTTATATAAGTCCCTCCTTGATGCTAAAATATTTTCTAGTAAATAAATCTCTTATTAATTTACTTATCTATACTGACATATCTTTTTCGGTTTCTTAAGACAATTCTGCAATTCATTTGTACTTTTTCCCCCCTCTGAAGAGATCTAAACACTTTTGCTTTATTTATTTTTTGAGAGAGAGAGAGAGAGAGAGAGAGAGAGAGAGATAGCACATGTGTGCATGCACATGCATGAGCAAAGGCAGGGGAGGGGCAGAGGAAGAAGAAGGGAGAAAATCTTAAAGCAGGCTCCACACCCAGTGTGGAGGCCAAAGTGGAGTTTGATCCCATGACCATGAGATCATGACCTGAGCCAAAATCAAGAGTCAGATGCTCAACCCACTGAGCCATCCAGGCACCCCTAAACACCTTTGCTTTTAAAAAAATTAATTTACAGGGCTGCCTGGGTGGCCCAGTAGGTTAAGCACCCCACTTGGGTGCTTGGGTCATGATCTCAAGGCTCATGAGTTGGAGCCCTGCATTGGCCTCTGTGCTAACAGCTCAGAGCCTGGAGCCTGCTTCTGATTCTGTGCCTCCTTTTCTCTCTGCATCTCCCCGGCTCATGCTCTCTCTTTCTCTCTCTCATAAGTAAATAAATATTAAAAAAAAATAAAAATAAAAAATAAAAATAAATAAAAAATAAAACAATTAATTTACAGGGGCACCTGAGTGGTTCAGTCTGTTAAACAACCGACTCCTGATTTCAGCTCAGGTCATGCATGATCTCACGGTTTGGGAGTTTGAGCCCGGAGTCAGGTTCTGAGATGACAGCACTGACTCTGCTTGGGATTTTCTCTCTCCCTCTCTCTCTCTGCCCTCTCCCATTCATGCATATGCATACTCTTACACTCTCTCTCTCAAATAAACTTTAAATAAAATGAAATAAAAAGATTAATTTACATATTATTTGTCAGAGGAATTTCCAGCCTCTATAGATATTAATAAAATATCTTCATGAAATTAATAAGAATAAAATTGTGATTAGCTAAACTCTGTACTAAAGTTTCTGTCTTCCTAGACATTTCATCTTCACAATAATATAATGAAACAGGTATTAACTCTGGTACAGAGATACAGAATTCGAGGCATAGAGAAGTTAAGATATTTTTCCACAGTCAACTTGTGAGGAGGAGGCAAAGCCAAAATTTCAATCCAGGAAGTCTGGCTTCACAGAGAGCTTACTGGTTACCAGGCTCAGTGTCAAGCACGGATGCTGCCGAACTTCAACAAATGCCATAAAAAATCAATTTCAAAACCCAATAGGACCCAATCTGTAGTTGGAAGCTTGAAAAGTCCTTTCATCCAACACATTTATTCTGAGTGTGCTGGGTTTCAGGTACCAAAGAAGATACTAGAGATACAATAATAAATAATCCAACTACACTTAATAAGGACAGAGGTCGAAATTAGATCCAGAAATAAGGCATGCAGGTTATTGTACATTCATCTTTCCTCAGCAGATAGTCAATCAATACCTTTTGGCTAACACTATGAGTAGTTATTATATACATACTGCTGTTTGTTGGGCTCAGAATACAGCCATGGAGAAGGTCAAAACATGGCCTTAGACTTCAAGGGTCATAAAATTTAATTCAAAACATAATTACAAATACTAAACATTAAATGGGAATATACTAAATCACTGATTTAAAGAAGTCCAAGAAGGAAAAAAATATGAAAATGGGACATTTCAGATATTTCCCAACCAAATAATAACAGGAATAGAAACAGAACAGTTACATTTTATTGTTTTATTATGTATTTAAGTTATATTTGGCTTGCATCAAGAATTTACTTGCTAAACAGAGTCCAAAAACCACCACACTGTAAATCCTTTTCATTATTTACAGTTTACAAATCAATATATAGTAATTATGACAAATCTCTCCTTTCTACGTTTGTGAATCCCTTTCACATGAACTTATGCAAGTACTCTGGTTTATGGGGTTTCCTGAAACCATTTCTCAAAAGTTAAGAGATGTTATCCACTGTACTGTATACCCCAACCTTCACTTCAACCCTCATTCAGATTACAAGTTTTCTCTAGATAGAATGGAAGAGGAAATCTCTTTATCCCTCCTCATTTCCCAGCTCTATTTGCCACTCTACCAATCCTATACAATCCAGAGTGTGGTAACAAGAGTGTGAGAAAAGCTGTGTTCAAGTGACAGTAGACAACTGGTAGAACAGAAGTGCAGAACTCCACTGTTCAACAAATAATAATTTTAATGCATAAAAAGAGGTACAACTGGGTCATTTGGGTGACTTAGTCAAGCTCTGACCCTTACTTTTGGTTCAGATCATGATCTCACAGTTCATGAGATCGAGCCCCACATGGGGCTCTGCGTGGACAGAACAGAGCCTGCTTGGGATTCTTTCTTTCTTTCTCTCTGTCTCTCTCTGTCTCTCTGTCCCTCCATCCCTCTTGCGCTCTCTCTCAAAATAAATAAACACACACAAAAAAACAACAAAACAACAACTGAGTATGGCTACATTAAATATTATCTTTCTTTCTTTCTCTCTGTCTCTCTCTGTCTCTCTGTCCCTCCATCCCTCTTGCGCTCTCTCTCAAAATAAATAAACACACACAAAAAAACAACAAAACAACAACTGAGTATGGCTACATTAAATATTATAAAATTATCACTTGACAAAGAAAATGAGAGAAGATATGGGCTTTGGATTCAGATGTATTTGGGTTCGAATTAAAGATCTTCTAATTAATCCAGATAACATTAGACACTTTATTGAACCTCGGGATAAGGGGATAATAACACCTAAACATAAGTTATTATGAGGCTTAACATCAAATTACCTGTTATATAGGAAATGTGAAGATAATGAGAGTTCTAGTCTCTTACATTCGGGTAAAAAGAAGGAATATAGTTTCCTGTCTTATTTTACATATTGCAAACACACTTGCTGTGTATTTTATTCAGCAAGCAGTTACTGATAACTATTTTTTGTTGGCATTCATTTTTATATTGGGGAACAATACAAAGTATTTTCCAGTAAAAGACTCCAATAGTTCAGGTTGCCTGACTGGTTCAAGGACCTACTTTCACCAAAAGTCTGAGTCAAATTTATCCTAGGATTACCAGGTGCTAGCCACTAGCATCCTCAGATAATTTCCTGTACAGCTGGAATTCTCATAAAAAGTATCTGCTGCCTAAGTGCTATCTTTTTATATCCTACTTCAAAGGCTGTTCTCACTCTTGCACCAAAAGAATGTTGAAGAGCTGGATTCCGCTCCTGGAGGATATTCCACTGTGCATCTAGCAATGTCATAATCCCACTTTGTCTTCCTTTTGGATTAAGAGGCAACAAAAGACTGCTTGCCTCCCTTTAGCTGACCCTTGAATTATATTTCCCCAATAAAGACTGTTAACTTACCCATATTATATAACATCATCATGTTTAATTTGCTCACTCTTCCACATAAATGTATAATAAGGCATGGCTTTTTTTTACTCAATAACTTAAAATGTTTAGATAATATAATGTACAATGTGTATTAAAGGCATTAACATGATTTTCTTAGGAAAAATACTGAATATTTTAGATTAGTTTTTGAGAAAAGGCAATGTTTCATTTTTATAGTGAATCTGAGTCCCTTAATAATAAGTAATTGGCAAATAAGTTGCAGCAGTGGGAACGAATGCTGTATGTGATGGTGACCCGTATCACTGCCTAGTTCCTAGAGCCCATCTGGAGGTTTGGTATAATTTAGAAATGATAGAGATTGCCTTAGTTTTCATAATCTTGAAAATCAGCATTGGGGAACCTGGGTGGCTCAGTTGGTTAAGCGTCCAACCCTTGGTTTCAGCTCAGGTGATGAACTCATGGTTTGTGAGTTCGAGCCCTGCATCGGGCTCTATGCTGACAGTGCACAGCCTGCTTGGGATTCTCTCTGTCTCCCCCTCTCTCTGCCTCTCTCTTTCTCTCTCTCAAAATAAATAAACTTAAAAAAAAGAAAGAAAATGAGTATGGACTCAGTGATGCCTGCTGGTATCAGAAGAGCTGGCGGTGCTGCATTCCAAATCCAGCTCTAACAGTAACTGGACATGCCTTTATCCACATTTGAAAATTCTTGTGCATTCTATACCCTGTACCAATTGTTGTAATAAACCATATACCATAAGAATCAAGATATTATTAGGAGATAGGGGAGAAGCAAATCTTTAAGCATAGTCTTTCCTATAATGTGGAGTTATTTGTCTTCATGCATTTCTATCAGGCAGTTTTATTACTGTTCTGTGGAAACTGGGCATCTTATGATCTACAGCACCTCCTCCTTAGCCCTGGGAAAGTCTTGAGCTGAATTCAACCATGCTGAATCAAACAGTACCCATAAAAGAAGAAAAATAATGAAATTATATTCTATTCCATATCCCTGATCTCTCTAATTAATACCAGTTAGGTTTCTGTTGGTTGTTTCAATTCACAGATTTAACAAATACCTGTTAGACAACTAATAACTCACTATCTAAAATGAGAAGAAAAGAATGCAGATACTATGAGATTGCCTAGCTTAAAATCTATATCTCCACTGACCAACTAATCAACACAGAGATGGGAGAAAATGTTTGTAAATCATATATTTTATAGTAGAGTTGTATTAAGAATACGAAACTCCTAAAATTAAAAATTTTTGTCCTTAAAAGGGCACCAACCATCAAAACATGAAAACAAAACAGAGAATGGGAGAAAATGTTTGCAAATCATGTATTTTATAATGGCGCTGTATCAAGAATATGTAAAGAACTCTTAAAACTCAAAAATAAAAAAGGCAACTCAATTGAAAAATGGGTAATTTGAGTAGACATTTCTCCAAAGAAGGTACACAAGTGGCAATTGGTACATGAAAGGATGCTGAATATCATTAGCCATGAGGGAAATCTAAATCAAAACCACAGTGAGACACCACTCCACATACACAGGATGGCTATAACTAGTAACACAGATAATTTGACAACAGGTGTTGGCAAAGATGTGGAGAAATTGGAACTCTCTCACACTGCTGATGGAAATGTAAAATGTTGCAGCTACTTATAAAAACTATTTGGCAGTTCTTGAAAATGTTAAAAAGATGCAGTTGTCATATGATCTGGCAATTCCACTCCTCAGTATATAACCAAGAGATGAAGACATAAAAATACAAACATCCACACAAAAACTTGTACACAAGTATTTATAGAAGCAGTATTCATAGGCAAAAACATACACAACCCAATTATCTGTGATGAACAGATGAATAAAATGTGGCATATCTGTACAATGGAATATTACCTAGCAATAAAAAAGAATTAAGTACTGATATGGGCTACAACGTGGATGAACCTGGAAAACATTATATTAAGTGAAAGAAGAAGCCAGTCACAAAGGACTGTTTATACCCTCCTATTGTAGGGTATAAATTGACTAAATGTTAACAGAGTATCTGATTCCATTTCCATAAAATGTTCAGAAGAAGCATTTCAATAGAAATAGAAAGTACATTAGAGGTTGCCTAAGTCTAGGGGGTTAAGGAGAAACTGGGGGTGACTGCTAATAGGTATAAGATTCATTTGGGGGATGATGTGAGTGTTCTAAAATTGAGGTAATGTTTACACAACTTTGAATACACACACAAAAAAATTAAGTGGTGCACTCTAAAAGTTAGATTATATGTTTTTAAAATTATATTTTAAGTTGCTAAAAAAGGTCAGGAGTAAGATGGCATTTGAATAATTGGCCAATGACAATCTCACTAGTACTGTAAATTCAAGTCAGAATAGAAAGCAGAGTCCAGTCTCTAAGGGGAAACCACAGAGACCTAATCTCTAGGATTTAACCTACATGTTACTACCCTGTTTAGAAGTAACAGAGTTTGAGCAGGGTGAGACAGCTTTCAGAGAAAATATGTCCAGAGTTGGTAGGTCTGTATGTCAACAAAGTCTTTGCTTAAAAAGCTTTAACCACCCCTTAATTCAAAGAGGGTTCTCAGCTTTATTCCTGTTAAGTTCAAGAGTAAACCATAGACAAAAGCCTTTAAACTTACCTAAGTCAATCAAATTACCTGTCATGCCATCAGAGATGGATAAATTCACCAATGAAAGTGGCAACATAAAGATAATGCTCAAGTAGATGCCATGGGAAATATGTATGCCAATATGAAAGGGAAGTAGATTTTTTAAATGATCTCCAGCCAGCATGTGTCGTATTATTGACAGCATAGAACAGGTCATGGGCTGTCACCCTATGACTTTTAGATGATGCTCCTCATTATTATTAAATGTATTTTAAGGATAAGGAGTTCAGAGGGATCCTGCGAGTACTTGGTATACATACATGTGGCAAGACGCCACGTAGACAGCTATAGACGTTTGATGTGCAAATTTTTTTTAGAAATTATCTGTCCTGTGAAGTAATTTACATTATAATGTGTAGTATGTATTGTTTTAGACCTGATTCAAAAGTTAATAGTTACATATTTTCATTACATCAATTACTTTGGATATAAAGGGAATGATTTAAAATATATATTTACATACACATGCCATCAAGGAAGTGTATTGAAATGAGCTAATTAAATGAATACTAAAGGGAACTGATTATAAACACTGAAAAAATTATCAAATAGAGCTTCATCAGGAGAATACACTCAATCTAAAAAGAAAATCTTTCTCTTGTTATTAAGCTATTGGCAAGATTTAACCATAACTATTCCAAGGGGAATTGTTCAGAATTGATTATTATTCCTCGTTACACTTTAAAAGAAGACCTGTTTAAGGGCACACTCTACCTAACTCAGAGTTGTATTTACTTAATTACTTGTACTGTTTTCTTGGGTGGATTTCAACTGGGTTTTAAAAGTAACTGGATTCACTAGGCCCAGAGACAAAATTATCAGTTTTCTACAGCAGTTCTCATTTTTCTTAAAATCATGACCCATTCGATATCTTAAAAACAGCAACATTAATTTTAATTTGTCATATTGTAGGGTATAAATTGACTAAATGTTAATAGCATTCTTCTTGAGTAATCAGTTCTACATGATTAACCTAAAAATTGCCAAACATTGTTTACTCTTCATTTGTATCTGAAGAAAAAAAAAAGCCATGATGAGTCAGACAGAGTTGGATTAATTTACTTTCTGATTTGTATTAAGACTTGCCATAATGATTCATAATCATTTTACTTGATATTTATCCTGACAAAATGGCTTAATTTTGAAAGAAGCTCATTAGAAAATAATTCATTGGCAACAAGTAGTCTACTTTGTAACTACAATTTAGTTGTATGGAAACATACCTATTTTATTTTTACCTATTTTACTTTTTTCTGGCCTCTTTCCCATTTATCTAAAAATGGAGAAAGTACAACCTCTGAAACGTTTTAAGCACTCTCCTTTGAAGACTTTTTTTTTTTAAATAAAATCAAAGCAGGTAGCTTGTGGTTTTAACACCATCTAGTGGGCTTCTTTTGTGACAGCAAGTGAAAACTAAAGAGACAAAGAAAGAGTAGGCTACTACTGTGCCTTCACATTTGAAACTTCCCAGAATTTTCCTAGGAGGGTACATTTACTGTACTAACGGGTCCACCTTGAAGAAAGTTATGTGTTCCAATTAAAAAGAAAGAAGAAAGTTATGTGTTCCAATTAAAAGAAAAAAATCCTTAATTTGGCATTTCTTCTTAGGAACGAAGAAACAAAGTGACCACAAAAATAAGACTGTTTTGAAAATGAAAAAACATCAAGAAAGCTCACCTGAAAAAGTCTAAAATGATGGTGTTTCCTTTATACAAATAATTCTGACCATAAATATTTAGCAATATAACAGAAAACAATAGGTCTAATGAAAATAGTATAGTGGAATGTTAAAAATATAAAACTCCCTTGTTTCAAAAGATGAATATCTTACCATATCTGTTTCATAATTACGAGCATCATATACTAGTTAAAAATTTAAAGGTATATTATAAATAACAATTGGGTGATTTAAAAGTCATGGTGGCAAAAAATAGAATAGAGCCACCTTACTATTCTTTGTCTCAAAGTAATCTGGCATTGAGGTAAGATGGGAACTGAAGGAACAGAGTGCATATATATTCAACACTACTCTTCCATTACATACAATCTTTGGCACATACTATAACAACTCATACGTTCAAACCTGGACACCACAAATAGTTTCTTCATTTTCAACTCCAAGAACTGAACCAGTCTCATGTACACTTCAGAAACCTAATTCAACTTCTACCATAATCGACTTAAGTATCTATACTTCATTATAAGGAAATCACTTTATTTCATACTACCAAAGAACTCCAGGATACTAAATCCCACAGTTTTTTAATGTCATTCTTCCTTTTATTTTTTTTAATTTTTTTTTTAACATTTATTTTATTTTTGAGACAGAGAGAGACAGAGCATGAATGGGGGAGGGTCAGAGAGAGGGAGACACAGAATCTGAAACAGGCTCCAGGCTCTGGGCTGTCAGCACAGAGCCCGACGTGGGGCTTGAACTCACGGACCGCGAGATCATGACCTGAGCCGAAGTTGGCCGCTTAACCGACTGAGCCACCCAGGCGCCCCTCTTCCTAACTTTTAAAAAAGTATTTGATACTTTGTAAACTGCCGAACTTTGAAAACTCATTTCTTCCCTGGTTTCTGTGAAAATATGCTTTCCTTAATCTCCTCTTGTTTTGCCTTCTTCAGTTTCATCTTCTATCCATGTATATAAAATCAGTGTCTTCCTGCAACTGTGACTTAAACTATCACTACTATATAAGTGACATGCATGTACATAATTAACTGGTCTTGTCTACTCGCCAACATCCAGCCCTGTTTTTCTCTCCGACTTAGTATACATGTATTTGGTCCATCTAGGTCATCATTTCAAATTCAGCTTGTATAAAACTATATTCCAACCTAACAATCTACTTTCCCAACATTATTTATACTTTCTACTATTTGGAAAATGAGAATTAACTATTTTCTTCAGAATCAAGTTTACCACTTTGAATTTGGGCACCACATTCTAAAGAAATGCTGCCTTGAAGAACATTTCATGCTGAACAAATAAGACTACACGCTCTTTCCATACAATCCATTCATTTTCTTATGCCTGCATTTGATGTCATCCCATTGAAAAATTCACCTCTCTCCTCTGCGTATTGTGCCATTCACCTATGCTCAAGGATCTAACTCTGTTAGCAACATATCTGTAATGCTTCAGCTTAGGTGAACTTGATGAATATGAGAAACATATACTGTTGGCTCTCCTTTCTTTTCATATCCTATTTCTCTAACTAGATTAAAATTTCCTTGATATTGAGTATCAGGTGACAGACTGTATATTTTAACACACAGCAAAATGCTTTACACTTATACTGTAGATATTCAATAACTACATGTTATCACTGATGGTGAAATCAGAGTGGTAATATTTGTATAAGGCAACAATTAGCAGGTAGACAAGATCAATCATTTAAACACATCTGACACCAAAATTTAAAACCTGGGCAAAGATTTTTATCACCATTGCATTATGCATCATCTGTTTCATCACCACTGAATCTAAGATATCATACAGCGTTCTACCCACCTCATGTCCATTCATTCAATTAATATGTACTGAATGCTTTGTGTTGTAGGTACTATGTACATATACAGATGTGTTTCCTTTCCTTATGATACAGTCTAGTGTGAGAGATATATATTAAAAAAATGATTGCATAAATAGCAATAGTTCATATTTACAGGATGTTCAGCATATGCTAGGCACCTTTGTAAGAGTCTAATAAACACTTTCAACACCTAAATTAATTCTATTATGCAGATGTTATTTCCCTTATGTGTAAATGAAAAAATAAAGGCACTGAAAGATTAAAGAACTTGCCAAAGTCATGAAGCTTGTAATTGTCAGGGTCAGGATTCCAACTTCGGCAATCTAACTCCAGATGGTGCACTTTTAACCATTATGTCAGGAGCCAATTTCAGTCTCAAATTTGTATTGTTTAAAAGTCACCTGTGCTGGTTGTCTAATACTGATTTAAAATAACAGTAAATACTTATTTGCTTAAAATTCTATAATTTGGGCAGGGCTCAAAGAAAACAATTTCATTATCTTCTGATAGCATCAGCTGAAACATTTGGCCTAGGCCTAGAAGACTCACCTTCAATCTGGCTTAGTTACACAGCTGATAAGTTGACATTGGCTAGGAGCTCAGCTGAAGCCATAGAAGGTAGCCCTCACCCCCCACTTTGTTTGTCAGCTAGATCTCATGGTTCCCTCCATATGGACTCTCTACAAAAGTAGCTAATTCTTCCTCATGGTATAGTGGTGCCTGAGCAATAGAACATCTTACATGGTAACTGGCTTCTAAGAAAATAAAAAATGAAAATTTCCAGAACTTTCTACAGCTTTAGGCCAAAAACTGGCATAGTGTCACCTGTGCTGCTTTCTGTTTGCTAAAGCAGGTTTCAGCACCAGCCCATATTCAGTGGTGGGTTCCATACAACAGTGTGCAATTCACTGCAGGCTGCCAAGTGTCTACGACAGCAAATAAAATTGAGATGGCAAAGACTAGAAGAGATATAGATGATGCTAGACAACTTTACACCTCTGAAATTAATGATAGCAACAGCTAATGAGTATTTATTGAGAACATATATGGCACTCTACTATGTTCATTCATATTGGGGATATAAGGAAAGCATGAATATGGCTCCTTTCCAGCCTAATTACTCCTCGTAGCCCCCAACATGCAATTGCACAACTTTTGAAAAATACTCATGAAAGAGAGAATAATATAAGATGGGTATACTCTCTTATTAATAGGTATAAAAAAGGCTTTCCTCTAGAAGCTCATAGAGAAGAGCTAATAATTCACACCAGAGGGGCAGAATTGATGCAGGTAAATTGAGAGTTACATTATTTGTCAAAGAAATGGGAACTTATTCACTGAGGTAGACGTTAGCATAAGCTAATTATGAAGGCAGCAATAAATACAACAAGTGATGGAGAAGGCAGAAGAAATCTCAACCCAGATTTGTTGGTGATGAGGTTTTAGGACATAGCTGAGATGTCTGAGTGTAAGATAATGGGCATTAATAAAATCATCATTGACCCTTAGGTAAGAAGACTTAGCTTTACAATGCTCAAAAATCCAGGGAAGTTGTTGCATTACCACCCAATAGAACCTTTTGATCTACTCATGAGAGACATAAAATTAATTCCTTTTACTGAAGAGGAAAATAAAATATATGTTAAATGAATGAATAAGTGAAGTTCTGAAGGATTCCTAAACTTACCCCAAGCTTTAAAAGCTAGAATGGGACAGGGATGAGATTCAAACCCAAATTTACTAATTCCAAGCCCAGATTTCATCTGGCTATAATACAACGGCCATTTAAGTGGGCATAGAAAAGATATGAAAGTGTTTTAATGCCATGGGATGATCTCTTCATCCATTCTTTCAGCAAATATTTATAAAATAACTTTCACATTTAATCATTGTTCTAAATGTTTCAATGTATCATTTATAATATTTAGTTTCCAACAATTTATAATACAGTTTTGGAAAAAGCCATGTACACAAATACCTATAAAATAAGGCAGTATATACAAATTTCACATGAATATTACAGAATTGTGAGGGAATAGATTATCTTTTATAGAGCTAATGTGACAGAAAACCATTGAACAATCCTGCTTCAACCACTCAAAGGGCTTTCTTGGCCATTTTCTATGTGTTAACTCGTAAACATTTGTACGTTACTTCACTTGTGAGACATCTGGACTTGCCATACTGTCACAAAAGGGGCATCATACAAAAAGATCTAGACTGAATTCAATAAAGTAATTGATATAATATAATGAAAGGTAAGACAAAAATAAAAGATGTCCTATAGTCTTTATGCTCTGCACTAAGTTATGAGAGTTTTGCTATTTGCTATTTGGTAATTTCCCAGCAATCCCAGATTGCTCCTTACCTCCTTCCACCATGTAAAAATACAGCAGAAAAACAATCATCTGTGAACTAGGAGCTCAGACACTGAATCTGCTAGCACCTTGATCTTGGACTTCCCAAGTGTCCAGAACTATGAGAAACTAATTTCTGGTGTTTATAAGCCACCCAGTCTATGGTACTGTGTTATAACAGCCCAAACTGACTATAAAACAGAAACTGAAAACATGAACAAAGTTATGAAGGTTACAAAGCCCATTGTTTTAGGAAATGTCCATTAACTCATATTAAAGCTTTGATTATTTGTAAATAGACAGAATGTAAATCATATGGCAGGAAATGTAGTTATAGCCAGGAGGTGAAATATAAGGAAGTAGAAAAATAACTTTGAAAATATATCTATGGGTAATGGTCAGTCCTTCAGTGACACTGTGACACGGTCTTAGATATATTTTAGGAAAATTTGGGGAAAGTTAACTTGACATGGAGTCATTACAGTAGGTAAGGCATCAGAGGCAGGAAAACCTGTTTAAATCAACTAACTACAATAAGCTTTGTCTGAACAGTTCATAACTGAAAATTGGGGATATCTCTGGAAATAAGTCGATGCATAGGAGATCTGTGGGGGAAAAATAAGAAATTAATAGGATTGACTACTCTTCATGAAAGTGAGGGGTTATGGGAAAAAAACAAAAGGTTTTAAGCCAAGAGTAACTGACAGAAAGGAAATTATAATGAACAGAAATTGGAATGGTAAGAGTAAAAGCAAGTTTTAAAGAGAAAGGGGATAGATATAGAATAATATTTCTTAATTTTGAGAGGTTGGCTTGGACATCTATTTGGAAATATTCTATTGGCATCTGGAATTTCAGAAGTGGAATACAGGAGAGAAATGATGGATTACTGTGTGTGACTCCTTTAAGAAAAAAGAATAGAAGGATTTGGGTAAAGAATTAAAAGGAAGAAGATCCAGCAAAGAAACAGATTAGGAAGTAGAGAGAGGTTGGAACAGGGTTAAAATAGTACCAGTGGGGAGGTCCCTTTTTCAAAACATGAATCAATATTCATTTTGGCAATATTATAATTGGATCTTCATGCTCAGAATTTAAATTTCTCTATAAAACTCAATTATGTTATGCCAATTATGTTTCATTAAAATTTTTAAGTAAATGGGTCAGTTTAATTAAAAAGAAAACAACCTATAATTGTTGAAAAAAAATGTGGCTTTGTTCTTACAACGATTCTGGCCAAAATTAGCTTCCTTAAGATTCTAGCTACTCTAGATCTAAAAGTAATTTACACATTACAAAAAAAAAAAAACTATATATAAAGGGAGAAAATAAAGTTTTTTAAAGACATTGATTTTAAGCTATAATTATAATTTTAGGACAATATTTGCCTTTGAACTAATTTTAATTTATATTATACCTAAAAGTTTTTGGGAAAACTAGAGCAAAATTTTTCAAACCACCTTTTTGTATTCAAGAAAAGTAAAAATATTTTAAAGGCCATGATCTCACCTACAATGACTGAAACATTCTATCAGGGACATAATATTCTTTAAGTACTATGGATGGTATGCCAAACACATCAGAAACACTATTTTTTAGCTTTACCATGTCATGTAAATATATTTTTTCAGCTGTTTTTGCCTAGGCATCATGTGTCTCTCCATTTATTCATTCAAATACATTTACTGAGCACTTGAGATGCATCAGTGAATGAAACAGAAAAAAAAAAAAATCTCTGCTCTCTCATTAAATATGGCTGCAGTTCAGACAGTAAGACTGAACCCAATTATGAAATGTGGAGCATTTGCTGTTAAACGTATCAGTGTATTTAGGCTCTGTATGTCTAAAAATCTTTTTTTTATTTTCTTCCCTCAGAAAAATCTGTGTCTTTCAAGTGTGAGGGAAACCAAATGACCTTCACTCTGTCTACTTGAATAACACTTGGACTGTTAATTCTCACTAAAATGTCCTATGCCTTAGTCCTCAAAAGCAGACAAACTTATTTTTTTAACTTAGATTATAACAAAAGATAAAATACAGATCAAATTCTAAACAACTGACCACTGAGATCCTATGTCTGAACTTTGTCCTTCCTGGAGGGACCATAGATTTTGCACCTAATTAAATAGAGACTGAGTAATAGATTAGTGCTCTCAATGATTTTCTGATTTAGTGGACTAACTGAAAATTTCCACAGGGCAGAGTGCAATTTACTTGTGTGCCCCAATTAGCACTGCTAACTGGGGCACAAAATCGGCATAAAATTGGGCCCTGATTCTGTATCAGCCACCATTCAGAGAATGGCAAATAGCCAACAAGACTTGGAGAAAAGTCTTTAGCATCCTTCTTTCTCTTATTTGTTAAACCACACAGTAGTCCACTGTTATTTTTATAGGAAAGTTTACAGTTTGTGGATTACTGCAGATTATCAAAAGGGAGGTGGTTCATTAAGAAAGGTGGAAGAAGTGAAAACTTTATACTGATAGGGAGATAAAAGAGCGATCAAGACATTGGGAATTGTTTCTAGAAGTTCTTGAGTGCCAAGCTGAATCCCAACAACAGCTTCTTTTATAGAAAGAACTACATTAAGATGTTGTAAGTAATTCTGTACCTGACCAAAATAAAATAAAAATAAAATAAGAACAAAAAAAACCAAAAACCAAACCAGCAAACAAACCCTTGTGCCATGTTTCCATACATTGTTTATGAGAACCATGTAGCCACATAATGAAAATGTCTATCTACGCTTCACAGGTTTTCTCTGCCATTTTTAATCATCTTTCAGAGGCCCATGGAGCCACATTTAAAGAACGATAATTTTTAACATATTTGCTTGCCATTTGAAAGCCCAACATTTTCTTTAATCTAATATTACATTTCCTGCTATTTATTCATTTAATAATAGGCTTCAAAACAAACACATAGTAATGTTACCAAAAGGGCAAATGCAGTAAATAGCCTTATGAAGAAAAGTCTGCCAGCTTTTCATAATGCAAATTGGGAATCTTGTTAAAACATGATTGTGCATAGGACCTTTACAGAATGAAAACAACTCTTCTTCAGAAACCCATCTTGACTTGGCTTAAATTATATTAGAGCAAAAGACCAATTGTGGCTCTTTCATTAGCCTCTACCCTGCACTGCCTCTCCTCTGTGGGATTGCTGCAGGCACTGAGCCAGTGCTAATACAGGTGGGCCGTGTTTGTGAATACAGGCAGAACAAAAATGAAGCAGCAGGCTTACGATGGCTTCCATTTAGGAGAGCATGCAGGTTGGCTCAGTTATGGCCTCCAAATTTACCAGACATTCTACATACTATGACACTAACACCCTACATCCACACCAGTAGAATGAGAGCTTTGCAGTTCTTGAACAGCCTAGGTAGTGCATTGATATTCTGTCATATACACTTTTTTTTTTTTAGTGTGATGGATGCAGTTTGCAATTCTTCACACTTTTGTGTTATAAATGCCCACTAAATGCCAATGCTAGGTTGAATTCCAATCAGCAGCATTATATAAAAAACTGTTTAGAACACTTTGGAAATCTGCCACCTCAGATATCTATAAACCAAAAATATAGTTAAAGAAGATCTTAGGTTAATTCAATCAAGACCAAGATGATTCATTATGTTCAATGCACTGCTCCAAAGACTGTGGACAGTATAACTGCTCCTTTATTCATGGCAAAAAAATATCCTATAGAGTCAATAAACAGAAAGGTAAGTATATAGTGAAATCCAGAATACTCCTATCCACTACTGTGGCAGTGTGTTAAACCAGCAATTTTAGTATAAAAATTAAAGGACAGAAGTATGAAAAATAGCTATAGCATCAATAATTTATTAATGAATACACAATATAAAAAGATGTAAACTGTGATATCAAAAATATAAAACAGGATAGAAATAAAAGGGTAGACTATTTCTATGTAATTGAAGTTATCAGCTAAAATACACTTTTATACCTATATGATGTTTTATGTAAGCCTCAGAGAATCACAAAGCAAAAAATCTATAACAGATACTCATAAGATAAAGAGAAGGAAATCAAAGTATACTATTACAAAAAATAATTCACAAAGAAAGATAGCAGGAGAGGAAAAAAGGAACTACAAAACAGCCAGAAAACAATTAATAGCACGGTATTAGTAAGTCCTTACCAGTTAGTAATTACACTAAATGTAATGAATTAAATTCTCCCATCAAAATCTGCAAAGTGGCTGAACAGGTTAAAAACAAGATCCAGCTATCTGCTGCCTACAGGAGATTCATTTCAGGACACACATTGGCTCAAAGTGAAGGGATGAGAAATATCTCTGGCAAACAGAAACCAAAAGAGAGCAGGGGTAGCCATACCTATATCAGATAAAATAGACTGAATAAAACTCTGTAACAAGAGATAATGTTAAAAAAAATGATTCATCAAGAGGATATAATAATTGTAATATATATACACTTAATATTGGGGCACCTAAATATATTAAACAAATACTAACATATATGAAGGGAGAATAGACACCAATACAATTTACAGTAAAAAACTTCAATAACCCACATTCAACAATGCATAGATTGTCCAGACAAAAATTCAATAAGGAAACATTGGACTTGAACTATACTTTATACCAAAGAACCTAAAAGATATATAGAGTTTCTTTCATCCAAAATCAAGAGAATACACATTCTTATCAAGTGTACATAGAACATTCTCTAGGATAGATCATATTCTAGGTCACAAAACAAGCTTTAGGAAATATAAAAGACTGAAAATCAAACCAAGTATCATTTTCTGATCACAATGGTATGAAACTAGAAATCAATAACAAGAGGAAAAATGTAAAATTCATGGAAATTAAACCACACATTCCTGAAAAACCAAGGAGTCAACAAAGAAATAAAAAATACCTTGAAACAAATGAAAACGGAAACATAACATAAAAAACAAAACTTCTGGTATGCAGCAAAAAGCAGTTCTAAGAGGGAAGTTTATGGTGATAAATGCCAACATTAAATATATACACATATACACACACATATCTCAAACAAACAACCTAACTTTACACTTCAAGGAATCATAAACAGAAAATAAATAAGGTCCAAAGTTAGCAGAGTTGAAAGGAGATAACAGATCCCAAAGTAGAAATAAATAAAATAAAGAATAGAAAAATATTTGAAAAGATCCACAAAACCTAACAATTGGTTTTTTGAAAAGATAAATAAAATTGACAAAATTTTAGCTAAACTTAACCAGAAAAAAAATGAAGGACTCAAATAAATAAAATCAGGAGGAAAGAAAACACATTATGATTGATACCACAGAAATATCATTAGAGACTATATAAACAGTTAGATGGCAAAAATTGGACAATGCAAATGAAATGGAAAACTCCTATAAGCATACAACCTACAAAGAATGAGTCTTGAATTAATAGAAAATGTGAAAAACAAGTAACAAATAAAAAGAGTGAATCAGTACTCAAAAACTTCCCAATAGGGTCATCTGGGTGGCTCAGTGAGTTGAGCATCTGACTTTTGATTTTGGCTCAGGTCATGATCTCAGAGTTGTGCGATCAAGCTCCACATAGAGCCCTGTACTGAGAGTGGATCCTGCTTAAGACTGTCTGTCTCTCTCTTTCTCTCCCTCCCTCCCTCCGCCTCTCTCCTTCATTCATTCCTTCAATGCCAAAAAAAAAAACAAAAACAAAAAACAAAAAACAAAAAACTCCCAACAAATAAAAACCCAACATCAGATAGCTTCAAGAGGGAATTCTACCAAACATTTATGGAGAATTAAAGCTAATATTTCTCAAACTCTTCCAAAAAGTTTAAGAGGCAGGAATGCTCCTGAACTCATTTACTTAGGCCAGAATTACCCTGACACCAAAATCAAATATGAATACAAGAAAACTACAGGCCAGTATCTCTGATGAATATAGATGCAAAACCTCTCAACAATTACCAGCAAACCAAAATTAATGGCATATTCAAAGATCATACACCGCAATCCAGTGGGATTTATCCCTGGGATGCACAGAAGTTTCAACATATGTAAATCAATAAATGTGATACACCACATTAACAGAATGAAAGATGAAAATTCATATCATCTTCTCAACAGATGCAGAAAAGGCATTTGACAAAATTAATATCCTTTAATGACAAAAATGCAAAAAAAGTAGATGTAGAAGGAACACACCTCAACATAAAGGAGCATAATCACAACAAACCCTTAGTTAACATCATACTCAATAGTGTAATATTGAAAGTTTTTCTTTTAAGATCGATAAGTCAAGTGTGTCCACTCAGCATTTCTATTCAGTGTAGTACTGAAAATCCCGTCAGAGAAATTACCTAAGGAAAAGATCCAAAACATATATAAATTGAAAAGCAAGAAGTAAAATTATCTGTTTGCTAATGACATGATCTTGCATATAGAAAATCCTAAAGACTCCACCAAAAAACTGTTAGAATAAACAAATTCAGTAAAGTTTCAGGATACAAAATCAATATACAGGAACCAGTTATGTTTCTATACAGTAAAAATGAATTTTCTGAAAATGAAATCAATCACATTTACAACAGCATCAAAAACAATAAAATACTTAGGAATAAATTTAAACAAAGAAGTGAAAGATCTATATACTGAAAACAAGACACTAATGAAAGAAATTGAAGAAGACACAAATAAAGATACCCATGTTCATGGATTAGAAGAGTTAATATTTTTTTAAATGTCTATACTACACAAAATCATCTGTAAATTTAATGCAATCCCTATAAAAATTCTACTGGAATTTTTCACAGAAATGAAGAAAATAATCCTACAATTCATATGGATCCTAATATAACACAGAAAAAAGCATGAGGCATTTCATTTCTGGATTTCAAACTATATTACAAAGCTACAGTAATCAAAATAATATGGTACTGGCATAAATACAGACACACAGACCAATGAAACTGAATATAGAGCCCCAAAATAAAACCTCACATATATGCTCAGCTATTCTTTGACAAAGGGCAGAAAGAATATTCAATGGGAAAAAGATAGTCTCTCTTCAATAAATGACACTGAGCAAACTGGAGATCCACATGCAACAGAATGAAACTGGACCTCTATCATATAATTATGATACCCACAAAAATTAACTCAAAATAGATTCAGGACTTTAACATAAGACATAATACCATAAAACTTTCAGAAGAAAACACAGGGAAACTCTCCTTGACATTGGTCTTAGCAATGATTTTTTGGACAAGACAGCAAAGCTAAAGCAACAAAAGCAAAAATAAACAAGTGGAACTACATTAAGCTAAAACACTTCTGCACAGTATAAATAACAGTCAACAAAATTAAAAGGCAACCTATGAAATGGAAGAAAGTATTTGCAAGACATGTATCTGATAAGAGATTAACAACCAAAATACATAAAAACTAATACAATTCAATAGCAATGATATTAATAATAATCCAGTATAGAAATGGTCAATAAGTACATGAAAAGGTAATCAACATCACTAATCATCAGAGAAATGAAAATCAAGGCCCAAGGAGAGATAAACTCACACCTGTTAGAATGATTATTATCGAAAGGCATATGCTTACTATATGACTCATAAATCTCAATCCTGGACATTTATCCCAGAGAAATGAAAATTTATGTTCATATAAAAACCTGTACACAAATGTTCATAGCAGCTTTATTTGTAATAGTCAAACATTAGAAACGATCCTAGTATCATTCAATGGGTCAAGATTGAAATAACTATGGCACATCCATGCCACTGAATATACTACCCAGCAAAAAAAAGAAATGAATTACTGATACATGAAAAAAAAGAATATTGACTATAGGCTCATATGGTTGTATTTAGGCATTTATATTTGTAGTTATGTGTCCCAGACCATATTTTAACTCATATTGGCTCAGTCAGTTAAGCACCCAACTCCAACTCTTGATTTCAGCTCAGGTCATGATCTCATGGTTGGTGAGATCTAGTCCTGTGTCAGGCTCCTAGGCTGGGTGTAGAGCCTGCTTGAGATTCTCTCTCTCATTCTCTCTCTCTCATTCTCTCTCTCTCTCTCTCTCTCTCTCTCTCTCTCTCTCTGTCTCTCTCCCACTCCTGATGTCTGTCTCTGTCTCTCTCTCAAAAAGAAAAATTATTGCATCCCAGGTTTATATTGTTGGTGTGTGTATGTGTGTGTGGAGGGGGGGTGGTGACAAGAGAGAGGCAAAGAGATAGAAAAGAGAGAATGAGTTACCACTGTATGAGGAAGAGGAAAAAAAAAAAATAAAGAGAAAGAGAAGAAGAGAAGGGGAAGGGGAAATCTTGGCTTTATTCCCAACATGGAGTCATTTATACCTAGTCATGCCTGAAGATTCACCCACTCTAAAGCCAAGGGTTGTATTTAAATATCCACAATGCTATCTCTACCTTATTTCATAGCTTATATGAGTTCTGGTAATTTATACCTATATTTTAGTTTTTAGATAACCTCAGTTTAACTTTATAAGGCTGAAAATTCCCTTAACTACTGAGTGGAATTCAGATCTTTTTTATTTTGTTGATGCTTCTGAATAGCAATGTAATAATCGCCATTATAAAAAAGAAAGCAAAAACTTCTCTAAATTCAAAAATAAAGTTAAAAATGTCTACTGCTCTCACAGGTTGTCTACTCTATTATATGAAAGTCACTTGTGTTTTTTAAGTTTCAACAACTACATCTATTTCTGTTCCAGTTATATCTGTATAATCTTGCCATTCAATAGCAATCAGATATGACTATAGCCTAAAGAAGATGAAATCATAATTACTTCATACTAATTTGTGTCTTCAATAGTCATAGACTTGAAGTCTTTGTAACATTGTTTAGTTATCAACATATTTCAGTTGCATGTTGAAATTCATTAGCACATTACTTCTTGTTTTGGTTATCTTACTATCAGTTATATTCTCTAAGTTCAGTTTTAATATTTCTGTGTTCACCCGGGCAAAGAAAATTTAAGAATCCTACTAATGAGCCTTTTGATTTTGCTGCTTGCTCTTTAGCATTTATAAGATACTTCTTATATAATCATGTAATTTCATCCTTACAAAATACCCATGTGGAAGCTAGATACATGTTATTTTCCTTATTTTATATATGATAGAACCGAGGCTAGGGGAGTCTAGGGGAGTTACTTGGCTCTTGGGTGGCCCACTTGTAACCAGAATCTTTTTTTTTGCTTTTTCTTTTTATTGTATGTATATGAGATGATGGATACACAGTAAACTTACTGTGACAATCATTTCAGAGTATCTGAAAACTAAATCATTATGATGTACATCTTAAATATACAGGGTTATGCATGTCAATTATGTCTTAATAAAATTGGGAAGAAATAACCTACATATATACATATATATGCACACACACATATAAATACACATATATACACACATACATATAGCTATACACATATATACACATACATGTACATACATGCACATATACATACATACATACATACATACATACAGTAAACTGGCATATAATGGTTTCAGAAAGAGGTACATATAGTCTTGCACAACATCATGGATGAACTATGGAAACACAGTGTAGTGACTCAGCTAACTGCAGACTCATGGGTATTCAGAGACAACTGAATGAGTATTCAGTATTAGAACAACTCCTCCAACATATAATCCCATTTGATAGACAAAGGGATGAGGAAAATGTGGCATGCACATGTGTGAACACGTGCACGCATGCGCACACACACACACACACACACACACACACACACAGGAATATCATACAACCTTAAAAAAGGATGAGATCTTGCTATTTATGACAACATGGCAACTTGGATGGACCTGGAGGTATTATGCTAAGTGAAATAAAACACACTGAAAAAGACAAATATCACAGTATTTCACTCATATGTGTAATCTAAAAAAGAAAACCAATGAACACACACACAAAAATATAAATACAGATCTATAAATACAGAAAACAAAGTGATGGTTGCCAGGTGGGAAGAAGTGAGGGAAACGGCAAATGGATGAAGGAGAGTGGGAGGTGCAGGCTCCCAGTTAATGGAATGAATAAGTCATGGAACTAGAATCTCGTTCTACTCTTTATGGTGTCACATACACTCTCAATTAAGTAAGAAGGTTTTCCCATGATAATTTTATAATTTTTTGCAAAGGAGGAATTGAAACATAATATCAGCATGAATTTTGCATGTCAAACTGTAGCCATGTACAAAAATGAAATCAAAATAATCAAGACCTAAATGTAAAATACAAACCTACAAAACTCCTATAAGAAAACAGCTGAAAATCCAGGTGATCTTGGATTTGGTGATGATATTGCAGGCACAACATTAAAAGTACATACCAGAAAATAAACAATAAGTAAGTTGGATTTCACTGAAATTAAAATTTTCTGTTTCATAAAAGATACTATTAAGATAATGAAAATACATGCCCAGACTGGGAGAAAGTTTTTGCAATATGCTTAACTGGTAAAGTACTTTTACCCAAAATATATAAGAACTGTTAAAACTGAACACTAAGAAAACAACCCAATAAAATAGTGAGTAATAGTTCTAAACAGACACCTTAACAAAGAATATATACAGGTGGAAAAAAGCATATAAAGGATGTTTAACATCATATGTAATTAGGGAATTTCCACTTAAAATAACAATGAAGTATCACCATATATACACCTAACAAGAATATCTAAAATTCAAAACATTGACAATATCAAATTCTAGTAAAGATGTAGAACAACAGGAACTTTCATTCACTGCTGTTAGAAATACAAATGGTGCAGCCACTTTGGTAGACAGTTTGGAAGTTCTTATAAAAGTAAACATACACATACCATATAATCCAACAATCAAATTCCTTGGTATTTACCCAAATGAGTTGAAAACTTATATCCATGTAAAAACTGCACACAAATGTCTATAACAGCTTTATTCATAATTGCCACAACTTGCTAGAATAACAAGATGTCCTTCAAAAGATGCATAGATTAAAAAAAACTGGTTGATCATAAAGCGAAATATTAATTAGCAATAAAAAGAAATCAGTTATCAAGCCAAATAAAGACTTGGAAAATTCTTTTTTATTAAGGTAAAATTAACATACAGTATGTTAGTTTCAGGTGTACAATATAAAGACTCAATAATTCTACACATTTCTCAGTGCTCATCAAGATAAGTGTAGTACTCTTCATCCTCTTTACCTATTTCACCCACCCACCCCTATCTCCCAATGGCCACAACCAGTTTGTTCTCTATATTTAAGAGTCGGATTGTCAAACTTTTTTGTTGTTGATTTGTTTTGTTTCCTAAATTCAACATGTGAGTGAAGTCAGATGGCATTTGTCTTTTTATGATTGATTTATTTCACCTAGCATTATACCCTCTAGGTCCATCCGTGTTGATGCAAATGGGAACATTTCATTCTTTTATAGCTGAATAATATTCCCTTGTGGGTATTCTGTATCCATTCATCTTTTATGGACCCTTGGAGGTGCATATGTCTTTTTATTTTCTTTGGGTAAATGTCCAGTAATAGAATATTAGATCATATGGTAGTTCTATTTTAGTATTTTGAAGACCCTCCATACTGTTTTCCACCGTGACTGCACCAGTTCGTATGCCCACCAACAGTGCACATGGGCTCCTTTATCTTCACATCCTCCAACACTTGCTATTACTTGTGTTTTTGATTTTAGCTGTTCTGACAAGTGTAACATGGTATCTCATTGTGGTTTTAATTTTCATTATCCTGATGATGAGTGATGTTTAACATCTTTTCATGTGTCTATTGACTATCTGTATGTCTTCTTTAGGAAAATGTCTTTTCAGGTACGCAGCCCATTTTTTAATTGGATTATTTGGGGTTTTTTTGACTGTTGAATTGTATAAATTCTTTATATATTTCAGATATTATCTGACATGAAGAATTCTTAGATATATGATACTAAGTGAAAGAAGTCAATCTGAAAAGGCTACATGCTATATGATTCCAACTATATGACATTCTGATAAAGACAAAACCATGAAGATGGCAAAAAAGATCAGTGTTCACAGATGTTTGGGGAGAGGGAGACATGAAGAGATGGAGGGAGCACAGAGGATTTTTAGAGCAATGAAATTATCCTGTATGGCACAATATTGGTGGACACGTGTTATAATACATTTGTCAAAATCCATACAATCAATGTACAGTCCAGTGAACCCTAATATAACTGTGGACTTGAGTTAATAATAATGCATCAATATTGGCCCATTAACTGCAACAAGTGGACCACACTAATGTTAAGATGCTACCTATGGAAGAAACTAGTGTGGGGCAGGGTGAAGGGATACATGGGAACTATTTTCTGCCCAAGTTTTCTTTAAGCCTAAAACTGTTCAAAAATAGTCTGTGAATAAAAAAATACATTCATGTCAGAAAATATGTAGCTCAAGGTCCTTTCAACTTTCTGTGAACCTTGTTTTTACAGAATTAGTAAAGAGGATCACTAGCCTCTGATTCAACAAGTCCATAAAATGTTCATGTAGCTACTCAGAGCAAAAGATGAAGAGACAGATTAATGATTCTTTTTCACCCAGTGAATCCTAAAGGCTTTTCTTCTTACTCTGTTCCATCTACAATGGTTAAAAACTGAAATCTTATGCACAGCACGGAATGCAGACAGTCATCACGTGTATGACAAACTGCAAATGATGTCCCTATTCATTCAGTGTTGCATGCTGCATAGGATTCTGATTTGGAACTCTTACCTATTAAAAGTATAACAGCACAGGTATAAGATTTAGATATATCCATATGTGTATATATACAAACACAAGTTTATGAATGCAAAAATGCCACATTAATGCCTTTCCAAGGTAATTTTACATAAATTATAAATTTATTCAAGAAAGTCATAGAATTGAAGATTTCTTATCCTTTCTGAGGTGAAATAATATCTATGTCTATTTAATTTTGATCATGAAGACCTAGGAAAGGGACCATGTCATCTTTCCCATTCAGAATAATGGTAGGAATCCAATCAGCCCCCTCCCCACTGAGTAACAATTAATAATAACAATAATGGTAATGTGAGAGCCACTTTGAGCTATAATGATACCCTACATGAAATGAAGATCTGCCATCCTCTCTATCACTGCATTCAGCCAGCTTGCTAATCAAATACTGGCAGAATGAACTGGAGTTTAAGTAGTATCATTATTATGATTTAAATGTAAGCTCTTGTGAAAGACTGACAAACTTGGAAAGTAAAGTCATCCATTTATTCACAAAATAGGCAGAGCACTTGCAGTGACAATGCTCACTTCCTTTCACCGACCTGCCAAGCAGTTTGAACTCTTTTCCAAAAGACCACATCTGGTGAGAAGAGACTCTTAGCCATGAAGGAGTAAATGCCCACATGATCATAACTACAATAACAGTGCTGGCAGACTGGAGGCATAAAAGAGCCCTATGTACTGTTTCCAGAAGACCACAGGATGTTCAGGCTACTGCAAGTGTCAAGAAATTGGTATATCATACTTCCTGCCTCGAGAAATTTACATATGATAAAGTTTAATTCAACTAAAACTGAGGGATACATTTAAGCTTGCATTCCATGTCCAAATGTTACTGCATGAGAATTTTCAAGGATCTGATACTCTATAAAGGCTTAGTGGGAAAGATCAATATAATCAACCTTTCTTTACTTTCTATTTACAGTCTACCCAGATTTTTCTTTTTTGCATTTCAAGTCATGGAGAATACCATAAGCAGAGTAAAGTATTGATAACCAAATTTTTATTACACTTTCTCTGATCTTCCAAAACATCATCCTACACTGCCATGTCCACCAATGACTTCCTTCAAACTCCCATGATACTCCATAATCACTTGATGACCTTTTTCCTCTTTCCCTCAATCAGCAACCTCAGGAATAAGATCCCTTCTCCCTGGGAAAAATGCCAACTATATATACAAAAATATAAAGACATATTCTATTCAACCCTTGTGACAGATTAATCTATATGCTGTACTTGTATTAACTCATTCCATTCTCAAAATCAACCTGCCTATTGTTATCCCCATTTTACTGATGATAAAGCTGAGGTCACATCACTGAGCTCATAACTGGTAGAGCTTACACAGAGAAACAGTCATGTTCTATTTCTTCCTTTCCCAACAATTTAACCAGTATAACACCAAGTCCACAACATGTCCACTAGTACATGAGTTGTTATCAAATTCCATTTGATTCAAAACTAGGTTCCTGGGAAATAAATTTTTATCCCTCAGGTTAACTATAGTCAGAATCTCTACTTGGCACTATTTGTTTTCTCTCATCCCACAGCAGACATGAATTGGATAAATGACTAAAATGTAGGGAAGTTCCTCATGCATCATTATTCCAAAAAGTAATTTCATATCTGGAAATATAATTTGCATAGACAAACAATAAAATCTGAGTGGGACAGGTCAGAAAGAATCTGCCACAAAATATTGTAAGTTCTGTATACAATCAATGCCTAGTTCCTATGTCCTAATGCCAAAGTTCCCTATGTCCTAATGCCAAAGTTCCCTATGTCCTAGTCCTTCATGAACTATCTTCTTTAACCAAAAACAAAACAAAATCCACCACTGCCACCACCAAAACACACGCATACATGCATACACAATTATGAACAGATATTTTGCATGAGTTTTTAAAAATTAGATGTTATAAAGCATTCTAATTAATAAGTTATCTCATAGAGGGATGTAGGATAAATGCCATCACTTACCCAAAAATGTTCATGGCAAATACTGCTAATTGATTTTATTGGTCTCTCCTATCAAGTTGTTACAGGGTATGAGAATCATTCTTCTTTTTTAATGTTTTTTAAAAGTCTATTTATTTTTGAGAGAGAGAGAGAGAGAGAGAGAGAGTATGTTAGAGCAGGAGAGGGACAGAGACAGAGTGAGACAGAGAATCCCCTCTGCTATCAGCGCAGAGCCTGGCTCAGGGCCTGAACCCAAGAACCATGAGATCCTAACCTGAGCTGAAATCAAGATGCTTAACTGACTGAGCCACCCAAATGCCCCAGGTATAAGAATCATTCTTAAGCTCTCTGCAACATCTGGAGTTGGATAATAAAATGAAATATATTTCCTATATATCCTGAGAAAGTAAAAATATTGTATCAATTTAACTGCTAGTGGCAAAGGCCTTAATATACAAGCTCCAAATATGGAAGAAAAATGACACGTGTATTCTATTTGGCTGTGTCTCATTTCAAAATCATCTGTCACAATCAATTATCTGGCATATTGTGCTGGGCAGAGGGCTCAGCAGTAACCCTTATGGAGTCCTACTTCTCATTTGCATGTTTTGATAAATGGTTTAGTTCAGTTTCCTACCATGTTCAGCTGTCAATCAACATTTATTGTATTTTTTACAGGTCTTTTTTCCCTTTGTAGGAAAAAAATACATACTAATTCCCAGTTAGTAAATCTGCCAGCTTTATTTTTCAAAAACCAAACTCCCCTTTAGAGATGTACATTAAAGGGAAGAAAAAGGAAAAAGAAAAATCTAGGAAGCTGACCTCTAGAAATGGTCTGCCTGTAACTGCAGTAAAACAAGGAGTTTTCTTATACTCCAAAGATTCTATTTTGTGGGATACAAAATAGTAAGTATCTCCAATATCACTGTTTCATAAAACAGAGATATAGGAACATGAAAAACACAACTATTCCCCATAAAATACAAAGGAAAACCATCTCAAAGTTCAATTCATATTTGTTGAAAATCCTAAATATTTTAAATGAAAAATAGTTTAGAATGGCCTTATTTTATATAATACTCTGCCTCAATGTCATCAGACCCACTATCATCTGTCCAAGAATTACACTACTTTGATATGGTGCTGGATTAGTTTTAAATGAAGTAACTGTACAGGACTGATAATTATTCTGGTAGGTCTTTTAAAGTTAATAACTCTTTTAAAAATAGAAGATTCTTTATACTAAGATTCTTGATTTCTTTCCTCTCTATAAGGAGTTAGACACATATTCCTAGTCTAACTGACAATAAAACGGGTGAAAATTGGGAATCAGGGGAAGAGTTTATAAAACAGTTCGATGATTTGAAGTAGTGGTGGTGACATTAATAATGAGCCTCTGTTTATTGGATCATCAATCCCCTTTTCTCCCACCTTTCCCCTTACATTTTAATCACATTGCATTGAGAGGGAGATCAGGGTGATGATAAGGATCATCATCATCATTAAACAACCTAACAATTTTGGGTAATTGGGTAGAAGCTCAATTCTGTCCCCACCTTTTTGTTTTCTTATTCAAAGAACTTGAGAAATGGAAAGAGATTGACAGGATATCATGTCAAGCTTCTTATTTCACAACTTAAGAAACTGAGAAATAAAGAAGATGATGGCTTTCTACAATGTCATGCAATTAAATAGATGGTAGATTCCAGATTCCTACTTGAGTATATTTTTATTACCTCATTTTGTCTCTAAGATATTTTATATCTTTTATTTCTAGTGGGTTTGTTGACATTTATTTATTTACTTATTTATTTTTCATTCATTCATTCATTCGTTCGTTTTTACTATCAAAGAGCTTCTAGGCATCTGTGTAGTTGTTAACTCACCAAATGAATCTTATGGAATATGGAATTCCAGATTGTAAGTATTGAGAGATAAAGCATAGTCATAAGAACAATATTTTGTTCTGGAGAGATTACACAATATTAAGCCAATGTAACATTAATAGAGCTATTGATGTCAAGAGAAAATTACCATTAATCTGGATTTAAAAATATTAACCGATCTTCATAGTACTTGACAAGACAAATGAGCATCTTGTCAATAGAATCAATCCAGGAAGCTCTGGCTTTGAGAAATCTATAGGGAACCTGGTTTTTAGTTGTTGTTGTTGTTGTTGTTGTTCTTCTTCTTCTTCTTAAATGTCTTGAACTTTATTGAATAACATGATAATGTTCCACTTTTCTAAAGGAATTTTTCCCATCTGTATTATATCCATTTTTTCTCATCTGTATTATAGAAAAGTTCTCTTTTTGTGGTTCATTCATTACTTCAATATATATATATATATATATATATATATGTATATGTATGTATGTGTGTGTATATATATATATATATATATATATATATATATATATTATGCAACTGATTTAATCTGAAAAACAGAAACAAACAATTCACCCATTTCTCCCATTCCCCCCACCCCTGCCTCTGGCAACTACCAATCTGTTCTCTATACATGAGCCTATATATATAATTTTTAGATTCCACATATTACAGATTATATGGTATTTATCTTTGTCTGACTTATTTCACTTAGTATAAAGTCCTCAAGGTCCAGCCATGTTGTCATAAATGGCAAGATATCATGTTTTGTTATGAATACACACACACACACACACACACACACACAAATTTCTTCATCCATTCATCCATTGATGGACACTTAACTAATTTCCACTTTCTAACTACTATAAATAATGCTGCAACAAATATGGGGTAGTTACATTTTTTCAAATGAGTGTTTTTGTTTTCTTTGGATACATATCCAGTAGCTCTTCTTAATTAACAGAAGTCCCAATGTGGATGAGAGGGCTTTTCCACTCCATCCCCAATATAAAATGGGCTTAGCTTTCCCCTGGATATGTCTACTTCAGAGCCAGGCCAAGGCTAGTGAGAAAGATGACTGTGTTCACTTAGGCTACTTACCAACATTTCACAAATTCTGTCTAAAGCCACTGATGTTTCTTCACTGCCTCATTTCTTAGAACCAGCTTTGCCTTTCCTCTCAGACCCCAGTTCTCTTTTTATCACATCTTAAATAATTCACATCTCATACACTTCAAACTTTTTGCAACAGATATTCTCTATGGATATTTACTTATCAAATAATAATAACTTCTTTGTAAGTTATTATTCTATTTATGACTTGGGCATTATAAAATATATATAAAACTTAGGTATTTTTAAAAGATTAGATGATGACAAAGTAAAAATATTTTATGATTTCTATTTGATTTTCTGCTACCAGTACACAATTTTATGTCCTCAAAAAATACTATTAACCCTATTTTAGTGAAAGTATTGTGACTGAATTCATTATATTATTTGTTAAAATATTCTTTAACACTTTAATTACACAGCAATTCTTGATTTAATTAATTTCAGTCATTGATTTTCATGGATCTCATAGCTTAAAAGCATATCTTTCAAGAATATGTAAACAGACATTAAAGAAATGCATCAATATTTGTGCTAATTAATTATACCCATTTTTCAGTCTCATTCACCAGTTATACAAAGGTTATTTATTAAATTTATCTAGCAAATTTCCTCTCTCCTTGGTGTCATTCATTTTTTTCTTTAAAAATGAATTGGAAATTATATATTATATAATTATAAATTTTTATATTATAAAAATTAAATTAGTATTCATTAAATTCTGCACTTGACACATTTTTAAATGGTGTATGTTTCCAAGTATTTATAATGATTATCATCATAACTAATAGTAATTGAAAATGTCCCAATATGAGGCAGTCTCTTAACTTTTTTATTGTACCTTCATTTATTCCTCATAGTAATACAATGAAATAGGTATTATTTCTGATCTCTGTTTACACATGAAGACACATGTGAGAGCTTTCAGAGGTGACAGACCATTTTCCCCAACATCTTCTAATCCTCAAATAACTCTCCATATTATCAGGTTTTTATGGAGTTGTTTTTGGAAGTTGTCACCTTCTCAGTCCCGTACTGTAACTTGAAGGAACAGTAAAGTGCAAGAGACTGGGTATGAGTGTATGTGTATGCCTGTGTGTGTTCTAAAAATATCTTCTATACATCATAGAACAAAAAGCTATTATCATCCCATAAAATTGCTGCAAACCTGGAAAACTTTTTCTGTTTAAAAACTCAAATGTAGCTTTGAAAACATTTTTAGAGACTTGGTTACAAAATAGTGAGGAACTTCTGTGTGGGATAAAGATTTCCATGGTACTCTCAATCTCTTCACATAGCAATATAAAGATTTTATCAAAAACAAAACTCCAAATCCATCCAAAATGGCATATGAAACTATAAGATGAGAATAAGATGAGAATAAATAAGGTGTGAAAGAGAGAGAAAGAGAGAGAGAGGTGCCACCATCAAGATTTTCTCCTGCTACCCCCTATCCAGCTATAAAGACACACTTCTGACCTACAAACTCAGGATCATGTCAGGCTATACAGAAATGTTGAACTTCTTTCTCATTTTTAGATTAAAATAAACATAAGAGGATATTTAATGGTTTCTTTTTACCTTTTCACCCACACTCCCCCAGTATTTTGAGCACTTGACACTGGAGTTTAATCAGACCTGCACTTGCCTCACCATCTGAGGCAGAAATGTGGTCCTAATGCCTGTTATTGAAAACATGAAGAACTCTGGAACCAGATGATCTTTTCTGGAAACACTAGAAGTTTCCCAAGTTCTGGAGTCAATGTCCATCCCCTGAACTAACATGTGAAGGAAATTAAACATCTTATACAGACCACACTGGGAACCAGCTCTTAACTTGCACAGACAAAATGGCAGGGAAATGGCTGGGGAAGGATCAGCCTGCCATTCCTCCTTCATATGACCTCCTTTGAGGATTCAGAGCATTTTGAAACATGATTAGACCCAAAACATTATTTTTGCTTTTGCATTCTTTTCTCTGAAACAACAACAGCAACAGTAAGAAAACACAAACAACACACACACACACACACACACAAAAAAAAAAAACTTAGAAGAACCATACTTTGAGAGCTACAAATTCTTCCTCACATGTATTGTGACATAGGATAGTTGCAGGACCTGGGAAGCTTCACTTTACCAACAACACCTCAATGTCTTTACGTGGAAATTGAAAGTGTTAGTTGCAGCTCAATGGTTTTCAAACTTTGTCAGCAGAGCCCTTTACTACATGAAGAGTGATGAGGGTCCCACGTACTTCTTTTCCCCCTACAGCAGCTTGCAAGGTCACTCTAAGGAATCGGAAAGTGCCAGAGAACACAACTTAAAAAAAAAAAAGAAAAAAAAAAAAAAACAATAAACTAGGTCTCAAGGGCCCTCTCTAACTCTAAGACACTCTGATCGATGAGTCAGGAAACTTAATTCAGTTTTATACTTTCTCCTTGCCTCAATTGAAGATGACTCAATATTATAAAATGGGAAATTTATGTAACTCTGTCACTTAAAGTCAGAAAAATTGTGGTTCAGACAACTCCACTGAAATGTTTTCATCTACACAGAGTTTATCCCCAATAAGGTTACTGAGGTTATTAACTGGACCCTTTGTACTGAACCATTCCCAAGTAAGTTAAGTTGCTGCTATTCATTAACCTTTCCCTTTCTTGTTAAATAGCAGCATTAGAAATCATCAATAGATGAGCACTCCAACTATACTTCTTTTGATGTGTACTTTTATTTTTGCCTTGCTTTTTGAGGTCAGCAAACAAGCCAAAAGCCTAGGAAGGCAGAGAGGCAATGGGGACATAGCTATATAAAGAAGGCTTTCATTAACCTGCTGACCCACCATAATTTCAAATGTCAGCAGCTAATCAGATACTCACTGACATCATCAATGGATGGAGAAGAGAGATATCCTGTGGGATCAATCTTTTCTCTTAGTCTGAAATATATATTTATAACGCTGGAGGGTTACTTCTGCTCTGAAGTGATGGTGGGAAAATTTCCCTCTACTATTGAAATACACACTTCTAATGTTGAAGTTAATCATTAATTTTGATGGAACGGCAAAAACATTTATTTAAACGTCAGAAGCTGACTACATTATTGGCTTCTTTTCTACTAAATTCTCCTATGGCATTTTGACAACATGGGCAGCTGTAATGTTTGGCTCACTAATCCAGGGGGAAAAAAAGGTAAGCCAAACTATATTTCCTTTCTTATAAAGAAACTCTCTCCATTAATCATATTTATCTCAATGGGAAAAACAAAGAATAGAGTATTTATAATTACTTCAACTCCTAAAATGTCCAGTATAATAAAATGTCCAATCCTTTGTCCATTCTCCCAGGAATGCCATTCTCAGATGCACAACAAAGAATGTTTAAATGTGTTCAACCAAATCCAAAAGAAACAGATGGTGAAAGTTTACCTAAGAAAGGCAAGAATTTTATAATCTGAATTTTATTAATTTTATACCTGATATAAAACAGCTTTAAAATGGGTTTCTCTTGTCAAAATCATTGTGTGGCCGTTACTGACACAATAGTTCTAGCCAAATACATAAATGAATATGAAATAATATCCCAAGTTTTTAACATATATAATATTCAATTCCTGGCTACAAAAATTATTTTATATCTCAAAAAAAACCACTCATAATATAAATATTCTTCCTGATTTGGGACTCTTGTGCCTCTCATTAAAGGTAATTGATACTATGAGAGCATAAAATAAGCACCTTTGCATTTGACCCAATCCAATTCATCTAATTTAAAAATTATTCCCTAAAGATTGATCTTACCTGTTAGAATAGTTAAATGATAGAAACAAGGAAGTAGGAATCTGAAATGGATCACGTACTTTTCAGGATAAAATATCAATGTACCAAAGTGAGAAGGAAGAGCAAAAATGTACAAAAAATTTTGAGGAAATAAGGGAGACAATTTTATAAACTAAAGTTAACCTCCAGTACCCGTATGGAGAAATCAGTATCTAATTTCAAGGTAAAAAAAACCAAAAAACAAAAAACCAACCTCTTAAAATGCAGCATGAAAGCATTTACACTTAAAGCTGTATCTTCAGTTGTGAGAGAATACTGGTATAATCACAATTCACTAACACATTAATGCTAATAAACAAAACCTTTATTTTTTAATAATTCCTTTACAATAAGCAAGGAAAGACTAGGCTGCTAAAGTACCACAAAATTACCGATGGGCTAACAGTTTAAATTAGATTGACATTTTGAACAGATATAACTAAGCAACAATTTTAGATCCATGAAAGAATTACTCTATACTCATTTTCACATCAACAGATCCAAAAATCCAAGTTACTACTTTTGTTTTGGAAATATTTCATTACAAAATAATAACTTTAACACAATGTTCTTGCAGTTTGAATTCAGAGTTTGGCTCCTAACAAATCTTGTAACCTCATGTGAATCACTTAATATCCCTGATATTTTTATGAGAACCAAAATAATTTCATAATCTCATATGAATCACTTAATCCCTACAGGACTGTTTTGAAGATTAAGTAAAAGAATAAGTTACAACAATTTCTAGTGAACGCATCACCAACGAAGCTCTATGAACATGCACACTTCTGTTCCCACCATTTGAACTGTGTGCTTACACAAACTAGCTTCTATCAGATGTACCTGGTTTTACCATGGATAACCTAATTAAATATGGGATAAATTATGGGTTTAAATAATAAAGATAAACTATGGGTAAAAAGTATCTAATTAAATATGAGAGAGACAAGTATAAAATTTGGGAAAAAATCAAGAGACTGTTTCATTCATATTATACTACAAGTATATTTTAATTTGTATCCCTCTTAAAGAGAAGAAAACTGCAAACCATAAAACATTTAACATTGCACTTTTTTATGCAAGAAAGGCAAATTCAAGCCCCATCAGCAGGCTCAATCTTCAAGAAAGAACTTAGGCCCTTAATCAAAAGACTGCTAAGTAGATGGGCCCATTTTGAAATAAATTGAATGTTAAGGTATTAGGTATTATTTTTTATGCCTCCTGATTTTTGGCAAACTAACCACTTTCAGGTTATAATATCTTTGTATAAGAAGGATTCTATTTAGATATATGGGGAGAGAGATAGAGAATAGATAGTTAAATATAGATTTTTCTCTCACTCCACACCCCTCCCCCCACACACACCTCTAAGGTGTCAAATCAAGCATTATTTTCAAGGCTTCACAATCAAATATATTCACCAACACAATTTAAAGAGACTGAATACTGTATGTTTGTTACAGTTTATTATTTTTCCCAAGTTAGTTAGAATATTTAAATATTTCAGATAAAGTCAAAAAATTCTGGAGATTTAGTGCATAAAATTTTAGACTGTCCAAGTCAAGACATTCACTTTGTACAAGAGAAACTGAGCTACCCTGGCATCAAAATAATTTGCTTCATGTAAAATATGAAGAAAAATATAAGTGCATATCCTAGTTTCCTCTAACAGGTTGTTCAGATGTTATGGCCTCCAGTTCACTCCTTGACATGGCTTATTTTTATTATTTGGGGAGTCGTGGCTCAATTTCTTCATATATAAGAGATTACAAAATGTCTGATATGTAATTAACTTACAGATTAAAAGTTCAATTTAACAGAAACCAAAATTACTGAATAATATAATTATTAGTATTTTATTGGTATACTTGGATATTATATCTTTTATTTCTTGTAGACACCTATTACAGAATTAATTATGTAAAGAAACATGTTGGGATACAATGTAGATGCCCTCAACATGAAAAGCATGTGTTAGGGACCAACTCATGAACAGTGTCCACTTTTCAAAGTCCAATTTCATTTTATCTTCACTTAAATGAATGGTATGCATTCTATTTATAATATTGTCCAGTCATCTGAATTTACGTGCAAAAAAATGAGAGGCTTGAAGCAGAGTCCTGGATGCCAGAAGCCCTTTGCTTTACCATGAATATCCCATTGTCTCCTATTTCAACATTTTATGTCTGTGGCTATAAAGAAGATCTGCAACTAATATAAATGTCATAACAAAAGCTAACTGTAGTCACTATTTTATGCTAGATTATGCCTGGCATACAGTAGGCACTTATTTTTTCTAAGTAAATGAATGGATACATGCATTTATTTAAACAAGGAAGATACGTGGAAATAAAAACTGCCATTTGCTTTTGTCCTTATTTATTGTGGAGGTGACTTCCTACAGCACTTATGTATTAAACATTCTTTTTTCTGTAATGTTTCTGTGATCTTAAAAGCCAATTAAGATTTTTCGGTTTTTATCTATCTACATTAGCAGTTGTTAGTTACTCTTTTTCTGACTAATGTTGGCATTAATTTCTGTGTATAATTCATTCTGTTTTTAAAAGCTCCATTGAGAAAACTTTTACATCCCTTCATTACCCAAAACTTATTTTGGCATTAAAATTTCTTAAATTAGAGTTTAGTGCTATTGTCCTGGTGACCCTTACAAGTGTGTAAACAAATACATTTGTCCTCTATAAATTTACTGTTTGCTTTATAAACAGAGTGAAAATAAACCTAGAATCTTTATGCATTCTCAACAGGCTTTGATGATACAATTAAAATACAAAGTACCCAGAAGTTAAATTATCAATAAGAGTCATTTATTTTGCATTTTTATTTTAAAGAATACTTAAGAGAATTGTGATGAATTAGCAGTGACAAACTACTTCTTGCAGGCTGATTTTGTGTGGAGAGTTTAATTAAACTTTGCAGCTGTTTATCTCTATGATGATTAAATTTTCATATGTAAATTACATGTATTAAGATTGAGATACTTATGTAAATGTCACTTGCCTTAATGTTTTGTGTTACTGTTATTAACATCTAACCATCAGTTTATAATCTCCTTGTATTGCAATCTATTGGCATGGGTACATTGTTAAAACAATTAGATTTAGATCCTAAGAACAAACAAATTTATTTTGCATTTTTATCTACTGCTCCATGTTTATCATGCAATCTAAAAATATTTAGGGAAAAGTAAAATCTAGAGCATCTAAGAACACCTGTCTACTCCCAAAATCCATTCCTTAAAGGAGGCATTCTATGCATCACCTAGTGTATATAAACAGAGTTAAGAAAAAATACCAACAAACAAAAACAATAATTATATTTTCCAGAAAGGTAGAACATGTAGACAATAGCAACAGAAACAGCACAGCATATATTTTGGAGAAATATCTATGTGGATATTTTCAAATGTAGTACTTAAGAAAATGGAGGTCACTTCACATCACCTCCATGTAAACCACCTGCTCAGCTTTTACTTTTCATATTAGCCCTTCACTCTCTGGAAGTAGAGGGAAGAGAATATTTAAAATCAGATTGCTTGGGGGGCACCTGGGTGGCTCAGTCGGTTAAGCGGCCGACTTCGGCTCAGGTCATGATTTCACAGTCCGTGAGTTCGAGCCCCGCGTTGGGCTCTGTGCTGACAGCTCAGAGCCTGGAGCCTGTTTCAGATTCTGTGTCTCCCTCTCTCTGACCCTCCCCCGTTCATGCTCTCTCTCTGTCTCAAAAATAAACGTTAAAAAAATTAAAAAAAAAATCAGATTGCTTGGAAAAAAACATCAAATAACACTAGTGGTCCTCACGCTGTTCAACAAAGCTCCCAAACCTATATCAACATACTCTTTGAACTATAAGAAATTTGATCTCTAAGTGGAATAAAGGGAGTAGCTTACTATACAGAAGTCACTCAAAATGCCATCAACAAATATCTGTCTTTGCAGATACTAGAGATGGGAATACACTGGAAAACGTGTCACCTTTGTGACCATATTTGTGCCAGGTCTTGATTTACTATCGACATTTGGATTCTCCCTACTATGATATATTAGGTTTTATCATCATTATCTGAACTATAAACAATAATCTCTGTATGGCTCCAACAGATTCTTCTCTAATAAAAAGAACTAAAAATGAAAATGAAAATGAAAGGGTAATTTCCCCCTTCACTTGAGTACAGTTGTTTACAGCAATGGACTCCCAACAATCTGAATGTTAACGTCCTTTAAAAATATATTTGTCGAGGGCGCTTGAGTGGCTCAGTCAGTTATGCCTCTGACTCTTGATTTCAGTTCAGGTCATGATCTCATAGTTTGTGAGACTGAGGCATGCATCAGGCTCTGCACTGACAGCATGGAGCCTGCTTGGGATTCTCTCCCTCCCTCTCTCTCTGCCCCTTCCCCATGTATGTATGCACATGGTCTCTCTTTATCAGAATAAACATTTGAAAAAATGTATTTGTGCATATTCTCTAACATATGTATAATTTCATAAATATACACTTGTCAGTTGTTAACTTGGACATTGGTAAAGCTTTCTTTTGTATATAATACAAAGTTCTAATATTTCCTTTCCACATTACATGGGATCATTTTGTATATCCACTTGAATGTGTACTCTACAAATCTGAATGTACTGGGTTAGTATATAAGCAGTCTTAAGTCTTACTAGAGCTGTTTAGCATTTCTCTGCTTCTTGCCTTTACATCCTTCTATCCATATTCCAGACATATTGTATTTACAGATTATAAGGGGACAGGGACAAGAAGAGGAAGTGATAAACTTAGGTGCTACATTCTCCTACTCTTAAAAAAGTCAACATCACAGTGTAACAGTGACTCTGAACATCTCTAGTAAGACACTAAGTATTTTCCAAAGAATCACATACTTATGTCTATTTTATTTATGTTCAGTGGTCTAGCACATTTTGGGCACTGATAAATATTTGTCAGAATATTGTTGAATTTTCATAATTCCTATCACTCCTTACACAGCTTTCAACAAATTTATTTATTTACCATTTTGCTTAAACAATAGATATTTATTCCATACAGGTTTGGAGGCTGAGAAGCCAAGATCAAGGTGCTGCAGATTTGATTCTTGGCTTGCCGACAGCTACCTTCTTGCTTTATCTTTATGTGGTGGAAAGAGAGAGCAAGCTCCAGTCTCCCCTCCTCTTCTTGTAAGGGCACTAACCCCATCTTTATCATGTTTCATGGGTTTATACTTATCCCCAAACTGAAGTGAGTTGCATACATTAAATATTAAATATGTATAGCTTTTTTACAGGTCAACTACACTTCAGCAAAAATGGTTTTAAAGAACAGAAAACGACTCAAGGAAAGATGCCCATGATATATCTAAAAAAGTCATGCAAATAAAGGAATCAGGTGAACTGTGGTTTTATATGCCTGCATATGTACACATGACATAGTTTAATAAAATTGCTTCTCTTGAGAAATAAAAAGAACCATCTGAGACATAAAGGGGAGAAAACATTTTGTCTAGTATTATAAAAGCTCTAGGAAGTGAGTGTTTCAAAATAGAAAAAAGTGATTAACTCAAAGGGAGACTGAGGCATGTCCATGGACTTAGCAACATGAAGGTCACTGGTGGCTTTGATGGAGATCAAGCCAGACTGGCCTAGGAGCAAATGAAAGGTGCATGAGTAGGGACTGTGAGTCCTTTCAAATTATAAGACATTTGAAAAATAAATGGAAAAGCAGGCTAGGGCAGTAAATGGAAAGTAGCGTGGGATTCTGAGAAATATTTGTTATTGTTTTTTTCTTTTTTTCAGATGGAGAATGGTAAAGGATTTGTACCCATTACAATTGGTTATGGTTGTGAACTTTATGGACTGAATGTTTTTGCTTCTCTCCAAAGTTCATAATTTTGAATCCCTGACCCCTACTCTAATGATATTTGGACATAGAGCCTTTAGGAGGGAATATATTTCATGAATTTATTCAATGAATACACTCTTAGAATTCATATGTTTTCCAGTATTTAATGTCACTTTAATACTTAAAAGGCTCTGTCAGTGTCTCCAAATTTCTCTTGATATTTTATATGCTTATCAATTACAATCTTGTTTCCTTTAACTTTGAAATGAAAAAGGGCAAAACCTATCACATATCACAGAAAACATTTTTCATCAGAAGGACTGTTAAAGGTAATTCTATTCACCTATTTCCCTCAAACCAAAACAATTAAAAGTGTTTTTGCTCATAAGCTCTACAAAACTCCTTCCTTGCTATGGGAGAACTCAATATGAATACAGTTATTTCCTACTCAATCCACAGATAGCCGAATTCCTTCAAATTGTTTCTTGATACAGTGAAATATTTTAATTTTGAAACACAAATTTGACAAGCATTTTGTAAAACCAATGCAGCTGTTTACAGTAGGTTTTCTTGAATGGTGATCAGTGGTTTATACAAAGCATCTCACAAAACAACTTTGTGAAACATTTAACTTTTCTCCTATGCCTCCCATTCCTGAAATGATAAACATTTCTTCCTGTCTTCCTTACTGCTCCATCTGTTCCTGTCCACATTGTTCTCTTGTTCACTTCTCGCCCAAAGGTGCACACACCTTAGTGACAATCCCCTTTCAAAAATCTGGATCCTTAACATGTGTGTTTTCCCACTATAGGCAGCCCTAAGTCTCAATCAATTCCCTTTCAGACTCTTGTCCCCATCAGGAGTTCTGACGCTGGAATTCTAGTGAATAAAATCCTGTTTTGCTTCCCTCAGGTAAAGGTGAGATTTAATGTCATTCTTTCACTCAGCTGAAAGTGAGATTTTAGTGTCCATCCTTTCCAAGCCTCCCCATTTCTTGACACTATTAAACCCCAAATTTTAACACAGAGTGGTCGTAGTTATCTATTAAAAAGTTTAAGATTTCTGGGTTCCCATAGGAGGGAAATAGCAAGTGCATAAATTTAAATATATCATAAAAACATATAGAGCAGTCACACACTTTCAGCTTAACTAGGGTACAGACTTTATATGAGTGAGGAAATAAGCATTAGATGACACTGGAGTTGACAGTCTGGCTTGCAAACACATGCTTTGACACTCTTAGCTCTCTCATCTTGCCCCATAGGAATATTTCCTTCTCCCAGTATTCCCCAGCCACAGTGATCGCGTTTCTTTCCTCAAAAATCTAAACCCATTCACAGTTTGTAGATTTTCCCCAACCCGTTCAGAGGGAAGAACACTCCTGCTCCTGACCATATGGTGACTGTAAGTCTCGGGTATCTCTTCTGATCTGCCAGTCAAGAGCCGCTTCCAGCCCCAGCCTTTTCACTGAATGTCTCAGCACCTTATTTCATTTCCCAGAATAAGCACTTGTCACGAGGTAATATCTCTGCTCATTTGTTCATGTACTTATTTTTTACCCTCCACCTCATGCCACCAGAATGTGAGTTCCATGAGAATAGGAAACTTATCTTCCTTGTTTGAGGTTTTAATAGTGGTGGCAAGAGCAGGATCTAGAACTAAGGTATACTCAAAAAATATTAATGTTCTGATATATTTGCCCTAAGTCTATTATACATGGCTACAGTGAATGAATATAAACTTTCTTGCAAAATGACAGTTTCTCAAATACCTAAGGACAGTTACCTTGCTATCTCCATTTCTACTAGTTAAAAATCTTCCATTCTTCTCCCAGTTTTAGTCTACCCCTGATCCTGCTTTTCTCTTTCCACACAGTCCAGTTCACCTATATGCTGGAAATGAAATTTCCCTGCTAGTGTTCTCTCTCTCTCTCTCTCTCTCTCTCTCTCTCTCAAAAATAAACAGTACAAAAAAATTTTTAAGAACTAATTTTCTTTTTGAAAGCTATAGTGTACAACTAAAACTATCCAATACTTACTATTACATTCACTTATTAATTTTTAAATACCAAAAATACATATATTTATCCATGTTTCTATCATGAATATTTGACACATTATTAACATTTGCTTTACTTGCTTCAGATCCCTCATTTTTTATTTTTTTAAATTTTTTAATGTTTATTAGAGCCTGATGCGGGGCTCGAACCGAGGAACCGCGAGATCATGACCCAAGGGGAAGTCAGTGGCTTAACCCAGGCGCCCCCGGAGGTGTGCTTCTATTTTACATACACATTTTATGTAGCATTTTGGTCCCCTGCTTTAGTGAATTCTAATCTTGTATCATTTCTCTTATATTTCTGGGGATGAGTTTTGTCAACTTTTACTTATCTGAAAATATACTTATTTTATTCTCAGGTTAGGAATATCATCACTGGACATAGAATTTTTTAACTTTTCTTTATTTGAGATATCTTCTGGCCACCATTCTTTCTAAGAAACCTGGTGATTCTCACTTATTCCTGTCTCCATGTAGTGGAGCAATAAAAGGATGCATCTTTTATTCTTTGGGTACTTAAAAAGATTTTTATCTCTAACTTTCGTTTGTAATGTTTGACTATTATGTTCTTAAATATGATTTGTTGACTTATTTATCTTTTTATTTACTGCCTGAGATTCACTGTGCCACCTAGATACATAAGTAGGTATTTTTCATCATATTTGGGAAGGTTATGGTCATTATTTTTTTCAAATATGTTTTTTCTACCCTTATCTCTCTTTTCCCTAAACCTTGATTTTTGTCTCCTTCACTCAGCAGGATTGCCCTGCTTGACTAGGATAATAGCTTTCTGAGTGTTTGAGAAATGCTCCTCTTAACCCTCACTTCCTGCAGAGAGCTGAAGGATCATGAGGTTTACCTTATGAATTTTCTATCTCAGGGATAGCAAGCTTATATGTTGGTTAGCACCTGCCTGAACACAGTTAAACAGTTTTCTTATATACTTTGCCAAATTTTATAGTTTTCTTTACTATGTTGGGAAGGTTAGTTCTTAACCATTTACTGCATCATGGAGGAATAAAACATCAACATCAAGATGTTGTATTCCTCAAATTCTACACTCAAATTTGTTACCATCTTCCATGATAGTCTTAAATTTGCCTACTTAGGCAAATAATTTGCCTGTTTAACCAAATGATTTGGTTAGACTTTGCTCTATACAGTTTGAGGATTAATATTACTCTGCATGCAGTTTGAGAAAATTCATGTTCTATTGGTGAATTTTTAATTCAATTTAACCTACTCCTGAGAGATTTATAGTGAGCTTTGATTTGTACTCAAATCTATTTTATCTGGCATGGATGTAGCTACTCTAGGTCCTTTGAGATTAACATTCTTAGGTATAAATCTCTCAATTCTTCAATTTTCAGTTCTTCTGGCAACATTAATAGTTCAAGTCTTTGAGATAACAAAATGATTTTAGAGAAACTGGGGGTGGCCGTGGCAGGGGTAGGGGATGGGGACAGTATGTTTAAAAGAACAGAAGAGGCTCCAGAGGATGAGAACAGATCCTGAAGCCACAATGCCAGCGTTCAAACTTTGTATTCATCATCTACTATCAGGTGGCCTTGGGAAATTCATTTAACTTCTCTGTATCTCATTTTCTTTGACTGGCCAATGGGTAATAGTAGTTTAACCTGTTTTGATTGCTGTAAGAATTAATTTATTTTTGTAAGGCACCCTGAACTCTTCCAGAGAAATAATAAGTGCTATTTGTTAAAAAAAAAAAGTAGGTATTAGAAACCATAAAGAAAGAATAAGAGGGAAATTTTTTGGTCCTTCAAAGATAGTTGTATTTTATTTTACCAACTTAAAAGAGTATCTCACTTTCACAAGTTCAGGCCACACTCGCTGGGATTACGTATATATTTGAATTTCTATGATTTTTGTTTCCTATTGGCAACATGTTTTTCTTGAGTGTTTTTCTCCTTTTTTCTTATGTTCTATTGGATTGAATAGAATCAATTTACTTACACCTATGTTTTTCACCTACTGATTCAGAAGCTATCCATTCTATTTTTAGTATTTCATTGGCTATTTTAAGACACAATTCTCCATGGCTCATTTCTACATATCGTACAAGCAGAACCTACATTCTATACAATCTTGCCAATGATGTACAGTATACAGTCTTCAAAGATATAGACAGCATCTCTCTCCGCAATACATGGCAGGTTTGTTTCCATCTACTGCAATAAAAACCTTGTCCTCTTCTGGCACAAAAGTCAGATGGGCCTTCTATCCACTATAAAAAATTCAGGTTCTCTAACCTCAATGATCCTTAGCCGTGCCCAAGACCCTCTACTACATGTGCAGCACCCACTTGGGCCCTTTCACATCACCGTCACGGGACGTGGGGTGAAGGTGAGCTGATACAAACATAAAGCTCATGCTACTTGAGTACACAAAGCTTTTGTTTCTCAGGGGCCTCAGGGGTCTCATGTCTCCTGCCAGGATCCTGGAAGTCGGTGAGAGTGGGGCAAGAGAGATGAATCATGCACATACAGTATCAAGATAGTGTCTTCACACTTTGAGATTTTGTGCACCATGGAGTTCTGCATTAATTTCCCATATTTCTATTTCTTTAAAATATTACTTAACTTGATTGCTCAGTCTTTTGGCTCCTCCTTAAAGGTTTTGCCCTAAGTAAGGGCAACACTCCTTCATTCTAGTTCCAGATCTGTTTCTGAGCCAAGAAACCCCCAGAGTAGAAATAAGTGCTGTCAGCAGTGAGGATATAGAGATTTGGATGAATAGAACACATTAGAAATTGGTACAATTTTAGCTCTTAGCAGCTGTCTGAGCACTTAATGTGGAAATTAAATGTCCCTTATTTACTGGTATGGAGCTGTTCTCCCTTCATGGCCCCCGATCCCTTCCAATGCTTCTAGACTGACTTTAGCAGCTTTAAGGGGAGATATTTAGTAGCGGCACTGAGATCATCTTGTCCCCAAAGAAGACCAAAGGCTATCCACATATCACAGTATACTGGGAAGCTGTGGGGACAGAAAGGACTCAAACTCCTTGGATTCAGGTTCCCAGGTTAACATATTACCAGTCTCAACACATTGTGAATACCCAGAATTAGGTAATGTGATTTGAGCAGATTTCACAGTGGGGAAAGGAAGTTAATGTAACTTTGTGGCTTAAACCCTTTGGGTTGATACTATATATATGTATATAGTGACTTGAAATGCTAAGTAGTAAACTACTATTGCTACATGACTTTCCTGTACATAGTCATAATGATGGATGGGACCATTTTGATTGGGAAGAGCTACATGTAAATTCATGCTAGTAGTACCTATTGGGGCCCGACCATCCTAATAACTTTTTTGAGCCTGAAATCTGCATCACTGATGATTTTGCCAACTGGAAACCCTAACAAATAGAGGTAACCCCCACCAGAGGCAACATTTTGATGTTGGACTCATCGTCTTCTCATTGTGGCTCAGCTATCAGCTTACCATTGGACTCTGGTGGAAAGTGTGTGACATGTGGACAATGTAGTGATTCACCGGCCTGATATATTCATTTGGGGATGGTCAACTGGGACTTAAAAACTAACAAGGTAAGAACTGCCAAACTAACCTTATTTGTCAAAGGGAAATTGTATATTCAAGCGTGAAGACAGCCTGGCCCCAACAACATCTTGTCTTTATACGAAAAATGGCAACTAACTTTTTGGAGGAAGCTTTATCCTCTACTCTGTTACAGGAGGCAAAGCTGCTGGTTCAATAGAACTCTTGAGTCACAGACATTCTTCTTAAATAGCCATGTTTAACTTACAGTGATGCCTTAGCTAAGCTGAAACCCAATGGTTTCAACTGGGCTGCTAAAACTATTCAGTCTCATCACCAGATATGCAGAATGGAAAGCAGATGGCATCGCACCCAGTGGTAAGAACTCAAGGCTATTCTCACAGTTCTGTTCTTCAATTTAAAAATTTTGCAGATTTGAGACCTAAATGTAAGACAGGAAGCCATCAAAATCCTTGAAGAGAAAGCAGGAAAAACCTCTTTGATCTTGGCCACAGCAACTACTTACTCAACACGTCTCCGGATGCAAGGGGAGAAACAAAAGCAAAAATTAACTACTGGGACCTCCTCAAAATAAAAAGCTTCTGCACAGTGAAGGAAACAATCAGCAAAACTAAAAGGCAACTGACAGAATGGGAGAAGATATTTGCAAACGACATATCAGATAAAGGGTTAGTATCCAAAATCTATAAAGAACTTAACCAAACTCAACACCCAAAAAACAAATAATCCAGGGAAGAAATGGGCAAAAGACATGAAGAGACACTTCTCCAAAGAAGATATCCAGATGGCCAACCAACACATGAAAAAATGCTCAAGTACACTCATCATCAGGGAAATACAAATCAAAACCACAATGAGATACCACCTTATACCTGTCAGAATGGCTAACATTAACAACTCAGGCAACAAAAAATGATGGCGAGGATGCAGAGAAAGAGGATCTCTTTTGCATTGTTGGTGGTAATGCAAGATGGTGCAGCCACTCTGGTTAATAGTATGGAGGTTCCTCAAAAAATTAAAAATAGAACTACCCTACAACCCAGGATTGCACTACTAGGTATTTATCCAAGGGATACAGGTGTGCTGTTTTGAAGGGACATATGCACCCCGATGTTTATAGCAGCATTATCAACAATAGTCAAAGTATGGAAAGAGCCCAAATGTCCATCAATGGATGATGGATAAAGAAGATGTGGTATATATATATATATATATATATATATATATATATATATATATATACATACACACACACACACACACACACACACAAATGGAGTATTACTCAGCAATCAAAAAGAATGAAATCTTACCATTTGCAACTACGTGGATGGAACTGGAGGGTATTATGCTAAGCAAAATTAGAGAAAGACAAATATACGAGTTCACTCATATGAGGACTTTAAGAGACAAAATAGATGAACGTAAGGGAAGGGAAATAAAAATAACATAAAAACAAGGAGAGGAACAAAAAAGAAGAGACTCTTAAATGTGGAGAACAAACGGAGGGTTACTGGAGGGGTTGTGGGAGGGGGGATGGGCTAAATGGGTAAGGGGCATTAAGGAATCTACTCCTGAAATCATTGTTGCACTATGTGCTAACTAATTTGGATGTAAACTTAAAAAAATAAAATTAAAAAAAATGTTACAGGTTTGGGAGACTGGGTGATATAGTCAGTTAAGTGTCTGACTCTTGATTTCAGCTCAGGTCATGATCTCACGGTTTGTGAGTACTCAGAAGCACCATTGGGCTCTGAACTGACAGCATGGAACCTGCTTGGGATTCTCTCTCTCTGCTCCACCCCCTCTCTTTCTCTTCAAAATAAATAAATAAACTTTAAAAAAATTTTATAGGTTTAAAAAAATGTTTTTTACAGGTTTACTAATTCTTGGGTTATTGCCAATGGCCTAGCTGGCTAGCTACATGGAAACCTATAAACTGTCAAATTAAAGATTTCCTTCCTTGAGACCACAAACTATAAAGAAACAAGTTTCAGCTGCTGTCAGACTAGTTGAGTTACTTGTGTAGATGTCACATCAAGGACCCATTCTCCAATAAGACCAACTAGAATGAAACTACTGATTGAGTCTACATTACCAAGACTGTTACCATCGCTGTCAGGACCCATTATCGTATCAGAATGGCAATATAACCACTTCCACAGACAGACATAAAGACTCTATGATTCCAATGCACAGGCTACCACTGCATGCCAGACTTGTGACTTCTACCAGAAGTTGACACTTTGCATTGTGGTGAGGGAGGTCACATTGTTCATTTTCACAGAGCCTGCTTCTGGCAGATTGACATTAGACGTTTAACCCCTTCTCAAGTTTATTGCTGCCTCATCACTGCTGGAAGCTTTTCAAGTTACAATGTAATTCTTCCAGTCCAATCAGTTAACATTGGCTATAGTACTATGGCTCTTTACCATATTTTCGTCTTTCCACATCATTTGCATTCACTCGATACAAATTTTATTGCAAAATAATAATAGGCTGATAATCAAGGTATTTGAAGGTTATTTCATTCTCCCTACCATCCACATGCATGTGGTATTCTTAAACACTGGAATGACTCCCTCAAAAATGAAGTCAAAAATATTTCTGACTATACCTCCCTTGCCTCCTCTTGTCCTACAAACTTTAGTAAGGCACTTTGGTCAGGGGATATGCCTGTATCCAAAAAAGTGCCCTGCCCAATCAGCCACTTTCTAGTAAAAAATTAGGATAAAAGAAATAAGGGGTCATTTAGGTCTATTTTGAAATTTGGGGATTCCAAATGGACCATTCCTGGGCATGATGCTTCTTCTTTTCCCTGTCAGAAATCCCGGTTCAGATTACTTGATACTATTTACTGTCTGTTGGTGGCAACACTGTCAAAAGGAGGCATAAGAGAGTCTAATAACTTAATTCTGGTTTAGCCACTTGGACTCTCTTGATGGGCTGAAATGGTCCTGGATCATGTGAATAATAAGCACTGGTTTGAGTACACTGCTCACCATGTTCCCCATTAGTAGTTTATGTGGCACAAAGTGCAGTAAAATCATATCTCAGTAACTTTTATAAAATGTCCCTATTCGTCCTGCACCAAACATTTCTGGATTAAAGGTCTGAAGCTTAGTAGGAGATGACTGGAGAAAAGGAAAGTTATAGCTACTAGTATGGAACACCCAGATTGTGTGGCAATGTAAGAAGAACTACAACCTTGGCATATAGAGAGAGAATCCCTTCTGGATTCAGTAGATATAAAGGACAGAAAGACCCTGATAATCTTTGCTTCAAAGAATGACCTATGGAAATTTTCACATGATAGAGAAAGCTCTCCCAAACTGTACCAGACTAAAGCCATTATGCCTACCATCCACCATCGGATGTTTCTGACCATGATATGATTGTTACTCTCTTAGAAGTCTATCAGAAACAGCAGTTTCTGCTGGTTCCAGCTCCCACATATCACCCCCCACCCACCCACACACACAAACATCTGTGAATGTATTCCCCATTGCATTTCCATAGTCACAACTCAGTTATTTCATGGGAGAAGGGAGTATCATATGACCATGCAGACAAATAGCACACATTAGATTACCAGTATCTCCAAACAACAACCAACTCTAGCCTGTACCCCTAACTTATGCAATTTTCACAGTGTGCAGTTCCAATTATTAGCAATACTTTATTTCTATGTGCATGCCTGGAACTATACTGCTTCCGCAGAAACCAAGCATTAAACAGTTTTCCTCCTGAAAACACAATCACGTGCATCTTAGGGGTGCTCATAAATATTTTCAAGTGTTTACAAAAATATTTTACCCCTATATATCATGTAGCCCTCAAATGACTGCAGAGATATCTCCAAAATAAGACTACCCTTCTGGAAGAGCTTCCCACAGGGATAAATGACTCATCATTTATGTACATTCTGAGGACAGTTATCCCTATAATGGGAGTATTTCAACTAGAAAAAGTGATACACAATTTGTCCCTGACTTTAGCGTAAGTGATCAAGGATAATACCTAGGTCTTAAAATTCTTTAAAGTCGGTCTCAACTTAGTGGTAATGGTTATAATGGGTGCTAGAATCTACACTGAGATCTGTACCTTATGAGCCAATGTAAAAAAAATGTGCAATCAGTAATACATCCTGCTAGATTAATGCCTCCAGCTAAGTGGGAAAGTCAACACAGAAAGTTAAGAAGGAAGCCATTTGGCTTTCTAGTGCAGACTCAGATTATATAAGAAATTTATATAGAAGTTTAGCATGGTCAAGATTAATACTGCAATGGTACTCATTCTGCTACTTCATAGTAAATGTAATTAAATGCTGCATGAGACAAACTGAGTAAATTCTGTCCCAGTCTCTGTCAGATTAATCAGAATATAATGGTCTGGTGTATTTCAGTGAAAATGTCCTCACATGAAGAACATACATCACTGGAAAACGATTCTTTTCTGGGTCTCTCACATTACTGTACATCTTGCAAGCTGAGATGCCATCTACCTTTGTTCCAGACTATCTTTTCAAGGATATTTGTAGAACAAGAAGGCTTGGAATACAGAGATAGTATCTCTTTCTGCAGCATTATGCAGGCATAATAATTATAGTCTAATGGAGATAATGTATCCTATAAAGCAAAGGGCAAACAGGTTTATAGCCCACTATAAAATAATCAGGTTTCCTGAGCTTAGAGCTCATCATCATTTATGCAAATCACCATGTATGTAGGTGTCACCTGGTTCTCATAATGTTGCCTTGGGAGAATTGAGTCTCAGGAAACTATGAAAAATATTATTGATATATTGGCAGCTATAATTACTATAAGTAATAAAAAGTTCCTTATCTCTGACCCAGGAGTTTCATGTCTTCAGCATCCATGAAATTGCATGCAGCAAGCTGATCTGTTAGCTTTCAAGGTGGGTAAAATCTTACACCCTTCAGTCTTTGAAAAGATTGAAAGCAACCATTAAAATAAATGCAAATTAGGGGTGCCTGGGTGGCTCAGTCGGTTGAGCGTCCCACTTCAGCTCAGGTCGCGATCTCGCGGTCCGGTCCGTGAGTTCCAGCCCCGCGTCGGGCTCTGGGCTGATGGCTCAGAGCCTGGAGCCTGCTTCCGATTCTGTGTCTCCCTCTCTCTCTGCCCCTCCCCCATTCATGCTCTGTCTCTCTCTGTCTCAAAAATAAATAAATGTTTAAAAAAATTTAAATAAAATAAAATAAAATAAAATAAAATAAATGCAAATTAGTATAGCTAAAAAGACAACAGATGGACTAAAAAAAATTTAAAAAAATAAATATTATAAGAAGGCAGAAAAGGAGGAAGAGAAAAATTAAAAAAAAATAAAACTGAGGAGATAAATACAAATCATAAAATGACAGACCGAAATCTGACAATATCTAATGTTGCACTAAGTGTTAACGTACAAAATGCTCCACTTGCAAGACAGAAAATGTCACCCCCCCCAAAGAGACATAATATGTCAGAATTAATAACAAGCAAGACCCACTCATACAGTGGGTGACATTCTCATCATATATCAAAAATACATAGCATGAACATGACTTATTGATGATGTTAATCTTAATCAACTGACTGAGATAGTGTTTGTCAAGTTTCTCTACTGTTAAGTTTCTTTGTTCTCCCTTTCCATTCTGCACTCTGGATGCAAGTTACTGTATGTATACACTGTATACATATTAAGGGATGGGAAGTCATGCTACACCTTCTTTAAGAAATACCTACGTACTTATTTGCAACTTTTTTATGTGATATTTGTCTGTTACCCTCCATTACCTTATATATTTAATCATTTATGTATATCATCTGTTTGGATGCATGGCTATTTGTTGTATTTGTTATAATTTAACAGTGTGTATTTGCTCAAATTTGTGCAATTTGCTCCAGCTTTGGCTATTGGGAGGTTTTTCACTTGGCTCATGTGTCCCCTTGACATATACCCATCATTTTAGGTTTTACACATTTCCATACTTTCTGGCTCTACAAGATGCTACAAGTTCAAATTTAATTAACCTATTAATGAATGACTGAAACATAAGAAAGTCTTATAATTTTTGTTGTTCCTTATATAATTTTTTTGAATTATGGTAAGAGGATGATGCCTTTACATAATAAACATTTTATAATGGTTGAGATTTACTTTGTGGCCTAATTATTAAACTTTTTGTTTTGCATAAATCTATTTTTTTTAAGTATTTGGAAGCTGTGTTATTAAGTGCATGTAAGTACTGACCATCATCTCATCCTGGTGAACGCTCTGTTTTTTGTTTTTTGTTTTTTTTTTATTGTGTGATATACACCTAATACTGACTTCAATTTTACATATACTTTATTTTAGCTGATTTTTTTCGAAACATATACTTGAATTTTTTATTCAGCTTGACGTTCTATGAATTTAAAACTCTAATGAATTTAATGCCATCATATTTACTATGGTTCCTTACTTGTGAATCTACTTACAACTTGTTATTCTGTTTTCTATTTGCCACAGTTTTCCTTGTTCACTTTTCTGTTTCCCAGCTTCTGTTTTATTACTCTGTCCCACTACTTTGTAAGTTTTGCATTATATTTATCTCCTTGTAGCATTCAATCTTAAATTTTAACATGAAAATTTAACCTTATCTAAAGTTAATCAATATCCCTAACTCTGACTGAACAATATTTATAACATTTGCATGCCTGTTACTATATTGTCTTACTTCTGTTGTCCAATATTTTGTGACCCATTTTACACTCTCCAAAGGAGTCATTATTTATATTCCACAATATGATTCTAACTCAATATATGATATATGCCTATTAAATTAAATTTGTGTAGGAAAAACAAATTGTTAACTAATTCTTTCTCGCATTAGATTCTTTTTTCCTGTTTCTGAATTATATCTTTCCAATATGTAGAAATTCTCACAATTCTTTGATTATATTCTCTTTCTCATTTTCTCTATTCTTTCCCTTTGGAATTCTATCAGTCTTATGCTGAAACTTTGCATTATATCTTTCATGAATTTTAGTATCTCTCCTTAATTTTAATGTCTATAAATTTTACTTCTAGAATTCAGGATTATTTTCATATCTACCTGTTACTGTATTTTCATCTCTAGATCCTAGATAATTTTTCAAAGATGTCTGTTCTTTTTTTATGTTCTTTTCTCATGACTTATAGACTTTCCTCATATCTTAATCGTATTAAACATACTAATTCCATAATTTCTTAGATGTTGTACTACTATGGAAATCTGTTGTTTATCCTGTCAGAAAAATCTAACTTATATGGGTTGTTTCTCTTTTGGGACACTACAAGTGTTTGTGGGGTTATGTCTCCATATTTCATATTGTGTTAATTATGCCAAATGACCAAAGACTATCACTAGCATGAGACCATTTTTCATATTACCTTATCATGGCTGATTCATGGACCAAGTGGATACAGTAAATACTCAATAATTGAAAACTATATATTTGTTGTGCAGGCCAATGGCTATATAATTTCATATTTTCAGGATAGAATAATATTTTTTCTCCCTAGAGACCAGGATATTTTTCATTTAATCATTTCCTCTGAATGTCTCAGATTTATACAATACTATGCATTCCATCTCCATATTTTTCATAGGCCCAGGATTTTCTCTCCTTCTTTGCACATTAAGAAACCTATCTCAGTACGTGTGAACCTTGAAAACAGAAAATAAATAATGAGAAGACAACCACTTCCTATAAGGGGAAAATTAACCACAGCCAATCCATCCTACCACACTCCCTGTCCCAGAGTCTTTCCATAGTGTATCCCATTTAATCATGACAACAACCTTATGAGGTGAAATTCATTCAAACCAATCTTCAGGTATGAAAATCAAGTCTCAGAAATGTTAATCAAGTTGACTAAATAATGACAGACTTGAAATTTGAACGATTATCTAATTATAAAGTTTATCAATTTAAATTTAACCAACTTCTCTACATTGAAGAATAAGGTGGGCCAGTAGTTTAGATAGGTAAATAGATTGACAGATAGATAGATAATAGATATAATATTTTGTTTAACAAACTGATAAATTATCCAGTATCTAGAAAATCATGTAACATGTAAAATAGTAAGGTTTTTGTTTCATTTTATTTTTTTTATGTTTTTTTTTTTTTTTTGAGAGAGAGAGAGAGAGCGCACAAGCAAATGAGGGGCAGAGAGAAGGAGAGATAGAATACCAAGCAGGCTTCATACCATCAACACAGAGCCCAAGGCAGAGCTTGAATTCATGAACCATAAGATCATGACCTGAGCCAAGGTCAAGAGTTGGACGGTTAACTGACTGAGCCACACAAATGCCTCGTAAGGTTTATTTTATTTTATTTATTTTCTACATTTATTTATTTTGAGAAGGAGAAAGAGAGAAAGCATGAGTTGGGGAGGAGCAGAGATCGAGGGAGAGAAAGAATCCCAAGCAGGATCTGCACTGTCAGTCCAGTGAGATCATGTCTTTCACAGTCAGATGTTTAACTGACTGAGCCACTCAGGTGTCCCAGGGTTTTTTTGTTTTTTTTTTTTTAATGTTTATTTTTGAGACAGAGAGAGACAAAGCATGAATGGGGGGGGGGAGGGGGTCAGAGAGAGAGGGAGACACAGAATCTGCAACAGGCTCCAGGCTCCGAGCTGTCAGCATAGAGCCTGATGCGGGGCTCGAACTAACGGGACTGTGAGATCATGACCTGAGCCAAAGCCGGACACTTAACCAACTGAGCCACCCAGGTGCTCTGCCCCAGGTTTTTTTTTTAATTAATAATTTGTTATAACTCATGTTTCAAGGGAAAATCATATGGCAGCCAAATATTTTTTTCTTAAATTGAATCATACAGGTAGTCTCTTGTTGCTTTTCTTTTCTATTATATTCTGTATCATTAAATGTGATAAAGGGCTGACAGATGTCATTTCCAGAAAAGATCTATTTTCAAAACCTGTCAGTCCAACTATTACTAGAAACTAACTGTAATCATGGCTTTGTAACACAAACAATTGGTTAATGAACAACAGCATATTGTTTTGTGAGACTGACTGAAGTTGAAATCTGAATCATTTACGTAGCTCAGTTCAATGTCTGCATCTTCACAATCCATGTCTATTACAGCAATACTATAGGTAAGATCTAATAGTCATTATTTTTACTAAGCTTATTGGTGGCTTAATTTTTTGAGTTTTAAGACGATCTACTTTTAGATGAGAAAACTATAATGTATGTATTTTATATGACTTGAGAAAGGTAAATTAAGCACCAAAGAGAGGAAACCTATTAATCATGAGAGTCACACAACTTAGTAATTAATAAGTAAAAGTACTAAAAAATCACATGTACTTGCATATGTACGTGTATATGTAACATTTCTCATATTTTCATATATTTTACCAGTACTTTGGGTTCTTTTCAAATATTTATATATAGAGTATTTGTTGGTGATTTTTACATTCTCTAATGAGAAGGAAAACTTAGTTGGCTTGCATTGTTTCATTTCTCATAAGCTTATTTTATTAATTTCTCTGCTGGTTGTTGAGAACTATAACAATGAAAAATAGAAATAGTTAATCAGTTGCAGATTCTCAGCAATTACCAAAAGTTAATTAGAATTATTAAGATAACAAACACACACACATAATGCTCTTGTTGATAAATTTTAACTACATTTAATAAGGAAATCCAAGACTGAGCCAATCTCATAAATTGTTTTATGCTATGTTAAAGCTTTTTCTGGCTGTTCAAATTAAATATTGATAGACTGTCCTCTCAGTAAGGGTTAGACAAAGACATTTTATTTTTTCAAAGCCCAAAAGCCAAAATACAGACAACCTAGATATAGTATGTTAAATTGTTAAATAGTAAAAATGAACATAATTATTTGTTTTCAGTTCACTCTCATCTGCTGAAGAGGAGAAATAATAATATGGGACTGAGACCACACTGGGTTGTTAACTCGTTGTTCATGCTATGTTTTAAGTGTCAGTAAATATTTAAGTAAGATGCTCAGTTTTCCTTGCAAAAAAAAATAAGTTAAATAAAGTTTTAATGGTAATTAAAAATAACTAAAGAAAAATTATGGCTTTTCCTGAGCATGTATTTTACTCTCAAAATTGTGTTGTATCATAGAAAGATCCCAAGTATATAAATTACAAGGCCCCATGGGGCACCTGGGTGGCTCAGTCGGTTAAGTGTTAGACTTCAGCTCAGGTCATGATTTCATGGTTTGTGAGTTTGAGCCCCATGTCAGGCTCTGCTCTGACAGCTCAGAGCCTGGAGCCTGTTTTGGATTCTGTATCTCCCCCATCTCTGCCCCTCCCCTTCTCTCTTTCTCTCTCTCTCTCTCCCCCTCTCTCTCTTGTTCAAAAATACATAAATATTAAAAAATTAAAAATAAAATAAAATAATTAATTACAAGGCCCCTATCTTCAAGAAGTTTATAGTTGCTAAGAATATTAGACTAATATATATGAAATCATTTATACTATAAATACTTATTACTAATATCTTTTTTTCATCCTATTATTACATAGGCTTTCAAGTAAGAAGCTGTATTAATGAAAACTTTCAGAGTTAATAAGAATGATATATAAACAAATATTCTATATATATTTTTAAATAAATGTCTCAAAGTATAATTTATTTTTCATGTTAAAGAAAGCAGTATTGTTTCATTCACCAATAAGCAAACACATGAATAACGAATGCACAGTAAGTGAAAAAGTGTAAAAATCTGAATGCCTTATTTTTCTACTATCTATATTTGAACAACAGTAAAGAAATTCAAATACGCTGTATGTTATTTGTCTATTTCTCCAGTGTCACATTGTTCTTTAAACTACTATTCCATTTTACTCCGACTCCAAAGCTGAGCCAGCATTTTAAATTCACCCAGACTGTGGGAACTTGTTACGGCAGGCCCTAGGAAACTAATACAGTTACTAATTTCCAGATCATTCATCTTTACTTTTTTAGGAGGCTACTTCAAGACTACACAAAAAGCAGTGTGATAATTTTATCTCTGAGATGGCACACAGAGCTGTGATTAAGTTAAATTAAAAAACAGCTTGATTAATTAATGATTATCATCATCTCTACCATTCTTGTCATTTTATCTATATGGCAATTTTTATCTAGAAGGAACTTTGTCATTAGTTATTAAGTTTTGTAAATCTCCATTGTAAAATTTTAAGTTGGTTTGGTATTGAATAATTTCTGCAAGTCTCTGTGAATCAGTCTATGCTATGTTTTATAGTATAGACTTAGAATTTTACTGCTTATGTTACAGTGAGAAGAGTCTATGCATTTGTATAGTGAGAATAGTAAAATGTAACAAAGTTTCAGAAAATTGAAGACTGGGACCTGTAATGTTTATGTGGTCATGTTTCTTCCCTCATTTTGCTAAGATCAACCACCATGTGCACTAGGAGGCCCAAGTAGAATAGTGATAGGGAAAAGATGAAAATCAGGATCTCCTACTCCTATTCTCCTTGGTTAAAAGTGATCATTACCTGCCACATTCTAAGGATTCATTGGTCCTTTCCCCCACTCCTATATGGGGACATGCACTTAACACCCACAAACATAGGTGGAGGAAGGTGGTTTGGGTAAACATGGAAGAGGGTTTGAAAGACAGCCTCAGAACAAAAATGCAGGAATGAGGAGAGAAATAAAGAGGCCATGCATAATGTTCTAATGGTCTGATACTTCCTTAACATTTTTACTTTCTCCTTCTAACTACCAACTCTTAACTTTGAGTAATAAAGGCATTAACACACTACTGTTTATTGAGGTTTCAGACCCTCCCTCAAGACAACCATTAAAAGAATTAGGCAGCCATTAAGACCTAGTAGCCATTATTTTTCATTAAAAAGGGTTGTTGGTGGCTTAAAGTTTTGAGATTTTTAAGGCTATCTCCTTTATTTTTAAGGTGAGGAAACTATGATGTACTATATATGACTTGAGAAAGTCAAACAGAACAGTGGCATTTGTTTAGTACATGCTATGGTCCTACAAATTGCTGAGCTCTGAAGTAGTGGGGCCACAACAAAGAACAAAATACAGTCTGTATCATCCAAGTACATAAAATCTATGTACCTAAGACCTATGCACCTAAAATAATCCTAGATAAGAAACATTCCTGATAAGGATTGTATTTTAAATAAGCAGGGAAAAATCTGCATGGCAAAGAGGGTTGCCTTTATTTGTAAAGAAAGAGTCCTACATCTGGAGAAAATGTACATTCAATTGACAATAGTGGAGGGCAAGGCAAGTGAAAGCATTTCAGGAACAAGCAGGGCAGAGCATCTAGATGGAAAAGAACTATAAAAAGATACACTATGGTAAAAAGAAGACAATCGCTAGTAAGAAATGAAGATCATCCTCAAAGCAGTTCAGAATTAAAGACTCAGGAAAAGTAAGTTTCAATAGTAAAGAAGGATCAGACAGACAAGATAGACAAATTGAGAAGTTTGGCTTGATAAAGAACAGGAAATGTTTATAGAAGCATTTTCTTAGAATAGTCTCTCAGAATTGGAAAAGATGAACTAGAGAGAACGAGAGCTAGAATATTATTGCAGGAAGCAACGGGAAAATTAAACTGGAAAGACAAGAACAAGTAAGATTAGGTAACTGATTAGGATGGTGAACCAGAAAAAGTCCACTAGTCTATAAGAGTGACATCTGAGTAGACTGAATGTTGTGCTCTACAAAGTATCACCCATCTAAAGTGGCTAGTAGAGAAGCTGAAATCCATTCGATAAGCCTTTGCCAGAGCAGAACTTTGTCTGGATTTGTTTTTTTTGGTTTTTTGTTTGTTTGTTTGTTTGTTTTTGGTTTTTTTTTTTTTTGGCAATTCATCAGCTCAGGGTAGGGGGTACCTTTTGTATTTTATCCTCTAATTTGTAAGGGTATGTTTGTCACTTATTCACTGCATTTCCAGGGCCTGAAGAGAGCTTAATATGCAGCAAATGCTGTGCCCATATCGTATTGCTAACCACTCATATACAGAATGTGGCTATCTGGGGTGCCTAAGTGGCTCAGGCAGTTAAGGGTCCAACTTCGGCTAAGGTCATGATCTCATGGTTCATGGGTTCAAGAACTGCGTCAGGCTCTGTGTTGATAGCTTGAAGCCTGGAGCCTGCTTTGGATTCTGTGTCTCCCTCTCTCTCTGCCCCTGCCCTGCTTGTGATCTGTCATTCTCTCTCTCTCTCTCTCTCTCTCTCTCTCTCTCTGAAAAATAAATAAATATTAAAAAAATATATTAAAAACTGTGGCTATTGGCGGTTTGGTCAGTTAAGTGCCTGACCCTTGATTTTGGCTCAGGTCATGATCTCATAATTGTGAGATAAAGCCCCATGTTGGTCTCCGTGCTGAGCCTGGAACCTGCTTGAGATTCTCTCTCTGTTTCCCTCTGCCCTACCCACCTCTCTCTCTCTCTCTCTCTCTCTCTCTCTCTCTCTCTCTCTCTCTCTCTCTTTTTCTCAAAAATAACTACCTAACTACATAAATAAATCACTATAAAAAATGTGGCCAAAAAATAACAATGAGGAGAATAAAACCAAAAATACCTAGAGAAACATTGTGTTTGTGACAGAAGTTGGTTAAAAAATTACGCTAGGGGCGCCTGGGTGGCTTGGTCGGTTAAGCGTCCGACTTCGGCTTGGGTCATGATCTCAAAGTCCGTGAGTTCGAGCCCCGCATCGGGCTCTGTGCTGACCGCTCAGAGCCTGGAGCCTGTTTCAGATTCTGTGTCTCCCTCTCTCTCTGCCCCTCCCCTGTTCATGCTCTGTCTCTGTCTCAAAAATTAAAAAAAAAAAAAATGTTAAAAAAAATTATTAAAAAAATTATCCTAAAATTGATTTAGAGGAGAGAATTCCAAGATACTTTGTCTCATAGTCAACAGGAAAGTGAAGATAGAGATAAGTGGAAGGTTCTATAAGGTGTTTAATATTTGAGGGTAAAGGAGACAACATTAGTAGTGAAGTCAGAAGAGCTTTCTCTGGAAATGAATTTAGAGGAAGAAAAGAAGAGACTCAGATTTGACGTTTATCTAAAATTAATGTTTGAGACTTTTAAAAGGAAACAGCAAAGGGACCATTAAACAATATACAAGACAATAGGGAATATTTAAGATATGAAGAATTTCAAGAAATAATTTGTGATTTTCAATGCAATTAACAAAGGAAGATGAAATGTGATAAAATCCAAATAGAAAATGTTTAAATTGTCTAAAAAAAAGTTCTAATTTTCCTTTGAAAAGTATAAAGGAAAAGAACTTTAGATTCTAGATTATAAAGAAAATAGTGGGGGAGGTGGGAGTGAAAAGAGGTACTTTCTAAAATTTGGCTGTGAAAGAAACAATAAAGGAGCCATAACTTAGTAAAATGTAGCAGTTAAGAGAGTTAGCCTGGGATTAGCAAAGTTTCAGGTTGAAATATCAGGTTTGGCAGTTATCTACTTTGTTACCATGGGCAATAAATCAACTTCTCTGAATTTGTTTCCTCGTTTATAAAATTGGGATAATACTAAAAACCTTAAGGGCTTATTATAATGATAAAATGAAATAAAGTATAACTGTATTTTATTTTATCTTTAATTTTTTTAAGTGTATTCATTTATTTTGAGAGAGAGAGAGAGAGAGAGAGCGAGCGCACAAGCAGGGGAGGGTCAGTGAAAAGAAGAGACAGAATCCTAACCAGGTTCCATGCCAACAGCACAGAGCCCAATGTGGGGCTTGAACTCATGAACTGTGAGACCATGACCAAGATCAAGGGTTGGACATTTTAACCGACTGTACCACCCAGGTGCCCCAAGTATAACTATATTTTAATTGGCAGCTGTAGTCCTAAGTCAGATTATACAAACAACCATATAGTATTTTTTTTTAATGTAAAACTCCCATAAATCATAATATACGTAATTTTGTTTACAGAACCCAAATAGAGATACACAAAATATAATTTTGGTGCCTTCCAATTACATACAAATTTAGCTCTTCTTCACACTTTTTCTTTTAGTTTGCACTAAGAAGGTGGTATTAGTTTGCTAGGGCTACTAAACAAAGTACCACAATTTGGGTGGCTTAAGTATCAAAAATCTATTTTCAAAGTTCAGGAGTTTAGAAGTCTGATATTAAAATTTTGGCAGAGTTACTTCTTGTGAAAGTCGTAAGGGAAGGATCATTTCCAAGCCTGTCTGCTTGACGGAGATGGCCATCTTTCCCCATCGTTACATCACTTTCCCTCTATACATGTCTGTGTCTAAATTTCCTCTTCTATGAGGAAACTAGTCATTGGATTAGGGTGTACCCTAAAGATCTCATTTTAGCTGACTCACCTCTTTAAAAACCCTATCTGTGAATATAGTTACAATATGCAGTACGGGGTGTTGGGATATTGACATATGAATTTGGGGGCACAAAATTCAGCTCATACCACAGATATAACCGAGTTTCTGTAAACTAATTACACTACTGTTTGGAATGATATCTTCAACAGAATAAGCCTTCAGTAAACGACAGATACTATTGCTAAAATGAACACTATTGTAATGATCTTGAATTTTGAAAAGTCCAAACTAGGAAAAGTGAATTTATTAACATAAATTTCCAAAAATGGAAAGTTGAAAGAAAATTTTCCAAAATGAAAATACTGAGTATTTTGAATCATGGTACATTCTATAATTACAGACATTTATAGGTTCCATTGTCTTTTAAAATAATTACCCACTATTGCTCATGTATAGGTAAATATGTCAAATATTTGTATGTCCACTGTGCAGATGGAAAAAAAAAAACAAATCTTGGAAGAACAAGTTAAATGATAATGATTTTTTTAATTTTTTTAATGTTTATTTATTTTTGAGAGATAGAGCACAAGCAGGAAAGGGGCAGTGAGAGAGGGAGACGTAAAATCTGAAGCAGGTTCCAGGCTCCGAGCTGTCAGCACACAGCCTGACACAGGGCTTGAACTCATGAACCACAAGATCATGACCTAAGATGAAGTCAGACACTTAACCAACTGAGCCATCCAGCTGCCCCAAAAGATAATTCTTATTTTAGCAGTTTCATAAATTATATAACTATGATGAGTCCACCCTTCATAATATTAGTCTACTAGAAGCACTATCTTCAAACTGCCAAAGGGATAAACAATCTTCCCTGGATTGTCTATTTACACAAACTATCACTCAAGTGTAAGGGTGGCTAGCAAAGGCATAATAACTGGTATCGGATTTACTCCACCTCTTACCTACCATCACTATTAAAAAATAGAAGTTTGGGGCACCTGGGTGCTCAGTCTGTTGAGCGTCCGACTCTATTTCAGCTCAGGTTATGATCTTAGGGTCACTGTATCAAGCCCCATGTTGGGCTCTGTGCTGAGTGTGGAGCTTGCTTAAGATTCTCTCTCTGCCCCTCTCTCCAGCTCCTGCATGTGCACACTCCTCTCTCTAAAATAAAATAAAAAAAAAAAATTAGTTTAAAAAATATATATAAAACAACTGTTTCTATGCATCAGAAAGCAACCAACATTGTGCTGCATTCCTTGCCAGAAAGGAAGTTCATGAAATGAGCCTCCTCACAGCCACCTTGGTTTTCTCCCTGAAGATACTTTAGAAACTACTCTGCTGAGGAACAGAGCCCATATAGAGGGTAGCTGTCTCACTGGGTGTGGGAACAAAATAAGTGTTCAAGAAAGCTGAAAAGCTTTCTGTATAACAAATGAAGTCCAGTCATTGGCCAACTCTGAAGGTAATTGCTCACAGGGCAAAACTCTGGAAATCCTAAAATGTAAATTAAAGAAGATCGAAAGTTCAAGAGATAAGCAGAGATTTCAGAGACAGCACTGAAAAGACAATGAGATTTAGCTCAAGCCAGAGTATAAAATCTTTGGAGAACACTCCATGTTTTCACTTGAAATCCCACAAAGGCTGTGTTCTTGAAGTAAGACCACATCCTAAGTATAATGGCAAATTTGAAAAATACCCATTCTGTGTCAAGTCCAGGGAGGGCACTGAGAAGCCTACTAAGCCCTGAGCTCTGCTCCTAGGTTTGTCTAGCCCATGCTGCATGCCCTGTTGTTGACTTGCTGCATGTCAACTCATCTCTGTGCTCCTAAAATATTCCAGAAGGTGTTACTTTCCAGTATAAGCTTAGGTCTGCTTAGCTTGGAGTAAGACTTAGTAGAATATGGTGTTTCAATAAACTGCTTCTGGTCTAGTCTCAGTTGCCACGTTGCTGTGGGGACCCAGATTCCTTTTGTGAAGCCAGCTGCTATTATCAGTCTGACTTGACAGAAATCTAAGCACCTGTCTGGTTCCCCTCTTGCTCTCCCTCCTCCACCCCAGATTTTCCGTTTTCATGTCAGAGACAAATAAATGACTTGAATCTCCACACACAGCCCCCAAAAGTAAAACATCCATTCTAATACAACCTAAAATCAAGCCTGAAAAGTAAAGAAAGTCATGTCCAGTCACTGATATGGTAAACAGCTTGAAGCTGTCACTCCTATCCTCACAAGTAAAAGCTAAACAAATCAATAACTTTTTTAGATACATCAGACAGCTGAAGTCATATAGCAAACTGATGCCCTAGAAACTGGAGACAAGTGATTACAAAGAATCGTAGCTTCACATGAGCACAGGTTGCTAGAGCCAGGAACTGGTAAGAAAACATAAATTGTAAGTGAACAAGTACTGCGAATTGAGGGTCAAGTTTTTTGTTTTGTTTTGTTTTTTGTTTTTTGTTTTTGTTTTGCTGAGGAAGGACACTTTTTGAGATTTATCTTCAGGAACATCACCAGACTGACATCAAAAAGATAGAGAAACCTTTCATAATTCCAAAGGGGAGTGTGTGGGGGTAGAAGTAACCATTTTTTTAGATATTTTCAGAGCATTCTGTTTTCTGCCTGCCCACAAGGGAAATCACCTATAGGTCTAACCAACCTATAGGAAGGAAAATACTAGATTCCATATAACTTTAGCCATCTTCTCAGTCAGATAAACATAAAACTAAAGGCCTATTTACTGCCATTCCTACTACCTAATCCATGATGTTCAGCTTTCAATAAAAAAAATTATAATGCATGCTAAAAGGCAAGATAAAAATAATCTGAAGAGACAAAGCATGTAACAGAATAAGACTGAGATATGGGAGAGATTTTGGAAATTTCACACCCACAAATGAAAATAACCATGGGTAATATGCTAAGCATTCTAAGGGAAAAGTAAAAAAAACATGCAAAAACAGGTAGACAATATAAGTAGGGATGAAAACTCCAAGGAAGAATCAAATATCCCTGTTTGATTTTCAGCAATTATATCATGTATTTAGGAAAATATTTCTTTTGACTTGTCTTCATTTTTATTTTTTAATATCTAAGCCTTGTGGTGATTCTTGAATTTGTCACTTAAAGTCTTTTCCTGGTTTTAGAAAATCTGTAGTTATAATTTACTGAGTTTGGGTTGTTGATGTTTCTAGAATTCTTATTGTAGAATAGCAGAGGGGAAAGCGCTTCACAAAGTGTCCCAAAAACCTTCAACAGAATGATCCCACATGTCCTTGACTGAGGGCTGGACTGTGCAGGTATAGTACAATCTCTAGGAGTTCTAACAGAGAGCAGTCCCTGAGAACAATAGCAAACAACTGCTATTTTCCTAGTACTGAGGGAGTTCCCAGAACATGGAGCTTTCAGTTTTAAAACTGGGACAGTCCTGAACAAACCATGATGAATTTGGTCATTCTAATTGGGAAGTATAAAGTTGAAGAGAGCTATGAGAGTATGTGCATTGTTGGAAGATATTGGTGCTCTGAGGCAGGTAGAGTGAAAAGTCTCACCAAGTAAATTTAGTTAGGATCTAAAAAGCATAACTCAGAAGTAAGGATCATAGTCTATTATCAAGGGTCATGTTATAGAACTAAGGACAAAAATTATACTGATAGGGGCATCCTGGGTGGCTAGTTGGTTGAGCATCCAACTCTTATTTCGGCCCAGGTCATGATCCCAGGGTCATGGGATCAAGTCCTGCATCGGCCTCTGAGCCGAACATGGAGCTGGCTTAAGATTCTCTCTCTCTGCCTCTGCTCCTCTCCCCTGCTCATGCTCTTTCTCTAAAATAAAATTTAAAAAAATTATACTGACAAATTCTAACACAATCTTAAGCCTATCTTGACAGGATCAATAGTGTCAAGAAGCAATTTCCCAACTTCCAGAAGAAAATTCAACGTCTATAAAGGACGAGAACACATTCCAGATTCAAGGTAACAAAATGGCCACTCTGTCAAGAACACAATTTTCAAAAGCATTAGACATGTAAATAAGCAGGAAATCATAACCCAGTATCAAGAGGAACATTAGTTTTAATAAAAAGAGACTTCAAGGTGACACACATGTTATAAATTAACAGACAAGGACATTAAGACAGGTCATTATACACACTGATTTCTCTATTTTGGCACTACTGACCTTTTGGACCAGATAATTCTTTGTTGTAGTGGCTTTCCTGTGTATTGTAAGATGCTTAGCATCATTTGTGGCCTGTAACTACCAGATGCCGATACCAATTCTCTCACCCAAGTTGTAACATTCCAAAATTTCTCAGACATTACCAAATATTCCCCCCGGGGGGGGGGGGGTACTTTTCTTCCAGTTAAGAACCATTGATGTACACTGGAAAAGAGAGTGATTATCTAGATATACAGTTAGGTGAAAAGAAAAAAAAAAGTGAACTGAAGAATAACATGAATGGAGTGCTTACTTCTTTGTAAAAAGAAAGAGGAAAAAAATGTATGCATATTTGCATATACTAGAAAGATAAACCAAAATGGACTATGATGGTTATTCTATGGAGAGAGGGAACCAGGTATAGGAGACTGGAATAGAAGTGAGACTTCTCAGAATATAACTTGCTGCATACTTTAAACATAAGACATGTAAGTATTTACATTTTCAAAAATAAAATTATACAAAAAGAAAAAAATACCTAAAATTTTTTTAAATGTTTATTTATTTTGAGAGAGAGAGAGAGCACACACATGTGTGTGCACTGGCAAGGGGCAGAGAGACAGGGAGAAAGAATCCCACTCCCCACGCAGGGCCCAAAACAGGGCTTGCACTCAAGAACCGTGAGATCATGACCTGAGCCAAAATCAAGTGTCAGATGCTTAACCGACTGAGTCACCCAGGTGCCCTGATATCTAAATTTTTTTAATAGAAATATATTTAATCACACCGGAAAAAAATTGTTCAAGTGATTTTATGGCATAGTACTTTTGCTGCACATGTGTAGAGGAATACAGGTCCTAGTAAAAATGGACCTATGGGAGAAAAAAAAACCTTCAAGTTTACCTTCTAATTATAATTACTAGTAGTAGTATTTTCAAACTAATTTATAAGACTATAGGATAATGGAAATAAGAATTGGAGATACCTAACATACTAGGTATGACAAATAAAGCTATTAAATATTTAACTCACCTTTCCTTTTACAAACTTTGCTTCAAAAAATGTGATAACTTGTACGGGTGCCTGGATGACTCAGTCGGTTAAGCATCTGAATTCAGCTCAGGTCATGATCCTGTGGTCTATGAGTTCGAGCTCTGCATCAGGTTCTGTGCTGACAGTTCAGAGCCTGGAGCCTGCTTTGGATTCTGTGTCTCCATCTCTCTCTGGCCCTCCCCCACTCACATTCTGTCTCTCTCTGTCTCTCAAAAATGAAACAATGTTAATTTTTTTAAATGTGGTAGTTTCTATTTCTAGTTGAAGATGGGAAGTTTTAAACAAAGAATTCTAGCTAATAAATGTGGGGGAAATTATGGAATTATAAAATCCATATTTTGCAATTCTAATAAAATAGTTATTTTACCTAATGATTATCATCAGAGAAAATATTGGATGAAACTCTGATAGGGAACTTCAATAGGAAAATCAGTCTTAAATACTTATAACTTCTATTTATAGAGTACAGTAAAAAAAATTAAATGATACCAAGGATAAAAACAGATAAATCCAAAATGTAAAATATTCCACAAAAGAATTAGTTCTTCTGGAACAGACAATACCAGGATATAAAAGGAAGAATGACTTTTATAGATGAAAGGAGATTTTAAGAGACCAAGCAACCAAAAGTGCTATGTAGTTACTGTTTGGAGTATGACCCAAAGCAACTGTCAAAAGACAGTTTTGGAACAGGTAGAACAATTCAATTTTATACTATTAAGTGATCTTAAAGATTTGCTCACAATTTTTTTTAGCATTATGCCTATATTAAATGCCCTTATTACTTTTAGGAACATGCTAGAACATGCTAGAGCATGTTTAGTAACATGCTAGAGCATATACAGAAAAATGGCTCAAGTCTGGGATTAGTTTTAAACTATGACAACAGAGAAAAAAACAAAGACAGATGAGACAAATGATGTAAAATTTTGATAAATGCTGAACCTAGATGATGAATATAGGTGAGTTAGTTGTACTAGTCTTGCTACTTTCATTTATTTGTGAAAATGCTAACAGAACAAAGAATAAAAATCCTATGATCAATCATCACAGATATAGAAAAAACATTTGACAAAACTCAATATCCTTTCATGTAAAAAAAAAAAAACTCTCAACATATTAGGTATAGAAAGAATGTGCCTCAATATGATAAAGGCCATACATGGTACCAGCCATTCTGACAGGTGTGAGGTGACATCTCATTGTGGTTTTGATTTGCATTTCCATGATGATTTTGAGCATCTTTTTATGTGTCTGTTGGCATACATTGATTCCACTTCTAGATATTTAGCTGGAGAAAACAAAAACACTTATATTAAAAAAATATATGCACCGTTAAGTTTATTATAGCATTATTTACAATACCCAAGATATGGAAAAAACCCTAAGTATATGTCAATGAATAAGTGGGAAAAAATGTGGTGTATATATACAATGGAATATTACTCAGCCATAAAAAGAATGAAATTTTTCCATTTGCATTAACATGGGTGGGACCTGGAAGGTATAATGCTGAAATAATGAGAAAGATAAATACCATATGATTTTATTATATATGTAATCTTAAAACAAACAAATGAACAAACAAAACAGAAAGACTCATAAAGACAAAGAACAAACTGGTAGTTTCCAGGGTGGGGCGGGGGGAGTGCAAAAACAGGAAAAATAGGTGAAGAGGATTAGGAGGTACAAACTTCCAGGTATAAATTAAGTCTTTGAGATATAAAGAAGCACAGGAAATATAGTCAATATTATTATAATAAATCTGTATGGTGACAGATGGTAACTATGAACTTTCATAATGTATATACATGTTCAATAACTATGCTGTGTACCTGAAACTAATATAATATTGTATTTCAAGTATACTTCAATTAAAGATAAGGAAATAAATTTTAAAAATAAAAGCCACAATGATAATCCCATAGCTAACATCATACTGAATAGTGAAAAGTTGAAAATTTTACTCTAAGATTAGGAATAAGACACAGCGACCCAGTCTCATCACTTCTATTCAAGATTCTACTGAAAGTCCTAGTCAAAGCAATAGATCAAGAAATAAATGGTATCCAAATCATAAAGAAAAAGTTACATTGTTTCTCTTTGCAAATAACATGAACTTATATATGGGAAACCCTAAAGATTCTACACACACACATACAAAAATTAGAATGAAGGAATTCAGTAAAGTTGCAGGACATAAAATCAATACACAAAAATCAGTTGCATTTCTACATACCAACAAAGAACTATCTTAAAAAGAATTTAAGAAAGCAATCCTATTTACAATAGCAACAGAAAGAATAAAACATTTAGGAACAAATTTAACAAGGTCGTAAAAGATCTACACACTGTAAACTACAAGCCACTAATTAAAGAAACTGAAGAAAACAAAAATAAATGGAAAGATAAAGCATGTTCATGGATTCAAAGACTTAATATTGTGAAAATAATCATACTATCCCAAATAATCTACAGATTCATTGCAATCCCTATCAAAATTTCAAGGACATTTTTCATAGAAATAGGAAAAACTTTCTAAAAGGAATATGGTACCACAAACCACCCCACTGGCCAGAAAAATTTTGAGAAACAACAAACCTGGAGGCATCACACATCCTGATTTCAAATTATATTACAAAGCTAAAGGTATCAAAACAGTATGGCACTGGCATAAAAACAAACACATAAACTAACAGAACATAATAGAAAGCCCAGAAATAAACACACACATGCACCATCAATAATCTTTGACAAGGGCACAAAAAATACACAATTGGGAAATAAAAGTGTCTTCAATAAATGCTGTTGGGAAATCAGAATACCCACATATAGAAGAATGATATTGAACCCTTTCATTATACCACTGACAAAAATGTGAAATAGATTAAAGACTTAAATGTAAGACCTGAAACAATAAATCTCCTAGAAGAAATCTTAGAGAAAAAGCTCCTTCTCATTGGTCCTGTCAATGATTTTCTGGATATGATACCAAAACACACAGGCAACAAAAGCAAAAATCAACAAGTGGGACTTCATCACACTAATATATATATATATATATATATATATATATATATATATATATATATATCAAAATATATGATATATATATCAAAATATATAAAAACTCCTACAACTTAATAGCAAAAACTGAAATAACCCAATTAAAAATGGTCAAAGGGCCTGATATTTTTCCAAAAGAGACATACCAACAGTCAACAGGATGAAAAGGTGCTCAACATCACTAATTATCAGGGAAACACAAAACCACAATAAGGTATTAGGTCTTATCTATTAGAATAGCTACTATCAAAAAGTCAAGAAGCACAAGTGTTGGTAAAGATGTGGAGAAAAGAAAACCCTTGTCTGTTCATGGGAATGTAATTTGGTATAGTCATTATGGAAGATATTATGAAGGTTCCTCAATAAACTAAGTATAGAACTATCATATGATCCAGTAATCCAACTTCTGGATTTATATTCAAAGGAAAGGAAATAAGTACCTTGAAGAGATATCTTCACTCCCATGTTCATTGTACCATATTCACCCACTTACCATAGGTACGGTAGGGCAACAACCTAAGTGTCCATCAATAAATGAATAAAGAAAATGTGAAGAAAAGTATTATATATATGTATGTATAGTGTGTATATATACACACACAATAAATATACATACAATGTAATATTATTTAGCCATAATAAAGAAGGAAAACCTGTCACTTTTGACAAGATGGGTAACTTGTAAAACATATGTTAAGTGAAATAAGCCAGACACAGAAAAAGAAACACTGTATAATCTCACTTATATGTGGCATCTAAAAAAAGTTAAATCTAAAAATAAGGCACCTGGGTGGCTCAGTCGGTCAAGCAACCAACTCTTGATTTTGGCTCAGGTCATAATCTCACAGTTCATGGGTTTAAATCTAAAAAAAAGGGCACCTGGGTGGCTCAGCCGGTCAAGCATCCAACTCTTGATTTTGGCTCAGGTCGTAATCTCACGGTTCATGGGTTTAAGCCTCACATCGGGCTCTGCACTGTGTAGCATCTGCTTAGGATTCCCTCTCTCCCACTCTCTCTGACCCTTTCCCTCTCACACACACTCTCTCTTTCTCTTTGTCTCTCTCTCCCTCAAAATAAATAAACTTAAAAAAAAAAGTTAAACTCATAGAACCAAAGAGTAGACAGTGTTGTCAAAGGCTGGGGGGTAGAGGGTGGAGATAGGGATATGCTGGTCAAAGGGCATAAACTTTCAATTGTAAGATGAATAAGTTCTGGGGATCTCACATATAACATTAGTAATTATAGCTAACAATATTGCATATTTGAAATTTGCTGTAAGAGTAGATATTAAGTGTTCATTACACACACTTACACACATACATACACAAACACAGAAAGGGAACTGAGGAGATGGATGTGTAATTAAGCTGATTGTGGTAATCATTTCACAGTGTATACATATATTAAATAACCACATTGTACACTGTAAATAAAATCATGCTGTACAACTTAAAAAATATAATAAAAATATGAAAAAATGTTTTTGAAGAATATTTAATGATATGGGGAAATTAAATGGTATAAGAAGGTATTATATATGGCCACAATTTTCTTATCTTTCTCTGGGTAGTAATGCTGTAAGTGATTTTTTCTTTAAACATGTTCTTTATGTTTTTAGACATAATTTATCATTATAAAAATGAATATAATTTAAAAGTATTCATAAAGCCATGTTAAACCCTGTACTAACCTGCCAAAGCTCTTACATCTTTGTCTGCTGTGCCACACCTTTGATTATTTTAGCTAAGATTAACTTGTCACCTTCTCATTAACACAGCTGTCAGAAATTTCACCTTTGGTATCATCTACTCTAGTATTTCAACATGTCTGATCATCATCATTATTAATAATTATAATTCTGTAGAATTTAATAATTTTAAGTCACAACACTATTCAAACAGCAAACATTTATTCTTGTGTCTTACATTTGTCAGACACTATTCTAGGCACGACAGCATAACATATTAAAAAACACAGGCTGTGTTCTAATAGCACTCAGAATCTCAGGCTACTAAAGAAACAAAGGAACGACATAACCTCAAAGGTATCTAATGGCAATGCCACCGCTTTAAACAATAATCAATATGGTATCTTTAGTCCTATAGGATATCTAATTATCAAGACTAATCATATGAAACCCCAACATTCAACAATTTGACCTAGAAAATGTCATTTTCATTGGTTTCAACCTAATGACTTTCTAAGACGTTAGAGACAGAATTTTCAGGTCATTTGTTCAATTCCCTTCTTTCACACATGATGAAACTGTAGGCTAAAAGAAATGATTACTCGCTCAGAGTCACAAAGTAAATGAATCAGGAGTAGAAAACAGATGAACTAAACAAAGGGCACCCTTTCTTCAGTTACTGGTAGTAAAAAGGGAGAACTAGATCCACACAAAAAATTCATATATTCTAAAATTGCCATAGCTTACAAAACCCGTTAGTCTCGCATATTTTCCATGCATACGGTATAAGCAGACTGACTCTTATATCTAGTGCTGAGAACTAGGAAAAAGAAACTGGATAACAACCAAACATGCATATGTGTATGCATGTGTGTGTGCCCATGCATACACACAAGCATGTGTGTATAGGGGTTTGGGAAGAAGGAGCGCTTGTGTGTAAGCTCTACCGGGGTACTGTACACGGACAGTGTCTAATCACAGGAACTGCAGCTGGAGATGAGTGGGCAGCAGGTAGAAGGCGGCTGATACATGACTGTGTCACAGAGAAAATAATGAGTAACATATTTGAATTAATTATTGAGTAACAACATTTTAAGGATTAGGGAGGCGCATTCAGTGGTGTTATATTGTGTGTGTGTGTGTGTGTGTGTATGTGTGTGTGTGGTGTGTGGGAAAGAGAGGAAGAGAGAGAGAGTGTGTGTGTTTGTGCGGGAGAGAGAGAGAGAGTGTGAGTGTGTGTGTGTGTGTGTGAGAGAGCGTGTGTGTGTGTGTGTGTGTGTGTGTGTGTGAGAGAGAGAGAGAGAGGTACGTGTGTGTTTTAATCAAATTACTCCATAAGCTTCTGAAAAACATATTTCGTGAATGCAAACAGTGTGACTACTGTCCATTTCCATATGGTTTATGTAAGTCACATAGGAAAGCAGAAATTAAAAGTCACTGAAATACAATTGATTAAGCTGGTAGTTTAAATGTTATTCTTTGACACACGTTAACATTCTTTAAATGTTATTATTTGCATGCACAATGATTCAGAACTCTGAAATTTATAAATAAATTCCGGTGCAGATATAGCCAGTCTAATATAAACCATGCACTTAGTGGGACAGAATATCAACCTTTATGTGTGGGAGGGAAAGGAAACCAATCAGCTAGCCAGACTGTCACTTTTTTGAGAAAGGATGGGTAGTTAACTACAGACCCACGTTTTATCCATATCTTGTTATTGTTTACAATTTTTAAACATGTTTATGTCTAATTTAAATTTTATAATATTAACAATTAACATAATTACTTTTAAAGAGTAGCTTTAGTTTGTCTCAAAAAATCCTCTGAAAAGTCCTAAGGAAAGACCCTTCCACTTAGAAAGTTTAAGCCTCTTTTTATTAAATAACTAAGTTGCTAATAAATTAATTCAACAACTGTATATTAAATAGCAAGTAAGGAGCAAGCATTAAGTGTTGGCAATGAAAAAGTGAATAAAAGAGACATAGATTCCTGTTTGGGACCCACACAAAACCTTGGGCTACACTGATCACATTATTGTTTTAATATGTTGGCTTCCACTTTTTTTTTTTTTTTTTTTTTTTTTAGAGAGAGAGAAAGGGTGAGAGCATGAACAGGGGAGAGGTACAGAGGGAGAGAAAGACAATCTCAGGCAGGCTTCATGCTGAGTATGGAGCCAGACAGTGAGTGACTCAGTCCCATTACTCGGGATTCAATCCCACAACCCTGGGATCATGACCTCAGCCAAAATCAAGAATCGGACACTCAACCAGATACTCAAGTGACTGAGCCACCCAGGTGCCCCCAGTTTTCATTCTTACTGGAAAGGTTCTAAGCCGGGTAGATGCTAATGTATTAAAAAATATTACTTCATGCTTCTCTGAAGTTTCCTACATTGATACCTAATGTAGTTAATAATAGTCATTCCTTTTATGAATAAGAAAGCAAGTAGAGGGGCGCCTGGGTGGCTCAGTCGGTGAAGCGTCCCACTTCGGCTCAGGTCATGATCTCACAGTCCATGAGTTCAAGCCCCGCGTCAGGCTCTGTGCTGACAGCTCAGAGCTTGGAGTCTGTTTCAGATTTTGTGTCTCCCTCTCTCTCTGCCCCTCCCCTGTTCATGCTCTGTTTCTCTCTGTCTCAAAAATAAATAAACGTTAAAAAACAAAATTTAAAAGAGTTAAAAAAAAAAAAAGCAAGTAGAGAACAGCAAGTTCTTGGCAAAGTCAGCAGAAGTATCTTAAAACCCAGTCATATGACATTCAATTTATTAGTTTAACACATGGGGTTGTTTCATTCATTCTATTTCCATTTTGTCTATATTTTCTTGATGGTCCATGATCAGTATTCATTTAGTTATAAAATGATTTATAAAAGTAATTTATTTTCTAAATTTAACTGCATATGTTAGAAACTTAGAAAATGAAAATTCTGTGCCATAATGTACCAGGAAAAACACCCAATTTTAGGAATCAGAAGGTCAGGATTCCAGCATTCATTTCAAACCTGAATTTATCCAAATCTGTAAAACATCCTGTCAGTCTCCTTATATATTAAAAATACAAACAGTATATCTACTTTATTGATAATGGTCAAATGTATCTTGTAGTTAAAATAACTGACAAACTTTCAGTTTGCATACATTATTTTAAAGTGAGTATGAATCTGAATATATATTTATGGGGAGCATAAAGTTAATGCTTTAACTCATGGTGCAAGTGTTTTTTCTTTTATTTATAAGCTATAATTTTTATTTTTGTTATAATAGATATACTTGATTTTATTTATGTTGATTTAATTCATATTGTCTTTTGCTCCCATATTGCTTTTGAAAATTTTATATGGTACTGCCTGCTGTTTTCTTTTGTGTGTGTGCGTTTTTCACAAAACTTTAGATTACAAGTAATATAATGACACCTTCTATGCTCCCTAAAAAGTCTTTATCCATACCTTCTTATTTCTATTCTCCAATCGTTTGTCTATGTGTTCAACTAAATTTTTCTAGAAGTATGTCTGGATTGTATACTTCGCAAGCCTTGTATATTTGAAAATGACTTTCCCTTGCTTTGTTATGTCACTCATATATTATGTAGCTCAAGAATTCTCAGCTTACAGGCTCTCCCCCTCTTGACTCTGTAGATTTTTTTTGCTCTGAGTCATTATCAATTTTTATTCTTATGCTTGGTGATCCCAATCATTTGTCTTGTGGAGTCAAATCCTTAATAAATCCTTTCTCTAATAATTCATATACTTAGTACATCTTCTTGGGATTACTTTCATTAACACAGTTTTCTTAGGCTTTCTTATGATTTTCTTGATTGGTCATCTACAGCACTGATTATGATTACTGAAGTATTTCTGCTCTTCATTATTCTGAAAAACTTTAAGGTTCTGCCAAATAATTCTTTTTCTCCTAAATTATTTCCTTGCATCTTATATCTCACTTTCTGTTTTCTCAATTGCTTATATTCTTCAGATACTATTATAACTCTGGATTTTGTAATTTAAAACTCATTTCAGTTTCCTATAGTAAATTATCTAAATTACTCTTTCTCTACTTTTGTCACACTATCTCCATACTCTTTATACTTTACCTGGAACTTACATCCATAGGCTCCGTCCTATTTTCAGTATTACTACTGCTACTACTATTATTTTACTCTTTATTAGTAAAAGTTCAAATTAATGTAAGTTTTCTAAATTGTAATTGCTAACATGTCAGCAATCTTAAAATTATGCAGGAATTTAACCCCAAAATATTTAAGTATGTGCACAAACTTTCAGAACACAGGATTTTCATCACAATGTTACAATGTTAAATCAGTGGAAACAAACCCAAAGAATGACTAAATGTTAATATGTATATTTATCTACTAGAATATTAAACATTTGAATGCACAAAAACATGATCACAATCATGGTCTAAAGTCAAAAGATACAAAGAGATATACACGATATACACAACGTTTCACAAGTATAAACATATATATACATATATATACATACATATATATATGCTTATATATTTTCCAATATACAATATAATTATTTGTAAAGATACTCTTCATATGCATAAAAACATTTGATTCAAACACAGGAGGATGGTAAAAACATTTATTTCAGTGAAGTGTAAGGAGGAGAGATTGTTGGTGACAATTTTTTAATATGTTTACTATATTATTCATAAGTATGTGCTTCTTGTTTATAATTAAATAGTATTAATTAAAAAAGTGGTTTTATAGTAGAAAACAATAAAAGAAAGGAAACCTTTCATTATGGATTGACTTACATTTGTAAAACAGGGAGAATATCCAAGGGAAAAAAATGTTTTTAAAACCCCTGGAAAGTAACATTTTTACAAACAAAAAAAATGTAATTTTGAGAAGCTAGTGTTAAATTAGGCTAACCATAGAACACAGAGAAGAAAGGTGTATGTTAAGTGGACTACCTTCCTTACACAACAATTATGGCCAATTACAGCACTAGAATGATAAGCATTTTATTTTAAATGATTATCCATTTCACTGCAAGCATTTCGTATTATTCCCTTACATTAAAATATATCTAAATCAACACATCACTCTTGACTCCAGTATCTTTTTTGTTTACTGTTGTTAATGTTATTCTTTTGGCCAGAGTTAACTGTTTTTAAGAGTATCTGATATTCCCCAAACACAACAATAAAGTAAGTGGGATATAGGTCTTCTACAGAAATGTTTCTTGTCTAAAATATTTTGTGCTTAAATTCAGGGGAAATTTCATTTGTACAAAGAGTTAGTTTTGTTGTTTTTTTTTAACTACTTAGTGTCCATTCAAAAATTTCCCTAAACCTTAGAAAAGTTTTGATATTTCATTTATGACTTTGAAACAAAGTTAAATTTTTCTCATTGTCCAGGAAAACCACTAAACTAATAACAGAATTCTATGTTTATGTGCTGATAAAACCTGTGTTCCCAGAAGCTTAATTTCATTTCATTATGACTTAACATTAGTACTGAGACAGGTTTCTTGAATCAATAAAGAAAACCAGTCATGGGAACCTGACAATGCAAGAGGGAATGTGACAAATTTTGCAGCGAACACCTTCCTCTTTGGTCCTTAAAGGAAAAAAAAAAAAAAAGTTCCTCTAAACAGTCTTTGGAAACAAAATGATCCAACGGGTTGGTGGTGCTGTAATCAGCAATTATTTTCTCTTGGTTGCCCAACATAAAATAAAATCTCGGAACATTTTTAGCATCATATAACCACATGAGGGTGCTCTCTCCCCAAATATGTGTCTGTAAAGCAAGAGGCCTCAGTGAGGAGAGAAAATTATTTTGTTGTTTCCTCCTGTATACATTTTGGAAGACATGATGAAAGGACTTGTTAGAATAAACATGTGTAAGAAGGAAAACAATAAAAGTCTAGACCTAAACACAAATGGACTTTTTACTCTATAACCCATCTTTCTTGTATGAATCAGGTATACACTTAATAGTCCATGGACCATCTATACCATGTGGTAGAGTGAGGCCAAGAGTGTGTGTTCTTTAAATAAGCATGTCTCTGTGCTATCCTGACTTACAGAATCAGACTATCCACAGGTCAGGCCCAGGTATCTGTATTTATATTTTGCTCCTTTGGTCATTCTTATGCATCTTAAACTTTAAGAAACCTCTATGGAGTTATCTAAAAATCATTACTATTATAAACAGTGATATATATGTGAATATTTAAATCTAATAAACTAGATGATTCTTCAGTAGCTATGTCATCAATTTTTAGAAGCAGTTCTTTCACAAGGTTATTTTATCTAGAATACAACTGAAAATTCCCACCCAACCTTCTCACAACCCTCACAGCAATAATAAATATAACACCTGCTCTTTGAAACAAAAGACAATATAAACTTTAACTCATCTTGCCAATCATTGATTTTTTTTTTCCCTCTCTTTCTTTTTGGCCTACTTCTGTAAATAAAAGATAACCACACGTGTCAATATATAAACTTCACACCCATAAGCTTAATTGGTGCTCATCACATTCAGAAAAGTGCCTGAATATAGAAAAGTTTAAGAACTCATAAGATGGAAATAGGTCTTATAAACTAGAACTGTAATTATAATTGTGTGTTATGTGGAAAATGAATTTATATTGGAGAAAACTTAAAACTTGCTTTAAGTAGTAATGGTTGGTAAAAATGTTTATCAGTATGGCCAGCTCTTGATCTTTTAAAGGCCCAAAGTTATGCTTATCATCCAAAGGCCTTGACTTTGTACATGGAATTTTAGAATTTTATGTACCACAGAAGAGAAAACACTGGAAGGGTACAGGTAGTGTCTGAACTCCAAGCTCAGGAAAAGGTTGATGAGTTTTATAGGTAATGAGGTAGTTTTTAAGATCAAATTAATGTCTGCAAAAGTAAAACCTGCATATTTATGTGATATATATATGTATGTGTGTGTATATACATATATACACACATATATATACATATATATACACATATATATGTGTGTGAATGTATATTTATACATACCAAATATGTACATGAATTTTATATAAATCTAAAAATCTATATACCTACATATATAACTACTCACATAGCCATATCTGTGTATTTATCTATACTTAGTGGTAAAAATTATAATACTAGGCCTCCGATGGGATCTACAAGCCTCTCCTTCTACGCAGTACACATCTCATTCTATAATTTTCTAGAGAGTTAACAATCTAGCCTCTGCTTGAGTACTCCCTCAAAAAGGAAGCTTCCTACTGACAGTTATAGATCACACTATTTTAAGTAGCAATTGTACAGAATATTGATGATAGTGTTTTAAACACTGAAACTAGATCAGTAATTTTCATCCATTACTACTAGTTTGTTCTGAACCTACTCATAACAAGTTTCTTTTTTCATTGAACACTGTAAAAATGCAAAGTGTACTTAGTTTAACTTTTCTAATATATACTCTATTAGATCCATAACCTGTACATTATTTTTTTAAACTTTTCAAACATTTTCCATTAAAACTAATGTTTTAATGGTGCCTTCTTCAAAATCATAAACGCAAAATTGAAAGTTTGTACTGGTGAAGATGACATTTTATGCGTCTTAATCTAGACCTCATTCCTGTAAACCAAGATTTTTTTTTTTTTTTTTTTTAGATGCCTCAACAATGATGAACATTTAACTTGGACAGGTAAATTCTCCATCTTTTCCACAGGAGCTTTATTTGGTCATTCTTTAATTTGTTCCTACATTCATGCATTCATTCAGAAATAACTTCTGCATACTTACTACATGCCAACACTAATTTCAGAGTAAGGGGTAAAGCAGTGAACAAACAGGAAGAATTCCTTGACATTGGAAGTTTATATTTTAAGGGGAAGAGATAGATAATAGAAATGTGTAAGTTATACTGTAGTTTAGAAGGTAATAAGTGTTATGAAGAAAAATTAAGTATTGGAGGCAAGTCTGGGATTAGGGGAAACTGAAAATGTTTAAATAGACAGTTTAAATATAAAATCTCGCTGAGAAAGTAATATCTGAATAAAACGTTGAAAGATATGAGGGAATGAGCAACAAGGATGCACTGGGCGAAAGCATTACAGGCAGAGTGCAATGCCCTGAGGTAAGAGCGGGCCTGCTGTGTTAAAGAAACAGAGAGGGGCCAACATGGTGGCAGAGAATTATATTAGGTCAGGAATGAAATGGGGGGGGGGGGGAATGATTTGTAGACCACTGTAGACATTTTAGAAACATATTTTGAGTGAGAAGGGGCCCAACTGGAAGACTCTGAGCTGAGAAGTGAAAGGGTTATATTTTCAGTGTATGAATCTGATTATGGAGTTCAAAATACACAGAACATAGCAGGAAGGGTGAGAACAGAAAGAGAGTAGGAGGCTATTTGAATATCCTGAGATATCTGGATGTGGTACACTGGATCAGTGTGGCATAACTGGTGATGTTGAAAACCTAGGAATTCTGGAAGTATTTAGACAAAATTTTCTGACTATGCACGGAGTGTGAAAAAAAGTGAAGAGTCAAGAATGACTCCACATTTTTGTCCTGAACTACAGAGAAAATGTGAATACCATTAATTGTGTGGAGAAAACTGAAAGTGATGCAAGTCTGGATGGCAAAATTAAAAAGTCACAGAAGTATGAGATATCTATTGGAAATTCAAGAGGAGAAGGCCTATGCAAGTAGGCTGCTGGATACAGGAATATAGAGTTCAGAGTCAGGTCTAGACCTGAGATTTGAAACTGGAAATGTCCCCACACATAAAGGGCTCAATGGTATCAATCAGTGATCACTCACTAAAGAAATGAGTGGAGATGAAAATAGGAGGTACAGACACTAAAGCTCTCTAACATTAAGGGATACAGAAAATGAAAATGAGTCAGAACAGACAACGGAGGAGTGGTTATAGAATACAAGAAAAGCAAAGAGCGTGCTTTCCTAAAGCCAAGTGAAGAAGGCATTTCAAGGAGCAGGTGTATCAGCATAGCTGGTTTCATTTTAGGCTGAATACAAGGAAGGGCATCACCACTAACCAAGAGTTGTTTAATTCAATTGACATTTCTAGACTGTCAAGTTAGTTTGAATCTTGAGTCTAAAATTCATAATTTCTTAAGGAATACAAGTCTACACCCTTAAAAAAAATTCTCCATTATGCATCACCTTAAAAAAAAATTCTTAACTCTTATCTTGTTAGTTTTGAGACATCAAATCTGTTCAAATTTTAATTCTGACATTGCATATATTAACTTTTCCTTCCAGCTTTGTGTCACCTGATAATTTAATAAGCTCGCCTTGTATGAATTCATTCACTCAAATCATTGACAAATATATAAAACATGACACATCACAACGTATAATCTTCTAATTTTATGGAATGCCACAAGAGATCCCTCCTGAATTACCATCTATTTAGTGACTATATTTTAAGAAAAGTTATTGACTCAGCTATAAATCTATCTAATTATTTTAAATCTTGCATTCAAAGACATTTTTCTTCCAGGAGTAAAAGCATAATATTTTTCAACTTGAAGAGACCTTGAAGATTAGCTAGGCAAATCACTATTAGGGAAGACAATAAAATGTCTTTAAGTTCTTCATTAAAATTATTTAAATGTAGTGGCCTAGTTAATAGATATTTTGCCATTATTTGTTCTTCTCATAAGTTGGCTCATTATGCAACTGTTTTCTTAAGTATTCCTAAACCATCAGTTTAGAGAACCATTATATAATTATGCTCCCCAAAGATTATTAAGTACCCTAATATGCAGTTTCCAGAAATTTTTTCCTGGTTTTTCTAGAAATCCATGTGTTCATTACCTCAATTGTCAGTTGTAGCTTTTCCTATTCCATGTATAAGTACTTCCCGTTTTTTACAATGCAATCCATTTGGGCCAGTGTGCTTAAATAGATTTAAGGAGATTTGGATTATCTTTTTAAACACTTCCCACTTCCTGTGCTTCAAATCAGTGGTTCTGGGTGTTTACTTATTTGTGCTTTAGCATTTCCAACTTGAAGTTTACCATCCTTGATTTAGCTTTTGTCATTGTCAATTGTAAAGATTTTCCTTTCGGTATTAGTACCGCCTAACAGGGATAAAAGGTTTCTCAATCTATGTGGAAGGACAGCTTGAAATGCAACTAGAAATACAACTAATACGACTGAATTTTTATTTTTTTTCTCTTTTTACTGAAGTGTAGGTGACATAAACTATTATATTAGTTTCAAGTATACAACATAGTGATTCAATATTTGTGTACATCACATAGTGATCACCACAATAAATCTAGTTACCATCTGTCACCATGCAAAGTTGTTGCATATTGTTAACTATATTCTGGGAGTCTGTATCTTTTAATCCCATTTCCCTTTTTGCCCTATTTTTAATTTAATTTTAATGAATTTAAATAGTTGTAAATATGAAAAGGCTACCATATTGAAAAATGCTGATCTATACCATCTTGTTCCAGTTTTGAATGTAGTTCAATGAATCCCTTAAGCTAGTTCTAGTAATTCAAGAACACATATCTTCATGGGTTTGAGATACTACCTATAAAGCTAAAAGCCAAAGGTACTAAGCAGATCACATAAATGAGTGAAGGTAACTACTGGTGACTGTAGGATACCTAAAAAATGTATAATCATTCTATGAAATAACAGTAACTACTGTACCAAAAAGGGCCAGCTGATTCAGTGAACTGTAGCTGTGCTAAGAGGTGAAACCAAAATTGCCAGACCTGATTTTCCAAGAGAAGCACAAATCCAAACATTTCAATAAAATTTCTCAACCTTTAAGTGTTGACAACATATTCAAATGTTTATAAAATATTACACATGTCAAATAAGACACGTCTATAAGTCACCTGTTTCTGATAAATTGCCCAAGACATTTTTACAGTACCCTACCAGGCAGAATTTATACATGTGTGTCCATCCTGATCATGTGTCCAATTCCAGGCTTTCTTAACTAATAATAGGATTAGCTAATCTCTTGATTTTCTATAAGCTTACTCTTTCATTTCAGAAAACCCCCACTCATCATTTAATAACCGTTTCCGATTTGTACCTCATAAGAACCATTAATAAAATGTAAAAATTTTTAAAGTCCCCCAATTCTGATAAATTTCTCTAAGACTTACTGAAGTTCAGAGTGTTAGTAGCCAAGACCATTCGATGCTTGCAATTCCTTCATCTCCAAGTTCCAGGATCACCTCAGAATTCAATTTCAGATAGTTTACTCATAGAGAACAACTATATAATAGTCATTTTCATACAATATACAAGGCAAAGGTATCTGAGGATTTGTTCTAGATGGTCCTAGGGAACATTATCAGCAAACAATATTAAATGGAAAGAGGAGGAGTGAAAAAGAAACTAAAAATGTATATGACTTCACCTGCTTAATTACTGTTTGCTTAATACCCCACCTCATGCATGAGCTCTAAGTATATCATACTTACTTGGCAAACAATCATTTATTAAAACAACTGTGTTCACAATATTGCATGAGACACTGAGAAGGAGAGTTGGGAAATATAAAATGTAGTCCCTGAACTCTAGGAGCTTAAGATGTTGAGAAAGAATCCCAGATGAAAGCATTAAGAAGCCTATCAACAAGAGCAAAATGATGTAGCAAAGAGACTACATGTGATCTAACAGATTGCATATTTTACTTGTTTCTTATTTAATTAAATTGATGGGATTTCCTTGTTAACAATGGGCAGAATGTTGGACAAATTTGTCCCAACAACAGACACTGATGACATTCCACAGTGGGAATGTTTAAGGGTTATAACATGAACACTGTAGAAAATGTTGTAAACCTCTACATCATTTGACAAGTTAAAGCAAAGTTGTTAATTAGGGTTGTAACATGCTGAGTGTCTCTCAAAAATTAAGTGTAAATTAAGTCTCTAAATCTATTTGCTCATCAAACATATAGCGGAATTAAATAAAATATGAAAATTTTTTTCTTATAAATATGGGATAAAAAAAGAGTAAACTATTTAAAATCTCTCTGTACACATACAGGCATACCTCAGAGATACTGTAGCTTGGTTCCAGACCACTGAAATAAAGCAAGTATCACAATAAAGCTTGTCAAATGAATTTTTTGGTTTTCCAGTACATATAAAAGTTATGTTTACACTATACTAAGGCCTATTAAGTGTACAATAGCATTATGTTTCATAAAACAATGTACATACCTTAATTTAAAAATGTTTTATTGGGGTACCTGGGTGGCTTGGTTGGTAGAGTTCTTGATTTTGGCTCAGGTCATGATCTCACTGTTGTAAGGCTGAGCCCCAAGTATTACATGCTCTGTAATGCTCTGTAATGAGCATGGAGACTACTTGAGATTTTCTCTATCCTACTCCTTCTGCTCCTCCTCCAATTGCATGCTTGTACACACACACTCTTTCTAGAAAGAAAGAAAGAAAAGAAAGAAAGAAAGAAAGAAAGAAAGAAAGAAAGAAAGAAAGAAAAAATGCTTTATTTTTAAAAAATGCTATCTATGATCTGAGCTTTCAGCAAGTTATTATATTTTTGCTAGTGAAAATTCTTGCCTCAATGTTGATCAGTTTCTGACTAATCAGTCTGGTGACTGCTGAAGATTCAGGTGGCTGTGGCAATTTCTTAAAATAAGACAATAAACTCCATAGCATTGATTGGCTCTTCTTTTCACAAAGGATTTCTCTGTAGCACTGATGCTGTTGATAGTATTTCATCCACAACAAAATTTCTTTCAGAACTGGAGTTAATCCTCTCAAACTTCTCCACTGCTTTATCAAGTTTATGTGATATTCTAAATCCTTTGTTGTCACTTCAACAATCTTCACAGGGTCTTCACCAAGATGAGATTCCAACTCAAGAAACCACTTTCTTTGGGGCACCTGGGTGGCTCAGTCAGTTGAGCATCTGACTTCGGCTCAGGTCATGATCTCGCAGTTCATGAGTTGGAGCCCCGCATTAGGCTCTGTGCTGACAGCTCAGAGCCTGGAGCCTGCTTCAGATTCTGTGTCCCCCCCACCCCCCTCTGCCCCACCCCTACTTGTGCTCTGTCTCTCCCTGTCTTTCAAAAATGAATAAACATTTAAAATTTTTTTTAAAAAAAACCACTTTATTTGCTCATCCATTAAGAAGTAACTTGTTCATTCAAGTGAGATTGCAGCAATTCAGACGCGTCTTCAGACTCACTTCTGATTCCAGTTCTGTTGCTATTTCCACCATATCCGCAATTGCATCCTCCACTAAAGTCTTAAACCCTTCAAAGTCATCCATGAGGCTTGAAACCAACTTCTTTCAAACTCCTGTGCATATTGATACTTTGACCTCTTCCCATGAATCATAAATGTTCTTAATGACATCTAGAACAGTGAATGCTTTCCAGGGGGTTCCAAATTACTTTGCCCAGATCCATCACAGAAATCATTACCTATGGCAGCTATTGCTTTATAAAAATGCATTTCTTAAGTAATAAAACTTGGAAGTCAAAATTAGTCCTTGATCCATGAGCTAGAGAATGCATGTTGTGTTAGCAGGCATGAAAATGCTAATCTCTTGTACATCTCCATCAGAGTTCTTGGGTAACCAGTTGCATTGTCAGTTTGAAGAATATTTTGAAAGAAAGCTTTTCTTCTGAGTAGTAGATCTCAACAGTGGGCTTAAAATATTCAGTAAACCATGTTGTAAACAGATATGCTGTCATCCAGGCTTTGTTGTTCTCTCTATAAAGTACAGGCAGGGTAGAGTCAGCATAATTCTTAAGAGGCCTAGGATTTTCAGAATGGTCAATGAGCACTGGATTCAACTTAAAATCACCAGTTTCATTAGCTGCCAACAAGAGTCAGTCTGAACTTTGAAGCTTTAAAGCCAGGCACTGACTTCTCCTCTCTAGCTATAAAAGTCCTACAGGGCATGTTCTTCCATATAGAAGACTGTTTTCATCTACATTGAAAATCTATTTATTGTAGCTACCCTTCATTACTTATCTTAGCTAGATCTTCTGGATAACTTGCTGCAGCTTCTAAATCATCATCTGCTGCTCCACCTTGTACTTTTATGTTTTAGAGACAGGTTCCTTCCTTAGAACTTATGAACCAACCTCTGTTAGCTTCCAACTTTTCTTCTGCAGCTTCCTCACCTCTCTCAGCCTTCAGTGAATTAAACAGAGTTAGGGACTTGCTCTGGATCAGGCTTAGGCTTAAGGAAATGTTAGAGCTGGTTTGATCTTCTATCCAGACCACTAAAACACTCTCCATATCAGTAATAAGGCTGTTTTGCCTTCTTATCCTCCATGTGTTCACCACAACAGAACTTCTTAATTTCCTTCAAAAATGTATCCTTTGCATTCAGAACTTGATTGACTGTTTGGTGCAAGAGACCTAGCTTTCAGCTTGTCTTGGCTTCTGACATGCCTTCCTCACTAAGCTTAATCATCTTTAGCTCTTGATTTAAAGTGAGAGATGCGTGACTCTTCCTTTCACTTGCACACTTACAGGTTAATGCAGGGTTACTAATTTTCCTAATTTCAATATTGCTGTGTCTCAGGAAATAGGGAGGTCCAAGAAGAAGGAGCACAAAACTGAAGCATAGCTGGTCAGTAGTACAGTCAAAATACATACATTTATTGTTTATGTTTTCCATTGTATATAGACACCACCGTATAAAACAACTGAAGCAGTAATATCAAAGATCACTATAGATCAACATAACAAATATAATGAAAACTTTTCAGATTTTATGTCAATTACCAAAACGTGACACAGAGACACAAAGTGAGCAAATGCTGCTGGCAAAATCATGCCAATAGACTTACTCTACACGGGGTTGTCATAAATTTTCAGTTTGTAAAAAAACAAACAAAAAAGTCAGTATCTGTGAAGTACAATAAAACAAGGTACGACTCTATCCTCTCTTTACCAAAATATCCATTTTTACTTGCAATTTTTTTTTCTTTTGTTCAAGACAACCTCTCTGAAACTGTCTTCTCATCCTATAAAGTGAAAACAAAGGGACAAATGATCCCTAATGCACTATCCTAAATTTGGTTTGCGACTCTGAAATTCTCAAATCCGAGTTGTATGTGTGTTTCATGGGGACAAATTTGGCTCCATACTGACATTATGAAGGAAACCAGACAGGGTATCACTTGAAATGTCTAAAGCTTTATTTCTCAATAGTTATAAGTCTAATGTCAGGAGCCAAGAGCAAAATGTGGAAAATTCTGCAAATGCTACTAACACCTACACTTAATTCAAATTGCTCACTTATTATTGCAAATAGTTATGGAAGTGTATGCCACTTAAAAAGGGGTATAAAAGTGGTGCAGCCACATGGTGTTCTACTTAATACTTAACCTAAAACAGGAAAACATTTCATCAGTGCATAAGAACACCCAATAAAGCTCACAAAAAGCTCACATTTCTCCCTCTGAAACTATTACATCTTGTTTACTGTGAAAGGAAAATCTCAAGTTCAATAAACAGAACAATGATGTGGCTTTGGTAACCAAACCTTTACTCTGAAGATAAACCCCATTGTGTTTAATTTAAAAAAATAATTACTACTGTCAAATGTGTAAATCACCAATTCCTTGGGTCCTTTCCATAAAGTAAAGGACTTCTCTAAATAGGTCACTTCAACTTTTATGCTAGGTGGTCCTTTCGGTTATCTGTGTTCTTTTGCTTGATTTATTATTTCAATACAGTTTAAATATTATTTTACTATGGAAATTGAGGGTAAAGTCAACATTTATTATAGCACTACATTTTAATCAGACTGACCATGTGTAAACTATTAGAATACCAACATCTTTAATTCCATCTTAGATTGAGATGTTACTCATTATAATCACATTTTCTTTGCAAAATAAATGACAGTAGATAGCACTGCAATGTATTAAATGACTTTATCATAAAATAATAACTATTTTGGAGTTTCAGCATTTTAATTTTTGTTGAGTCTTTAAGATTTTTATCTACTATTACCATTAACATAGGTTGGAATGCATTCCATGCAAGGTATCTACCAGTTCCAAAAACTCCAGAAAAATTTCAGTATACCTCTCTTGCAACCTTTTCCTAAGTATGTCCTTACACGTAGGTGGTCTCAGAACTCCACCAAGGTGATTTGGCTAGCAATGGGACCCTAAGAGAGCATTTTGTTCCCTGAATTTTTACTCTGAAAATAAACTCCTGAAGAGTTCATAAAAATAAAAACTAGTCGCAATTCTCCTGAGATGGCTTCTGAGTTTACCTGACATAAAAGTTACACCAGAAATGCATTATATTTTGTGAATCTTTCACTTAAGTGGATCATTTCTTTCTGAATTTGGAGTAAAGACATACAATTAGAAATTAGAAAATATGATGAGCAAATCTTGGATATATACAAAAAGAGAAGCCCACAAGAAGAATCTCTGAAACAGCAAAAACCTACACAAACTGTAAGTAAGAAAAACTCAAATAAAGATATATTATGACAAAAAAAAGAAAGGAATGAGAAATTAATCAGTTTGCAAGGGCAAGAAGTAGAAACTGAAAATAACTTATAAAGGAGGAACATTATAGTAGTAAAGTATGGACTCTACTAAGGTAGTTCCCTGAGATGCTTTCCACCTAAACATTCCATTTCTCAAAAAGGATGATTACCAAATTTTAAAAAATTGTGTGCTAATATTTCATGGTGTCTACTAAGATAGTTTACTTTCATTTTTTCAAATTCTGTATCCATCTTATAACATTTCCAATCACCTAAGCTAATATGAATGGATTTTTATTCTTTGTCCCCAACCTATCTTTCTGAAATTTCCTATTTCCAAACTTCTTAACCCTTCCTGGGAACCAAATGCTTGTTATTTTTGTAAAGTGACTTTGTAATTTATACTGCATTATTGCTGTTTTAATTATGTTTCTAATATTTCATCTATACATTTAACATTACAAATTTGAGGCCTAGTTGTTAGTTTAGGCGTAACAACAGTGATAAATCTCTGAAGTAATAATGCATATCCATCAAAGTGGATTTTTCTTTGATAATATTTTGACTGATTTTTCTCTCACCATATAATGTTTAATTATCAGTAAACCCATAGTAATAGCATATTCGACAGCAAACTCCCACTTGGTTTGCTTTTCACAAATCATATGGCTGATACGTAATAATGGACAATATAACAATCATTATTTCTTATAATGAGTAATATTTTACTCATTGATTTTCTGATAAACCAAACTTAAAACATTTTCAGTAAATAGCAGACATAAAAGATATTTAAAAAACAGTTTGCATGTCACAACTTGATATTTTTGCTAGCATTCATATCTTGCAAGTAAACATACCATTTCTTAATCATTCATTCTTTCAACATTTTTTAAATTCTTAGTATACAAAAGTGCTGCAATACATGAAGAAAGATGGTTTGCCCTTGACTTTCATTATCCAACTTTGGTTTCCTTGTACTTCATTATTGCTAAGGTAAAGCATTTTAAAATTTAGGTGTTTTGGCTTTTTCATAAAGGTATAATATAATTATCACAGTGTACGTGTGTCTCTTCATAATCTAAATTTTGGAAGAAGAGTGGAAGAAAAAAGAATGTCATAGCTGGTTCCACCTAATCCTAACGGTTCCCAATCTCTTAGACCACACCCCATGCCTTTTGCCTCCAGCTCCATCTAGAAATCTGAAACGTGGAAAAATGGATAATTAAATAGTAAAAGGTTGTAGAACAGACAGATGATAAAGTGATTACTTTATCCATTTTTTTTACATATTTTAATAACAGAAATCAGAATGTTAACCTTTTAAAAATAAAGGCTTAATGATCTCTTTCCCTCTCTTCTCAATTCAGGCTCTGTTTCACTATTAGATATACTGTTTCAACATCACTAGTAATCAAAGCAATGCAAATAAAAACAACATAGAGATCCCATTTTCAGCCAATAAAACTGGCAATAATCAATTTGTGTCATTAGTAAGGGAGATTGGCATTCTGACACATTGTGATGGGGTGTAAAACATAACTGTTCCTTAATCGGAAATCTCAAAATATATCTGATCTTTTGTCCAAAAATTCTATTTCCAGGAATTTTTCCTAACGATTTGCCTTTTCAATAAAACATCTAGATCCCAATAGCTAAAATAAGTAAATAAATGACTGTAAAATTTTCCCGTATTTTTGAAGTGTGAATTTTGTGGAGAAAAAGCTTTAACTGGTGAGCATGCTTTGGTATAATAAAATTTGCTTTCTGCAGTAGCAATTGCATACAAGAGCTTCATGTTTTCTTGTCCTGGAGACTCTACTTAGCATTCTTCATGAGTATTCACCTCTGTAAAGATGGTTAGAATCTCAACAAGAGTTGCACAAGGTCTACTGTTAGGAGGCTTAAGAAGAGGAATCAAAGTTCTCTATACTGGCTGGTAATGATAACTACCATCACAGGATCAAGGAACTTCTGAAAGCTATGGTAGCATCATTCACAAAAGTCCCAAAGGAAAACACCCTGAAATGTCCATCAACTGTAAATCAGACAAGTAAATCATGGTATATTTATAGAATGGAAAGCAATACAAAAATAAAAATATAACTACAGTGACATAAAAATGAATGAATTTCCTAAGAATAAACTGGAAAAAAAGAAGTCATATGCACACAAAAATACATACAGAATTATGTATATATATTTTTTTAAAAAACAGGCAAAACTTATCTGTGATGTTAAAATCAAGAGTACTTAAGAAAACAGTAGTCAACCAATGACACAAAATCCCTACAGTTAAAACAGAGGAATTCAGCTTCAATATTCAGAGCTTTCAAACTGTAGTCTACTATGTAAATAGGGATTTGAATATACCCTTGAGGGTACAGAAAACCTTTCCTAGTGGCACGCAGGCTCGTAAAATCAATTTCAGACGAGCTTGGACGCGTTCAGGGTGGTATGGCCACAGACTCATACAATCAATTTCTAGGTCCTCAATGAAAATATAAACTCCTTCATAAAAATAATCTGAAAAACTAACTGCAACAGAAACATTATGGAAGTTTTCCTTTTTCACTTCACCTTTTACATGCACATTTCTTATACTATACCCAAAGAGAGTAACACATCCTAACCATCTCAGTAGTGTACAATGCCTTGGAATGTAAAAATCTGTAATGCACCAAAAAAGGAGAAGAAATTCAAAAATCAGTATCTGAAAAGACTCCTTTCATTAAGGTACCATAAAACCATGGATTTTACATATTTTTTTTAGGGATAAAACATGACATAAATGGAGTGGAATACCAAAAATTTACAGTGACATACAGCAATGTGGATGAATCTCACAAACATAATTTGAATGTTCTGAATTAACATATGTTTTGGAGTGGGACAGCAGAAAATTTCTGTTTGATAACTTCCTGTTCCACTCATTGGCTATCCTTAGACAATCCTTTGCTTTGAGGGAACATCACATGAGAACAAAACAGCGTCAGTAAGAAATAGGGCAGTTAGTGGAAACTGATTTCATTGAAGTGACACACTAACGTAAGCCTCTATGCTTTATTTATTAATGTATCTAAAAATTAGAAAGTTCAAAATTTTTAAAATCATGCTAAAAATACCAATTTTCTATGAAGTGTAGCCTCCCTACAATTCCATCATTCTCAATAATGAGAAAGAGCTCGAGGAGGAGACTTACGGACTCGTATTGATATTTTTACCATGATTTCAAGGAGGATATGGTAACATAAATTCTACAGTTATTTCCAACAGATCAACATTACATCTCTGAGTAGATGGATCATATACTGGACACAAGAGAGTGCTGTATATCTTCTCAAACACTTATGTAGGATCACAAGGCAAACTCTATCGTGAATTTTTATAGGATGCTTACTGAATTCTGAAAACCCATGTTCATTTTTATGTACATGAAATTCTGAAAATGTTTTCATCCCTACCATGTAATTACAGTATTTGTACTATCCTCATAGAAATATTTTGTCGGATCTACTCTAAAAATGGATTCACAACAATCTTTAGTGTATTTTTTGTATGTCTTGTTTTAGTGCTCCAAGACTTTTTCTTCTTGCAATTAATTTCTAATGAGCCTTATATTACTCTAGCAATAAGTAACATTAATCCCAAAATACACGAACTAGGGACACCTGGGTGGCTCAGTTGGTTAAATGTCCAACTTTTGATTTCAGCTCAGGTCATAATCTCAAGGGGGTGAGATGGAGCTTGCATAATTAAGATTCTCTTTCTTCCTCTCCCCCTTCCCCTACCCACTCATGAAAGTATGCACTCTCTCCCTAAATAAATAAATAAATAAATAAATAAATAAATAAATAATACATGAACTAATGGTAAAAAGTGTCATTAAAAGATTCACTGCCAGTAATTTTATTTGTGTGTGTGTGTGTGTGTGTGTGTGTGTGTGTGTGTGTGTGTGTTTAGTAATTACCTATCTAAGTTTGTTATATATGTTGTTCTGGTAATGTATACTAACAATGCCCTCAATTATAGCTAATCCAAAAAAAATTTCTAAAACTTAGATTCCAATTGCACACAAAATAAAAAAGTGAAAACTTAAATATATACATAAATAGATGCTACAGAGACTTAAGAAAAGGTGGGTAATAGGTTTTCAAGAAGAAAAATATACATATTCTACATGTATAATAGAATGGAATTCAGAAAGTAAAATGTTTGGTTACAAAGTCATAGAAAAAGTATATACACACACACATACATATACTGGTTTCTGTCCATAGTCCCTGACATGGAGCTTCTAAAACCCTTTAATTTCCTAAGCAATAAGAGCACTAGGCACATCTTCTGGTTCCTGACACAGGGCACCTAAATCCCTTGGGATTTCCTGGTTGATAGGAGTGTCTTTTGCTGTACTGAGATGACTCTTGGTTGGTTTTTAGATATGGTGGTTTCCAGAAAAAAACAAGCCATGATTAAATATTTGGAACTTTCAGCCCCACCATCCATTCTCTGAAGAGGGGCCAGAAATTGAGTTGATGATCAATATGCCTACGTGACAAAAATTCCATAGAATTTCCGAAAATACAAGGGTCGAAGAACACATCTCTATGACAGGAGGATAGCACACCTCAACTACTCCATAGAGGATAGCATACCTCACATTTCTATGACAGGAGGATAGCCAGAATCTCCTGTGACTGGGACCCTTTGGGACCTCACCTTTCATCTGGCTGGTCATCTGTATCCTTTATCATCTTCTATTATATAACTGGTAAACATAAGAATTTCCTTGAGCTCTGTGAGAAGGTGTCATGGGAACCCCCCAATCTGTAACCAAAGTTGAATAACCTAGGTGACCTGGGATGTACTTGCCATTAGCATCTGAAGTGGGGGGGCAGTCTTGTGGGACTAAGCCCTTAACCTGGGAGTCTGCACCAACTCCAACTAGTGTCAGAACTGAATTGAATTGAATTGTAGGTAATCCACCTGGTGTCACAGAGAATTGCTGGTGTGGGGAAAAATCCTACACACTTGTGACAGGAGTGTTGGGAGTGTGGTAATTGTGTGAGGGTAAGAGAAACATATAGTAGGAAGGGTGAGTTTTTCCCACCTACTGGCTAAGAACTTACTCATACACCTTAAAACTGATTTAGTAGATATTAAATCGCTAGAGTAATTAAGTTCTACAGATACATTTAAAGACTGTCAGTTTTATTCTAAATATTAATTGCAACCTATCAGAAATTGCATTAATTACAAGTATTTAAACTTAATAAAAAGTAAGAGGCCAATTTAAGATATACAAAGGGTAAGTTATTTTTAAATGTCTTTTAGAAAATTAGGTGAGCAAAATTTATGAAAAGAATTATTTTTTCTGTGGTCTATCAGTAAATTCAGAGGGAATAGAGATTTTCCAGGTATGTTAATAAACAGTTTTCTTTAGAATTTTCTTCACAAAGTTTTAGTGTTTTCATTATCTTCAACTTATTTATTATAAGACATAATAGAAACAGAATTTCTATACAATCTGTGAAAATTTTATAGGGTGTGTCTTTTATGAAAAGAGCCTCTTGATATAAACCTCTATTACTGAATAGTACAGAAAGTTTCTTCATCCAAATAAATTCTAAGTTCCCTTTGATAAGACTATAAACCATCTAATTCAATGTATTTTCCTTTATGACTTGCCTGTTAGAAACCTCAGAGCTAAATTTAGTGCATAAATCTTTAATATAATAATTTTTCCCTTCATTCACCTCATGACTGGATTTTCCAACTTTTAGTTAATATTTTTTGTATGTCTCCTATTTCAATCTAATTTAAGCCCCTTAGAAATAAATGGTTACACTGCATGCTGGTAAGAACATACATTTTGGAGTCAAACTTGCCCTGGCAAAACCCCTGCTTTACTACCTATATGGTGTAATCTTGGGCAAATATAAGATCTCTATGCTTCAGTTTAATTTTTGGTAAAATGGGAATGGTAAGATTACCAGTCCCACAGAGATTTTATGAAAATCCAATCAATTATTAGTTATAAAACACTCATAACAATGCCTCACCCACAGTGTCATTTAAGTGTTTGTTAAATATTCTACAAATAATAAACAGGGAATACTTAAATCCTCGCTGTGAAGTTCTGAAGATCATATTTTATCATGAAATGAGTGCCAACTACTTAAACACTATTCTGAAAGTCCCATAATATGGAAAACGTATAAACCCTGCAATCAAGACATTTTGAGTACTAATTACATATAAATGTGACATCATGACAACTTGAATTCAAAGTAGTAGGGGGTGCCTGGGTGGATCAGTTGGTTAAGTGTCCAACTTCAGCTAAGGTCACGATCTCACAGTTTGGGAGTTTGAGCCTCACATCAGGCTCTGTGCTGACAGCTCGGAGCCTGGAGCTTGCTTCAGATTCTACGTCTCCCCCTCTCTCTCTGCCCCTCCCCTACTCACACTGTCATCTCTCTCTCTCTGGAAAATAAGTAAACATTATTTAAAAAAAATAGTAGTACTAATCATAGGAATCTTCATCTGTAGCCAATTACTAATTTTTTTTTTAAATCCAAATGTTGTGAGTTGTTCTCATCTTCATAAATAATCTAGGTGAAAGTGATGAGAAACTTTAGATATCCTCCTTCTTTTTGTGTTATTTGCTATAGGTTACAATTCTCCATGTATGAGCTCAGTCCTAGGTTTAACACAAAAAGCATTCATAATTAATCTGTAAACAAATTGGACACTGCCTCTGAAGTCTCAGATTTTCAGCTAAACTCCCAAAGCTGAAAGCAACAGATACAATGTATCCAATCTTCTGAAGAGTGGTAATAAAACCACCTGACCAAAATGGATCAAAAACCAGTCAGGGTCATGACCCCAGAAAGTCAACATAAGGAAAGACTTCATATTTAGGAGCACCTGGATGTCTTAATCTGTTGGGCAACCATCTCTTGATTTTGGCTCAGGTCATGATCTCACAGATGGTGAGATGGAGCCCCACATCGGGCTCTGCACTGACAGCACAGAACCTGCTTGGGATTCTCTTTCTCCCTCTCTCTCTGCCCCTCCCCCATTTGAGCACTTGCTCGCTCTGTCTCTCAAAATAAATAAATAAACATTAAAAAATAAAATGTTTGAAGGAAATCCCTAGACAGACAGAATGCCTTAACCCTTCCCCTCATCCTGGGAGAAGGGGATGTACACTGTTCTGTTCTCATTGAAGCCAAGTGATGGATACCTCAAGAGAAGTACTTACTAGGATTAGGATGCTTACAAGAAAGGAAAGTTCCCTCCTTCCCCAGCAAGAAGCTTGTTAGAGCCCACTGTGCTCTTGTCATTTAGACGAGGTGAGGTGAGAGAGCCCAAGAGAAAACTCCACTTTAGGAGCAAACAACAACATAGAGAAGGATACCTACTATTCCTACTGAAAAGCCTAAAAACAGGTGACTGGGAGTGCCTGCATTTGGCAGTATGAGAAAGGAGGAGTCAGAAGTTAGGCAACTGTCTTGCACAGTTTGGTGAGACACAGATGTGTGAGTTTCTAGTGGGCCATGTATGTAAAGCACTTTAATAAACTCTGTCAAAGACAAAGCTCCATCAGGGGAAGAGAGCATGGCAGTACATCACCAGGGATGCCAGAAGACCTCTGCAGGAGCCTCTGCAAATCCTGCACACTTATCCCACTTGTCAAATATCTGCCATAATCAGGATGATTAAAGACAGAAAAGGTCAACTGATAGAATACCACAGACAGCACCCATGAGGTACAAACCATTTGTACCTTTTCTCTAATCTTTCCTTCACACCTCCTGCCCTAACCGTAAAAGGAGAGAAGATGGAGGTGGGACAGCAAGAGTAGGTAGAAAAAAAATGATGCAAGAATAGACCACCCTCTCCCCACCATCTGGCTCAGTATTTTTTTTTGGTTTTGTTTTGTTTTGTTTTTTGTTTTGTTTTTTGTTTTGTTTTTTGTTTTGTTTTGTTTTGTAAATTAGACACAGATCATGCCTAAACTAATGAGGGAAAAAAGTTTTAATTGGATGTGAAATTGAAATTTTAATTTAAACTAAACTGAACATTTTAATAACTGCACATGAAATTATTTTTATAGTCAAAAAAGATAGGAAAGTCATGGGATCTGTTTGAGATGCCATCTAAACACAGGCAGGGGAGATTTAATAGATCTTGCTTAAATGTTTGGTGAGGAGAAAAAGAAAGGAATTTCCTGCTTGCAGTTGCTTTGAATTCAGTCTGACCAACCTACTATGTAGAGAGGGTTATGCAATTCATGTATGAAAGGTCAAAGACAATGCATCCTAAACTATGACAGTTCTTCACACTTTATGGTATGAAATGTGATATAAAAGACGACTTCAACTTAATACTCTTTATAACATCTAAGTCCACTAATCTGAAGCATTTATTCATTAAGATTTGCCAAGCACTGTAACAAGCTACCCACACAATTTCCCATTAACAATTAAACATTCTGTAATAATTCCTCCACCCAGCTTTGCAAAGTGGAAAAATTAGTCGTACATTAATATGCATGTACATTTCCACTGACTTAAAATCCTCTGCCATTAGTTCTGCCAGTCATATAAAAATGATCTCTTCCTGATAAAAAATAATTTCACCACTTTATTCAAATTCTCACATTAACTAAACTATAAAATGAGTTTGGCTTCTAGATATTTGTTCATTCAATCTATTCTGATGTTGTGTTCTCCATTTAGATCAAGATTTTTTTTAATTGTTTTTCATAAAAAATGTCTTGAAAAACCTACCAGCCTAGCTACACATTTCTCCTCAGCGGTATGCAACATTTCTCTAAGACTCTAAATTCTAAAATCTCCTTCTCTCTTCACCCAGTCACTGCTCCTAAATCTGAGCTTGCTTCTCATCAAGAACATCGAATTCTAGATGTTTCCTGTTTTGTCTTCAAGTTCATCACATCTTTTATGATTTCCTTTGCCTTTTAACAAACTCTGGCATCAATGTCAAAAATATTATTAAGTGCTCACTTCTAATGAAGAATTGCTACCATTTCAAATACTTGCCAATCCCCAGGTCTCAATAACACTTACAGTCAATATTCTATGTTCTATCTCTGGGGCTGCTTAGTATGAGTGAAAAAATCATGTAACTATACTAATCATACTCAGTACAAATCCAAGCTCCCTAATCTCAACTTGGGGCTCTTTGCTGAATGGTGTATATATATCTTATTCATCTCTTGTTGGTACCAAAGCAAATTTATAAGGATGGCTAATCCAGACTTTTACACTAGCCTTAAGTCCTATACATAATCCTCATTGTTTTACTGTACAGGTATAATATCATATCCTACTATCCCAAGAAATTGTGAATCCAATGTGAAATCTCTCTGCAACATTTGGGGACCTCTCTTTCTTCCGATCTTTGAGGGAAAATATAATCTTCCTTCTAGCCAACACTGCTTCCTTCACCATTATTTTGGTTACTTCCCATTTTAATTCTTACTTAAATCTAACACTTGATCTATTAGCTGTTTTATTCTCTTGTGCTTCTTCAGTTTCTTCTTTGTTAGCATACTGACTCTCCCAAAATGAATGCTAGCTCATGTATATCTCAAGATACTCTGTTCTCTATTTTTCTAGTCATCATTTTGAAATCTCCCAAATTATTCTACCTTAACAGCTTCTAATTTCCCTTAAAGCAAACCATATACCCTAGCAATATGGTTCTTAAACTCACCAATCTAACTTAAATTAGTTCTTCAAAGTTCATCAATGACAATTTAATCTCTGCATCTGCTGGCTCATACCAGTTTTCTGGTCTATATCTATTTTGGGTTAAACTGTGACCTCCCTAAAAACACATGTTGAAGTTCTAACCTCCAGGACTTCAAAATGTGACACTATTTGGAAAGAAAATCTTTACAGAGGTAATCAACTAAAATAAGCCTTAATCTAATATGGCTGGTATCCACTAAAATGGAGAAATTTAGACACACAGACATGAATAGGAGAGTATATGAAGACACACTGGGAGAAGGAGGCCATGTGACTGGAGTGATACATCTCTAAGTTAAGGAATGCAAGGATTGCTGGGAAACATCACAAGCTAGAAGAAAAGAGGAACTGTCCCTAGAACTGTCAAAGCGAATATGGCTCTGCCAAAGACTTGATTTCAGGTTTCTAGCCTCCAAATTTGTGAAAAAAAATAAAATAAATTTCTATTGTTTTAAGCCACCTAACCATTAGTACTTTGTTACAGCAGTCTCAGGAAACTAACACAATAACTTTCTGCATCAACCTGTACTGTGGACCATCCTGCTTTACAGCTCTGTCTTCGTTTTCAAAGACATTGTAACATCCCAACACTCTCCCTCTCAACTCCACTCTTTGTTCTCTTCTTCTCACCTACTAAGATGTCTTCTTTCTCTCTATTTTTCCTGCTCTCCAATTTTTCACCTTCAAATCCACTGCTTACTAAAAATATTGCCCCATTTGATCATTTATGCCAAGTTTTTCTTACTCATACAGTTTTTCCTCAATATCCCAGCCAAAACGATCATATTCTCCTTTATATCTGTAAAATATTACTTTTTTTGTCTACCAGCATTCATGTTTCATATTTCTCCTCTGAATATAGTTATATTACTTATTCGAAGCTGTGGGTCAGCAAAGTTTTTCTTAAAGGAACAGATAGTAAATGTATTAGGTTTTGCAAACAAAACAGTTTAGCAAACTATTCAACTCTACTGTTGTGCAAAAGCAGCATAGACAATACATAAATGGAGGCATGCATGCATGTCAGAAAAACTCGTTTTACAAAAACAGGCAGCCAGAGAGCTTTCTATTGTTTACCAAACCCTGTCCTAAATTATAAATTTCTTTAATGCAGTTACATTTTAATTTTTTATGTATACCTTGCAGAACTTCTGGCATTGGTCTTTCATATGCATTTGCTTGAGAAAACATACCTTTATAGCAGTGCTTCCAACAACATCCAAACTATGGAAAGAGCCTAAATGTCCATCAACTGATGAATGGATAAAGAAGATGTGGTTTATATATACAGGGGAATACTACTTGGCAATGAGAAAGAATGAAATCCTGCCATTTGCAGCAACATGGATGGAACTGGAGGGTATTATGCTGAGTAACATAAGTCAGTCAGAGAAAGACAGATATCATATGTTTTCACTTATATGTGGAACTTGAGAAACTTAACAGAAGACCAAGGGGAAGGGAAGGGGAAAAAATAGTTTCAAACAGAGAGGGAGGGAAACCATAAGAGAGTTTTAAATACAGAGAACAAACTGAGGGTTGATCAGGGATTGTGGGGAAGAGGGGAAAATGGGTGATGGGCATTGAGGAGGACACTTGTTGGGATGAGCACTGGATGTTGGATGTAAGTGATGAATCACAGGAATCTACCCCAAAACCAAGAGCACACCATATACACTGCATGTTAGCCAACTTGACAATAAATTATATTAAAAAAAGAAAATGAAAAAAGAAAACAAAAAAGTACCTTAAAATAAAACTAACACATATTCTCATATACTTCTCTTTTCCTGTATTTCAGCATGTGAACTTTTTAAGTTTATTAATTAATTTATTAATTTATTTATTTATTTATAGAGTGGGAAGAGGGGCAGAGAGAGGAGGAGCGAGAATCCCAAACAGATTCCTCACTGTCAGCACAGAGCCCGATGCAGGGCTCGAACCCACAAACCATGAGACCATGATCTGAGCCAAAATCAAGAGTTGATCACTTACCTGATTGAGCCACTCAGGCCCCCCTCAGCATGTAAACTTTTAAAAACAAGATGCATAGAAAAATGCAAAACCCACCAGTTTATTTAATCTGGACAGATGTGTAAAGGTCTTTAAGGACACTAAGGATAAGTGTCTCTCCCTTAAAATACGCCAGTCTATGATAAAAGAGCTCACATTTTGGTTGGGATATAGGAAAGGTTTCTTAAAATATGAACAGAAGAGAGCAATATGTGATATGTACGTGACATAATTAACCTAAGGAGGAAGTAAATATGAAGAGACTTAGTATTCAAGGAAATCATGATACAGTTGATCATAAATTAATTATTTATCATTTTGTATTATTGTTATTTATACAAACCATCCCAAAACTTAGTGGCTAAAAAAACAATGGTCTACTCTGTCATGATTCTGAATTGACTGGGTAATTCCTCTGCTGGTTTCACCTAAGTTCACAGATGCTGCTTTCAGATGGAAGACTGGTAGACCAAGAAGTTGGTCTGATTATTTTCTAGGGTACGATAGACTGGCTTCTTCAGAGCAGTCTGTTTCCAAGGTTCCAAGAGGGCATGGTTGGAAACTGCAAGTCCTCTGTACAAGATCACTTCTGCTGCATACTACTCATCAAGGCAACTCACATGGCCAGGCTTGATTCCAGAGGTGAAGAAACAGACTCCACCTCTGGAAGAAGGAAGGACAGGTCATACTGTGAAGGAGTATAGATGCAAGGAGGTGTTATTCATTGGGGCCATTATTATATTACTCTTCACTATGATCCCTAAAGGGAGGCAAATTTGACTGGAATTGGCAAGTGTAGAGAGGAATAATGGGGAAAAGACAGGAGAATCAAATATAGATGAAATAACAGAAGTTGGCAAATGCCAAACTAAGGATTTAAATTTATCCTTTGACAATGAAAAGTTAAGTAGATATGTGGACATAAAAGTCCTCCTCCCTCACAAATAATTCACATTTTGAAAAAGAAGTCATACATGTGTTTCAGTGTGTTATTTTTATTTTTGCCAGAACTGAGGAGCAAAATAATGATGCCTGGCTTTACTAAAAAAGAACTGGCCTTAAATCATGGTATGTAGTAAGGGTTTTCCAGCTGAGAGAATATCCTAATGATGATACAAAACCTAAAGTTACTGAAAGATGTTGAAAGACTGTCTTTAAAAGATAATCAGAACAATACATTCTCATCCACCTGTGATATCATCATTTCATTATAAAACACAAGAGAGTGAGTCCAGTATTTGGGAAAAAGAATGAAAAGTCTTTATAAATTTCAAAATCTTCCTGTTGTGAGATTTTCAGATATTCCTTGTCATGCTCTTACTTTTTACTTATTCGACCCTCCATCTGGAAGCTGATAGAAGCAAATAAACAATCCTTCCTTCACTTCACTTCACTTTCCACTATGGACCACAATTCTCAGGATATGTTTAATTCAAACTACCTGACTTAGTTATTAGAAAACTCAGAGGCAATAGCTTTGTTCTATGTGACTCATAAATAATAAACTGCATTGGAGAGTGTAGCATAAAGACGAGGAATTTCTGCTTAAGGTAATATTCACAGCATGCTGTTAATCAACCACTTGGCCCACACTTTTTAATCTCTAACTAATTTTACACAAAATCAGTTTGTTCAATTAAATAGGCTACTATGGGGAAAATTCCACAGTGGCTACTGTTTAAAAAAAAAAAAAAAAAAAAAAAAAAGGTCTCCCTGTTTGTACTACATGTAAGCACAGTACTTTGAGATAGGAAAGGACTTGATATATTTTAATCTTATTGAAAGTACATGTCTACAATTCAGATATCCTTTTAGAATGGTCATGCTAGATTACAAACATAAGCTCCTGAAGATAGCCCCAGGCTCTCCAAACACAGTAGTTTGAGCAGTAAATAGCATGAGAGTAAAAGGATTTGTTGACATTCCTTGCTGGTTGCCACAAGGATAAAACCGAATGGAAATCCTCAACATATAAAAGACTACAGATATTAACACTCAAATACTCAGTCTGAATTCAAGACAGACCTAATTCTGTAACCTTCCAGGTGTTCTCAAGATGCCTGAATCCTAATGTACTTAACATAAAACTATATGGACGTATAAGAATTGGAAAGTTAGCACAACAGTAAAAAAAAAAAAAAAAAAAAAAAAGAGGGTGTAACTTCCTGTTGATTCAGATGTCATGCTTATATTTTTTGGTTTAGTCTTCATGTGGATTTGAAATGAAGCTTGTTTACAATTGTGAATACTCCGTGAGGTACATGTGTATATGTGTATATGTTTTGTATACATGGTGTAGCAGTATTTACCAGAAAAATGTATCTCCCTTTTCTTTTTTCTTTTATTTAACCTATCAAAATGTATATTTACCTAGTAAAAAACATTTACCATAGTTCATTGCACAGTATGATGCCTTAGAGGCAAAATAATTAAAGCTTATAGTAGGCTTCTCCTTATTATACCAGTGAAGTTGGATATCATCTGGCTTCTTAGATAATTCACAGTGGTGAAAAGTGGAATCATGATATTCAAACAATGCTGAAATTCAGCAGGGAATAGTAAGATAAAAATAAAGGCATGCAATTATATGATCCAGTATGTACTAAGTATTAAAATTTTTAAAAAATTAAGAAAAACTTAAGAAAATTACCATGCTTTTTAGGCAAAATACAGTGTAATATGTAATTTATATAAGGCATTAATTAATTTTACTTCAGCTATCATGCTTAAACAGATGTCATTAATCACACATTTTTAATTCCATTAAACGTGTGTCTAAATCAATCTTTTCTTATAAACTTCAATATCTTGAATGTCATAGAAAGTCAAGTGACAGATTGCTCTGTTTCATTCAAAAGAATCAATCTATGAAGCTACACGTGAGGATTTTAGGATTGTGCTGGTTGATGATGTACAGACTTTTATTTATAAGCACTTTCTGGAGTCACACAACTTTTATGTGGAACATAGCACTGCAAAGATAAGCTAATTTAAGGACCTTTACCAGGACATACTCAAAGACAGTTTAGAGTCACCATGGCAACAAGTTACCAACCCTTAACAACCTCAAAGATGAATATTTACTCAACCCACTAGACACCCACTATGCCTTCATTGTCACTAGGGCAGTTAGTTCCTATTTGCCAGTTACATCATCCTTACTTGCTATTTATTCAGTTTCTCACATCGCAATGCTTTCCTCCCATCATCCAAAGTACCTGCTTCTTCTTGCCAAACACTTAAGCAGCTCTATTTTTCTCTGTTCCAGATTCTTATTTTTTTTTAATGTTTTATTATTTATTTTTGAGAGTGAGAGAGACAGAGCATAAGCAGGGGAGGGGCAGAGGGAGAAGGAGACACAGAATGTGAAGCAGGCTCTAGGCTCTGAGCTGTCAGCACAGAGCCCAATGTGGGGCTCGAACTCAGGAATCGTGAGGTCATGACCTGAGCCAAAGTTGGATGCTTACCCAACTGAGCCACCCAGACATCCCTCTCTGTTCTAGATTCTATGATTCTTTACTCCTCTGGAGTAATGGTTTGTTACTCTTCTCTATCTACCTTTGAGGCATAAATTCTTAATTTATTAAAATAGTAATAGTTACCATTTGTTGAATGTTCACACTGTTGTGTATCGCCCTTATTTTTTCCATATGATATCTAGTTTAATTTTCATGATACCTATGAACCCAAGAGTAGCCTGACTGCCTTGGTCAAACCCTGGCTTTGCCACTTATTAGTTGTGTACCTTTGGATAAGTCACTCAAACTCTCTTGCTCAAGTATGTCATCTGAAAATGAAAATCCTATACCTACTCCATAGGGTTATCCTAAGAGTTAAATGAACTAACACATGTAAAACACTTAGAAGAGTATCTGCCACAAAACAATAGCTGGCATACACTGACAACATGCTATTATTGCCAAATGTATATGAGGAAATGGGTTGGAAACTTTAGGTGATTTACCAAGATCTTATCACCAGAAGGGGTGGAGATGGGATTCAAATATTAATCTCTTTACTCCTAAATGTTGGTGCCTCCCTCACTGTGTCACTTTTTTCCCTTGGGCAAGCCTTCTATTGCAAATACATTTTAATTTATAGTTGGTAAAGCTCTTTTATATTTTTTTTTCTCATTTGATCTTCACAATTGCTAGAGATAATATCAGTCCTTTGTTTTGTTTTGTTTTGTTTGTTTTGTTTTGTCAGGTGAAAGCACTCAAGCTTTGAGAGATGATATGATTTAAACTCAGTCTCAAACAGAAAAAGGTATTCCAGGCTTAGGATTGAACACTTCTGACTCCCTGGCTAAAATTCTATGTTAAAACATTTAAAAAACAAAATAAGTGAATGAAACAGTAAATTTCATTAACTTATCTTTGTCTGTTTCCTCATCTGTATAATAGGAATCACACATTTATTTCATAGGCATTTCATAGGGCTGTTGTGATAAGTTTATCTGTGTAAAGCTCTCAGCACAGTGCTTAGCACATAGTAAAAGCTAATTAGTTAATTCTTGTACTAGACAGAGGAATTAAAGAAACAGGAGAAGGGGACTGCTTTAAAAAGGAAGATCTTGCAGTTTTCTCAACAGACAGAATGACTAGTGAGGGAATGAGCTTTTATTGCTTTACCTTTTCACCATTCATTCTGTAATTCATTTGGAATTTATTTCTGCATGTGATATGACATAAGGATAAAGATTTACTTTTTCCCATATGGTCATCCAATTGATCTAGCATCATTTATTAAAAATGCCATCTTTTCCCCACTGTTGGGGAATAAAGTAACTGTCATCAATTTAGTAACCTTATATATGTAGATTTATTTTCAGAACTACTTCCTGATCCAATGCTATTGTCTATTTGGCCAATACCCCACTATGTGATTTCACGTAGATTTATAAAAGGTTTTAATATCTAACAAAGTAAGTTCACCAGTTTTGTCATATTTTTCAATATCGTCATAAATATTTTTTGCAGTATTTATTTCCATAATAAATTCTATAGTCAGCTTAATTTTCACACAATCCTCCCCCCAATTTTTTTTTTTTTTTGGCATATCATCAAATTTGCAGGAATAGACATCTCTATAGTATTGAGTCTTCCTATCCATGAAAAGTACATAACAATAAAATGATATATCCTTGCACTTAGTTCTCTTCAATTTCTCTCAAAATTATTTTGTGGTCTTATGTCCATTAGATTTATCCATACATATTTTATATTTTGCATATGGTATCACAATTTTATTCATTTTTTTAAACTTTGCTTATTTTGAGAGAGAGAGAATGCAAGCAGACAAGTGGCAGAGAGAGACAGACACAGAATCCAAAGCACGCTTTGTGCTATCAATGCAGAACCCCACACGTGGCTTGATCCCATGAACTGTGAAATCATGACCTGAGCCAAAATCAAGAGTCGGACAGTTATCCAACTGAGCCATCCAGGTACTCCTATAGTATCACATTTTTAAAAATATGATTATTGGGGTGCCTGGGTGGCTCAGTTGGTTAAGTGTTCAACTTTGCCTCAGGTCATGATCTCGTGGACTGAAAGTTCAAGCCCCACATGGGGCTCTCTGCTGACAGCTCACAGCCTGGAGCCTGCTTTGGATTCTGTGTCTCCTTCTCTCTCTGCCCCTCCCCTGCTCACGCTCTGTCTCCCTCTCCCTCTCCCTCTCAAAAATAAATGAACATTTAAAAAAATTTTTGAATTTAAAATAAATAAAAATATGATAATTTATTGACAGCAGATAGAAAAATAACTGAATTATGCAGGTGGACTTGTATCCAGAAAAATTGTTAAATTTACATTTTAAAGATATTCATTAATAAGTTATTTTGCACCTTTGAACACACAATCATGTCATCTATTAATTATAACTTCCTTTCATCTTCCTTCTTCCTTTTTTGGTCTCATTCTCAATTGCCAAGGAAGAGTTTTCAGTTTTAACCACTGAGTTTGATGTTTGCTGTAGGTTTTTTATAGCTACAATTTATCAGATTAATGAAGTTACCTTATCCTAATTTGCTAAATTTTATCACGAACACGTGCTGAATTTTGTTAAGTAGTTTTTCTGATTTTGTTAAACCAGTCATTTTTTTCTCCCTCATAATGTGTATTCAATCCCATCCCATGACTGAAAATTTAATTACCAGGGTTCCTGGGTGGCTTAGTCAGTTGAGTGTCCAACTCTTGATTTCAGCTTAGGTCATGATCTCACAGTTGTGGGATCCAGCCCTATGTTGGGCTCCATGCTGGATATGGAGCCTGTGTAAGATTCCCCCTCTGCCTTCTCTCTGCTCCTCCCCTGCTCACCCACACTTTCTATCTCAAAATAAATAAATAACTTTTTTTTTTTTAAAGAAAACTTAATTATCTTTGTCTGGAATAAAAACCCTACATCGTAATGATTTGACATTACATTAGTAAGGACTTTCATATCATTATGAGAAATATTATTTTGAAATTTTCAATTTTATTGTGGTAATTTCTTTGACAGATTTTGGAATCAGTTCATGCTGACCTTACAAAGGGTGAGAAAACATTCCTTATTCTCAAGGAAAGAATGCAGTATTTGAATACCTCTTTAAAGATTCAAAATAATACACTGGTGAAGCCTTCAGTTTCTGACATTTTCTTTGTGAAACTGGATTAAAGGAGGGACTCAACTCTTTTAAGAGATAATAAACCATTCAGATATTAATTTTTTGTCAGTTTGGCTAAGTCCCTCTCCAAGAAATTTATCAATTCCTTCCACATTATGGCTTTTTTTTTTTTTCTAATTCCCTCCTACTATCTTTTTGATATTGACAGGACTGTAGATAGGTATGTCTCTTTTTTATTCTTAATATTGGAAACCTGCGACTTACTTTTTCTTGTATCATTCTTGCTGAATTAAGCTTTTAAGACACTCTTTTATATAACACACTTTCAAATCTTTATTTTCCATTTCATCGAATTGTACTTGTACCTTTATATTATTTCTTTTCTTCTACTTTCCTTAGGTTTGCTTTGCTTTCTATTGTTGTTCTTTCTTTCTTTCTTTCTTTCTTTCTTTCTTTCTTTCTTTCTTTCTTTCTTTCTTTCTTTTTCTTTCTTTCTTTCTTTCTTTCTTTCCTTTTGTTTCCTAAGATAGAAACTTCTATCATTGATTGTTCAGCCTTTCTTCTGTTCTCACATATGCAATTAAGGCTATGTATTTCTATTTACTACCACTTTTAATTCTGCCCAAATATTACCACTGAATTCTAAATACTTGCTAGCTCTGTTTTGACTTTTCCAGGGATTATTTTCAACTCCAGGCACCTAGTTTTTCTCTATTTATCCACTTTGTATTGACTTCTAGCTTAATTCCATTATATCATAAATATTCATTAAATATTATGTACCTTTGAAAAATGTTGAGGCTTTCCTTCTGGTATAGGTTATGGCCAATTTTGCTAAATATCCCATAGACATTTGAAGAGACTATAAATTCTTCTATTGTTGGATATAATATTCTATTCTTATCAGTTGCATATAATATGTTTTCCTTATTTTGTTTTTCAGATATTCCTTATTTTTACTGGGTTTTAGTCTTTTTATATCAGCTTTTGAAAAAGTTGAGTTAATATTTCCCATTATGATTGTATATTTGTCTACTTTTTCCTTTTAACTCTCTAAGTTTGGTTTATATATCTTAAAGTAATGTTATTAGATGCATATACATTTATGATTTTATGGTCATATCACTGCATTGGAATGATGTCTCAGTCACTATGAAATTTTCCTCTTTGTCTACTAATAATTTCCTTTAAAGTCCACTTTGTTGGTCTTCTAGGATAGCTAAACCTGCCTTCTTTGGGTTAATATATGAATGGCATATATAATGGCACATTTTTTTTTCTTCCCTTTACTTTCAAATTTTTTATCCTTAATTAACATGTGACTCTTATAAGCAATATATAGTTATGTTTGGTTCTCTATTCAACATTAAAATCTGCTCAGTCTATTTATTTTTACTGTGGTGCATAACAGTTTTATCTACCATCTCACTACTTGTTTTCTATATGACCCATGTGGTGTTGTTTTTTTTTATTTCTCCCTCCATTTGGATTTAATTAAAATTTTTATTTATTTTTGAGAGAGAGAGAGAGAGAGAGAGAGAGGGGAAGGACAGAGAGAGAGAGAGAGGAAGACACAGAATCCAACGCAGACTCCAGGCTCTGAGCTGTCAGCACAAAGCCCGACGCAGGGCTTAAACTCATGAACCACAAGATCATGATCTGAGCCGAAGTCAGACACTTAACCAACTGACACAGCCAGGCGCCCCAAGGATTTAATGAAATATTTTTCAGTTTTAATTAAATATAGTTGGTATAAAACAAACCTAGACATAAAGAGTGTAATTTCATGTTTTTATGTATGCATACTCTTGTGAAATGTGCACAACAATGCTCCTAATCCTTCACTCCTGTCCCCTCTTGCCTCTTTCCCTCCTCACTCTCCTTGTAACTACTCATATGACTTCTGTCATAATATACTAGCTTGTATTTCCTAGCATTTTATATACATAAATTTTGGTTTTGCATCTTTCCCTCAAGACATTTATTTTGTTTTTCATCAGTCTTGTGGTACTATGCACCAATAGCCTATTCCCTTCCATTGTTGAGTAGTATTTCCATTTTATACTATACCATAGTTATCATTTGTTGACAGGCATGTAGATTTTTCCCAGATTTAAAATTCTGTGAAGACTTATGTGCAAATCTTTATATGTATGTATACTTCTTTTCTCTTGGGAAAATTTCCAGGGGTATAATATGTGTATCATATTATAGGTGTATATTTAACATTCAAATCACTTCCGAAACTACCAAACTATCGTGCTACGATTGTCACATTTTACACTCCCATCAGAAGTGTATGAAAGGTCGAATTCCTCTACCTTTTGCCAAAATTTGGTATGGTGAGTCTTTTCAATTTTAGCCACTGTAAAAGTGTGTCGTGGTATTTCATTGCAGTTTTAATTTTTATTTCCCTAGTGACAAATAATATTTGACAATTTTCCACGTGTTTGCTTGCCATCCGGATATCTTCTTTAGTGAAGTTTCTCTTCGATTTCCCCCATTTTTTTGAGCTGCTTGTTTTCTCATTGAGTTAAAAATTATATGTATATTATAAATACAAGTAATTTTAAAATAAGTGGGTTTTTAATTATTTTCTTACAGTCTGTTACTTGCCTCTTTATTGTATTAGCAAAGTCTTTTGATAAGACACAATTTATCACTTTGTTTTGTTAAGGATTTTGCTTTTGGTGTCATTGCTAATAATCTTTGCCTACATCAAGTTCACAGAAGTTTTTTTCTCCTATTTTCTCTTACTAGAATTTATATAGTTTTAGGTTTTATATTGAAGTCTGTGATCCATTTTGAGTTAGTGTTTGCTTATGTTATGAGGTATTGATAGAAGTTCTTTTTTTTTTCCTTTTTATTTATTTATTTGTTTTTGAATATAGGTAACAATTATCCTGGCACATTAGTTGAAGAGACCATTCTTTGTAGGCTATGCTAATTCCTTTGTATTCCCATCTACATTTAAATCAATTTGTGAATTACTAAAAAGAAAAAAAAAATATTGTAGGGTTTAGTGTACAGGTCTTCCAAATATTTTAAAAATTAATTCCTAAATATTTTATACTTTACATTAGTGCAAATTGTATTGATTTTTAAATTTCAATTTTCACTTGTTTATTATTCCTTGTCTATAGAAAGACAATTCACTCTAATGGTGCCTGGGTGGCTCAGCTGGCTGAGTGTCTGACTTTGGCTCAGGTCATGATCTCACGGTTTGTGGGTTCGAGCCCTGCATGGGGCTCTGTGCTGACAGCTGAGAGCCTGGACCCTGCTTTGGATTCCGTTTCTCCCTCTCTCTCTGCTCCTCTCCCACTCATGCTCTGTCTCCCTCAAAAATAAATAGACATTAAAAAATTTTTTAAAGAAATTTAGATAATTTTATGATCTGCTAACAAAAACAGCCTTATTTTGTTTTGCATTAAGGCTGAGAGATTTCTTGATAGAATGGTTTTAAACCCTGAGCTAGATATCTTTATTTGAATTGTCAAGGAACTTCTGCTTCTGCAAAGATTGCTTCTGTCTCATCAAATCCTTGAGACTGCAGGTTTCTGTTTAAACCCACCCTCCCACTATCCCCAGTAATAACCTGCTGCTGTCTTATGTCTCTCCTCTTGGGAATTGCAGTGTTGTCTAATGTTCAATATCTAAAACCCATTATAATTCCAATCTTTGTTATCCCATCTTGAAACAAAGTAGAGGTATCAAATACTCCCGTTATATATTATCTTCTATTTAAAAGAACATTTCATCTACCTGACCTCTCTTCCAAAGCCACAACTTCACACTGGTTTAAAAGAAATCCTTCAAGTGCTTTTGTTTTCAAGCCAAATTTATATAAAATATCATCTTTCCACCTAACATTATAAGGATAATTCCATGCTATTACCAGGTGGTAGCTTGATGCAAAAAAAAAAAAATAAAATAAAAAAAAAATGTTGTACAACTGGGGTGGTGGGGCAGTTGTATGTTTAAATCTAGTATTCATGTTCAGTTTCCATGCCTTATCCTCTCTGCATTTCAGACAACAATGTAAGTAAAAGTGATATCTAAAAATATAAGCTCTTCCATTGTTTGGGAGCAACTGACTGAAATCAGGTAATAGTTATTATTCTGTCAAGACACTCACATGTCACTGGATGAAAAATATTTCCTCTGCAGTCTTCTATCCTAATACTATCTGGTATCAGTCAGGGAGATATCAAGTCCTCATCAAAAAGGTTTTTAGGGGCGCCTGGGTGGCTCAGTCAGTTAAGCGTCCAACTTTGGCTCAGGTCATGATCTCACGGTTCATGGGTTCCAGCCCTGCATCGGGCTCTGTGCTGACAGCTCAGAGCCTGGAGCCTGTTTCGGATTCTGTGTCTCCCTCTCTCTCTGCCCCTCCCCCACTTGTGTTCTGTCCCCCTCTGTCTCAAAAATAAATAAACATTAAAAAAAATTTTTTAAAAAGGTTTTTAAAGTCTGTAACCAGCTAGAGATACAAATCTTGTTCTCCACTGATGTCACCGGTTCTCAGAATAAATGTTCAGCATAATTAAGAAAAAAAAATATGTTCATCCTGGCCTCTTAGAAAAAATATAAATATTAATATGGCTAACTGTGAAAAAATATTTATATGCGGTGATGTGCATGAATCAAGTATGTGGTGAATTGGGGGATGCAGAGCTGGTTTAGAAGTCACGCCTCAGTTCCAGACCTAACACTACTGAACAGGTTGTTTGGCACTGAGTGCACTAAAACCTTTATAAGCCTTGGGGAGTCTTTCTATAAAAGAGGAAAATTCTGTTTTGTGATGGTCATGTAAGAGACTGAATCTTAAAGACAACTATGAAAATTATAAAGAAAATATAAACTCAACATAGACTCAATATTGCTGGAAATAATTTGTAATCCAAATTATGGTCCTAATTTTCATCTACTCTATATCATGGATATAAGAATAAATAAATATTGGGGTGCCTGGGTGGCTCAGTTGATTAAGTGTCTGACTTTGGCTCAGGTCATGATCTCGCGGTTTGTGGGTTCAAGCCCCACATCGGGCTCTGTGCTGTCAGCTCAGAGCCTGCGGCCTGCATCAGATTCTGTGTCTCTCTCTCTATCTGGACCTCTCCCACTCTCTCTCTCTTTCTCTCTCAAAAATAAATAAACATAAAAAATTTTAAAAAGAATAAATATCATCTAGTCATTAGAAACACATTAGAATATGTTGCAATTCAGAAAAAAAGGGCTTGAATGCCATCTATATACTTTAAAAAGAGAATCTTTTTTATTTTTTTTTCTTTTTTTCTTTTTTTAACGTTTATTTATTTTTGAGACAGAGAGAGACAGAGCATGAACGGGGGAGGGTTAGAGAGAGAGGGAGACACAGAATCTGAAACAGGCTCCAGGCTCTGAGCTGTCAGCACAGAGCCCGACGTGAGTCTCGAACTCATGGACCGCGAGATCATGACCCGAGCCAAAGTCGGCCGCTTAACCGACTGAGGCACCCAGGCGCCCCTAAAAACAGAATCTAAAGGCAGCATTCTCATTAATGACTTTGAGTGATAAAAATATGAGAAAAATTCCGGTGTGCCTTTG